>NT_187003.1:1640000-2325000 GCF_000001635.26 Mus musculus
AGAGAGATGTATTGGTGGGGTGGGAGGCACTGGAGAGATGGTTCACTCAGTGGTTAATAGCACTGACTGCTCTTCCAGAGGCTCTGAGTTCGATTCCCAGCAACCACATGGTGGCTCACTACCATCTGTAATGAGATCTGGCGCCCTCTTCCGGTGTGTGTCTGAAGACAGCAACATTGTAAAAAAAAAAGTCTGGCTTATTTCATTTAAGATGACACAAGATAAACACTTCCATTTGAGAGGGGGGGGGGAGGGAGAGAGAGAGAGAGAGAGAGAGAGAGAGAGACCATGTCTAGTATGTAGAAAGTCCTGGGTTAGAGCCCAGCACTGCATAAATAAGGTGGAATGCCAGCAAGCCTGCAATTCTAGTACTGGAGAAGTAGAGTCAGGAAGATCAGGACAGGAGCATCCTTGAATACATAGTCTGTTTCATGTACCCCGGGCTACTTGAGACTCTACTGAAAGAAAAAGACCAAACAAAAAGACTGACAGAGGCACTGTGCCACACAGGAAAGAGGAGTAATGTAAGTTTGAGACCAGCCTGGGCTATAAACCAAAATTCTGTCTCAAAAATAAATAAATAACTTTTAAAAATGAGAAAGAGAGACATACGTCCTCTTGTGTGGTGGCTTCTCTTCTCTTCCTAAAAGAAACTCCTTCGCCTGTCTTTGCAGGTTAGTACTAAACCTTGAATGCCCCGTGAAACACTCATAGTCCGTGTGGCACTGAAGTGAACTTTTTCATCCATTGACTAACAATGAGATGGAAGATTCCCGTCACTTGAGTCATTCCTGGGACAAACAGGATGACTTTTACTGAGACAGGACATCAACTTCCAGGGCCCAGCATAGCCTGAGCTCTGGGCTGTCTGCACCCAGCTAGGACAGCAGATGAAGGGGTGGTGCTGCCATGGTGTGTGGCCACGTGAATCACTGTCCAGCCCAAAAGGGAGGGAATGAATGATGAAGTACTCAGCGTGGCTGTCCCTCATCCTAGCACCTGGCGTCCAATATAGCCCTGGCTAACCCGTAGTAGCTGCTCTGAAGGGATAAATTCTCCATTGCAAGTTACTTCTAACACATGCTCAAACCCTGACTTTTCATCTGGTGTCAGGTGGCTTGGCCCCATGACTAATGTATGGTTAAGAGCCACACAATGCCACTCTGACTAGGTGACTAAGGAATGCATTGAGATTAGATACAGAGGCCAGCAGATTTCTGAGTTTGAGGCCAGCCTGGTCTACAGAGTGAGTTCCAGGACAGCCAGGACTACACAGAGAAACCTCGAAAAACCAAAAGAGAGAGAGAGGGATTAGATACCAATGCCTATTGTTCTTCTCTTCAAGGGCATCACTGTAGAAGGTCCTGGCTTCATTTAAGGAAATTTGGATTTGAGGGAGGGAGGCTTTGTCGGGGAGGGTGTTCCCTTCTAGTTTGTTCTCAAGTCATGTAGGATAACTAGTCTTATTATTATTATTTTTGAGTTCCATAACATTTAGATTCAAAACCAGCACACTCGATCTTGGCGACAAGCCATCTGGAGCTAAGGTTGGACATGGCTTCCAAAACTCACAGCCACTTTCAAAGGCCAAAGATTTATCACCACAAGGAGACTCAGAAGAAAGTGCCAGAGCCTGAACCCTTTGAAAACACACAAATGGGAGGCAGGCTCTGTGGAGTAAGTATGTAAAGATCCCTGCTTAGAAGAGGAGGCATTGCATTCATAGGAACAAAGCCCTGGTCTTGATGCTTCTGGATACAGTGCGGGAGGAGTTAAGAAAGGGACTCACATGCGCACCACACGTGGATAAAGAAGAGGCAGAGAAACAACAACAACCTGAAAAATCAATGTAAAAGAATCTTAAATCCAAGGACCTCCTAGATCCCCATCTATGCAAGCAGCTAAGTGAAGTGGGGCTCATCTGTATATCAGGGCTGAGGGGGAGGAGCTAGGAGGATCCCAGCTTTGCTCTCCAGGTGAATTAGCGAACTCTAGGTTCTGTGAGATACCCTGTCTCAAAAATAAAGATGGAGAGGAAGACATTTTTGGTTGACCTCTTCCCTACACACACACAAACACACACACACACACACACACACTCACATCTCTTCAATGGGCACAAAAAACAGCTTCCATCTTTGCTTAAATTTAACCAAACGGGCTAAGCACATCCAGATGCAAATATCTTAACATCTCCAGAAAGATAACAAGGCAGACATCTTTTGATTGCATATGCTTTCCAAAGGGCAGGCTTCTTTCTCCTCGATCCCTATGCGATCAGGGAAGACCTCTCAACACAAAATGGCTGCTTGCGGAACATACCCAGGGAACACGGCATCAGTGACAAACCAAAGAGTGTACTTACAGCCTGAGGAAAAAGAGTGTACTCACAGCCTGAGGAAAAAGCACTGTTTATTCACTCGCGAGACATCTGGAACTCGAAAGAGGCCACAAGCTGTCTTTATCACATCTCTGTGCATACAAATACACAACGGAAAATTACAGGTCCCTCTCATCTACCAAATGAGCCATAATGACCCCACAGGTTTCCCTGGGTCCTTAAGTCTCTCCTTTTGGAACATTTATCATGAGAGGGAAGCTTGGGGCAGATGAAAGGCAGGGAGGAGAGTGGGCACCTTTCCCACGGAGGCAGCTCTGATCACGGCTAATTGCCCTGTTGGGGTCCTGTGTGGCCAGACGCAGGTGAGCATGTCTTAAAAGAAAATGTCTCACCTTTGTGAGCCCTGGAGATATGGAAGACCCGTCCACTGTCTTTTGTAAATTCACGCTGGGTAAGTGTGCAGATAAGACCAGTATTACATTATGATGCGTCTTCATGCATGAAAGTCTATTTTTAAAGAGAGTCTGTGGGAGGGTGGCTCCCGAGAGCAGGGCACGGCCAGAGGACCGGGAGGTAGAAAGGAAGGCTGTTTGTAGTTAGAAAAGTCTCTGCCACAGAATAAAACCGTGCCTTCCCCGGAGAGGAAAACTCATTAAAGCCCGTCTTCAGTTCCTACAGAGCACGGTTGTCCCCAGAAGCTGTCTTCTGCCTGCATCGACACCTTGTCCTTCCACCCGATCGCACCTTACACACCAGCTCTTGAATGGCTATGTGACAATCCACCAAGTGGCACAGCCCTGACTTTAGACCATTTACCCCTGCTTACAAAGCCGGGTGCCACCTCCACAGTCATGGACCGCCTGTTTGGGAAATTCAGGCAAGACGCTTCTGGTAGACTAGGAGATGAGTTTATACTGATAACTTGTTCAGTTAAGTCTGGACGGCCTACCACCCCTCTACCCCCTTTTAGACAGGATCTTATTACTTAGCCCTGGCTGGATGGGAATACACAGAGATCTACCTGCCTCTCTTCCTGAGCGCTGGGAGGGCCCCTCTCCAACTTCCCCGAGCACTCACACTTGCTCTCAATGCTTCCATCATAGGGGTTTTATGCTCTACTCTGAAACTTTCCCTTTATCCCAGTCGTGCTCTTAACACACATAGCTCCAGGCTGTGTCATCCAGCTTGCCCTGTAACCATCATACCCCTCCCTCCCCTGTGGCCACACCTCTTCCGGCAACCATTCCCCTGTAGCCACACCCCTCTCTCTGTCTGAGCTCTGCTCCATCGAAGAACAGCTTCTACAGTCACTCTGTGCTCACCTCTCACTCCCGTCCTTGAATGGGCCCCTTCATTTCTCCGCCATTGCCTATCACATCAATATTCTGGGACCTCAAATTCTCAAGTGTCTTAATGTCAAGCTGCACCCCATGCCAACCCACTCCCTTCCCCCAGGCTCAGAGCTTGACTTCCAGGTATATTCCTCTTCTCTGCAGTTTTACTCTCCATGTGTTCACTGAATAGGAAATTCCAAAAATAAACAACTCACTAGATCTTCGTCCTGTCCTGTCTGGGATGTGAGTTTCCTCTTTGCTTACTGTATACAGATGGCTGAGGCCACCTGCTCAAGCCTGGTAGACATCTTGGTTATCATTTCACCTGCGTGGTTTTATAGTGCTTATGCTCAAAGATCCCTTATGGCCTCCTGGCAGTCTCGAAGCACAAGGGCAGGGAGACTGACAATTAAATACACCAAAAAGAAACTATACAGCACCACTTTTAAGTGAAAAGGCGAAAGTTCTTGATTTAATAATGAACAAAAGGTAGTTGAGTGCTGTCATGAGGGTCCACTTGTTGAAATTTGTGAAGCAGAGAAGGATTCACTCTACTTCTGCAGTTGTATTTTTTTTAAGATTTATTTATTTATTACATGTAATGTACACTGTAGCTGTCTTCAGACCCTCCAGAAGAGGGAGTCAGAGCTCATTACAGATGGTTGTGAGCCACCATGTGGTTGCTGGGATTTGAACTTCGGACCTTCGGAAGAGCAGTCGGGTGCTCTTACCCACTGAGCCATCTCACCAGCCCTGCAGTTGTATCTTAAACTGCAAGAGTTTAGACCACAGGGCCTGATAGCCTGATACGCACTCATCAGGATTGGAAAAGGCAATGAAGAGAGAAAGAGAGAGAGAGAGCATACGGGATATGGATCCATCTTCAGTTCCCATTTTTGGTTTTTTTTTTTTTTCCTAATTCTTCTCTCATACATTGCATCCCAACCAG
This sequence comes from Mus musculus, assembly GCF_000001635.26. NCBI lineage: Eukaryota > Metazoa > Chordata > Mammalia > Rodentia > Muridae > Mus > Mus musculus. Next base: position 1,644,625 of record NT_187003.1, read on the forward strand.
TTTCCCCTCCCTCCACTCCTCCCAGTTCCCCAGGTTCGGTTTTGTACTGGGAGTCTTGGCATATATTCCTCAATTATTAGGGAAGACCTGTGTATTCCTTCCTTTGACGAGCCTCCCTCCTGACATGTCCCTCACTTGCTCTGCACTTCTCTGGCTGCTACTGACTCTGTCAGGGTGTAACTGCCTACTTTTCCTCACGGGTCACTGCAAACTTTTCAGGATTCTACTGGCCACAGGGCCCTGTCCAAGTTCACATGACTGGCCTAGCGCAGGTTAGACCAAACTTACCTTCCAGCTTTATATCTCTCTATCCCCACCAAATGCATACCCTATGGTCCATCTACAGCTCAATTGCTCTCCACTCAATCTCCTCTGGCTCCTCCACTTATGGGAAACCTGCCTGTGTCCAACCTCTATGGGGGGTGGGAGGGAACAGATAGGAGACCTGATAAATCCAGGAGCTTCCCTTCCCAGGCCTGGCCATGATGGCTGGGCACTTGGCCTTAGGCACCGGCAGGAAAGAGGATGGAAGTGAGAGATAGGAGAGAAGGAGGTCTGTGCAGGGAAGAAGCAAGCCGAGAAGGTAGTACTCTGGTGTCAGCTACCTTTAAAAGTCAAAAATGGAAAGCAGAAACCAAACTGAGGAATCTAGCAAGTTAAAGCTACAGCCAGGGAAGGAAAGAACGCTGGATTAAAACCACTCTGGCCCCAGCACCTCCCTGTACAAGTCCTACAGCTTCTGCCTACTCTAACCTTGCCCTAGACCAATGGATCCGTGGCATTCTTGGATAGGCAAAAGGCAGCTCTAGGTCTGGAGAATTGGCTCATCAGGTAAAGTGCTTGTCCCTAGCACCCATGTGACAGGGCAGCCCAGCGACAATCAATACTCGGGAGACAGAAACATCCGATCCCTAGAAGCCGCTCAGGGAGAACAACTGAATCAGAAGGCTCTGGGTTCAAGGGAGAGACCCCACCGCAACAGAACAACGAGGTGGAGAGCAAGCAAGGAAGACGCTTGATGTCAACCTCTGGCTCATGCGTGTGCATGTCACACACACACACACACACACACACACACACACACACACATTCAACCAATGACCAAAAAACAAAAAAGGAAACTCTAGGGACTGCCCACTTCCTTGGACTCTAAGATCCAGGATCTTACAGGACAGTGACCTTGGGGTAGTTGACACATGTGTGCTGTTAGTCTATCAAAAAGGGCCATGCAAACATTTTTACTTTTTAATGCATGCATTACATATGCATAGCAGAAGCGACTGAAGAGAAGGAGAAAATACCAGTTAATTTTTTTTTTTATAAATTTTCGTTTTTGCTTCCCACACCTTTTCTTAGCGCTGTGTGCACAAGAGAGATAACATCTTTAATTTTTAAAAGGAGCTATGCAGGGGATAATATGGTGAGGGACATTTATTAATTTGCAACTCTTTGTACCTCAATTATGGAGACTTCATCCCCAGGAATACACTGCTCCTGCCCAGCTGAATGCAAAGGAATTCCCAGTCAGCCCTCTTTGGTTCCTTGGACTCACATCAGTCTCTAAGCCACCCCTGAACTGTGATTTATATGACAGCTTGGGAAAAGCCAATTGGGGACAATCAATGAACAGACAGAGACAGGCCTGGTGAACGTGCATGAATTAAAAGCAAAACTCCATTGTAATAGGAACAAGATTCTAATCACTACACCTAATTACAAAGAGGAGTAAATCACGGGGAAAAAATTAAGTGTCTCATACAGAACAAACAAAGCAATTAGTCATAAACAGAAGCCCAGGGTCTGGTGAACAGGCTGGAACCCAGACCCGAACCTAGCTATACATCTGCTCCCAGGGCTGCATCAGCATCACGGAGGGTGGATGGCACCTCAGCTAAGGAAGGATGGGTGACAGGCCCCCGATGTATGCACACTGTGCAGTCTCTTCAAAACCTTCTAACCCTAGCAACAAAATCCCTGCACCAGGTATAGGTGCAAACCTTCCTGGATGACAAAGCCGTTACTGACTTAATGGGAAAGCCGCCTCTAGTCACACCCCTTGGTTGTTAATGACAAAATAATCAAAGGAGTGAATTCTTATTGCACCGGACGAGTTATCCGATTCACATATCACATTATGCCCTTGAGGGAGGCACTATCATCACCGTCTGCATCTATAAACAAGGAAATTCAGATCCTGAAGGCAGAGCATTTTGGCTTCGGACACCCTGTGTGTGAGGGGCAGGGTCTGGGTTTAAAGGCAGTCCCATGAGACCCCCATTTTGCTGTGTGCTACTTCATGTTTAGAGAGTCTGGAGGCTACTCACCCACCAGTGCACTCTCTGGGTAAGATATAGTGGACTGTATTTAGATTTTCTATAATGCAATACCTTTATAAGGAATGTATTAATTTTTATAATAAGAGAATAAAGAATTCAAAAGTGAAAAAAAAAAAAAAAGGCAGTGGCGGACTTCCAAGTTCAGGCCCCTAAACTCGGTGCCATGTTCCTTATAGAATGGGAAAGGTGAGTGGCGTCTACACCGCGCCCAAATATCGTGAAGAAGTAAGTGCTGAGGTTGCAAGGCCTGATGTACACTAGACATTCCCAAAACGCCTTTTTCTTCTATGCTCCCTTTCTGTGTCTTCCTCCTAGGGAGCTATGGGAAGACACCAGAGCCACAATGACCTCTCTCTGTGCCTGTACTCTGCATCTGTCTGCAGTCCTTGTGAGTGCTGAGTGGCTGCAAACATAAAAGACTACTTGCTTTGGACAAGTCTAGCTCAGGCACTCAGGTCCCTACAGCAAAGACGGCTGCTGATGTCTTTGGTGGGGGCTGCTCCTTCAGATTAACCCCTCCCCCAGGGGCCAACTCAGTGGTCAAGGGCTCTGGTCTCCAGGGTCACAGAGAATGGACTCCACATGTGATATGTCAGAACCCCACAGTGACCTTGGGCAAGCAACAGAAGGAGGCACTTACCGCCCTGAGCCCCAGCCAGCGGCATGCTCTTTAGATGGGAATGAAATGAGTTGATGTCTATAAACAGGTACACATGGAAACTTGCCAAACGGTAGCTTCTGATGCTGCCGCCTCGTGACTAGTTACAGTTGTTCAATTTATATAAAGGCCACTGAGTGCCCTCACTCTTGGAACTGACTGGGCAGGGTGCTAGGCTTAACTCTGCTCGTCACATACTGCTGTATACCTATGTAGGTCCTTCCTCAATAGGCAGAAAGGCTACCAAGGGCCCACTTGCTTCTCTCCCAAGAGGCCATCTGCCCAACCTCTTCCTCCCCCAAGTCCACCCCACCCAGCTCCTCCCATTGTACTCCTATGGTATTTGGGAAAACAAAGGCCCAACTCCTCTCCCATCTTGCCAAAAACAGAGATCTCGGCATAGAACCGCCTGTCCAGAAGGTTACATGCCTTGTTTTCCCCTTCAGGACACTTGTAGGGGTCTAGAGCCAAGGTCTGGGTTCAGAGAACCTTCTGATGGACCTCTAGGAAAATTCTATATGTCTCTATAGACAAGGTTTTCTCTTGTCTATAGAATGAAAGTGATTCCCTACTGTGTCTTTTTGTTTGTTTGTTTGTTTGTTTGTTTTTCGAGACAGGGTTTCTCTGTGTAGCCCTGGCTGTCCTGGAACTCACTCTATAGACCAGGCTGGCCTCGAACTCAGAAATCCGCCTGCCTCTGCCTTCCAAGTGCTGGGATTAAAGGCCTGCACTACCACTGCCCTGCTCCTAGTGTGTCTTAAGTGGCCACATGGTCACCTTTTATTTCCCACAGTGAGCCATCATTGTCCCCATCTTAACATGTTCTCTACAATGTAACCTTGAGGTGCCCCAACACCAGAGGAAAGGCATTCTCCCCATGCCAGGAGAGTCTGGGACTCACAAGTTTGACTTTTGAGGCTAGGTTAGAAAGATGAAGGTATGTCTTTCTGCCTCACCTGCTGGACCATCTTACTGAAGCCCTAACTACTGTATAAGGGCTCTGACTGCCGTGAGGCTGCCCGGATGCAACGAAGCTCAGACCACATGCAAACAGACCACTTGGAGAAGTCCTGGCATCACATCTGGCTGCAGTTCAATGGCAACCTTATGAGACGCTCCTGGTTCGAACCACCTGCACCGTTCGTCCCAGATTCCTGCTCCATAGAGCCCTCCACTGATGAATGATATGGTGAAAGCTCTGCCTCAAGTCGACAGGTTTTCAGATAACTGGATACCATGTTCAGAAAAGTATGCAGTAAACCAATGGGTAAATATAAAGGGCTATGAATGGTGTAATAACCTTAAGGATTATTTCTTCAAGTCTACCCTTGATTTTTGTCTCTAGAATGGTATGCCTGCTAGAGATCAGGTAGGCAAATATTTATTGTTTTACCTTTAGTCCCTGAAAAGAAAAAGCATAATAGTCAAATGAATATTATCAATATGCAAAATGCAACCCCACCCTAAACAGGGTCTTACTGTACAGCTCCAGCTGTCCTGTAACTCACCATGTAGACCAGGCTGGCCTAGAGTTTACCAAGATCCCTCTGCCTCTGCTGGGATTAAAGATATGTTCCCCGTGCCTGATACAAAATGACATTTTAATCTGTTGGGGCTAAATTCCAACCATCACATACACTAAGCAAATGCTTTATCACCAAACAACAACTTCAGCTCTGCTGATGTCCTGTAGAAACCTAATTCAGGCCTGGCGAGAGGGCCCTGCAGGCAGGCATCCAGTGTTACAAAGACAACTCTGGGGAGCTATTCGGGCAGCCATGTCTCTGTCACTTCTGTAGCCTTGGAAGCTGCTGCCTGCACTTCCTACTTTCTCAGGTGATATTTATTCCTTCTCAGGTCTCTCTGGTGGGTTGAAGACTATAGATAGTTATAGTCTCACAATTAAGCTAAAGGTGCTTTCAGGTCTAAGAAGGTGTTTTTAGGATGATGATGCAAGTTATGAGAGCAAATGCTTTAGGTACAGAAATCTGAACTCACCACGATAGGATAATAGAATACTTTCTCCAAAATTGCCAAATACGTACTGACTAGACATTATAATGTAAATCTTACCTGATACATCTCATAATTGTTATTGCATATATTATGTTATTATAAGAGAAAGAGCCTTTTATTAGACAAAGGGGGGAAATGTAGGCATAATGTTTCTGCACACTGTGTAAAGTTTAGCCTTGTGTTATTCAAATGCTGATTTCTCTTCCCTCAAATCTTGTTTTAATCTAGACACAGCATTGTAATGCTTATACCAAGAATCTCCTGTCTCAAGTTTGTGCAAACAGTTCTTACCATTTATTCTCTGCTGTGTCAATAAATGCTGATTACCCAATGGCTGGGCAGAACAGAGAACAGGGCAGAAGTTTCAGCCAGCCAGGGGGAGGAAAGGAGGTTGGTGGGTGGGAGGGAGTTTCAGATTTGCCATGAGGATGAAGAGAGGAGCCATGAGGAAAAGAAGGTCCAAGAAGAAATCATGAGAAAAAACATCTGCAATCCAGAGCCAGATTGAGAATAATATGCAAGTATCTCGGGATGTGGCTGAGAGGGAGCCAGATTAGCGTAGGGGCTAATATCATTTTAACTACCTGGCTATTGAGATGCAGCTTGAAATAAATCTTGGTTTCTCTGAGTGGTTACTGGGGATTAGCAAGGGTAAAGAAATACAGCCGCCGCTGGATTAATTCACTGGATGAATTTCTATTAAAAACAATTTTACAGAGCCCGGTGGTTAAGAGCCCCGCTGCTCGTGCAGAGAACCCCAGTTCAGTTCCCAGCAATCACACTGGGCAGCTGACAAACTGTTTGGAGCTTCAACTCCAGGGGATCTGACGCCTTTCTGGCTCTTGCAGGCACTGCACATACACACACACACACACACACACACACACACACACACACAGAGCCATGTATAACTAAAAAAGAGCAGGTCTTGGGAACCAAAGTTCCATGAGCTAACTAAAAACTGACTTATGGAGCTAGCCAGACCATTCACTATTTAAAAGGTGTTTGTCAGGCAAGCCTAGAGACCCGAGTTCAATCCCCAGAATTCACATATAAATGGAAGGGGAGAAACGACCAAGGATTTGTCCTCTGACTTCCACAAGCACACAGTAGCACTCCACCCAACAAATACATCATGGGTTCCCTGTGCCAGACCAGGACACCCCAAACTCCTCCATCTATGGGAAGGAAGACATTAGAACCTAACTACCAAATCTGGCCCTTCCGCCTTCCACTCTGGGGCCAAAGCAAGGGGGCATCGCCCAGTGGACACCGACTGCGCAGGCCTGGTGTGGCCACGTGCCACACAGCGAAAAGCACAGCTTTCATATACATATCCCGGCAGTTCCTGGGAGCAAATTGAGATCGCAAGGCCGTCAGCAGCCTGGGCGCTCATCATCTTGACAGATACTTAGCTATTCATTTAAAAACAAGGGCGAGAACAAGCGTCAGCTGTATTTTTTAATTACTCCTGGATAGAGCTGGGACTGCTCTGGCATAATTGGGGTACTGAGGGTTCCCCCCTCCCTTTGAAAGCCTTGTTGCAGCAAGAAAAATACTGTGTTTATTCTAATTAAAACCAACCCTTCTTTTAAATCATCTTAGCAATGGCAAGGCAAAGGGTGACATCTCCTTTGGCGCGGGCAGTAAGTAGGAGGAACTTCAGTGGGACCAGCTCTGCCATGGGCATGTCCCTGGGCATAACTCTTCCTCTTCAACTATCAGTTCTCTCATTTAGGAATCGGGAAACGTGAAGAGAATTCCATGTGTCCTCTCTGGCTCTAATGTAATCTGAGACCACTGCTCCCACGTTCCGTCACTCAGGCCCAGTGGGGTGTACTGTGTATCTAGGACTCGCTCCCTGGTCCACAGGATGAGTTCAGAGCACCTGGTGCTCAAAGCCAGCAACAGCCTCTATGCTGACACCAGGGCTGTGCTGGCATTGCCAGTGAGGACAGTGCTGTGGCTCCCAGCCACTCACCAGTCCGGGGAGCACATCTGGTGGCCTTGTTAAATACACAGCCCCGGGCTTCCTTGAGAGCAGGACTCAAGAGGTCCAGGAATTCTCATTCTGGGCCCCATTATCTCTAACCAGACATTCAGAAAAACTCAGGGCTAGTTAAAGCACAGCCTTGGAACACAGACTCTAGTCTCAAAGCCTGTCTTCTTGATTTCTTGGGCATATGACCTTGTGTGAGGCACTGCCTGTAAGTTCTCTCTATAGGAGCACAGAAGGAAGGCATGTAAATCCGTGTCTGTTTCCCACCACATGGCAGTGGCCAGGCAAGGGCTATTCCCTTCCATGGCTTTCTTTTAGTTTGGACTTTTATGAGACAGGGTCTCATGCTGCACCCCAGGCTGGTCTGGAACTCATTATGCAAGCTGGTCTCCCATCTCAGCCTCTCCTTGGTTTTGAAGGGGGAGCAATTTGAAAAGCTTTTTAAAATGCCCCAATGTGATAGCTGCTCAGAAGATAAATTTAACGGGGGGGGGGGAGCTACATTAAAAAGGGTCCAGGGGCTGGAGAGATGGGTCCCAGTTAAGAGCGCTGACTGCTCTTCCAGAGGATCTGGGTCCAATTCCCAGCAGCCACATGGCAGCTCAGAACTGTCCGTAACTATAAGATCTGACACCATCACTGACATACATGCAGGCAAAACACCAGTGCACATTAAAAAAACAATAACAACAACAACAAACAAACAAACAAAAAAGGAACACTTCCAACCATGTTTCTTGGAGTTAAGAGTCTGGGTGGAAACTGAAATCAGCCACCAACAAAGTAAGTTCAAAATGTGAGCCAGGCAGGGAGAGGACAGAATGATGACCTTAAACACTAGCAAACAGTGTTATACTGAAATTTCCTGGGTGTCCCACCCCACCCCACTCGACTTTGGGCTATCCTGTTCATAGGCAAGGGCTATCCTGTTCATAGGCAAGGGCTATCCTGGTTCATAGGCAAGGGCTATCCTGTTCATAGGCAAGGGCTATCCTGTTCATAGGCAAGGGCTATCCTGGTTCATAGACAAGCCTGCAGGAGAGTTACAGCTTCCCAGCCTGATGGCGAATGGGCTGGTGCTGGCAGGAGGGAGGCAGCTGCCTAGTACTCCTGACTTCGAGGCTGTCATGCTTTGTCCTCATGGAGCAGCTGGGGAATCGGGTCACCTGAGTGCTTCCATTTGCAGCTAGACACCTGGGCTGGCCACTGCCAGGCTCTCTGACCAAACAGCTGACAGAGCACATTAGCTCGCCTTCTCTGCTTGTCAGAACATTTACGTTCTGAAAGGTGGTGGCCATGGCGCTGGGCAGAGAAAATGCAGTTGTCATATCAGCCTGTTCATCAGCCTCACGGAAGGTGTGACAAGCCGGGAGAGCAGGGAACCTAAGTGGAGGGAGAAGAGATCTGGGCTGCTGGTGGGACACAGAGTCACGCTAAACATGAGGCAAGAACACAGTAGCCCCGGGGGCATCACACAGCCACAGATGGTTCTGCTGGCTCTGTAGAGCAGGCAGCCTGCAAGGTGGTCATGGGGTGGGGTGGGTGTGGGGGGCAGTCTGGGTATCCAGCAGGTGAGTGACAGGCCAGGTCTCCCTGCACTTCTGCTCCAGTTAACTACCTGTATTATGCTAAAACGACACAAAGGACAATAATTAAGCCCAGATCTCTGTGGATCATTCGCTGTGATAATTCCACCTTTGTAATTCAGCTGCAGATAAACCCCTTTTGTTCTGCCTTATAACACAGATTCTAGTATCATTCAAGTATATTAACTGTAGCCTATTACTGTCACAAAAAATGCTCCCTGAGCCATAGCAAAAGACTCCCCAGACAAAACTTTATGTCATGTTAATCCAAGCTTTAATAACTATGAGGATATATAACTGTATTCTAATTGTGCTCTGCGTTCCTGCATACAAAAACAGAAGATATCAAAAATGACAGCCACAAATTTCTTCAAATAAAAAAAGCATTAATTCCCCACTCTGGGTGCTGGGATGCAGGGGTGACAGGATCCAAGTTTACACGAGGGAGAAGACAGAGGTGGCTTTCTGGAGATAGGGAGACCTTGAGGCTAACGTGGGGCAGAGAAACCGAGGTTACCAAAGCTGAAGGCTAAACTGTGTAAGACAGGGAAGCTGGCGGGGAGACTTGGGTGGGGAAGACCATGAGAGCAATGATGACAGTCACAGTAGGGCAAAGAGTCAAGTGGAGACTGCAGTGAGGAGAGTTTACAATGCTAATTTAGTATGTCATTCCTGCATGCCATCTGAAGAGAGACCATCAGACCCAACCCGTGTGTGCATCCAGTAAGGAACATCCTCTACGCTCTCTCCAGACTCACCCCGACCATGTGATGTACGAACCGTGACCGACTGCAACCCTGAGATGTTCTACCTGACGGACCATGCAACTCTCCTCTTCTGTACCTGGCTCCATTTCGGTCCCTTTAACTGGCTCTCATTCCTTCCTAGTGGGCCACCATTTCCGTTTTATTTGATCAGCTGTTTATTGAATGTCTCCCTCCACTAGAATTTACCTCTCTTAAAAGACCAGCAGTGGTTTCTATTCAACTCACTCATTTCTCCCTGGTGCCTCAGCAGAGAACCTGGCATACAGCAAGGGCTAAGGGGTTGTTAAATGACAAAATGGCACTGTCACAATCTGGCTGTGTGGCTGAGGACAAGTTTCTTTACCTCACCGAGCTTCAGTCTCCTCACTGAGGAGGCAAACACCCATTCTCCAGTGTGGAGAGGAAACAACCTGAAAGAACAGATGGCGAAGGGCACGGAAGGGGCTGGTACAGGAGCAGTGCTCAAAGAGGCTGACAGGTAGAAGAGAACAAAAATGCCCATCAGGGCTGATGCTTGCTGCCCATCAGGAATAGGGCAGAGCAATCACTGCTCAGACCAAAGATGGGACGTGTCTCATCACCCAGACATTTCCATCTAGAACCTCCATCCCTCTCTACTCCTGGTCCACAGTCTCTCCCTGGTGCCAGGAAGACATCAAACCATTAGGCACTGTGTGGGGTATGCTCCTCCACAGACTTGTGCATGCGAGTCCAGGCTCACCAACTTCATTTAGAGAATATTATAAACCTCTGGCCTTAGAGTTGCCTTCTCTATAAAAGCAGGACATTGGATATTAACAAGTGCCTCTTACAGCAGGAGGCTCACACTATAGCAAAAAGGAATATACTCTGACAAGAACTATTCCCTTCTGTTATGAGGGCACTATGAACCTTCATTTCCTCATCTATGAAGGGTATTACCATAACCCTCAGTGCCTTATTGCAAAGGGTGGTCATGAAGATGAAAGTGCTGGTGAATTCAGGCTTGCTGCCCATCAGGGAGTGACTAGAGGTATATATTCCCAGGGGCCAAGAGCACTCTGGCAGACTCATGGGCCTGGGCCCAAGTGTAAGCTCCCGGGCTCATGCAAACAGCCCATTTTCTTTAAAAGACCAATTTTAAAAGAGATGAAAACTTTTGTAACTCCACGGGCTTCACTTTAATGCCACCTGCAAAGGGCGTGAAAACACTCCCAAGGGTGAAACAGTTTGGACAGCTGAAGAGGTTTCAGAAATGACAACGGGCAGATGAGAAAACCACATCCCTTCCTGCCAGAGCTTCAGTCAGTTCCAGACTGTGGCCTCAGATCCTGAATAACTGTTCTGGTTGCAAGGACTCAGAGGACAAGGAAACAGGAGTCTTGACATGTTCTGCTGGCACCCATCTGCCCAGTCCTGCACTGGCCAAGCTCCGTCCATTGGCAAATGCTCCTCCTCACTGGGCTCGCCACGTCCGCCTCTTTATTGATATTTTCATTGCACTTACTAGCAGAGGGTAAAGGAATCAGGGTGGCAAGTGAGGGCAGAGGAGTCATTCATTCATAGTTTCCTTTTTGTTTCCTACACACCAACCACATGACCAGATCATATTAACTCTATAACCATACACGAGACAAAACAGAAGGCCCTAGAATAATGCAGTCATTCCTGCACCTTCCTCACAGGTGCAAATGGCCACCCCACCCTCAAATCCTAAAACTTTTTGCAGGCAGAGGAGGAGAGGAAGACAGTAATTTATCAGGACTCCAAAGTACCAGATGGTACTTCAAGCCCTCTGGTTGGCACTTAGAATTTGGGGGCATAGCTGGGACAAGAATCAGAACTTGAAATCTGGGATGGGGGGCATAGCTAGGACGAGTCTGGCACTTAGAATTTGGGGGGGGGGCAAGAGCTAAAACAAGAGTCTGGGCTTTTCTGGAGTTCTCCTGAAACCAAAAGAGGGGCTTCACTTCTCCACCCTTCTGTCCTAGCTATCGCATTAGAATTGAGTTTTGCTCCCTAAACTGGAAAACTGATGAGAAGTAGAAGGTGAACAAAAAATATCCAAAACAGAGATGAAGAACCCAGCGGATTCCCCCATCCACGGATGGGGCTGAGATACATACAGTATACACTCAGGGCATCACTCAGCTGCTGCAAGCTTTGTAACACCTCTCCGAACGATTTCCCTTCGTGCCTGTCCAACACTGGTATCCAAACCCTTAGGTATCTGTTTGAGGATCCTGAGTATTGATCAGGTCAAGTACTATAAGGTTCTCACTTCTTGATTTCTTGACCTTAAAGGGCCCAGGAGGGGTCACCCTAAACCACAACGCCATCATGAAGATGACCATGGGGAGGGATAACATGGATTAATTTATACCACGGTGCCTTCCACTTGCCCATAACCTCCAGAGCGCATGCAGAATTTCTCTGACATTCTTCACTAGCTTTCCATGGGGATTAGAGGCCCTGACGATGGGATGGAGCCTCGCTCTACTGAGAAATGCTGGGGAGAATTACAAATGAAGGATTTAAGCAACTCCGAACATTATATATCAGAACAACTATCTTTTCTCATCTGTGTTATTGTGAGCAAACCTGGGGGACGGGGAGGCGGGGAGGGGAGGGGAGGAGAGGGGAGGGAGGAAAAACCTTTAATCACAACTGATTCAGGTGGTATCAAGAGCAAATTACAATACTAATACAGCACTCCAGGAGAGCAAAGTTTTAAAAGAGAAAATTGGTGACTTTCAGAGCATGGTTCTTCCTTTGTCCAGCACCGAGGCTCATCACAGAGAGAGGGGAAGGGGGCAACGCTGTCAGGCCAGAGACGCTGAACAGGGACAAAGAGGGAACTGGTGCCATATGTCACCAGAGGCATAGCAAAAGCAACCACTGCTCTGATGCTGGCTTGCCGTCTGCTGTGGCCTTTAGTGGCTCACAAGTTGGAAGGGAGAACTGGCAGCTGTTGGTGTCTGCTTCCGTACATATACATCTCCATAATAGCATGGACCCCAAACCAGTGCTATCTGACTCTTGTTCCTCCCAAGGTACACCCCCTCACCCCTGAAGGATACTGAGACCCTCTGGCTACTAGAGTCTGCATTAAGACTTGTCACATCAACATTTCAGTGTGCTCTAGGATCAGCCACAAATCCTGGTCCCTAGGCTGACTGTTTCTGTGGTCCAAGTGTTCTCCTGGCTGCTTGATGCCACCTTAGCTGCACTGGAAGCTCCCAGTGATGCAGGGCTACTGACGTGCTGTACTGTGGCTATGGAGAGACCACATCCTAGGACCTCATGGTACCAGAGAATTGACTCTCCTACATGAAACTTTGTCTAAACATGCACTCTAATGAGCCTAAACCAGCTCTCAGAATAGAAAAAGAAAACAGAAGAGGGGGATTAAGGGCCCTACATGGGAGGAGCATAGATCAGAAGACTCCTCTAAGGTCCCAGAATTCCTTCAGCCTAGTGCGACTACAAGCTATGAGCACCACAGTCCACAAGGGGCAGTGTGGTACCTCCCATCTACCCCTCCCCAGGAGCTCTGGCCAGGTGCTCAGAGGATACTGCCAACTTGCACACTGGCTCCAAAGAGTCTGAGCCCTTCTTAGTGACCGGCTCCAAGGACTAAGCTGCTGCCTTTGGCTAAAGGACAGGGGCGGTGGAGGCAGAAGAATGCAGCCCCGCCCCTTCCCCACAAGGTGTATCAGCCACTCAGAACAATCTGGAAGACTGGAATTGAGAAACGGGGACTGATGGAAACATTTAACCAAAGTTCTTTGGGGAATGTGCCCAATTCTGTCCCGCGGAAACAGAACACCATGGGCTGCTCTCAAAGCTCACGGTCATCCTGGGCCTGAGACATCTTGAAACCTGAGTTCTATTCCAAATACTAGCACTGTCTCTTTGCCTTGGAGAACCCAGGACACTGGAGTGAGCTAACTTACCCCAACCATGCTCCTGGTTTTTCTCCCCTGCAAAGGCCATCCCACACTCTTCCTGGAGGGAGGGTGGCTGTCAAAGGCCTCCGAACTCTCCAGGTTCCAATGAGAGGGTACCTATTGGATTCCTACCTGAGGGGATCTGAGAGGCTGAACAGAAGCTTCCAGCCAAGACGGAGCCTTTCGGCCTAATTTACTTGGCAAACTCCTCAGGTGTCAACAACAGTCCTAAACATACTGAGTTTAGGAGAACAAAAGAGAGATCACTAGTGTCTGTGGCTGGACATTCTAAACAAGCAAGATAAAGGACTAGGAGCTACTGAGTGCCAGGATGCTTCCACATGAATGTTCTACGGTCAGCAGGGTGACTCCCTCCTTGGAGCTGGTTTTGTGCGTTGCACTTCCTTGTGCTAGTGTCAGAAGCTGTGGGACCTTGGGTGCGCTGGGTAAGGGCTCCACTTCTAAGCTACACCTTCAACAGTTACCAGTTAGAGGAAAGAGCTTGCCCACGGATCTCCATGGTCTTTGATCTTTCTGTCCAACTTGCTCTTGGTCTGGCGAGTACTTGTGTCCCAGAGGCAGATGCTAGGGGCACCGTCATTTAGATGTCAAGGCAACACAACTCGTTCCTGAGCTTCCACCAGTTGGGCATTCTAATCACCCCTGCTGTACCTATCTGCTCACCCAGTTCCTCTTCCTTCCCAAAACAACAATGCCCATTTGCCTACTCCCCTCAAGAGATGCTTGGCCTTACAAGAAGATTCGCTTGCTGCTCTGTTTCTTACAAAGTCTTCACCATCAGCAGAATGGGGCTATCCCAGAACAAAAGTCAACCCCACCCCAAGATCCTGGCTCCAATGTCCCCATGTCTTCCCTCATCCCAAGCATATAAAGGTGAACACAAGGTTGGATGATAACAAGGACAGACAGGACTACGTGGTGGCGGTATCTGGCATAGTCTCCGGCCTACGGTGGGCTCCTCAGGATACTGTGGGGTGCTTCATGCATTAGGGGAGGGGAATGGTTTAAGAGTTGAAAGAAGACGAGCCAAAGCTGGCTGAGTCCCTTGGGGCTCATAAACCACAGCACTTCTGGAAGAACCTATGGGCGCAGTACCAGCTGGCCTCACTGGGCCCGGGCTGTGAGTTTTTCTGGCCAATTTGGAATTCCAAAGTTCATGCTTGGAAGTCCAGAGGCATTTGGCTCCAGTTCAGGGGAGCTTCTTCCCTGCTGAGTAGACCTGCTCTCTCCTCTGTCCTGTCTCCCTCCCACCTTCAAAGCACTTGCTCCCAGCAGCCCCAGCCCCCCTCACCTCCCTGCCTGACGCTCTTCTCCAAGTGGCTCGTTCTCTCTCTCTCTTTGAGTTCATCAGACACCCAGAGATGACATCCAAACCCTCTTTTGATAGAAGAGTGCTATCCAGACCCCAGAAGCCATGCAGTCTGCCCAAGGCCACTCACAGCCAGTTGGCAGTAGAGCTGGGACCAGAAACCAAGGCTCTTAATGGCCCTTAATGGCTCTGATGACACATAACTGAGCACGAAGCTAATACAGAGACTGCCTCCGGCCTGGCCAGCTCCTGCCAGTGCTTCTTCCAAGAAGCTCCCCCGGGAAGGGCATGTGGAGCCCTAGGCCAGTACATCAGGTTCCCTCTTGCCATGTTTACACGTTGCCAGCTTCACTGGGCCACCATTTTTTGCAGGATCTGAACAGAGCCATGTTTGCCTCTGGAAAAGCGCAAGGCACACATACTGTACACAACCCTCCCCTACCCCAATCACCTTGGATGAAGAATCAGCAAAGCTCTGGTCCATCTACAAAACCCCCATAAGCTATGACATGACAGTAGTTAAGAAGGAATTTAAAAAAAAAAAAAAAAAACCAACCTTGCCAAAGGAGAGGCAATTTCAGCCCATTGCTGATTATCTTTCATTATTCCACTGAGCTTCCGCAGATGCTAAAGGAGGCGGATGTTTAGGATGTATGGAAATATCATTTCCTCCTGGGACAAGGAGGAGGGAGGTGGGGTGGCTATATACACAAATGAGTTTTCCCCTATTTTTTTTTTCCCTCCGGTAAGCTTAGTACTACCCTCAGGAGAAAGGAGGCCCACTCTGGGAACAGCTTGATCATTGGGACAAATGAAGGTGGCTTAGGCTGCTGCTCTGGGCTCCTTCCTTTGGGCTCTCTCTATTTACTCCCCCCCCCCCCCCACACACACACACTTGCTAGGGACCCACTATGAGCCTGGCACAGAGCTGGGGATTGGCAGGAGCGCCCATCTACTAATAACATGATAGACAGGCAAAAACAATACCAATGAGGCCCTGGGCCACACAAACAAGAGGATGGGAGCAGAAGGAGGGAAATATAGCTCAATGGTCCAGGTGGGGAAGGAACGAGTTAGCTGGCAGGCCCACAGACGGCTGCTGGTGTAGGGATGGATATGTGGAGTGTGGAAAGGCAGAAAGCTCCAAGCAAGGGCACAGCTCACTTAAAAAGACCGTGTTGACATAGCGTATAGTATGTTCTATCTGGGTTGGCGAAACCTGGGCATGTGGGGAGGCAGACATATGGAATACCCATGCTGAAAGACCTTCCTTAGGCTTTCTTCTAGAGGGCCACAGGGCCACAGGCTGGGCAGAGAAGTGGCATGGAGAGCCCAGCCTCCTGATGCTGCTCCTCTGGCAGCAGATGAAGGATAAGGCAGAGGAAGCCAAGCCTGAAGGTCAAGGAAAGAGCCTGGCCACTTCAAGGACAAGTGCTAGGAGAACAAGAGCCAAAGACAGAGTAGCCAGAGAGAGGGGCAAGCCATGTTTCCAGGGTACAATAGAGAAAGTGATGCCTGTGGATCTGTGGGGATGGTAAAAGGGAAGGCGTAGAGATGCCTTCTCCCTTCCTAAATCCCTGAGGTGGAGCACCAAGGCACAAGATCTGATGACAGCCTGAGTGGATCCTAACAATGCAAACACAACTCCTGGATTGGCACCACACTTGGCTCTGCAGGGTCATGAACTGACTCCAGAGCATAGCCCCGGAGGCTACACCATGTGGTCCTAAATCCTCCGCACTTCTCACATCTGTAACCTCAAGCCACGCCCTAGAGCACCCTAGGCTTCCAGTCTAGGCTCCCTCCCCTGCCCAGCAAGATTGGCTTTGCTCTCTTTTACAATCACAAAGCCCTAGGCCTACACACAGCTCTGTCCTTGAATTACACTCTCTGATTCTGTAGCCAAGGACATGGATGGTTCACTGGGTCTCTGTGCCCTTTGTACAAATTGGGGATCTTGATCTACCAATACACTGCAATACCATAAAAGCCAATAAGCAGAGCTGAAGGCCCGTTTCAGTCTGACTCTTCCATCCAGCCTCCAGATGGGGCCACTACTCCCATACTCCCTATTCAGGATGAAGGAGCTCAGATAACTTATGCAGAGCAAAGAAAAGGCACCAACAAACAAGCTTTCCAGACAAAAGTCGGTAAAATAAACCCCACATATTCTCCGCATATAATGTACGGAAATCACTTTCAAGTTCTCTTGCAAGAGAGAGATTATATAAATGCTATTTCTCGCGTGATTCCAATGACCCGAACTATTTTTGGAGTCTCATTTTGGCAGCTAAGTATGCTTTGCTTTGGCTGGGCTGGGTTTTTGTTTTGTTTTGCCCTTCCCTATAGAAAGGAGACTCAGCTCATTTGGATTAACTGAACTGAAAAGAAAGCAGTATCTCTGCTCTAATTCCACAAGGCCAGAAGAGCCCTTTATAAATTCATTTCTGGTTCTCAGATAGTGTTTGTGAACCTGTTGATTAGAGGAAGGGTATTGCCTATATTGGCTAGGAGGGGGGAAAAAATCTCCCTGTGATGTCCCCCCTCCTTCACCAACTGAGCAGCGGAAAGCGAGGCTCCCACCCACGTGGGTGCTCAAAGTCAGAGAGCAATTTGCATGAGTGGAAAACTCATTTCAGAAGCAGCAGAAGCTGTTACTCTGACTTTGTATTCTGGGAAGGTGATTGAAGGCATGGGCCTGGCTCGAGAAAAACCAAGTCCCCAACCCCAGGCTTTCCAGAGCTCACACAAAGGGAAGCTGATCTGGAGCACTGGTGTGGACCCGGTGCATTGACACTGACCTCATATGCTGGGGCAGATCTAGGTAGAACTGGTGCACTGGGATACAGGCACTGGGATACAGGCAGACCCCAGAACACTAAGGGGGAGCACTGGGGTGGGGGGATGGGGGAAAGAGCCTGGCATAGTGGGGTGGATCTCGCACACCACTACAGTAGACCTTATGTACTGGTGCAGATTTGGTGAAATCGTATAGATGTGGCATATTGGTGTGGCATGGGCAGTCTTAGCTGACAAGTGGAGTGGGCTTGGCCTGGCAGCGTTGATGACCTCTTCCCGCTCTGACATGCCAGAGTTGGAAAGTCTACGGCTGATTTGCAACTTCACCCCTACGCTACTTTTGCTAAGACTAGAACAGTCCAGGCCTGTGTGTTCAAGGCCAAGCAGTCCGTTTGTTCTGAAACAAATGGAAAATAGAGCATGCTCAGAACACGTATGAACTGCAAGGTCATAGCTCTACAGGGCACCACGAAGCAGCCCAGACCAGCACCGTGGAAGATTCAGCAACAGGGAGACATGGGTCTCTTCCAACACAGCACACCTTCTTGCTGGCAAGTGACGCCTATGTCAAAGAAGCATGAGAAAATGACCAGGAAGTTTCGTCAATGGGACGGGGAGGGGGGGGATGATCACGTCTACTGGGACATAGACCAGTGAAGGCCTCATGGCATCAGAACTGCTCTTCAAGGGCTGGAAAGACAGCTCAGTGTTTGGTTGCACTAGCCACTCTTCTGGGTGACCAGGGTTTGGTTCTTGGCTCCCACATAGCAGCTCACAGCTGTCTGTAGCTCCAGCTCCGGGGGACCTGACACCCTCATACAGATAAGCATGCTGTAGATGCACCACTGTACATAAAATAAAAATAAAACCCTAATTTAAAAAAAAAAACAAAAAGAAAAAAAAAAGAAATAAAAAAAACTGTTCTTCAAGCTGAGCGTGGAGTCTCACACCTTTAATCCCAGCACTTAGTAGGCAGAGGCAGGCAGATCTCTATGAGTTAGAGGCCAGCCGGGTTTTCAAATATGAGTTCCAGGAAAGCCAGGGCTACAGAGAAAAACCCTGTCTCTAAAACCCCAAAAGAGGCAAACAAATAAATAAAATAATACCGACTGCTTTTTAAGCAAGTGTACAACCTCTATTTGTTCTTCACTATTCTAGGGTTTTGTTTTTGGTCTGAGCCAGGGTTTTCTGTTGTGCCACTGGCACATCCAAAGATGACCTTGAACTCTTAATGTTCCAGTCTCCACTTCCAAACCCTAGCCCTGCAGACGTACTTGACTACACCCAACTGATGTGGTTCTGAGAAATCAAACACAGGATTTCATGCATCATGAGTAACTACTCTACCAACCAAATTCATATTTTGTTCTCTTTTTTTTCCCGTCAGGGTTTCTCTGTTGTCTTGCCTGTCTTAGAACTCACTCTGTAGACCTGGCTGGCCTTGGACTCAGAGATCCACCTGCCCCTGCCTCCCAAGAGCTGGGATCAATCACCATCGCTTCCTGTTAGGCTCCACCATTAAGAGGTGCGAGAGGGAAGCTTCGAGGCCACAGGGGAGAGCCTCTAGTTTGGGGGAGGGGACTTTTCCTATCCACTTATGGTTCCTGAACATCAGACCCCAACGATGCTGTAGAATTCTGGTACTGACAGTTCCCTCTCTGTAGCAACTAAGACCAAGTAAGGTTCCTTGCTAAGCGCACAAAAGCAGTGACAGACATATGCCTCTATGCCTGTTTTATGCTGTGCTGGGGATTAAACTTTCGAGGCAAGTGCTCTGCCAACTAAACCACCCCATTATGCTTGTCACCCAGATGTTTTCATTTGGTTTGGTTTGTGTTTTCGAGACAGGGTCTCTGTGTAGCCCTGGCTGTCCTGAACTTGCTCTGTAGATCACACTGGCCTCAAACTCAAAGAGATCCACCTCCCTCTGCCTCCCTCGTGCTGGGATTAACAGTGTGTACCACCACACCCAGCCAGCCCCCTAAGTCTTAACGAATGTAACTCTTCCAGGCTTCAGTGGGGCAGGGGTGGAGCCTTTGTCCTTCAAGCCCTGTGGCCACAGCACATCCTATAGTCCTGGTTCTCAGTGTGGCTCCTAAACCAGCTGGTCCCATGTTGCTTGAGAACATGAAGGAACATACATAGCGAGAGGAGGTATTCAGAAGGAGCACAAACTCCAAGGGAGCCAGACACAACCAAGTACTGGGAAACACACTCTATCAAGGCTGGGATTTGAACCTAGGTAGTTGGCTTTGTCTCCTTCAGCGGGTACGCCATTACTCTATTGTCAGGAAGTGTCTTTCTGCTGTGAGGCTTGGAGCCTCCGTTGGAGGTTGTCTCCCCTATACTGAAGGGTTATCCCCTGCCTCTTCTCACTCCACCTCCAGCCCTAACGTGCTCTTTATGTGAATGGGTCCCCACGTAAACCAGTCTCTTTAACTGTTTTTGGAGACACTGAGTTTGGAAGCCCAGTGATCTCCTAGATATCTCTGAAACATTCTGTAGATTTTTTTTAAGATTTATTTATTTATTATATGTAAGTACAGTGTAGCTGTCTTCAGACACACCAGAAGAGGGAGTCAGATTTTGTTACGGATGGTTGTGAGCCACCATGTGGTGGCTGGGATTTGAACTCAGGACCTTCGGAAGAGCAGTCGGGTGCTCTTACCTGCTGAGCCATCTCACCAGCCCCCTCTGTAGATTCTTTAGCTCTCTCTTTTCTTGGATGTCAGCCTCAAAAGCGCTCTCACCTTTCCTGGTTATTTCAGATTTGAAATGTGGTTTTTTGTTTTTTGTTTTTATTATCTAGCTGGCTCAGCAGCCTACCTACTACCTTCATTCTGCATTTCTCTTCTACACTGGACCATAACTGCCTCTCTGTAAGTAACTGGCATGGTTTCCATCCCCTGGCTAGACTCTAACACATTAAATGGGGATGACAGTAGCTGCTCACAGTGGCCATAATAGCACTTATTATCACCACTGCACTACAACCCAAAGCAGAAATTAAAGGGGGCAGGTGATGATCAATAGAATCAAATACAAAATGGTATTGGATCCAGTTATTGTTCATGTTCTTTCTGTAGAAACTTTTAACATCTGAGTGAAGTGGAAAACACTACTCGCGAGCACACAGGCGCATGCGCGCGGGCACACACCCACACGCCCCAGACAGAAAATGTCTTCCTTTTAGGCATTTCTTCCAATGGACGCCATGCAAAACCACTCCATCTATCAAGCTGTCAGAGTGAGTGGCTAAATTCTTAATAATCTTCCTCAGAGAAAATGCCCATATAGTCCAGTGCATTTAGGGGTGGGTCTGGCACTGACTTTCCAAATGCAGGCACGTTCAGATGTTCTTCAGGTCCTCGTAATGGCACCGTTCATGAAGTGAGTATTAATATAAACCCTAAGTACAGATCTTGGGATGTCACAGTGGGAAGGGACAGCCCAAGTCATGCTGCCCAAGTATCCCATGCTATGGATAAAGCTGCTAGGACACTAGAGAGGCGGGGGACTTACCCAAGGCTTGACAGTTAGCTTTGCTACCCCAGTACAAAGTCCCCTACCTCCCTCACTCCCAACTCCATTAGATCTAACTGACAGCCTTGGCCAGAGCACCCGAATTTCTTGCAAATAATAATTTAGCAAGACTACAAATGGGTGGAGGAGGATTAAAAGGTAAGGCTAGGAAGAAGTAGGGAAAGGCGTGACTGTCAGCAGGCAGCTTTCTTTGCCCATCAAAGTAATAAATGAAGTCAGGCGTTCACTGTGGCGCGGACGCCAAAGCAACTGCAAGCCCATGGTGTTTCCAGCCTCCCGGGAGACAGGCACGCCACTCGCACACAATGTATTCATAATGTGTTCTTAAACAGATTCTGACTCAAACCCTGCGACGGCTGGGTCTCTTCCAAGAAACGTTAGCCACTGCGAGATATCTCTTTCTGTCCTCTCTAGTAGATCTCCTTGGAATTTGCCAGATAAAGAGGCAATTTATCATGTGGCCAGCTGAAGGTTGTATGGAAGGCATCATCTGCCTTCCTCCAGGACTGGGTGCCTCTGTGTTTAGCCCCTCTTGGACCAGTGAACAGACTGGCTTCCATCTTGAGGTGTCATAGCAACAGGAAAGCAAGAAGGGGCAAAGCACTAAATGAATAATTTACTGATTTCATAAGAACCTGTCTTGCAATTTATAGTTGTATGATCTTTCCTCCTCGTGTCTCAACTCCTTTGTATAAAAGCTGCAATCAAGCCGAATAACATTTGGAAATCTAATGAGCACATATCACCCCATGTTCAAGCCAAGGTCTAGATTGATCCTGACAGCAGCGGAGTCCCTCAGAGGCCACGATCTACCGCAGCTGCCGGAATGTCTTTGCCTTGTCTGCAAAGGGCTAAAAGTTAGGGCTCTGACCTCCGACGAGCTCTACATTCTCAAATGGAACATTTCTCTTCCTTGGGATATTTGGACCCTATCAAGTTAGAGTTGAGTGGTTCTGAGAAAGGCTCTGCGGAAGAAAACACTTCCACCACAATTATTAGCTGTTACAAAAAAACAAAACAAAACAAAAAACCCTCCAGGAGATCTAGTTACTAGCAGAGGAGGAGAGAGGCAAAGTTGAGTTTCAATGACAACTATGGTTATTTTATAGCATTTTCAGTATCAGTGATACCACTTGAAGGGCAAAAGCATATGCTGCCTCTAGGTTTCGACAAAAAGGATCTTTATGAAGAAGACAGTACCTTGAAAGCAGACTTATTTATTTGGATGGAATAGGTTACAGGTTATTTTGGCCCTGTGCTTTGCAATGAAGTGGATATATCGCTTTTGAAAAGCATTACCTGCTAGCTGCTATTCTGCAATCGCCTCCAGGAAATCAACCCATGAGAAGAAACTGCTCACTGCTTGAACACTCAGTTACTGAAGCCCATGAGTCCTTGCATACCGAATGGTTCAAAGGCCTTGGGAAAAGCCCATAATTATCACAGATCCTCAGGAAATGGCTCTCTGATTCTCCAGGGCTGTGTGTGTGTGACCGATAAGAAGAGGGTCTGGAATCACAAGAATTCCCTACCAACGTCATCATCATCTCCAATATCATGGGCACGGCCATGAAGTTCAAAGTGCCTTAGTCACATGTAGGTATGAAACTGAAGTCACCTCCTTGTTGATAGTCACCTAGTGTTCAGAATCAATGGAGTATGGCTAGTTTTATAGTAACTTGTGAAAACTTCATGGTAGCCAGGTACAGTAAGGCACAGCGTTCATCCTAGTGCCCCAGAGGCAGAAGCAGGAAGATCAAGACCAGCACTGTCTACATAGCTCCAGACCAGCCAGGGCTACATAGTGAAAAACAACCACTTCTGCCCCTGCGTCTGCCACCGCCACTGTAACAACTACAAAACCAAGCAAATAAAATCCAGCACAGGCTCAAGACTAGGAAAGCTTGCCTTAACACACAGAGTGTACAGAGGTTCTGAGAACATGAGATTTCTGCACCAAACCTTTTCCTCTGGCCTATCTATAGCATGTCATCTCTGCAGCTGAGGTCTGAAACCCAGACAAGCAAAGGCAAGAGGTAGGGACAGGCCTGGTAAGTATCCTGCTCACGTGATCCAATCTCAAGTTTCTGAATCCATCACTTGATAGCTTGGGGTAGATACTCAGATGAAAGTGATAAGAATTCTCTTTTCCAGCTTCAAACTGCTTCGTCTGTGGCTAACACCATCACAATATGGGTCCTGTTTGCTGGCTGAAAGACAGCTAGACTTGGCTAGACTTGGCACACATATATTACAGTATAAGCGTTCATCCCATCTTTGCTTCCCAGACTCCTAGTCCTGATTCTCTGGCATGTCCTTCCTGCTACTGTTCAAAAAGAACACTGAATTACCTACCCATCATTAAATATATGGGTCTATGGGTACTATAGTATACAGACAATACACACAAAATAAAAATATTTTTTAAAAAAATCTAAAAAATTAAATATAATACAGCTTGGAGTTAAACTTTCAGTGTAAAAAATGGAGCACACAGGACAGTATGCTTAATGTAGGAATAGGAAAACCAGGCCTATTCTAGAAAAGACTAGGCCACAAAGACCAATGAGAAGAGTTAGTGAGACCAAAAGCCAGTATTGAGAATCCTCAGGGGTTTTGGGGAACCCAGTGAAATACTCTCTTTACATCTCAGATCCCTAATGCCACCCCAAGCCTCAAAACTCCATCCTCCAACAAACAGCTGGAGATGCAGCTCTAATCTCAGCTCACTCTAACTCCCCTCACGGTCAGTTCCCCTAGCCCTCAGTGGCCAGGATGCCAGGTCACACCAGCAGGCTCCGGCTCCCATCCCTTCCACCCCTCCGGCACTTTGTTATCTGCCTCCTTTTCTCAACCAGCACAAACTGTTTGGTTAGCAGGCTGGGGTTTGTCTGGTTTGTTTGGCGAAGCATCCTTAGTGCCCAGAAGGCCACTTGGCACTCTAGCTGTTCAATGACTCTTTGAACAAATGAAAGAATCAACAAATAGATAGCAAAGAGGGCGAGGAGTCATTCCCTCAAAAGGATCACACGGCTGAGTCCCAGTTTGTTTTTTGGTTTTTTGTTTTTTTTTTTTTTTAAAGAAAACAAATTTGCGATTTAGTGACGGGAAGAAGGCATAATACAACAAACAGGTTGGCCCCCTGCCCGAGGCCAAAAAGCCAGACTGCTTCACACCAAAACCTAGATAGGAGCCTTCCTGCTCTGAGGAGCATGCAGTACTTCCCACCCAGGCATTCTGGAACCTCACACTGGCCCTTATCACACTGCTGGCTCAATATGAGAATTCAAAAACCCAGTGACCTAAGAGTTGGCCTTGAATATAACAGAGACGTCAGCAGTAATCTGTCTATCTCCCTTTGGTTTGGAGACAGATAGAGCTCTGAAAGTACAGGCATCAGAGGCCTGTGGCCTTTTCTTTTCTGACTGGGGGAGGGAGGAGGGAGAGTAACATTTGGCAAAGCATCTGAAAGGCTTCAAGTCCTGTAATTTGAAACAAACCAGAAGAATTAAGGAACAAATAAAAGCCCCTCCCCCCTTTTTTAAAACCAGACATCGAACTTGTCCTTGTGTCCTGGAGAAAACAAATACCTTGGAGATTTGTGCACAAGTCAACTGGGCACAGAGGTTTCTAGAATCTGGGCCATACTAGGCATGATCCCTTCAATGTGGTACCTCTCACAAGTCATTGATCTCCTTTGCCAACCATCCCAGAGCCAAGAATGGGTACTCTCATGGACTGTGTGCTCAGGACCTCATCCAGCAAGGCCACTCTGCTTCCATGTGCCTAGCTCAGCTCAGCCTTTGCTGCAAGGCTATAGTCAGGGATTAGCAAATGTCTCCAAAACTGCCCTAGGTGGGCAGGTCCTCACAGGACCAGGCAGGCAGGAGCTCTTGGGCCCTGCTCTCTAAATCTGCTCTAAGCTGCCGAAGACAGCATCCTTGCAGAGAGAGAAGACAGAAAGAACAGCTGTGTGCCCCCTCTACAGTCCAGGCAGCTTCAGGAAAGGCTGGGGAGGCCACTGGACCGGGGCCATGACAGCCTCTTGAGTCAGGCATTCCACTATTCCTTACAATAGTCACACATTCCTAACCTTCCTGCCAGGAATCTCCCAGGAGAGAAAGGCACACTGAGTCCCCATCTATGAAGAGAGAACATCCTCTGAGAGCCCATGGGTCTCTGGGAGCTATGCCTGTTGCCAACCTATCAACTTCCAACACAAAGAGCAGGGCCCCGATGGGGGCCTCTTCAGTGAGTCTACGCCACTGGGTGGGATGTGGATCTGCAGAGAGGCCGGAGCCCATTCAGAGCACCCAGGAGACTTTACTGAAATCTGTACAGCTTCTGCAGAGCCTGGAGTAGGGTCCCAAGCTCATGCTTCCTGCAGCTGTCTATGTCACTTGGCTTGCAGGAGAGGGAGGGGGCACAGGAATGGGAGGGATGGGCTTTGGTTAACTAGTCTCTGCTGTTTGATCAAGGCCTTGTCGAGAACAGCACGGGGCGTCAAAAGGAAACCCGTTTCTGATCAGCAGAGTCAAGCACAGGAACAGGCGGGCTCATTGGCAGTCGGCTATAGGAGGAACTGCCAGACACAGAATCCATTAACAGGCAGTTGTGTCAAGAGAGAGGCCTGCTTGTCAAGAGACTCCTTCTGTGGGGGCCCACCTGCTGTGTTGAGCTCTCCAGAGGACAGATAAACAGCTTCCCACTCTGCCCCAAACACACACACACACACACACACACACACACACACACACACACACACACAGCTCAGGATACAGACCTCTGAACTAAGCAAGAACAGAGGCTAGAATTCTCTCCATGTCCTTCTGTGCCTTTTCAAAGCTAAGGCTGTTTGAATTCCTCTGCCCTTACTCAAGAGCAAAGCCCCCAAACCAAAGACCCACTAAACTAGGGGCAGAGGGCCACATAGAATAGGACTTCAGAAAAGGGAGAACCCTGGTCACATTTTAAATGGGAAGCAGGGAGGGAAGACAGAGTTACTAATGAGGCTCTGCGGGGCAGGTGGGGTTCAGGGGTTTTATATGGCCTTCAGGGGTGCCAATGCAAATGTTTCTGTGTGGTCCCTGACGAGTTGCTGCTCCCCTCTGAGTTCCTATTTTCCTTCTTGAAAATCAGAAGCCTGTCTCAGGGTTCAATCAGACAGATGACAAATCTGAAAAGCTATGTTCAGTGTGCTGGCTCTCTGGCCCCAGCTATTACCGAGGTCCTGGGGTAAGGCTGTAAGACTCTGGGAATCTAGGTCCCTAAATCACTGCATGGGACAAAGGCCAACCAGGAGCTTCCACTTGGAATGGTCACGTGAGCAAGAAGTAAACTTCTATTGTGTTAGAGCAGTGGTTTCTCAAGCTGCCTCATGCTGCGAGCCTTTAATACAGTTCCTCATGTTGTGATGACCCCCAACTGTAAGATTATTTTTGCCTCTACTTCATAACTGTGATTTTGCTACTGTTATGAATCTGAATGTAAATATCTGTGTATTGCAATGGTCTTAGGTCAGTGAACCCTGTGAAAAGGCTGTTTGACTCCCCATAAGCGGTCTCAACTCACAGGTTAAAACTGCTATTAACCACTGAAATTGGAGGGTACAGAGTTAATTCACCGGCCAGCAAACCCCCTGATCAGCACCAGGCAAGAAGGATAGTGTCTTGCTCGTGACCCAAACCCAGGTACCTTTCTACAGATCCCCTGCTTTTAATAACTACAACATCGTTTTGGAGCTAAAGGTTCCCACCTACGAAGGGTCCTGTCTCCTGTGCAGTCACTGTATTCCTCTCTGCGCCACCCCACCCAGGCTCAGGGGAAGGTGACAGGAGGGGGGGGCAGGGTATGGGGGGAGGCTCACAAACAGCTGCAAGGCAGTGTGGCTGTAGAGGCAGGAAAGGCACCTCGATTCCCCTTGACTTCTGCTCAGGGACTCCCCAGGAAACATACAAAGCTATTAACCAGAGGGAGCTACTGATGCAAATCAGCCCAGATAGTCCTGCGTGTTGTGAGTGGCAGGCACTAACCGTTTGCATGACAAACCTCCTACAAGATGCCGGCTAAACTGCCCTTTTGTGCCAATTAAAGATTCTCCAGAACACGAAGATTACATACCACTCTGCAGCGCTGACAACAATAAAACAATTTTAAAGGCTATTCAGATCTTCAGTTCACAGCCGACACTGTCAAAAGGGGGAGATCGGCTGCTGCTTTGTTCTTTGTTGTTGTTGAGTCTTAAGGCTTAACCAAGATTTCGTGGGGGTGGGGGTGGAGGGTGCAGCCAGACGGAGGAGTCTGACAGGAGTGGGGACAGGTAGACAGGAGGAGTCTAAAAGCCTACTTGGAGTGTTTAAAGGAGAAAAAAAAGAACCATCTTGTATTCCTTTTGTATGCCTGAATGTGTCCATGTGTGTTGTATGTATAAGAGACACCACACACACACACACACACACACACACACACACACACACACACACACGAGCCTTTCTCATTAACTCCTCTCTGAAGGTCTTCTCTTTCCCAATGAACCCATCCTGGTGTCTCTGTGGGTCCAACACACCCTGAGACATGGAGTTACGGGTAGTATGAAGTGATATTTTTGGCACCAATTAACTGAAACTGTAAGGGCGAAGGCCCAGGAGCTTTGGCCTCGTCTGTTTGCTTTAGAGGCAAATTTCCAAAAGCTATGAGGAATTTTAAGAAAAACAACTTTGGGTTCTGAGAGATAAGAAACAAGCTCAGGTCTGCACTCAGGTCTGCAGAAGTGAAGCGGCAGCTTACGCTAGTTGACTCCAATGCCCACCAGCTCCTCAGGAGGAATGAGACAAAGCCCAGAGTCTGTCTCTGTCTCTGACCACGCCTGTGTGATCTGCGTGTTTCTGGAGCACCTTCAACATGCACCCATGGTACTCACTGTCCACTCACCTAGGAGCTGCAAATGAAGCAGCATCTAGGACTCTCCAAGCCTGTGAGCCTGTTTCTCACTTGGGCTCACCATGAAGAGAGGGAACCTTGTCTGACCTTTCTGGAAACTCCCTTAGCTCCTGAGCACAGGGCTCCTGCTGTGACTGAGGACCAACACCTTCTTGTGCCTACACACAACAGTCACTAAATATGTGGCTGCCGTAAGTCTGTAGAGTTTATGTAGTTCCTCAGATATCCACTGTCACTTAAGTATTAAGGGTAATGCTCCCACCCACAGAAACAGGGTATGGGAGATTCTCAATCATAGAATACTGACTTCTATGGGGTGTGTGTCTCTCTCTGTGTAGGAGACATGGACAAAGGATGCTGGGAGACATACAGGACATTGTCCAGGGCATATCGTTCTCTGTGGCCAGGTGGAAAACCCTTGTTTAGGGTCTGATCTGCCACAGATGGAAATGTTTTGCATACTATTTGACTTTCCCACGCTATTTGACTATTGAGCTATGGCATCCAGATGTATATACTGGGGACATCTATGACTACCCTGTACTCGGAGGAAAGGAGATAACCAGGAAAAGAACCGCAACCAGCGACTTTCTTGATTGACGTCTCAGAAAACACTGCTATGCCCCCCTGTTAAAGACAGAAGGGGAAGGAACAGGCTTGGATACTACAGATCACGCTTTCGTGAGAACCTGCATCTTATTCTCCTCTTCCATGGTGAACTCTGTCCCCTGAAGCAAATTCATTCATAAAAAAAAAAAAGAAAGAAAGAAAAAATCTTCCCCAAAAGGAAGAGGAAAGCGCAGGGGTGGGGGGAGGAGGGAGGGAGGGGCACGACCAAATGGCGAAATGGTCAAATCATAACAAGTCTGGCTTTCCTCCTGTCAGCTGGTGGTGATCAAAACCACATTCATATTGTCTGCTGAGGCTAAACAGAAGGCTCAGACCATCTCAGGAATGTGAGCTCCTGCAGTGACGTCCCTCACCCCCAAAACTTACCAGTGGGGGTTTCCAGCAGGCCAGGGAGAATTCATTGACCCGTGGCCATCGCTGGACACTTGCCCAGCCATGGGCTACTCAGCCACCTTCCCTACTTCAATAGTGAGAAGGTTCTGGAAGAGAGGCCAAAGCCTAGCTTCTGCTCATACCCTCCCCACAGAAACAATTAGAGAACTCAGGCTGTGGCTGCCAAGTTCCTCTGTCCAATTTGGTAGATATTTTAATAGAGGAGGAGAATTCCCAGAGGCCCCCAACGGAAATGCCCCATGTCAGGGAACGTTTGTTTTCATTTCCTTCTTCCATCAATGAATTCGACTCATGGTAACAGCTTGGGGCTGGATCAGATCCACACAGAAGCTAACCAGAAGCATTTGTTCCTTGAAATAAATCTCTCTTTGGGGAATGACTTATATATACATCCCAGGGAGGGAGTACGCACACATACTCACACACGTATGTATTATGCATCACAGACAAAATACATGCACAAATCCCCAGGCACGCAGCACTGTGCTCTTCGGAAGGGAAGGTGATCTGCCGGTTAGTACACTTAATGAAAAAGCTGCTTGGCGAGGCACCTCAGTGATGGAGGGGCTCCTTGTAAGTGGAGAAAAAACAGTCTGTGAATGTGGAGCTTGCCACAGGAGTACAAGGCCACAGTGGTATGGGACAATGAAGACGATGACCGTAAGAGCAGCCATGGCCATATGGTGTTGTTTATTAAGGCTTATATACATGGTCTCCTTTCAATCTTCCTATAGATGTTATTCCCACCATCACTATCCCATTATAGAGATAAACAAAATAAGGCCCATAATTAAGGGACCTATTCAAGATCACAGGACTGACAGGGATGGAGTCAGAATTCAGACACAGTGGCCCCAAAGATGCTCCTGACCTCTAAGATAGCTGCCCCAATCCTTCTCATCACCTCTAGTTGTGGGAGGGTGGACAGCCCTTATCTGTCCTTCAGGAACCCAACTGCCACCCCAGCACTGGCAGGACCTGCAGGGCTTCTCCCTAGAATGGCCCATGATGGGGGAGGTCAGTCTCCCCCTGGAGGGCCCAGGAACGGGTCTCAATGTGCCTGCCGAGTTACACTGGGACCAGTGTTCATTCAGTCAAACCCATGAGGACATTTTAGAAGGCATCTTCTGTGAGGTGCGAGTTTCCTCTTGGTTCACTTTCGGGGAGACCGGTCACCTGTGTACTCGGCCTTGCTCAAAGCAGAGTTCACTGGCCATGGGAGAAAAACAGCACTTTAATCTCACCAGCACTCTCGCCACCCTGCCCGTCCCACCAGCCTCTGAGGAAGGGAAGGTATGCCTTCCCACGGAGGAAAAAATCCAGAACTGAAGGCATCTCTCTTCTTGTTAGATGCCCATAAGTTCCCAGAGGCCTGGGCTTTGAGGCATGAGTGCACACCCTGGAGGCTTACAGCAGTATCAAAGGCTAGGAGGGCATCTGCCTCCACTAGATAAGAAAGACGGTCAAGTGCAGGTGGTGTGTGTGTGTGTGTGTGTGTGTGTGTGTGTGTGTGTAGCTGTATCATCTCCTACAGATGAGGGGTGAGAGACTCACCTTGAATGAGTCCCTCATTGAAAGAACAGCAAAAGTCCTCTTAGGTACTCAGGACAAACAGCTCATCTTTAAGTATAGTGCTTGTACGCAAAGGTGCTTCATAAAAACTGACTGGCTGGGTCCATCGGCAATCCAGCTTTACAAGCCTAGGCTAAGCTATAGGCACAACACAGAAGGTATAAATTCAAGTATCCAGAGCCCAGACCGGGGGCATCAAGGAAACAGTGGTATGGCAGTGGTCGGTGTCGTTTGCTTCTCAGATGGCCAACTGTGTGGCCAGCACCGTGAGCAAACAGTGCTTCCCTGAAGTTCTCCACCATGGCTGTAGGCAATCAGCAGAAAGCAAAGTCAGCTAGTACGGACGGTCCAAAAGCACTATCGAGAAAGAACCCAGCCGGGCTGGAGAGATGGCTCGGCGGTTAAGAGCACTGACTATTCTTCCAAAAGCCCCGAGTTCAAATCTCAGCAACCACATGGTGGCTCACAACCATCTGTAATGGGATCTGTCACCCTCTTCCGGTGTGTCTGAAGACAGCTACAGCGTTCTTACATATAATAATAAATAAATCTTTAAAAAAAAAAAAGAAATGCCCAGGTGATGATGGTCACATTTCAACCCAGGCAAGCTGTCTCCAGAATACAATACAAAGTTGATGAGGGCATGGGACTACCTGCAAGGAGCCTGGAATTTCCTGGGAAAAAGATTGGTAGTTACCATAAAAGTGATGCATGCTGGGCTGGAGAGATGGCTCAGCGGTTAAGAGCACTCACTCACTGCTCTTCCACAGGTCCTGAGTTCAAGTTCGAGCAACCACATGGTGGCTCACAACCATCTGACAAATCTGACTCCTGGAGTGTCTGAAGACGGCTACAGTGTTCTTACATATGATAAATAAATAAATAAATCTTTAAAAAAAAAAACAGTGAAGGAGACCCAAACCAGTGCCAGAGAGCCATGGAGGTGGGACTCAGCTCTAAGGCTGGGGTAGAGGGATAGTATCTGACAGAGATAGAGAAAAGGGACAGACAAAGGGGACATGGGAAGAGAAAGCTTCCCATGTCAGAGCATGGTTTGCAGGAAAGAGGTGCTCTGGGCTACACAGGTCTGTACATTTTATCCCAGAGATACCAGGATTTACACGAGGCTGTAAGTTATATTGATTATTTTTTGTTGTTTTTGTTTTTTGGTCATCTTGATACAAATTGGGTCATCTTGGCAGAAGACTGGCCTGTAGGCAAGTCTATGGAAGTATTTTCTTCATTAACGATTGATATGGGAGGGCCCAGGCAACTGTGGGCATTCCACTTGTAGACAGTGGTCCTGGGAGATGGAAGGAAGGTCACTGAAAATGAGCTTCAAGAGCAAGCCAGTGAGTAGGACTTCTCCACGGTCTCTGCTTCAGTTCCCACCTCCAGGTCCCTGCCCCGCTGGAGTTCCTACCTCGGGTTCCCTCAACGATGGACCATGATGAGGGATGTAAACCAAGCAAACCCATTCCTCCTCAAGCTGCGTTTGGTCAGCATTCTGTCACAGCGACTGAGCCCAAACTAGAACAGGTGTGCACTTCAAAAGCTCCATGACCAGACCCTGAAGAAACAAACCCCGAGGATCACACTATCCTACCAACTTGAAGAAACCTTTGATTGGCTGCCCTTGAGGTCTGCTCAACTCTTCTCTGTCTTTGAGCCTTTAGTGTGACAGGACTCTGGGGCCAAGAGAGTACTCCAGGGTTTAAAAAAAAAATCTTAACCCTTTCCTCGTTGCCAATCACAGTCATGCACACTCATCAACTAAAACCTACTCGGCAGACCATGGACTCTGTACCTTCGTCATCTGTGTCTAAGTGTAATGGAAAAAATTGACTGTTTGCCTGGTGCAATAGGGCATGACACTGTTTACACAGAAATAATAGCCCAACTGTGATGGGTTCTAAATCTCCATTACAGTGAAAGATTTGAAAGAGTAAAGCAGTTAGAAAAATAATTGGTTTTCTTGTTTAGTTTAAAAATCCTTTATGCTTACAGATCATAGACCTCGTGCGTCTCCCTTCTTAGCGGCTTTAAAATAAGAAAAGAGCCAGAGCTGGGAGCCGAGGCAGGGACCTAAACGTCTGTCTTTCTGGCAGACTCCTCGAAGGAGACAAGGCCAGAGCTGTTCTGGATTTCAGAGCATAAAGAGGGTTCTTGACACCCACCAAATTCTCCTTAGACAGCTACCAACTTTGTACATTATACAATGTGTACTATATAAGGTCTATTTCCGCCTCCAAGACAGAAACAAAGGGAGAGCTAGTCCTGGGCAGCCATGTTGAAGGGTCACGGAAAGCCAGTTTTCAAGGATGAAGAAATCACCAGAAGGTCATTTACAGAAACAAAACACGAAGTGGTCTGGTGTCTCTAGGAGACATGGTGGGCTATGGACTCCTCTCAGGTCACCATCTACGGTCTGGGCAGACCGTGCCAACCTCAGCTGTGCTACCCAGAACCAGCCTGGAGGCATGCAAAGTGCTCAGATCAGGCTTTGAGACCTTTGTCAGGCCACCTCATTTGTCACCAAACAAGCGTCATCTTAGGAGCCTGAGAGTCCTCACCCTTTCCCTAGGAGCCTTCCCTCTCCCACCTGTGCTAATGATAAATGGTCCCCAGCTGCAGAGATGGGGGATGCGTTTCTAAGGAACATCATGTATTGAACTCACAGCATCCTCAAGCACACACCCTCTCAGCTCACCTGAAATCACACAAGGCCTCTGGTGTCAACCCATAGTCCCCTTCCCATCCTCTCAGTATGGAGCAGTTGCTAAGCTAGGAGACCAGGGCAGAAGGGAGGTGACCTTTATTGACTAGGGCCACCACCCAAAATGCCTTCATCCACCCTTCTATCTAGACATCTGTGACTTCTCTCTTTCACTCACCCAATACTTGTGCAGGCTCTATCAACCAGCCACAATCACCTTTCCCTTGGCCAGTCATATCCTGCCTCCAGGACTTCTGGGGAATGCAGAAATGCACTCACATTTCACAGTTCTTCCTAGAGGTTGATGCCTGAAGTTTTCCATATACAGACTCCATTGCAGTCAGAGGCCTAACCACACCTCTCCCTTCTCAAGGTGAGCAAGGTGAGCCTGGTGGCCCTGTCCTAGCTGAGGAAGTTTCTAGAAGTAAATGTGCAACAGGCCCCACCCACATCTAAGCTACCAGTGCCTTCTGCCCAGAAGGTAAGGGGTTCCTCTAAAAGGAGCGAATAGGAAGAAAAGTCACAGACAAGAGAGCAGGGACGTGGAACTCAGATGAAGGTAACAGACCTCAAGTCGGTCTGACTTAAGACAAGCATCTAAAATAGGACTTTCATTTGAAAGTTGGACCTAAATGTTGCCAACAGCAACCAAAAAAAAAAAAAATCAATAAAGAAAAGAGGGGATGAGAACATAGTGAAAAATGTAGGCGCTTATGAGTTCAAGACCCTGTGGGACACTCCTGAATATTTTAAATATCATGGGGGGAGAGGGGGACAGTCTCCCCCTACTTTAAACCAAGCAAAGGAGTCTCTTTCTAGTGTGCAAATCCTTTGAGGCAATTCTTTAAATTATTTACCAGCTTTTTGATTATATTTTATGGATGGGGGGGTGGGGTGGGGGCATCGGGGAGGGAGGTGGGAGGGAAAGAGGATCTAGGTAAGAAGTAAGTAGGAAGGGAAAAAAAAACCTGCTGCTGACATTTTCAATATCTGCCTGGAATATTTTAAAGCCTCCTGGCTGTTTGAAATCTCAGTCTCTGGCAACAATGGCCCGCTGCCTCCCGGACTTCTTTAGGTCATATTTGCATACAAAAGAGCGGCTGCTGGGAGGCCATTATGCCGCTCAGCCACAGCGGGCCTGGGAGAGGCCGGGTTACCAGCGAGTGGGAAGAACTCACAGAGACCCCATTAATTTTTCAAGAATTCTCAGGCCCTGGTCTTTTAAAGGCCAGTGGGGAGAAATTCCTGTTTGAAGCCTCCCCACAGCGGCTGCCACTAAATGTTGGGTCCAAATTGAGAAATGAAGAGTGACAGGGTCCCTTGCCCAATTAGAGAGGGACTCCTGGCCCCGATGGCCACAGAGAATAGCACCTTCGCCCAGTGTGGAATGTGGTGCACTGGGGACAGGCTCCCCACCATGTGCACCCAAGTCTCCCTCCAAGGTCCAATTTCGAGAAATTTATTCCAGTTGTAAGCCATTAGGTGGCAATTTTTCAAATCAACCTTATGATTCCCAAAGCCATCAAAGCACTTGCTGCCTAATAGACCCTGGAAACCTTCTCCCAGCTCAGAGCTGAGCGAATGGTCTCTAAAAGCAGACCGTAATAAAGCTGTATGTTCTTCAGCTTTCTTGGAGGCGTAAAGAAACTGATGCACGGCTAAGGACACCCCAGTTTCAGGCTGCTCAGAGGGCCACAAACTGAAGACTGAGGTTGTGGGGTGGGGATAGGAGTCCAGGAGGCAGCCAGGGAGGGGAACCTAGCTTAACTGAGCCCAACTCAGTTCAGCTCCTCCACCGGGATGCTCTGGTAGCCTAGGTAGGCTCTGCAGCCTCTGCAAAGACAGGCCAGAGAAGGTAGCTATCTCACACTGGGCTGCAGTCTCCTCCATGCCCATCTGCCTGTCTTCCACTGGATCTGGGGAGAGCCTAAATTCAATAAGGA
Source organism: Mus musculus (assembly GCF_000001635.26). Taxonomy (NCBI): domain Eukaryota; kingdom Metazoa; phylum Chordata; class Mammalia; order Rodentia; family Muridae; genus Mus; species Mus musculus. Next base: position 1,679,781 of record NT_187003.1, read on the forward strand.
CAACTAGTCTTATCGTAGTAGAACACCGAAGCAGCCTCTGAGGAAACCAGGACAATGGCCCACCTCCTCACTAAAGAAAGGAGCCCAGGAGAGGGAACTGTCTCTGTGTTTTGTGTTGGGTGTGTGTGTTTGAGGCTTGGTCTCATAGCACTGGAGTTTGAACTCAGGACCTCACTCAAGCAAAGGCTCTACTCTACTGCTGAGCTACAGCCCCGCCCTGGATCTCTGCCTTTGAGACTGGTGTCTGTGATCTGTTGGCTCGTGTTCCTATAAAATGCTTCCTCTGCATCTTTGCTTAGGTTTCAGAAGCAGTCCTTCACTGTACTACGTGGAAAGACGACAGCAGCAGAACAGGCAGTAGCTTTATGTTTAAAACTATTCCTGGAGGCTCCATCAAAAAAAGGGATACACTCGGGTAGTCTAAGACAGGGCAGTGGAGACGGGGACAGTAGGGATAAAATAGAAATTGCCAGCAGGAAGCAAGGAGACACCATTTAACAAGAGGGTTCAAGACATTGTCACACTGTCATGTTAGGGACAGGATCACAGGCTCTGTCTTGCCTGACAATGGATCCCTGTTCTCTTTTACATTCACTCTTTCTCTCTCTTCCCTCCCTCCCTCTTCCCCCCACTCCCCTCTTTGCTAAGGATGAACCCCCTGTGGCCTGCTGGGGTACAAAAGAGTTCTACCACTACCAGTGAACCACAGTCCCAGCCAGCCAAGCAATGTTTACCACTCAGAACTAAGGACTTTCTGGCAAGATCCATCATCTTCTTGTCAAGCGGAAGCCGGAGGTCCTTTGAAAGCTGCCCTCTGGACCCATATCCAGAAAGAGAAAAGAGAGAAACAGAAACACACTGGCCTACCACGAACCACCAGGCCTTCTATGAGTGTGTACCAAGGAGCACCAGCTAGGAAGTGACATGTACCGGTGACAAATTACATCTTCCTCGTATCATTCCTCAGAGAAACACATTTAGCTATGTTTAGTCTCTCTGATCCTCTTGTTTTAGGGCATGACACTTCCAAAAGGGGGTGCACTCCTTTCATCTGCTTCCATCTGTCCAGTAACTCTGCTGTTGTATCACACCCCCATGCCTCTGCCTTCTTCCCATAGTCAACATCCTCACCTGTCATCCTTCAATAGATCAACCAAGGAAACAGGCCCATCCCAAGCCGAGAAGGTGTGTATTGACGATATCCATAGATCAGCTACACTGACCAAACTAAACACCCAGGGAGACCAAGCAAACCAATGATACCCACTGGTGCTAGTTGGGGTGGTGTCTAGATTAAGAAACCAGAAAATGACAAAGAAATAACATGGGAGTGTGGCCAGACATCCTGTGTGGGTCACAAGGAGGATGGCTAAACAGAACTTATTGAAGGCTGGAGCAACCTGGGTTTGACAAGCACGGGGGAGCTATCGATACAGGGCACTTCAGCCATGCTATCTGGATTGGGGTCAGTGACGGGACTGTAGCAAGTGGATGGCACCGTGAGACAGAAGTCACAGAGGGAAGCTAGACAAGACTGGACTGTGAAGGCTAGAAGGCCAGGTGGAAGAATGTGCTAGAAATTCTGACTATGATGACCAGCCAAGGAGGGAAACGGGGCACTGAGATAGTGGGGCCAGAGCTCGGGACTGGTGCATGACCACTAGGCAAGGGGCAAGCTTGGCAGGGAGGAGAATGGTCTCAGAAACAGAAACTGTGAGAGGCTTAGTAGAGACCGCTTTCTCAAAACCCCAGGAGCCTCTAACTTTACTCATACTGGAAATTCCCCAAGAGCAAAAGTCATCTTAAAACTATTGGTCCTAATCAAAGGTTCCTCCAAATCTGCCTGCCATCCCCACCACCACATCCACAATGCTGGGGGCTCCAGAATCACTCTTCCCAGATGGCAAAAGAGCCAGGGGTCCTAGCAAAGGTGGAGAACAGTCAAGGCCACCAAACCATATGCAGGGATTGAGGTGCTCCACTCACAAGGACTAGAGTGAATTCTGAGACGCGCAGCCTAGGACCTCAGGTCGTCGCCGGAGCCCAGGGAAGGAGCAACCACAGAAGAACGTGTGTTTGACCCATCCGGAGCAGCAGAGAAAAATGTAGCATCCTGGCAATTAACAAGGAAGACAGGAACCCAGAGGCCTTTGCCACATTACAGGCTTAATGGCCCATGATGCTGTGGGGGCCAACATCCCCCTCTTGCTGAATTCCAACTTGGCTAGCTTGGCACTGTGCCTGCCTGGCTTGCCCCTAAAGAGGAGATGCTCTAAATGATAAGGCTCCTGCAGGAGACGTCCTTGCCCTGTGCTGGAAGCTTTTTGATCAATAAAAGAAAATTCTCTCTCAAGTATGCAGACTCACAGGGATTCCTTTTTTTTTTTTTTTTTCCTGTCTCCGGCCTCACAGTCCTGCTTGGAAGTAAATTGTGGGCAGTGGACTGCCTCAGTCTCTTAGCAGAGAATCCTTCAGAGTGGGAGAGGAAGATGTTTGGGGTTCAGATAAACATGGCGCTCACCCACTGCAGAAAGTAGGGGCAGGGTTAGCTCCTAGGAAGACATCAGCCCACTTCTGCTGGATGACAGTGACCCAAATCCTAAGGTGGACACAGAAGGGTGAGGGGGTGAGAGGGCAACAGGAATGGAGGGTGTGGTGTGCAGAGTGTGAGGGAATAAGGCAGGCTCAAAGAAGCCAGGAAGGCTAGACAAGGGCAGAAGAAGGAAGCTAGTCCAGACTGCACTGTTTCCTTGTTACATGGCCCTATTTGGAAACAGAGTTGTCGAAGGTTTTAGTTAGCTATGTTAAAATGAGGTCAGTGTGGAAGAGGGAAGGACCTGGATCTAATGGGTCTGGGGTCCTAACAAGAAAGGTGGACTGAGGACGCAGATAAGTGCCCAGGGAGGCAGCCATGGAAAGAAACCAAGCAAGCAAAGATCTGAGCGACGTGTCTACAAACCCAAGAACAGCAGTGACAGGCAGCAGGGCCTGTCAACAGCCAGGAAGGAGGCCTGGAACAGGGTCACCCTGGGTCCCCAGTCTGCAGGGCTACCTCTCATCACTGGCCCCAGGGCTGGGACACACAGGATTTCTGCAGCTGAAGTCACAAATCAGTGGGACTTTCTACAGCACCCATAACAAACCTGAGGTGGGGGGGGGGGACCTCAAAGGAGACTTGTAAGGGGCTGCCATCTCCCTGGCTGAGTGGAAGGCACAGTCTGGGCCTGTGTTCCTAATGAACTAATGAAGGCAGGCAGGGCAGAAACAATGGCCTTACACAGCGCTTCCTTCCCACCACTTGCCTTCTTCCCCTCCAGGTCCCTCTGCTGAAGCTCCCCCACCCCCCCACCCCCCAAGGATTAATTTTTAATAAATCAGCACTCCGCTTTTCTGTAGTTATTAAAATTTTAGCCAACAAGTCGTTGAACCTGTAGAGTTAGGGCTGACTAATTACTACCCAACATCTGCCTAGGAGTGACCAGACACCCCCAGGGAACAGACAGAAGGCTGTCCATGTGCACAGGCAAGAGAAGACTGAGTGACATCTGCCCAGTCACTCTGAGCAGGGGTCAAGGGCAGGGAGCGGTTATCCATCCTCTGGGCATGCATATATGCTCACACATCCAAAGGGGGCGGGGGAGGGGGGGAATCACCAATCCCATTTCAGAGGAATGGAACACTGAGGGGAGGGGATAACTCAGCCTTTGCTTTGGGTCCGCAGGACAATCCAACCTGCTTTCCCAGAGAGCATGGCAGAAGAAGCAAGGATCTCAGTGTTGAGACAGCATGCCGCCTTACCCCATCGGCTGTCACCCAAGCACATTCCTGACACAGCCTGGCCGCATCATCCGCCTGAGAGCATGCTACTTTCTCGGCCAATCTTAACTTTTGGCAACAGAGTTTACATGCTACTTAGAGAGCCTATGGTAGCCACACTCCACCGGACCACTGAGACATGGTTTCCATCTACTGCCCCCCTCACCCCCAGCCCTAAGCCTCGCTTCAGCTCTGGGTACCGTATTCTGCGGTTCTCCGAATCCATCCTCTGAGTTGCCCTTAAGTCAGCCAGTGCTGTTCCTCACCGTGGGAACCTTCAGCTCGCTATCCTGCCACAGACTCTGACTTGTCCCTCCAGCTCCTGCTCAGGTCTCAAGGCCCCTTTGGCCCCTTGTACTTGGCATGATGCCCCACTGTCTGCATATTTTCTCTCGCCCACCTTGGGTTACCTCCAATCCTGGTTCTTCACGGCTCTCTGTGTCCTATGGTGTTGAGCTACAGGTGCATAAATCAACATATGATTGCAGTTACTTTAAAGACTGTCTAATCAAGCGTGAGGGCTCCACTCTAAGCCCCGAGGTTGCTTAGGTTAGCTTCAAGGAATCTGAAGACAGGAGTCAGGGCCTGAGGACCCTAAATTATTGTGACAACAAGGACTCAAAAGCCCCAGACAACTCACTCACGTCTCATCCTGTCTCCAGGCCGCTCCATGCCCTTTTGCTAAAATGCTCTGACCTTGGTCAACAGTCATGCATTGTGTCCTTCACCTTCTTATACCTCACTCCTTCTGGTCCCTTCTCAAAAATCACTGCAGTGAGCACCCTGACAGAGCCTCAATTTTAGCACAAAGGTCATTTGTTAAATGTCACAAGGACATTTGTGAGAAAGTCCCCAAACATGCCAGTTTAACTTCTGTACCAAAGATCCACCTCAAACTCAAGCTCTACTCAGAAGTTTTCTTCCTACTCATTAAACAGGAAGCAGCACACACACACACACACACACACACACACACACACACACACACACAGCCTGAATAGCATAGCTGGCCTCTGGGAAACTTCTCTCTAGCTCTTACAATGAGGCAGGCATTCTTCTGGGTGACGCAGCCAAACAACCAGCACTGAGACTGGACTCAAATCCTCCAGTGGCCCTTAAAGGGGCTGCCATAGTTACCCAAAGCAAACAGCCCAATGTCCTTGCTAGGCGCTCAGCATCCATGCACCGGAACAGGCTAGAGAATTCTCAAATTATCCTCCTGTGGCCTGCACAGGGAGCATCTTGCACTCCAAACCTGGCTCAAAACACGGCATCCATAGCAATTAGCAATCCAATTACTCTCTGGAGTTTACAGGGTCCCTTATTAGTGATGTGGGTGGAGCCACTGGGCTTTTGGCAGCTGCCTCAGGGGCAGGAGCAAGGAGAAAAATCGCATCTGGAGAGGAGTCTTCATTGAATCTAGAGGTTCTCAATCAAAGACCACAGATATTCTTAGACATGATGAATCCAAGGTCTCCTGACGCTAATTCCAACCTTACTGTCTGGACCAGTGGGTTCTCAACCTGTGGGTCTTAACTCCTCTGAAAACCTCTATCTCCAAAAATATTTACACTATGATTCTTGACCTTAACAAAATTACAGTTGTGAAGTAAAAACAAAACTTATGGGGGGGGGGGGGTTGGGAGTCATTACAACATGAGGAACTATATCAACGCGGCATTAGGAAGGTTGAGGACCACTAGTCTAGACAGTATCAACCAGTTTCTAAAAGCCAACCAAAAAATGCACAATGACTACATGACTCTTGCTATTCACAAATCTTATAATTTCACTGATGCTCTGCTAGCCACTGGTAGACATATGAGTGCACATATACATAGAAACATATATATATTCAAGATGACCTATTTTATAAAAATGCATTTGAATACATGCAGTATAATGTCTGACATATGTTTATATAAAGCCAACATAGATGTATCTACCTGACTTCAACCTATCAAGTCAGAACTCATCTTACTCCCAATGTTTACCGAGTAATCGATTTTTCAAGAGGGAAACAGTGTTTGGAGGACCCAGGACCTCTTAGGAGAAATTTTACCTGAGAAGTGGTAAAGATGCTAAGAACACTTGACTAGCTCCTATTGTGTACAGCCAAGGAAGCCGATGTCTCAGAGCAGTAAAAGACTTTTTAGAAGCTTCTCACAGAACACTTCAAGAGACATTAGTCCCATGAAACGCCCCCCTTAGTAGATTTCAGCAGTGAGACAATCTCAGGTGTCATTACTTACATCCCAACAGCTGTGGGCAGACTGAAGGCTCTCCTCCTCCCGAGGTGGGGAGCAGCACTGACTGACTCAAGAGCAACTCAGAGGATGGATTCGGAGAACCGCAGAATATGGTACCCAGAGCTGAAGCGGGGCTTAGGGCTGGGGATGAGGGGGGCAGTGGTTGGAAACCATGTCTCAGTGGTCCGGTGGAGTGTGGCTTCCACAGGCTCTCTACATAATTCTGCCCAGAAAGATGGTGAGCATGGTAGGAGTGGCCAGTGTGGCATGCATGACAACTCAAGGCCTTCAGAACAGGGCACTGTCATCCTCCTTTCCCCTCTCCATCCGGACAGTGGAATGAATGCCAGTCAAGGCATAAGGCTATGTAAGAAAAGATGATGCCCCAGTCCTAACTCCAAGAGCCTTGGCTGATTCAAGTATGTTCTCTTGCCAAGGATACTTAAATGGTTGCAAATGACCTAGAAGGCAATCATCTGCCTAAAATAAACTCTGAGATGATGCAGCCCCGGGAGCTGCATCAACATTTTTCAGGGAAGATTTGCTGACCTAATACAGCAGGCCTGGGATTTAGCTCTGACTGAGCTCCTTAGCATGGCCTTTAGCGAGTCCTCAGTCAAGACCAACTCTCCAAAACCAGATGGCCAGAGTGGTACTCATTCTGAGAGAGGCAGGGAGGCTCTAAAGAGTCTTGAGGATTCGAGCAATATGGACTCATCCCCACGTGTCTGTCGTCTTTGTCTACCAGAAGCTCCTTGCCAATGACAAAAACTGCACATCATCTTTGTGTCCCCATGGACTGTAAACGTAGAGATGCACACAGTAGTCAGACACTATTGCTAGTGGGAGATGGGTGATCCAAGCTAGGATTCGGATGCCCAGAGACTCCTTAGTTTACACGCAGTGTAAGGTACACAAAGGAAACCTTCTTGGGGGATGTTTCATATCAGTCACACCTCAGCTGCGGATGTGGTGTGTGACTGTTGCGGGTGAGTGCACTTGTGTGTATGTGTGGGGGGGGGGGGGCAACATGTGGATACAAGAGTGCGTGCATGCATGCAAAGGATGGGATAAACCCCAAGTTTCTCCGTGGTTATCTGGCAGATCACCACGGAAAGAGACAGGCTCAGCTAAGCTCACGATGCAGCCCTACTTCTCAAGAATACACAGGAGACCAACGATTCACATCTGTAGCTGTGGGCTGCCCCATACTGTGGCCTCCACTGCTCTCCATCCCCCTCCACCCTCCACTGTCTCAGTCCCACATCACCTCACCTCTCAAGAACATGTCTGTTTGCTTTGGACTTGCTATACACAGAAACTTAAACACTCAGGGGGCACACAGGGGGAACTGGGCTTGTTTTAAAATGCTCTCTGTGACAGCTGTCATCTTTAATGTATAAGGGTCTCCCCCCAGAACCAGGCAAGCAATGGACAAGGACTGAGAGCTGTGCTTCCCCAGCACCCCCCCCCCCATACTTTCTAGGGCTTAGAAGCACAAGTGGAAGTACAGGAAGTTGATTTTTACAAAAGCAAAAAAGGAAAAGATGCTAATGTAGGAATGATGGCTTCGAGCCCTCGTTTCAAGTCTTGGGATATATGCCAAGGGTTTCCAACAACAAACGCCTCCCTACAGGAGAGCTCGGGGGCAGAGGATCCTCTGCATTATTCAGGGGGGTGACCACAGGACTATTTTCTGTGTAAACTGGCATAGAGAATAAGTGTTTCCCATGCCAGCTGCAGTGGGCAGCTGGCTATGTTTTAAAAGCAAAGGGCATCTTAGCATGGGTTCCATAGAAAGGGCAGGGAGAAAGCCGGGTCAGAGAGCATCTCCTGGGAGCAGTGTGAGGTAGGGGCAGGTGGGGAGACTCAGCATAGGCAGGCAATTAGTGAGCAGCCTCAAGATCACAATCAAAGTGCAGTCCCAGAGATGGGTTGTAACCCCACATGGGGCCACAGCAGCACCTACATCCAGGGGTGGAAGGCTGGATTAGCATAGCATCTTTCTGACTTTTGGACAAGTGAGCAGCCCAAGGGCCCCTGCACTATACATTAACTACTTCATGACCAAGTTCCAGAACCACACACAGACCCAAGCCAAACAAGTCAGAAGACACCATGGCACCAGCGTCTGGCCAGGGAGTTGAGGTAGGCTGGAAACATATTCATGGCAGGTCTGAAGCCTCTGCACGCTGGCACCATCATGGAGACACAGGAAGAAGAGGTCTGGTGACCCACAGTCTGGGGTTGTTTATGGGACTACCAAAGACATGCTATCCCATCAGCATACCCAAGGCTCCCCGGAATCTGTTAACAGGTCTAAGAAAAATGCTCACGATCCAATCAGAACTCCTCTGGGAGCACACTCTCCACTCAGCCCATAGTTGGTGGGGGGGACCTTTAATTTCACCAGGGTACACTCTATAAATGAGATGGCATTCTGGGTGTCTGCCTAGTCACCAGCCAGCCAACAGAACACTGAGCCAGTACCAGGATTTATCCAGCTTGTGGCAGTTTCTGATGAGGCAGAGGAAAGCAAGAATCCTGGGGTCAGACAAGGTTGGGAGCGTGACTCTATCAACCCTTAGCCATGTGACCCTGACCAAGTCACTTGACTCCTTTGGATCTCCATTGACTCCTTGTAACAGGAGACGAATAGAAACAATTGCTGCTCCAGGTGTGCGGGGCGGATGGCATGTGGAAGGGTCCCCAGCACAGGCGACATCCTCTTCCCAGGCAGGCGCTCAGCCCGCTCTGGCTGCTGCTCTGAAGCTAGCATCAAGCTCGCTTTGCTCCATGTACTGCTGACTGCTCCCCACACAGTAAATTATAGGGATGCAGTTCGATCCCAAATCCTTACGTTATAATCATCACCTGGATAGCAGGAGACACCTTAAAAGCCAAGACCCTGGCCTTGCAGAGAAGTGACACACCTGAGGGAGAAGCCCATGGACCAGACAGTGCTCCCTCAGCCCAGGCGGCTCAGGCAGCTCTGTTCCATAGCTCTCGGGTGGAAGCCCATTGCTCTCATGCCTGTGTTGTAGCTCCCCTACACGGTATGCATTTGGACATAGGTCTCAAAGTCACTACAGGTAAAGGACACGGGAATTGGGTCCCCAGTGCTTCAGCTTTGTGGACTGCCTTGGACAGCCACTCATCCCCACCGACTCACTCTTATCAACCAGAGAGGATGTTCCCTGGACCCCGAAAGAAAATCAGACAACTGCAGATGCATCACACACACACACACACACACACACACACACACACACCGTTTCCTCTTGTGTCAGGGAAAGGACAGAGTAAGGTGGGAGAGGGTTTTTGTGGCAGTCTGCAAAACTAAACCGATGTTCCATTATATCCTCCACAAATACATAAAAGAACATGGATAGATAGATACACAACAAACCCCTGTATGAAGAGTCCCAAAGAGTCAGAGGTCGACGGAGGGGCAAGCTGTGCAAAGGGGCAGACACCTTTTCCATGAAGTTTTAACTTTTATAAAAGATTTATTTTTATTTTCTGTATTTTAGAGTTTTGTCTGCATGTATATATGCAAACTGTGTGGGTGCCCGGTACCCACAAAGGTCAGAAGAGGTCATGAGATCCCCTGGAACTGGGGTTATAGATGGCTGTGAGCTGCTATGTGGGTGCTGAGAACCCAGGTCCTCTCAGAGAGCAGCAGGTGCTCTTAACAACTGAGGTATTGCTTCAGCCCCAAGTTCTAATCTTTCAAGGCATACTGAGTTCCTGTAAAGTATACAGTTTGACCCCCCTTCTCTCTCTCTCTCTCTCTCTCTCTCTCTCTCTCTCTCTCTCTCTCTCTCTCTCTCTCTCGTTTAAACTGAGACATGCCATTTCCAGTTGCCACTTAGCCACGCAAGGTAATAAATCTTTTTCCTCCCTCTCCAGTTCCATTTTGAAGAAAGAAAAGAAAACCCTGCTCCCTCCGATGTTGGATTTGCTGAAGGTCAAATTCTAGTGCCTATAAACTTTGATAATGTCTCTATAATTTACTATATTTTTACAGGCTCTCTAGCTTTTAATAGCAGAGGCGAGTGATTTTTCTCTGCTCATTTGTGGCATGTGAAGAGGAAAAAGTCTGTCGCGTCTGACGTGTCTGAGCTAACACACTTCATTTTCCTTTCTAGTCAGTATGTGAACTAAAAATTACTTCTTGCAAATAGATGCATATGTCTATAATGGACACATAACATATGTGTCTATGATCAAGCTGGGAAAAAAAACAGAATCAAATAAAAATAAGCCACTCAAAGCACTATCAACAGCGCCCAACCTCCAAGAAAGGCATGCTGTTTTAATGTATCTATGTTTAAGAAACTTTTGATTACCAGCTTAATTCCTAACATTCTAAAACTTATACCCAAAGAGATGGATAGCTCTCACCTCTCATCAAAGAAACCTCTCTTTAGAGCAAGGAAGAACATTACAGAAAACAGTAGCAATGCATAGACCAACAGATGTGAAGAGCCAAGACCCAGGACAGCACAACTTCACCTAAGGCTCAGGGAACATCAGGAAAGAGGGAGCAAGGATGGTAAGAGCCAGGGCACTAGGAAGTCTGCTGTGAGGTTCTGTCTCCTAGAAATAGCTGCCCAAACAAGACCTAAGTGAGCAAGGACCGTATTAATAAACTTGCTAACCTTGGGGGTGGGGGTCTCACAGTGGCCCCACCCCTAAAAAAAAGAATTTTAGGCAACTAAAGATGGTTGAGAGAGAACTTAGCCTCTAAAGGGATGAGGGAATTAGTTATCCAGGACAGAGTGGTCAGCCCTGGAATCATCACACACACACAAACAACATAAGCAAGCTATGTTTATATATTTGTGTATGGATAATCATAATAATACAAAACAAAACAAAAAAATGCCAGGCAGTGGTGGCACACACCTTTAATCCCAGCACTCGGGAGGCAGAGGCAGGCGGATTTCTGAGTTCGAGGCCAGCCTGGTCTACAGAGTGAGTTGCAGGACAGCCAGGGCTACACAGAGAAACCCTGTCTTGAAAAACCAAATAAATAAATAAATAAATGAATAAATATTAATAGGAAAAGGTCATCAATTTGAGGGAGTGAGGGGGGCCTAGGAGGGTGGGGACATGAGAAAGGTGGAAGGGAGGGAAAAAATTAGGGAAGTGATGTGATTATATTTTAATTTAAAAGTTTAATTGAAAAAAGAAACTTCCAGCCACGATGTCAAAGATTTCTCAGGTCACTGAACAACACACACACACACACACACACACACACACACACACACACACACACACAAAGCAAAAACAAAACAAAACAAAAAAAATTCTAGCAACTCTGGTCTATGTGCAGAAAAATCCCATGTTGGGGCCAATATGCCACACCAGCTGGGATGGTTTATGCTGCAGTGTCAAATTCACTGGGTTCAGAATCACCTAGCAGAGGCTGGTCTGAGGGTTAACTGAGAGGCAAGGACCAGCCCTGGATGTGAGCAGCACATGAGGATTCAGACTTGGGGCGGGGGGGGGGGGGGGGGGAAGCAGGGAGAGGAGTCCAGGAGAGGGGTTGGTGGACACTCAATGATGGGCACTCTCCTCTCTGCTTCCAGTCCCACAATAACATAAGGGGTTCTCTCTCCCCTACTCTGTAATGATATGCTGAACCCTCACACTGAGGGATCTGTCCTTCCTTAGGTTGTCTTTGGCTGGCATTGTCCTTCTGACAAGTAGCTCCACACACTCAGATTCAGGACAGAGGTAGAGGAGGGCTGAGCTGGGTGAAGCCAGGAACAAGACCTGCTCCATCCCTGAAGATCCCCACAGTCCCCAACAGTGCTGAGTGTTCTTGCACTCACACAGAGCATTATACCAAAAGCCCTTCAAAACAACTGTGGGGAGTGCTCAGAGGGGAGGGGGCGGTGTCCAGGTACCACTACATCATCAAAGACACTAACTGGCCTTGGAGTTAGAATCTGAGTTTCAGTCTTGGTTTGGCCCTCGGTCAGCAGTCTAACAACGATGCCCTTAATGACAACAGAGAATACTAAATCATGACTGAGCAGTCCGTGCATGGGTGTCTGATACGGAGCTGAGGAACACGTGGTCCTACATGATCCCTGACACCAGCCCTGTTCACTGTTTCTTTTGCTGATGGGCAGGTGAGGCTCAGGAACATTTAACACAGTGCCAGACCCAGGGTCTAGGCTACTTAGCAGCAAATGACAGTGTCATCTGAATCCTACCTTCCTTTTCCCTCTCTCCCTGCTTCCAGAGGCTTTCAGCGCTAATGCAAATTTAATCCAAGGCCAGGTGTGACCTTGTAAGTCCCAGAAGACTGGAGGAGACCCCCCTCCCCGAGGAGGGTGCCAGTGACTCTGCACAGGTTCACTGTCTTCCTGGCTGAGAGAGGCGGGGAGTCAGCCTACAATGTCCAGCCGAGCCTCTGGAGCGCCAGGACCCCTGCTTTCTGTATTCTGTCACTCTAATGGAGTAAGGGCAATGGGAGGAGAAGGGCTGCACACACCTCTGGGCGGGCTCCCTGGCAAGATAAACCACATACCCGCTTCCTGTTCACTTTACCTCACCAATGATTTTTAAAGCCTTTTAATTGTCCTTAATAAATTACCTACATGTGCACAATAGTTTCAATAGTTACATTAATTTTTCTCAGTGCATCTAAGCTGTTTATTATCAGAGTGTTAATGGAAAAGAACAACATGTCAGGCGGGCTCTTTCTCACACTCTCTGGGCTTGAGTAAATGAATGCTTATGGGATTGCTTTCCCACACCACAATTAAGGACATCTTTATTTCATTGCAGCTAATCATCTTTCAGCAAGGCCAGAGGAGTGTGCCCGCTGGAGAGCCCCGGGGAGGATCGCCGAGGAAGCAGACTCGTAGAAGCCTGCTTCTGGTAAGCAACTTGCAACTTTATCCACCAGTCTCCCTGGTCTGAAATGTAAACTAAGAGACCTGGGTATTCACAGCTAGATCGAAGGGAACAGGAGAAACATTGGTGATATTTCAAAAAACTTCCTGACACAACCCACCAGGTCGAGGCTGCCCACCAGACAAACTGCTCAGCGCTGGAGGGTAGAGACAGCTTTCATTCCCAGAACAATGTTGGAATGGAACAGAGCTCCTAGCTCAGGTAACCCACAGGGAACCAGCCAACTGGTGTTCCAGACACTGCGGGTATTGGAAGAACAGCTATAAAACCGGAGACTCTAGACGCTGCTCCACATACTTATCCTCTGACTGGCTTGACTGGACAGCCGGGCCTTCCTTGTGTGACAGGAGGAGCCAGGATAATCACACAAATAAGCCAAGCCATCTATAACTGGCCCACCATATCTGGAGTCACCCTTTCAGAACAGGGTGGTCTAAACTTGTTGGCTGGAATCGTCAGAGGCTCTTTGGAAGTGTCCTTAAGGGAGCAGCTGGCTTAGTTAAACCATTGTGCAGCAGCCCAGCAGCAGCTAATGGGACTGTACCCACATGGCAAAATCACAAGCCTTAAGGCCTGCCCCAACCCTTCTTCCCTAACACCACCTTCTTGTCCCATCAGATGATAGTGTTCCTCCCATACACTGCGCAGGTGCCAGAAAGCCCCTCCCATTTTCAGCTGCTCTTTCAAACCCCGCCCCCCATGCCTCCTTCTGAACCATGCTTTGAGTCCTGAATCAATTCAGTAAGTCACAATGCTCTTCCAGCAGGACTCACCACTTCTACAAGCCCAGGGCACTTGGGCAAAATACGTGGTCAACTTTTCCTTAAACTGGTGCCCAAAGGGTTGCCATGAAAACTCAGGACTCTGTGGGGACCTAAAGAGCTCACCACCAGGAGCAAGGCCAATGCTTGACATTGTTGACACAGATGTGGCACAATCCCCCAAGGGGCAGAGACAGAGGCTCCCTTGCAGTGGGCCCTTCATTTCTAGCTTCCAAATGCCTCAGGAATAAATCCAAACTCCGCCCTACCCCGGGCAAGCCTCTGGCTCTCTGAAGTCTTCTGGTCTATCGTCCCCTTTTCTCTTTTCTGACCTCACATAGCTTATTCATACCTTGGGCACTGAACAAACCATGTGACCTGCCTCTGAGAGGCAGCTTTGCCCTGGATGCCTAAGTCACTATCCTCACGCCCCCCGCCCCAACCTGGTACTGTTCTTGATGCTGCTCATAATCCGCCGTACTGCCTTTGTGTATACGTGTTCAGCACGCCAGCACTAGAGCGGAAGCGTCACTAGAGCCCAAGTGGCCTAGGCCCCAACCTCACACAGCAGGGACTCCTAAATATCTGACTCAAGACCCAAAAGGCACTCTTTTTGTTGTAGAAGGAAGTTTGGTCGCTCTAGCGCCACCCGCCGCAAAGCTCTATGTGGCAGGTTAGCTACAGGGAGACTAATGGATAGCATTGCAGGGTGAAGCGTTGCTGGACCTCAGGGACGCACCTCTGGGGAATACTGGTAAACAGCACAAATTAACAAAAACTAGTTGCATGTTAATATATACTGCCTCCTCCTCAGACGGCTTATGAACACTGTAATTTTCTTCACTAAAACACTGTCTTACAGAACCAACTCCCCTAATTACAGGCGTTTGTATGCATTATAATCTTCATACAATTAAACCTACTAAAAAGAATAAATGGTTAAATGCCCCCTTGCCCTGTCAGTAGCCCATCCCTCCCCTAACTACCAAAACACACGCAAACAAAAACAAAACCCGACAACACAACAGAAACAGACCCAAAGGTGCTGAGAAAGCACAGCTGAGTTGGCAGTAGACAAAACCCTCAGAAAATTGGAATTCAGGCTGACAGAGCCTTGTCGCCACAGGGGGCAGAGTCAACTTTCAACTTCAAACCCTCTGGCATCTGGGTGGCTCAGCACCTGACTTCAATGTCACATGAAAGGCTCCTAGGTACTGAACAAAATGTCTCATTTCAGGAGCAAGCATCTCCCCTCACACAGTTCATCTCCAGACACACACGTGGTCTGGTGACCCGAAACAGGCTTTGGGGATCTTCTTCAAAAACTTGCACGAAGGCATTTGTGACCAGGGGCTGTTTACCAGGAAGTCTGCATTGGCTTCTCTGGAGCCAGGCAGGTTTAGCTGATAAACCTTTCTGGGACACTGCATCCTGGAGAAAACAGCCATCAGAGGCTCTCCCTAACAGGCCCAGACACTGGCTATTGGACCAAGAACCCCACCTGCCTTTTGTTTTGAAGACTCAGCACTAGGGTGAAGGAAGGGCTTCCTGCCCCACAGATGAGGTGAATCAGGGCCAGATATACCACTCCAGGGCCTCATCGGGCCCTTTCAACAAGCCCTGTGTGGTAGGAAGGACAGTTATCTCATCTACCTCTGAGGAAAGTGGAGTTCACAGAGGGGGCACATTTTACCAAGGACACATGGCTACAGAGTAATTGTGTCTAGCCTGCAGCCTCGGGAAGCCTGAAGCTGTGGCAGGCCTGCCTTACAGGGGTAGAACTGGCTAGTTCAGATAGGCCAACTTTTCCATTGTCTTTAGGTATCCTTCCCAGGGACCGAACACTCCCAGCTGCACAGAGATGTCCTGTGAGCTTTCCCTACTAGTAGCCTCTGACCAGGACTTAGCAGCAGCAGCAGCAGCAGCAGCAGCATCCGGAACCCCTCTTGAGTAGCTGGAGCACAGGCTGGCACATGAGAAGCAGCAGTTCCTGCTGCAGCCACGTGTGCCACTGAAGCCACCAGGAAGTCTCATTAGTCAGCACCGACAGCTGCTGCCCCAGAACACATGGCCCCTGTGGAGCTCTCTGCAAGCCTCTGCCAAACCAGGGAGTGGGTGGAGAGAAAAAAAAGGCCCAGGAGAAGCAGGAGGCTGAGACACCCAAGGGGCTCCACATGTGCTCCCTCCTTACCTACAGTACAGCTGAGGCCAGAAAAAACTCACACAAAGCCACAAGCCCCTTCCAACCCATTCTCTCAAGCCCCATCTTTGAACCTTCTAACTTTCTAACAAGGAGCAAGACCCAAAGTACCCGAACCTTCATGTTTCCCCCCAAGGCTGTCTAAGAGTTATCCAGGTGACTCCTAACACCTTCCAGGCTGGCCTGAAAGAGTGTACATCACAGCTAGTAGCCTTTCCTCAGCCCTTGGGTTTGGATTAGGGCAGGGTTTTTTGTTTTGTTTTGTTTTTTAAATAAGCATTCTCAGGTCCTCTCCTCCTGTCTCACAGCATCAAATTTCCAGCCCTGTCTGCCAGAGATATCCTAAGGCCCCCAGAAATGCCAGCAGGAGATGCCATTCTACACACCTGTCAGGAAGATCAGGAAGAAAGGAAGGACTACATGGCCACAGGCCAGTGCTTTCCTCATTTCCACTCCACCCTGAGGGGCCTTTCCAGGGTCTCTTCAACATCCTCCCTCAGACTTCACCCACCTCACCTTGGACAATAGAATGCAGGGTTGTAGCTGTTTCCCAGGAGAGGGGACACACTGAACAAAACATCCATTCCTTCTCAGGAGGATAGGTGGCGAGGCTGGCTGACTAGTCAGTATGGAAGCCAGTGAACGCCATGCTACTTATGAAAAGCAAACGCGCATGCACCATCCCCTTCAAGCGGTTACATTTCACGGCAATTCCTCCTTAAGGGAGTGAAGCCACTCATGACTGAAAACCAAGAAGGTCAACATCCTTTGAGGGTTTATCAAAATCGGCTGTACTGATGTATAAGACCATAATGTAAAGTGGAACCCAACTTTTATGCCTGAAGGCATGGACAAGAGGAAGCGCTGGAGGAAGAGGGTCTCCTCCTGAAGCGACCAGAGTGAAATTACAACAAAAGAAACCCCTGCATGTAAGGTATTTGCCAAGAAAGTGGTGAAAAACACCGTGACTATTACTGCTGCCTGTATACCCACTGTGTGCCAGGCCACAGGCTGGGTACTCCTTATGTCCCAATTAACCACCATGACAGCAGGGAGGTAGGAAGGCAGGCAGGCTGAGAGAAGGGAAAGCGGCACACTTATCACAGAAGAGCTTGTTCTCCCCAGGGTCTCCTTCTCCTCAAGTAGGCTCCAAGAGTTCAGAGGTCCAAACAACTGTAAAGCTCTAAAGCCGAGGTTCAAATGCTGTTCTTAGTCACGGCAGAAGCCTTTCTCTGTACTGGTACTTTAGTGTTTAGTTCTCTAAAAATCCCTGGCCCGGGGGCGGGGGGAGCGCGGGCCAGAGTGATGGCTCATTGGTTAAGAGCACTCTTCCAGAGGACTGGAAGTTCAATTCCCAGTACCTACATGGCAGCTCACAACTGTCTGTAACTCCAGTTCCAGGGGATCTGATACCCTCACAACAATGCATATAAAATAAAATTTAATTAATTAAAACAAAACAAAACAAACACCCTGGCCTCATCATCTCTGCAGCCCAAACCAGCAGATCTCAGACTGCAAGATGCACAGCAGCATACAGAACACACTCCATTTCTCACTCCTAGAGAGGCAAACTGGGATGTTCAGACTCAGGCCACTGCCACTTAGGGCCAAAAATTAACACCAAATTGGCCTTGGAGGGAGGAGTATACTCCCTGCATCTCCCTGCTCAGCCATCTTGTCCCTGCGAGTCATCAGCCAAGGCGAGGGAGTGGGTGGTTCTGAAAACCCATCCCCGTCAATGGAAACAAAACATAAAGGCTCTGTGCTCACATCCGTGGGTTACCAGCGTCACTGCCTCCCACAGAAGGCCGCGCTGCTCAGCCTGAAAACATTCTCTCCAGTGTGGCCAGGTGCCTGCTGTGATGGGGCAGCAGCAGGGGGCAGTGTTGACAGGAAAGAGATCCCAGAGCTCGGTCTCTTAGCCTCAGGAAAAAGACTGGAGGCCAGTTTTTGAGCCTTTTGCCTTCTGGGCTTCTGTCTCCTCAGGTCTGGTCCCTAAAATGTCTCTTCTGCTCTGTATTTCAGGTGTCAACTCACCAGGCACAGACAGTGTAGCGAGGCTCTCCAGGAGAACGAGAGACCCAGAACAAAACCTGTCTGCCCACCCTTCTCACTCAGGATCACATGTGGACACAGCCATGGGGCACAGCAGTGAGCAGACACTGGCCTCAGTTTCCGGTTATGTGAGCCTGCAGAGGCTGCTGCTCACTTAAGAACTGGAGAAGTCTGACAAATTATAAACAGGCATGCTCACTTTTTAGAAGACAAGCTCCAGGGCAAAGAGGCCTCTCTGCCCTTTGGCAGTGGTGTAGGTCTCCTACCTTCTCTTGGCCTCTTTTAGCTACATGCTAGACTGAAAACTTAGCTCTGACTCAGCCAGACCAAAGGTGCTGATCAAACCCAGGGTAGGCCTAGCTGATAAGGAATAGCTGGCCGATGTTGAGTTGACAGATACAAGGGTCATAGAAGTCTTTAATCATGAGATAGCAAACACTGTAGTGTTGAAGAAGAAACGAAGCCCAGTCTGGCAGCGCACTTGG
The DNA here is from genome assembly GCF_000001635.26 of Mus musculus. Taxonomy (NCBI): domain Eukaryota; kingdom Metazoa; phylum Chordata; class Mammalia; order Rodentia; family Muridae; genus Mus; species Mus musculus. The sequence goes on from NT_187003.1 coordinate 1,698,289, forward strand.
TACCTGTAATCCCAGCATTTGGGAGGCAGAGACAAGAGGATCCCATTTAAGGCCATTTTCAGATACATAGTAAATTTTAGGCCAGATTAGAGGCTACATGAGACCCTGTCTCAAAACATTTATTAAATAAGGGGGGTGGGGCGAGGTCTGTGGCTTTCCATCCCAAGCTGGGCCTAGAAGGGTGACCCTTTCTTTGTTCCTTTAACCCATTGTTTGCACACAGATGACTGTCATCGCCCGTCTGGCTCATCTCTGAATGCCCTGCCTCCCCATCCGGTAGCCACATCTCAAAATGGCTATGATGCCTTCCGGGTCAAAAATGGTCAACAGTAATTCAAGGTCAAAATAACGCCCTGATTTTGAGGAGATCAGCATTAAGGATCACTTGTCCAGTCCATAATGCCTCAGCCAGGAAGCCTTGCTGATTCTGAACTGCTCGCCCATAACTCAAATATCCCAGGCACAAGATTATAAAGTACTTCCAGACCGCGGGCGGGAGAGAGGCGCAAGCTTTCTTCGTCCATTGATACCTTGTAAGCAGCATTTGAATGCGGGCAGACCCTTTCCACACTGGGTTATAAGTCTCCAGTTCTTCATCATTGCAACTCCTCGCTCTGGTTCTTGCATAGACATGGGGCTATCACAGAACTTAATGACTGGCCAGGAAATGACCCTAAATCCTCTGGTCTGCAAGTCCCTTCAAGCCAAAGATCCTGTCCTGCACCTCAGAAAAATCTTCAACATCCATCTTGCCCATGATAGCGAACGTTACTTCCAGATAAGGCTGGGATTGGCCTGCCTTCAACACTCTTTCCCCCCATCAAGAGAGAGGGGGGTGGGGGGAGGAGAAGGAGAAGGAGAGAAAAATCCAGTTTCTATCATCAGCCAGAAAGGTGATTCTGCAATGCCCCCAAGTCAGGCAATCCCACAGAAATGTCACAGTCTCAGGGAAAACTAATCTTCACCCAGACCCACCAAGTCCCACTCAGCTTTCCATCCACCTGAGAGACCCCACAAAGCACAAAGCCCGAACAAATACCTCTACACATCTCAGGAATCAGACACTTAAGGAAGGTGTCCACATCTTCACTGAGACCTGGGACAGATACAAAAGGCAATTAACTCCCTCTTGACCAGTGAGCTTCGTGCTCAGAGCCCTGGTTTCCTCCTAACACAGTATGGGGGTGTTCCAGGCTATGCCCCCTGTTCCAGCTATCCTCCCTGCTCTTCTGACGAAAGCCCTCAACCTCAACCCACTTCCAACTTTTCTACCCAGGAAAGATCATAATTTTGAAAATTTCTTAGAGGGAATATTCCGTTTCCTTAACTGAACAGTGGCTTTCAAAATAGCCCTGACCTTCCTGCCCCTCCCCCTCTCTTCGTCACCGAGCAACAGAAATTAAATTGATTCCCGCTATCAGCACTCTGCATCTCAGTGATTATACCCAGCCACCAGAAAGTCAGCTCTCTCTCCATCCCGCCAACCAAAAGCCTGTTGCTAAATCCAACCCCACAGCTTGGGAAGGAGGGGGTATGGAGGAAGGGGGGTACCCCAAGGGCACAGGTAACAATTTATGCCCCCCTTGTCATTGTGGTCTTATCTCTGTGGCCAGCTCCTTCTGAGAAAAGGCAGGCACCCGTTACTGAATCCCCAGAGGGTTGCTTATGGGACCCCTGCTGTTTGGGACAGGTGGCCCAGTGGGGAACTGAAAATTTATGGTCCTCACTACCTTCCTTTTCCTTGTCCCTTTCACTATGCAGAGGGATGCCTGGCTTGTCTCAGGGGACAGGGGACTGGTTCCAACCCATGACTTGGGAAAATGTACGGAAGGCAGAGACTACAGAGGACGAGCCTCCCCCAGAGAGGCCCCTGTGCTTTCTGTCCACAGCACCTACGGCAATCTGTAATTACAAGTGGATTCATATCTGTGTAGTGCTGGTCTGTCAGTTTTCCCCTCTAGATTAGGCCTTGTGAAGGCCAGACCTTCCCTTCCACAGCAGGGTGAACATGTATTAAGTCAGGTCTAGTGATACAGACTCAGAAATCGGCTACCCAAGAGACTGAGGCAAGGCTGTCTGGACTACAGAGCTAGTTTAAGGACAGCCCTGACAACCCCATCTCATAAAGCAGACTGGAAAGGGACTGCAGCTCAGTGGTAGATCATTCACCTAGAAGACCCAAAGGCCTGGATTCAATCTCAACACTGTAAAACCAAGGCGGAAATGCTTTACGGCCGGCCAGCTACTAGAAACAGGATGTGAACTTTCTGGTAGGGCCCCATCGGGAATTGTTTGATCCACTTGTAACACAAGAACACAAAGTCCTCCTCTTTTCTTTCCTCATACCTCTGGCCAGGAAAATGCAGCCCTGTCTCGTGTGGAAGAAAAGAAAGCGCCAAGGACAGAGCTTTGGGGAAGGGCTTCTGTGTACATTGGACTCAGCTAGGTGCTAGCCCATGAAAACCAACTTTTCTTTCTCTCCCCAGACCTTCACATATGTCCTTGATTTAACACCCAGGCCACCCCACTGCCATGCTGAGATCCCCAGGAATAGCAGTCTCCTCCCATCAGCTCCTCCCAGAGAGCAACTGTGAGTTTCAGTCTACTGGCACCCAAGAGGTCTGGCTCAGAGTCATCTGTGAGGGTGACGTGCAAGGAAAACCAAGGGCCTTCATTTATTTATTTTTGCCTCACTTTGTCCCAAAGGGACTGGAAGTGTCTTTAAAAGATAACTTACAATATGATTTAGAGAGAGAGAGAGAGAGAGAGAGAGAGAGAGAGAGAGAGAGAGAGAGAGAAGGAAGGAAGGAAGGAAGGAAGGAAGGAAGGAAGGAAGGAAGGAAGAAAAAGAAAGAAAGAAAGAAAGAGAGAGAGAGAGAGAGAGAGAAAGAAAGAAAGAAAGAAAGAAAGAAAGAAAGAAAGAAAGAAAGAAAGAAAGAAAGGAAGGAAGGAAGGAAGGAAGGAAGGAAGGAAGGAAGAAAGAAAGGAAGAAAGAAAGAAAGATAGAGATAGATTGTGAGGAAATGAACTGGGATGGGAAATAACAAAAATTCAAAAGTTGGGTTACTGCCCAAAAATATATCTCACCAACTGGCAAAGACACTCCCAAGGAATTCCAAACCCCACCCTGTGGGGGAGTGGAGTGGGGTGGGCAATACTCTCCTGAGGTTCAGGGGAACGTGTCACCTGCCACCCAAGTCTCCCATTCCACTTTGGAGAAGCATGAAGAGTGTGCGCAGCAGTCTCCAGGCTGCAAGCCTCTCTGATGTCCTGGTGTCAAATGGCTCTCAGCTGGGGAGAAGCAGGTGGCTGGAGTCCGCCACAGCCCCACCCCAGGAGAAGGGGAAAAGCAGGGTGGGGTGGGGGGTGGGGGTGGGGTGTTTCCTTCCAAACCAGAGCACATTTTTGTGGCATATGGCCTCCTCAACCTCTGGGGAAGGCTCAAGGCTAATCCTTCCAAATCTAAAACTTATGTTTTTGTGTGTGCGTGTGTACAAGTGTGTGAGCAGACGTGTACCACAGCATGCACATGGAAGTAAAAGGACAATTAGCAGAGTCAGTTTTCTAAGCTTGGTAGCAGGTGCCTCAGCTTTAGTGATTCACAGTTGTCACAAAGGAGTGGCTTTACTGGAATCCCCACAGCAATCCATACCCTAACGGCTAAGGTTACACTCAACTTTCTACCTCTGTACACTCTGGAAGGTTCCCTGCCCCAAACCAAGTTATCCTGGGCTGCCCATATCCATGCTCATCTTTCTGGAACAAATCTCTCAGCTTCTATTTAACATAGAAGCCTGCCTAGTTTCACCCTAGCTGAGCCAGGTCCAGCCTGGATCTCTCTCCCTTCATTTGCAGACTGGCTATTACGGTTTTGGTTCGGTTTGGTTCCACACTTTGCAGAGAACCCAATAATACCCAGAACACCAGCACACCCGTTTTCCTAGAAATTTATGATCAGGCATTCTTCATTCCTGTATCATCTGTTCCCAGTGTTCTGCATAATGGCAAATATTTACTGAGTGCACTTCCTGTGCTGAGCCCCTGACTGGGTCCCTTTCATAAACTCGCTCATTCACTCCTGGCTGTGGCCCAGGAAGGCAGTGCCTTTATTTTTCCTCCCATTCCATGGATCAGCATACTGAGACTCAGTGAGGGCCAACTCCTTGTCCCAGGGCTACTTCTAGATACCACACCTATGTTTATTTCCTTTCGAAGCTCTTCACCACTACAGAGCACAGCAATGCCTCCCCTGCTTTCACCATCCATTACAAAACTCTCCTGGGTTCAACAGTTTGGTCACTGGGTTAGGTTCCCCTCCCCTAGGCATACATTTACCCCAAGGGCTGAACCAGTGCCTTGACAGTACAGGAAATAACTGCAGGGGTCATGGCCTCACAAGGCCTGGGCTCCACTCTTACTCAAGACCCACAGCTTCTCAGAGGTCCAGTCTCCCATGTGCTGAGGGGAGCTAATCACCACCCTTCGGTGTCTCCTCAGGCACAGCTAGGATAACACTCAAATACAGGGCTTCCTAGACACAAAGAATTTTCAAGGAAGGGTGAGTTTCTTTACCCCCTCAGACAATCCCACATGGAACATAAATCCATCACTCAGTGCCACCTGAAGAGCAACAGACTCATCATGGAGGGCCTGGGATGTCCCCAGTGGGCCTTCCTTTGAAAGAGAGTCATCCCCCAGCTTTCCTCGGTGGTGAGGCTTTGGACAGTAAAAACGATTTTCTAATTAAGTGGTAAACATGCTATATTGACTTGAAGTGCAAAAGGGACTCAGGGGAGGAGGACAGTGGATTAGAGAGAGAGAGATGCAGCCCAAGGATTGGCTGGGCCTCAGGCCAGGTGGCCTCTAGTGGCCCTGAGTCTCCCCAACTCAATCCCCAGGGAACTGGGACTAGGTGACCTTTAAAAACACAGCCTTTGTCCTTTGTTTGCCAAGAGAGCCTTCCAGAGGCTTCGCTTCCAGTGGTTCTTAAAAATCCCACTTCTTCCCTTTGCTCCCAAGGCTGCTCACGTGAGCCGCCAGGAACCTTCCTGGCACAGTTCTCAACACACTTGTCCTCCTTCTGCTTCTTCAACCAGCAAGTTCCATCCCGTCACAGGGGTTCTCAATGCCCCTCTGCTGAGAATGACTGTACCCCAGAACTTCACAAAGCTCCTAAGGGAGCCTTCCTGTCCACTCACTCAGCACCAATTACCAGAAACCCCAAACACCATCTCTTACGTGGGCCACTTCTGTTTTCTTCATGGCCAAACACATGGCCTGAGGTTCTTATTACCTGCTGCTCCCTGCATGCCTTCCCTTTAACCTTCCACTAACACGTATGATCCACGGAAGCAAAAGTAGTGACTGTTAAATACCTCTGTGCTGACGCAGTGTAGAAGGTAGACTATAGATGCCTAATAAAAAGCTGTGGGGAGCACACCACTGCACCCCTATTTATGACAGTCAAGAGAAGTACTCATCAATGGAAAAACAGATTAAGAGAGTGTATGTGTACATATGTTTGCACACGTGCACACACACACGTGGGGGCAGTAGTTAGTAGTCATCCATTCTAAAAAAGGGAACTGCTGTCATTTTTGACAGATGGGTGAACCCAACCCTACAGGACGACTCTTATGTTCAGTGAACTAAGTCAGCTCCAATAAGTCAAATCCAACATGGTCACACCCGCACGTGGAATTGAAAGAAGTTGAGACAGAAAAAGAAGCTAGGCAAACAGCAGCTGTCAGGGGTGGGGGTGGGATGTCCAGGAAGGGAAAGAAGTCAGTCAAAGGGCATCAAGTTTCAGCCACAGTCAGGAAGACTCGGCAGCGATTCCTCAGCTAGCATGGTAGCAGCTACAGTTAACCAGACAGAGCACATCACGTCACGCATATCACAACTGCCTACAGAGGGCATTGTAAAGTCACTCACTATGAAAGCATTCGAGGTGATGGGCACATAAACCACTATGGATCATTCCACAGTACACACAATGCACATACAATCAGGTAAGAATGTAGTAACAACTGTCAGTATTTACTATGGCTGTGCCATGGCTCACACAGGGGTCAGAGGACAACCTCGGGGAGTGAATTCTCTCCTTTCACCAAACAGGTTCAGAGAGTTGAACTCAGACTGCCAGGCTTGGTAGCAGGCACCTTTATCCACTTGAGTCATCTCACAGGTATGAATAAGTTACAAATAACACTTTTAAAAAACTAGGGCCTAATCCCAATCCAGCGTACCACTTATTAACTAGCTGCCGTTGCAAAAACTCTACTTTCAAACTTATTTTATTCTACACAAAATAAATTCTGTACTTAAAAAAAAATTATACCACCCAAATAATTTGCTGAGAAAGGAGATAGGAAAACCCACCATTGTGACACAAAGCGACAAGTGTGCAGATGAATAGGATGCTGAAGAAGAGGTGGTGGCTAAGTGTGACTAGCTCTACAGATGGATGCTGGGATGTTCACAGATGATGCTTGGTTGGGGGCAAGGGAAACCCAACCCATGCTGGCAAAGTCTATGAACCAGGCAGGGGTGGGCCACCATAGACAGTGAGAAAAACCATTGGCCTCAGAATTCATGTTCCCGGTTTAAAAACCGGTTTCCCCATGATACTAGTTTCCACATGCTGTCCTGTGAGCACAGCGCCTTGTACCTTCAAACACTCCAACCCTGTTGTCTCGTTTTTCTAGAAATAATGTCAGTGAACAATGTGTTTCTAGGATTGTGTCCTTCTGAAGACTCCAGGAGAACCTTCATGGTGCCTCTGTCTTTCCTACTGTCTACTGCCGGTCAGCCCTCTGCGGTGAGCGGATCACTCGCAGGCTTCACAGAGCATTCCTGCCCACAGGAGGTCTCTCAGCCCAATTTCCATCCTCTGATAAAGCTACCAGTCACTGCGACAGGGCTTGCCCCAGCCCAGCACAACCTCACTAATTATATCTGCAAAGACCCTATGTCCTAACAAAGCTTCTTTCTGAAGTTCCAGGTGGACACGGACTGGGGGACGTGCCACCACTTCAGCCAGAACGCCACCAACTCAGCAGGCAACTTCACGGCAGTCACTTAACATGTCCAAGAAACCCTTCTGCTCAACATGGGCCCCAAATTCCTTCCCCTGGAGCAAGGCTTTAGCAGGCACTGACTCGGACGCCCCTCATACAAACGGGGGACTTCTGCCTGGGCTAAAAGTCCAGGAGCCTGGAGATTTGTAGTGTCAGGAAGCAGGGAAGAGAGGCTCATCCAGGGCAGTCAGAGCCTGAGGAGGCTGTGCTGTAGCAGGGGAGAGCATGGCCGGGGACGATGTAATGTGGTAAGGCAGAAGCCATTCGGCCCGGGTCAGGATGGGGTCAGCAGGCAGGAATGTGGAGAAGCGAACAACCGGAGGTGCTCAGTAGATAAAATCCTGCTCCAGAAATGAACCAGAAAGAGCTGTCAGGAACGGCGAGGTTCTCCCAGGCAGGAATGTGGGGTGGGAAGCCAGACAGTAGGCAATGAGGCACATCTGAGGAGAGTAAAGAGTGACAAGCCTGAGCCATTTAAACACAAAAGCCTAGCAGTGGCAACATGGGGTGGGGGAAGAAGGCTACAGGCAGAGACTAGACTGAGTGGGGCAGCTGCAGCCTGAGAAGGAAGGGGCTCCAAGGGTAAATGTCTCTGGAGAAGGTGGCCAGAGTGGATGGAGCTCAAGACCCGTCCTGCTTGAGCAGTGTATTAAAGATTGAGGTATTTAAGGCCTGGACATGAACCTAGAACAATGTACTGGCCACAAATCCGAGACAAGCCACATTAGAAACAAAGCCTCCTACATGTGGAGGAGGCAGGCCACGTAGACCAAGAAACGGCAGCTCAAGACCCATCAAGGGACCACTAACCGGCCTGTGGTTCTTCTGGGCCTCACAAACCTTCCACATCCCAAATGAGAAAACTAAGCCCCCTTTTCCAAGGTTGAAAGTCTCTGGTTCCCGCTCACCAGAGTCACATTAAGTGCCTGGCGATTCAATAATTCAATTAAGAGAGCTCGATTTTTAACGTTTAACATTTAATGAAAGGGTTATGAAGTGCGACGCAACTCAGTGTGATTAATAGTTACAATTAAAGACTGAGCGGACTGAGGGGAAGAGTGTGGTACACAGGGGGTGCTCCGAGTGCTACCTAGGCGAGGGGGTACCTTCTCTTTCTTCCTTGTTCAGCCTGGCCTGTACCAAGGGAGGGCTCCATGATTAGAATTAAATGGCAGGTTTTGCCCAGCTATACATGGACATTGCTGGAAGGCAAGAACATCTGGCCTTTGGTAGACATAGAGCCTAACCTGTGGTCTCACAGCTTTTCTGGCCCATTGAATCTTCCAGGGTGGGGTTAGGGAAGGAATGCCACCCTCAAAGCAGGGAGATGAGACAGTTGAGACTTGACAAGCCATTCATTCTAAGGATGACAGGGGCTACTGACATCTCACTCAAGTCAAGAAGCCCCACCACCAACCCGAGACTACATGTGTCTCTGGCCTGCAGACACTCATGTGCAAGGCACATACAAAGACGTGCTACCAGGTCATGCTACAAGGTACCTGCCCTTCTACTCCTATGACCAACTTCACCTGTCCATTCAAAGGAAGATGCAGATAATGGCAAGGCTGAGACGCAAGGGAAGGGCCAGCCTCTCTGACTTGTTTAATGTCTGAGATTCTGACCCAGGATAGCCAAAGGTGTTCTGCTGAGATTTGTTCAACTTCAACCCCTTGGTGATGGCGCCTCGACTGGGCTCTCCATCTCCAGGAAATCAACTGGGGAGGGAGCGACCATCAGTTACCACTGAGGGTATCTGAGCCTAAAATAATGAACCTTTCTACTCCAAGACAGGATACATGGGGTTTCTGTTCATGCCTCCTGGAGATAACTTCTCCATGCTCCCGAAGTTATAATCAGGACCCAGTACAGGAAGAAGAGGTTGGCAGGGCAGCTGAGCCGGGTCTACAGAATGTGCCCCCCTCTTTCTTTCTTTTATCATTAAACCCAACAACAGCAGCCTGGCCCCACTTTCTTTGCTTTTGTAGCGTGGCTCGGCCACCCTTTGAGGAGCGGGTGAGCTAAGGCTCCATGAGCTCAGAGAACATGGAGAGTATTGCCCTGCTGAGGGTGGTACTGGAGTCTCTTGGGCAGAAGAGGGTGATAAACATGAGAACCAACTAATGAAATAAATCCAGTGAGGGCAAAGGCATTGCCGTTGGAGTAGGTGTGTCAAGTGAAGCCTTATGAGTGAGAAACCAAACACACGGGCACCATCCTGGATTACCAGCATAATTTGGCCCCAATATGCCAGAGAGTCAAGCACCATGATAGTTTTAATTACCAACCTGATACAATATAAAATTACCAGGGAAGAGAGTTTTAAAGAATTGTTTAGATCAAACTGATCTTTGATCATGTCTGTTAAGTGATTGTCTTGAGTTTTTTAAAAATATTTATTTATTTATCTATTTGTTTATTTAATGTATGTGAGTACCCCATCCCTTTCTTTAGACACACCAGAAGAGGGCATCAGATCCCATTACAAATGCTTGTGACCCACCATATGGTTGCTGGGAACTGAACTCAGGACCTCTGAAAGAGCAGTCAGCACTCAGTCAACTGCTAAGCCATTTCTCTAGCCCTATCTTGATGGTTTTAATGGAGATGGGAAAACCTACCCACTGTGGGCAGTGCCAATCCCTGGGCTTAGGCTCTGGATTGTATAAGAGCACAGAAAGCAGGCCAGCAATATACAAGCATTCCATTTTTCTCCGCTCTTAAACTACGCTCTGGTATAACTAGGTGTCTCAAGTTCCTGCTGTTTGATTTCCCTGAAATACTGGAATTGTGAGCTAAAATAACTTTCCCCTCTATGTAGCTTTCTATCAGGGCATTTTATTATAGCAACCGGGGGGGGGGGGGGGGGCGGGGGGAGAGGGAGGGAGGGAGGGAGGGAGGGAGGGAGGGAGGGAGAAGGACAGGTACAAAGAAGAAGACACCTTTCTTGCCCACAAGAAACATGGTCACAGGGGCACCATCCACACTCATTAGTGACACTGGAGAACCTCACAAGAGAAAAATAAACCAAAAAGCAAGTTGAGACTTGGCAGAAAACAAAAATATTGAAAAGCAACACAAATGAATTATAATCCCTGTTGAGATCTGTTTGCCATTCACACCTAATTACCATGCAGCAAAAATACTGGTGTTTACCATGAAAAGTGTACAACAGTAACGCCAGGGTGTGTTTTCTTTAGTAGCAACAGAATCACCCATGAACGGGCAGTGTGTAGATGCTTTTATTCACGGTCATCTGTTGTTAGTGCAAGGCTCTGGAGGGTGTCCCACTCTTATGAATAATAAGACTCATACGATGTAAATAACCTTTGGATTGAGCAGTCTCTCTGTGTGGGGTCCTCTGCTAAGGACTTCCATGCATCTAGGACTCCTAATCCTATCAAATACACTCTGACTGTACCACCCTTCTTTTACAGATAACTCTGCTCAAGGTCACACAGTTGGAGAGTGATGAGGCCAAGAACTGCCAGCCAAAGCCACTTGCCTCCAGTGTCCACGCTCATCACGAAGACTGTGTGCTGCAGGGCAAAGGAGAAAGGCACAAACTGAAATGCTAATCAGGCTGGCTCTCCATGACACTAAGTACTTCCTTTTGCTCGGCTGTTTTTCCCCTAATTATTTTTAATAGACATTCTATAACGAATGTACTTGGACCTAAGGGTTTGTAGTTTTGGTTTGCTTGCTTGCTTGCTTGCTTGTTTGTTTGTTTGTTTGTTTGTTTGTTTTGCAAAACAAACAGCCAACCCAGCATTGTAACCAGTTCTTTTCCTCAGCAGGGAACAAAAGGGTGGGGGTGGGAGAGCTGTGCAGGAAGGACATCAAAAGCTCTCGCTGGTCATCTGGGCCAACCTTCCATGTGCAGTGCATGTCCTTGCTATCTGGTCTCTAACAGATGGTCCTCAGTTCATCACAGCCTCCCGGGATACTGAGTGAGCGGATGGAAGCTCCAAAAACATCCAGCAGGGATAGTTCGTGGCAGCGAGAGTCAGTGGAGTGTGACTGGGTGGTCAGTACAGACATTGCCTTATGAAAATCACTTGCCAAGCATCTGATGGCATGCCGTCAGCTCCTCTTCCCCATAGTGGGAGGTCGTAATGCAGGACATTGTCTTCTAAACAGAAAATCCAAAGTTTCCCAGACACAGCTTCTCCTCTCGGCCCCAGGAATCTTATCACGGTTCTTTGTAGTTGGTAACTGTGTAAAATCTCCATGAAATGGAGGAATGACCAAGACTAGTCAGGTACATCTAGAAGATATAAGCTACTGAAGCCAGGCCTACTGTAGTCTGAGTTAGACTTAAGGACACTCAGATACAAAAAGAATCACACACACACACACACACACACACACACACACACACACACACACAGTTCCAGATATTCTAGGAAAGGTGTGTGCAGTCACAAGGACTATGGCCAAGGTACTGGGTCACTGTGTGAGGTCTGAGAGCCTTCTGGATTGGGCTCTGCCTTCCAATACCTAGTTAGCCCTCTCCCTGGCCTATAGAATCCGTCACAAATAACATACGTACTTGCGAACATACACTGAACGGCAAACAGCAGACTGTCTGCAGAGTGCTGGCTGGCCACTAAAAGTCATAGGAAGAGCTGAGGTAGTTGGTACCCTTTCCTTAGCAAATACACACTACAGTGGGGTGGAAACAAAGAAACCTCACAACTGTGCTGGGACGATGAAGGTTCATGAGAAAGTAAGCAAAGCATAAGACTTAAACTCAGAAGGCCACGGTTTGAGAACCAACGTTCTGCTCCCCAAAACTTTCTGTTCCTAGAGGAGTAACAGCCACCATACTAAAGCTGTAAACAGGGAACCAAAGGCTCCAACCATAGCTGTGGACCACAGCTTCTTTTAAAAGTATAACTATCAAAGATGGGTCTATGCGCTTGTACTTTCTGAAAGCCCTTTAAATAACTCTGATCTATGCCCATGTTTAAGAACTACTTATACAGCCAATTAGGATATGTTTCATGCGTCTATATAACATCAATATCTGTTTATATTAAAGAATCATTCCAAGTACGGATGTGAGAAGGGGAGTGAGCTATTTCTCTAGAGAGGTTCTGAAGACAAGGTTGAGAAACCCTGATCACCTCAAGCAGGAAAGCAAACTCCACTCCTGCACCATTAACAGCCTGTCAACAATGGAACCTGGTGCCTGGGAAGTCAAGATTCCTAATAAATCAAATTTATTAGGGATAATGAAAAAAAGGGGGGGATTCCCACATGGATTTCACCCTGATTGGACTACCCTATGAAGAGGTCATACTGAGAAACTGTTTAATCAATATATTAATAATTAATGACGCCATTACTTAATCATCCCTCACTTATGCCTGACACTTGTACATGGGGTGCTTCTGTTAATCTTGGGGACCACACATTGAGGAAACTGGTTTTGTTCCCTTTCCTAGCCAGAAGTCCTAGGTCTCTGCTCACACCATCTATACCGCAACCGGGTTTGTTGCAGTAAATCCAAATCCCAAATCCATTGAGAAGCCCAAGCTTGCTCCTGTCCGTACTCAAGCTAAACCCACCAAAACGAGATTCTGCACTTCTCTCCATCAGAATCCTTCCTTGGGCTGTCTGTATGCAGAGCCCTGGTCCTGTGGGCATCTGGCACTGCTGGCTGTGTCTTCTGTTAAGAAGAGCTTGCTTCTCTTAATCCCTTCCCCAAACACTTCTCCAGCAAGTCATGCTTAACTAAAACCATCCCTCTACAGCGGGAGACTGCGCACTGCTGTCAAAAGCAGGGTTCTGTGAACTTTAAGGTCTTTCTGTGGAGAAAGAGTTGATCAAATGCAGATGTAAAAGGTAACAGATGAGAAGGTAACATGTCCTCAGTACCCCCACCTGCTGTACAATGCTACCTTGAAAGCCACTCGTGGTCTAACCCCTCCCCTGTCTGGAGCCCCTCCCCCCACCAAGGGTGGGGACTTTGTCATTACATGTCATGGCAGTAACTGCTATATGGAAAAACTCCTCACAGTTTCTTTATTACACTCAGTAAATGAAAATGGGCAGAAGATCAAAAAGCCCCGACTGCAAGGGGGGAAAAGTTGACTCGGAACTCGCGATGCTACAACTTTGTAAATGGAGACAAGCCAAGTAACCGCACCAGGCACCTGTGGGTGCAAGGTGTCGACGCTCCATACCTCCAGGGGAAACTCACAAAAGCATCAGCCTGAGGTCCCCACTAAGCTGCAGGGAAAAGATAAACAGGGAGCAAGCAGAATCTTTATCTTAAAAGAGCAATGCAAAATTTAAATAACAATGGCGATGCTTCCGCAAAGCAGCACGTAATTGCTAGGCGTATTATATGAAGACAGAAGGCAAAGTCACCGTTTGTTTTCAGCTATATCCAGTGCAGCATAGGCCTGCTAGATGGCTAGAAACAATGATCAAAACCCCACTTAAAAAAAAATCACAGCTAAACATACCCACTTGAAAACATTTTATCTTGTGTCGTTTTTATTTCAAGATGACAATCTGGGCCGCGAGCTCGGAGTCCATCCAGTAACAATTCAGGGCTTCACGGATCATCAAGATGCATTTAAAAGTCAAGGTAAAACCGAGTCCTCACTCTTCCATTTAAAGGAAAAAAAAAGTTCATATGGCAAATTTCAGAGGGATGTAAATTTTAGAAAAATCTATGTACGAAAATCCAGAGACCAAAAGCCAGCACAGGGCAGACTCTGTCTTCTGCTGGGAGAAACGTAAATTAGTACAACCTCCCTATGGGGCAGTTTGGCAAAGGTAGCAAATTGTAAAATGTATTATTATCTCTTTATTGTAAATGAATTGCTGGGTCAGAGTATGGCAGGCACGGGGAAGAAATGCATTCACCAGGGCGGTCCTGACAGGAGTGCTTATAATTCCAAATAACAATGCTAATGATACCAGGAACCATTTAAATGTTGCTAGCTGGGGGTTTGAAGAGTCAGTCAGGGTATGGAGGGTCCGCTGAAACAGGATGGTACAAAGACACTTCTGGCTTACTGTTGAATGGAAGATCGCATCTGGCAGACACCATATATGATCCCAGTTGCATGCAAGTATTTGGCCATGTGGATTTGTGGGCCGACAGGCCTCAGGAAGCTACAGCAGAACACTGCTACTCGTTGTCTCCCAATGATGAAGATGGAAGCCAATGGTCTGCTGCTTCCTTCTGTAGCTTACTTCTGTCCAGTATGCCTTTTTGTTTCTAACAACACTGTTGACACAGCTAAAAATTCACACCTGGCATTTACAGACCATTCAGCTCTATGCAAAGTGTTGTATTCTCTTCACCCAGAACCCAGATGCTCTGATTCTGGAATATTCCAGAATACCTCCATGAAACCCACCTACTACCCTGGCTCTTCCCTACTTAGGATGCCAGTGATACATAGGAGGGTTATAAGGCTCTGCCGCCCTGGGAAGACTTGCACAAACCCATGGTTTGCAAACCATTACACATCTTTCCTGAATTCTTCCCTGTCTCCTAAGGACTAGATCCTCCTGCTGGACAACCAAACTCACCCCCAGCTAGAGCCTTAGCTGAAGAGGGGAGTAGGATTTCAAAAATCAGGTAGCCATTGTTCCTAGGCACCACCTCCCACAAACCCCAGAGGGTCTGAAGGCCAACCATTTCTTGGTTCTCAGCTATGGAGCCAAGGATGGGGAAACCTCTGTCTGGCATGTTTATCAGGGTGTGGAGGCCAGAGGCAGCTGAGAAGAGAGGCCTGTCAACTGACCATCATCCACTTCACAGGATATACTTCCTACTACCTGGCATCCCTTAGACGGAAGAACTGTTTCAGAAATCACACAAAGCTTTCATGTCTGGGGTATATACCCAGAGGTCTCGAGCTCAGGCATGCATCACTATTTCTCAAGCAGGATCAGGGTGGGGGTGGTAGCTTTCAGTAGTGCTTACTAAATGCAAGGCCCTGGGGATATACACTATCCTAGCACCAAAGGAAGAAGAAACCCCAAAGCAAACAGTTCTAAAACTCTATACCACCTGAAACCCAAGAAGCTAGGAGGATAGCTCTGTTTCCCAGCTTCCAACAGTTTCAAATGATCCTCGGAAGGAAGGAAGGAAAGAAGGAAGGAAGGAAGGAAGGAAGGAAGGAAGGAAGGAAGGAAGGAAAGGGGTGACTCACGCATTAGAACCCCCACTGTGAGCCAAGCATAGACTCTTCCTAACAGCCCCAGAGCAGACAGAATGGTCGCTCTCCACCCCATTAAGGTAACAAATACAAAAGCCAGCTGGAGGGCACAGGGCACTATAGGGTGGGAGAACTTATCTACCTTGGCTGTCTGCGGCACACACAGTCCAAGTTTATGTGGGAGTCAGGAAGGACTGTATCTTTCTCCCCGACCCCCCCACTCCCACATTATTTTTTCCTCATACTTTGGTTTCAACAGTTTAACAGAAGGCAGCCACTACACAGGGTTCTTCTCCTCCCTGAATAATGAGCTCAGAGAACACCCTGGAAAGATCAGGGTTCACAATGCCCCTGAAGGGTTTCCAAGAACTAGCCCTCCACGACTGGCTGGAACATCACAGCGATTACCCTTGCAGGAGATGTATATAATAAAAATTGAATGCTGTAGCATGAACTTCATACATACTTGTCTTCTTGGTTTGTTCGTCAGAAATAATTATCTGTGCTTGCTTTCACGAGAGCACATATTTTATAGGGTACATTAAAATTTAATGGATTTTTAATAATATTGTAACTACTGCAAGAGAAAAAGTGGAAAAGACCACACCGCATATCTTTGTTGCGTTTTTTGATGGTTTGGCTTCAGGACCAACCGCCAACGAAGAGCTAATTTGGTGGGGAAGGGAAGGCAGCGGAGGGTAAAAGAGACCCTGTTGGGGTAGATGTCAAGACTCTGGGGTTGACTTCTAGCCTGGGGAAACTGGGTTGACTGACAGGAAATCAAGGAAGGCAGGGGACTCCTATATGACAGATCCTGCCTTGATCTTGGGCAAGTAGGGAATCCTGACCAGACATAAAGGGAGCTAGTGCCAGAGAGCCATAAGAAAGATATCTCAACCATGGGAAATCACTTGTGGGGGCCTCAGCCAAGAGGATATGACTCTAGAGCTAGAAAAGATCTGCAATACACAGAACAGACAACAAGCTGACGCCCGTTCTACATTGCACAGAATTTCTCAATGAAAAGGTTTGGGCCAGGTTAAAAACATAAAGTTGATGAAAAGGGTCTGCCCTTCAAAAACCTGCTGGGTTTCAAATTTCGTGTGTTTAGCCACTTCTGAAAACCATTCATTCTTTTGATTCACCCCAGGTTTTTATTTTGCAATAGATCACAGGTTGAAACAAGCATGGTGGTGGTATGCCTGTGGACCTAGCACTTAGAAGGTCTAGGAAAGGAAGATTAAGAGTTCAAGGCCAAAACTAGACAATAATCTGATCTACATGAGATTCTATTTCTAATAATAATAATAATAAATACAATTTGAAAACCCACCACTGTATTAGCTTCATTCTCACAATGGGCTGCAAACTCACATATGTGAGCTGCTTACAGCACAGTACCCTCTGGTCCAGAGACCACAATGAGGTGGATCTCCTGGTGCCTTGTGGGAGCCGCCTATACAAGTGACCAGAACTATTGGCCAGGGTCTCCAGATGTGTCACCAGAATGGAGAACAATAATCAGTTTCTGGCCAAGAAAAGGAGCACGTGGTACCCTACAACCAATTAGATGTCCATGGCTGGCTGACTCATCCACTCTGTCAATGCACTGCCAAAAATAACACCTTGCCAGAATGACATTTCCTAATCTTTGAAAAGTAATATCCAAATTAAAATGGGGAGGAGGGCTTAAATGGTAAACGATGACTGTGATTTATCTCCTACTGCCACATCTTGCTTGGGCACATTTTTCCATGACATCAGTCTGGGCCACAAGCAGGATTAACAATGACAATGTCGACTGGAGAATGAGATGGATTCGGAGCTCATTAGCCCAGAGCTGAGATCATCTTCTGCCTTTTGGCAGGGCTGATACACTGAGCATGTACATACCTGCTCAGAGCCTTGCTCACTTCCCTCAGCTGTGATGACGGGCCCAAGAACACCTACCTTGAAGGGGTGCTGCAAGAATTACATATTTATAGATCAATACAAGCAATCAGCTAAGTACCTAAGCACATAGAAGACATGCAATTGAACACGGCTGTTACAGGCCTAGAGGTGTAGCTCAGTGGTGAAGCACCTGCCTGGCATATTCAAGACCCTGGGTTCAGTACCCAGCACCACAGAAGAAAAACATGGGTGGGGCAGAGGGAGACAGTTGATGTTTTAAAAATCTGGTATGGGCTACGTTGACAACTAAGTCAGCCAGGGGCTTGCTTGCCTCACAAACAGAGAAGGACCCCCAGTCTGGATTCCCAGCACTCATACAAAAAAGCTGGTGCAGTAGTACATGCCTACAATCCCAGCTCCCAAGAGATACAGGAGGATCTAAGGAGACCTGTCCCTCCAACGAATCAGCAAGCTCCAGGATAAGTAAGAGAAGTGTTGAAGACAGAGCAAGGCACATGACTTTAATCTCTGGTCTCCACATGCACACATGCATACATATGCCTATGCACATACAACCAATGTATAAAGATGCAAATGCTAGACACCCAAAGTAAAGTGAAAACTGAGGTATAAATTCAATATCAACCTCTGGCCTTCACACATGCACACAAGCACCTGATCAGGTACATAAAAACACAAAAGAAACTGCCTGGCATACATTACAACTTTGAACTGTATGCACTAGCAAAATACTAATGCTAAATAGTATTACTATTTAATATCCAACTGTTGACTAGTAAGCCAGTGTGCATACTTAAGGCCCAGGAGACTGAACACTGCCAATGGTCCGTCCTCTACGTGCCATTTCACCAAACTGATGGTGTTGGTTAATTCATCTCAGTGCCTATTTTATGTGTTTTGGGGGAAGGGGGAAGCAACAAGAGAGAATGGAAAAGAGGAGAAAGGGAGACAGGAAGACCAATACCAGTCTAGGAAGTCCTGTGGATCTGGGCCTGTCTCTTATTGATTCTCCAGTCTCCTCGCAGCCCTGGACACGCAACCAAGCCTCCCCCATGATCCCTGCCCACGCCCTACACACACGCACACTGCAACTAACTACAACTGAGCTAGTAAGTCAGTGTAAT
The DNA here is from genome assembly GCF_000001635.26 of Mus musculus. Classification (NCBI taxonomy): domain Eukaryota; kingdom Metazoa; phylum Chordata; class Mammalia; order Rodentia; family Muridae; genus Mus; species Mus musculus. The sequence continues at coordinate 1,716,595 of NT_187003.1, forward strand.
CACATGACCTCCCCATGTCAACACGGGCTTCGGCGGAGGGCACAGGACTGCCACGGGGCCATTAAGCGAGGACATTAAAAACGTTGATGTAGCTAAAGCGCATTAACCTGTGGAGGAAGCCAGGCTATAAGCTGCGGCTCTGCCGACATCATAAAATGTAAAGAGGCCTTCGTAATGGAACTGATATTACAGCCATTGATATAAATTATACCTCAGAACAGGGGAGAAGGGGGTGGGATGTAAAAATGGAACAAGTTCAAACTCCTTTTATTGTAATAGTCTCCAGTTGAGCATAATCACCAAAGCTATAGTGCGATACGATTGCCAAAACTAGACAAACATCTGTGAGATGGATTCATCTCAGAGGGGAGGCCAACAGCTTGTTATCATTAAAGCGGCGATGCTCGCTCCGCGACTGAACTGCAGGCCGCCTTGTTACTGCGCTTACAGAGGCAATTGTACCAGATGTTGGCAACCATCTTCAGATAGCTGACAGGCACCTGCTGATGGGGAAATTACGCTCCTCATTGGCCTCCCTGATTTGGGGAGTTAGGGGGCAGGAGTGACCTTTGCACATGTCTCGTGATGGGCACTAATTACATATGACTGAGAGATGGGATCAGCTTCCCGGACAGGAGTTCACTTCTCAAGTGAAGATCCATGAAGGACCAAAGAAGTGATGGAGAGAAGGTAGGGAGGCTCAGAAGGAATCTAATTAGGTCCAGAGACAGAAAGTGCGGTGTACGATCAACTCCCTCAGCAGGTTGCTCCTGGTAACGGTCTCTGAGCCTTCAAGAGATCCTAAATTTGAAACATGGCTATGGACATTAATCATCATTAAAAGCCAAATAGGCAATTTTCTAACCATGTCATGCTGACTCAGATGGAGACAAAGGCCTGGAGATGGGGGAAGAGCATGGACAAGAGAGATAAATATACCCATGCCACCACAGACAAATAAAAAGCATGACGAGCCCATAATTCATGTTTTCAGCGCATCCTCCAAACATCAGCCAGGAGTTATTTGACAGATATGAGTCACCCCACAGCCCATGTAGCTGACCCAGGCCTACTTAGCTGAGGGTAAACTCAGAGAAAGGTACCAATAAGGATGCAAGCAGAGGTTCTGGGTCCTGGCGGGGCACTCTGTCTCCTATGCTGAGGAGGGCAGTCCACGGAGTTTCAAGGATCAAGAGATGGTTGGTTCCATCCTGGAAAACTAGCACTCTGCTGACAAGGTCGAGATGGTGTTTTTGCAATGACGACGACAACAACAACAACAACAACAACAAAGTGCTGTCCAGGCCTCTCAGCAGGCCACAGAGTTAACTCTGAGCACGGAGCAACTCTGCTTTCTTGCTTGCAGGTGATCAGAGCTGAACATAAGCACCCTGGTACTGACACTAGGTACAATACAAGGACACCCCGGGTACTGACAACTGCTCTTAGAGAGAGGTGATGACTGGGACTAAGTAGTAACGGTCCCAGAGGTGATGGACAGGCCCAGCCAGGATACAGGGCGTCCAGATAGACAGAACAAGTCTACAGTGATATTCCAAAGCCTCTGTCTCATCTTGTCTCATCTCATCTCGGACAAGGGTCTTGAATATCCATACATTCCTTGTCTACAAAGAGAAAAGCCCTACATGGTCCTAGTCACAACCAAATTAAGCAGCTTGCTACAACAGACATAATATCCTCCGCTAAAGGCCCAAAAGGAGTTTACACAACGCTAAGTAAAAGAAAGCATGCTTCTTTAACCTGCAATTAAAGTTGTTCCATGTTCCTAACCAATCAGGACTCCCCTACTCTGTTGAAAAACAGAAAGAGAAAGGGTGCAGAGAGAGAGGGGCGGGCAGGGGGGTGGGGGTGGGGATACTGTCAAAGTTCCCAGCACAGTAATGACAAAGTTTCAGAGAACACTTACCAGAGAATACAGAAATCAAGGCATCAATTTAATTTCACACTCTACCTGCCTTGGACTAATTTGTGTAAATTACATTTCATATGAAGAACCTCGGCCCACGTGACCACAATGGAGAAATGAGCAGCTGGCATCAAATCGAGTTTTTTTTTTTTCCAGGTATAAATACATAGCCCCTTTTTAGTATGTTGTTAGCTGAATTCATCTCGGGCTTTATGTAACTATCCCCAAATGTTAGTTTACCCCTTCTCCTCAGCCTGTCAAGTAGATGTCGTAGTTTCTTGGTTTTGTTTTTTAAAAAGCAGGTATACTGAGCACAAATGGACCCATGTGGACGCTCCACCGCCCGTTCTTTTATGAGAATGTTTATTACCAAGTTCTCAACTCATGGGTGTTGAGTTAGCAAAGTCAAGGAGCCATTTCATAAAGCCTAGTGAAGTTTCCATTCGGGCCTGACACATTCAGAAATGCAGCCAGAGAAACTGTGTGAGACAGCACACATGTCCCTGGGTACAGTCCTCTAGCTGGTGGCTGTTGCAGCCATCCAGAGCACTTCACTTGTCCCTGAATAGCAATACCTGGGACCATGCCCAAGAAGCAGCTAGGCCCCTGACCTTTGCTCCTTGCCCACTAAAACATGACTGGCAAGGGCCAACCTTTCCTTCCCCTGACCCCTGTCTTTGTGACTACTCAATAAGATTTTTTTCCAAACAGACTACAAAAGTAGCCTCCACTGCTGTTAGGGTAAGACCTATTGAAATAAGCTCATAACTGACTGTAATGATATCCAGTTATGTGAAATTATTATTTTGAGGCTCAAGGTAGAGCCCGGGAAATGTGTCTAAGCAGTAACTTACAGCTACAGTCCAAATGCAGCCTGCTGGCTGGTTTTTGTAAATGAAACCTGGAATCCAGCCACGCACATTCATTTACATATTGTCTGTGGCTGTTTTGTGCCTAACAGCAAAACCAAGTGACTGAGATGGGGACTGTATGGTCTACAGAATCTAAAATATGTGTTATACGGCTCTCTACAGATAAAGTCTGCCAACCCTAGTGGAAAAGAGCAGGGTGCTCAGAAATCAAATACCAGGAAAAATCCACTTAATGAAAACTAGACTACTGAGTGTACCCAATGCATATAAAAAATGGCATCTTCTTGTTGTTGTTTTTGTTGTTATTGTTGTTGTTTAAAGGGTGGGAGCTTGTCCTAGAATTAATGCATTTAATTGGCAAGACTTTACACAACTTCCTCTGACCTCAACTGTCACTCAGATGTCAAGATGCACTCGAGGAGGCATCTTCGGCCATCCCCTTGATTGGCTACCCAGTCTCTAACAGATTCCATGCAGGCACATGTAGGAAGCCATAGAACCGAACTGCAACATTCCCCCATGGTTCTCTTCCGTGAATGAGACAGTTCCCAGTGCCCAACTCTGGGATGGAATTAAACATGCAGTCTTGGAAGATCACTGCTGCGGGGGGGGGGGGGGGGGGTGAGGCGTGAGCTCTCAGAGAGGAGACAAAATGGCAAGAAGGGAAATGGTTTTTAAACTTCCGGGCTTTTTAACAGGCTCAGGCAAGGTGATGGGAAGTTGCTGGTATTGGAGGTGCAGCCTTCACTGCTCTGTAGCCCGTGACAAAGTAACACATCTGAACAGGCAATCATGACTTGGCTCTTTCTGAAGTGGACAACAAGCAGGGCTGCAGTATCCAAGGTGCATGAGGCAAGTCACATCTGGGCTCCCTCCTGCCTCCTCCCTCCACACTGGTCCTCCATGGGTGCAAAACAAAAGCTTAACATTGCTCTAGGAGGTGGCAGGGAGGCAGGGCACCGGAGTCACTACAAAATCGGTACCTTAGAAACTCACATAAAAAACAAAACAAAACAAAACAAAAACCTTAACATTGACCTTTCCCCAGGTCAATGTTGAGGCTGGTGTCAGAGCCATGAAAATATAACGTACCCTTCCCAGGCTGCCCCAGGAAGGAGATGATGAGGCAGCAGGATTGAAGGACAGGAAGCTTGAGGAGAGGGCCCCAAGCCTTCTCTGTACTGCAGTTCATTCTCTGGTGTTCCATTCCTGGACTGCGTGTCCCTCCAAGGCAAGGAAGCTTGCCTTATGCATGGCTCTGAACACCAGCATGAGGCCTACCTCCTGAAACAGGTTGGCTGAGTGCATAGATGTAAGCTCAAGTAAAAGCATCCCCAAGGCTCCTCCCCCTTCCTCTAGCCTTTACCATCATCCCCCACCCCCACCCCTAGCACCCTGAGAGCTCTGGCAAGCTTCTCACCAGAAACACCCCCACTAAGGCAAAGGTCTCCCTCGGCACAGGTCTGAGAGTGGCAGCTGGACTTAGCAGAAGTGGCTAAGAAGAATCCACAAAGCGCCCTGAGAAGCATTTACAACAGAAGCCTTCCAGGGGACTTGAAGTGTAGTGATGTCTATCCAGACACATCCTTATCAGGAAGGGATGCCATGGGGAGCCAGCCAGGGAAGGACGCCCAGCTTCTCACTGAGTAGGTGGGATGAAATGATCTGGAATGGAGTTACAGCAGCAGCTTTCTGAGCCAAGGGGGGTGGGGGTGGGGGGACACTGCTTTAGGGTTTTCCGGTGCCTCTTCATTGAGGGGAAAAGGTCTTCCCCTTCAGGTGCCCTGAGGTGTACAAAAGCTGCCTTCAAAGAACATTTTCAAGGCACCCATCTCAGTGGCTCTGAGTTGATTTCTCCGTACAAACAAACCAACAACACCCCACCTCCCACCCCCACCGGAGACCAAGTGCCTTCAGTTCCCTGTGTCTAACCAAAGCCTCAGCTGCCAGGCTATGTGAGCACCTGGGGGGGGGGGCGTGCATCACTGAGAAGATGGTGGCTTTCCATAGAAACTTGGCATTTATCATCGTGCAAAGCATTATCTTCTCAAGAGAAGCTGACAATTTGTCCCGTTCCTCCCTCGAGAGAACCCAGCTCAACCACATTTCGCTTCCCCTGCATGCTGTTGCTCCTATTACAACATTTCTTTGCCTGGAAAGAAAATATTGTGACTTCTTGCCATATTCACTTCATTAGCATAAGAGGAGAAAAAGCCAGATCCTCCCTGGGCCTCTCCCCCCCACCAACAGTAGCTCCAGCTGGGTTAAATCTAGCAAGATCTTAGAGGCTGCTCTAGGAGGTGGCAGGGAGGCAGGGAACCGGAGTCGCTACAAAACTGGTACCTTAGAAACTCAAAAAAAAAAAAATCCATTTGGCACATCTGTGCACGTAAAGGCAGGGCATTTATCAGAGAAGGCAAACGCCATGGAAGTTGGGGTGGAGGTGGATGGGGAGTAGCAGGGACAACAGGAACCTGGTATAATGTTGCTTTGCACAAAGCCTTGGGTTCCACCCCAACTTTGAGCACCTCTCAAAAGCAAGTATGACCCATGCCTGTAATCCCAGCACTCGGGAGGTGAAGACAGGAAAATCAGAAGTACAAGGTCATTCTCAAGGACATATGAGGTTCGAGGCCATAGAGTACAACAAGAGACCCTTATAGGACTGGAGAAAAGGGAGAAGACACACGGAGAAGTGGAGAAGGAAAGAGGAGCCCATCACTGGATGCCTAAGTACCAGGCACTGACTGAACTCGACTCTAGTCACCCTTTAAAAATGAACTCCTTCATTTAATGGGCATTTTGCCTGCATGTGTGCCTGTGCAGCGTGCGCACGCAGTGCCTGCAGAATCCAGAAGAAAGCATCAGATCCCCTGGAGCCGGAGTCATAAACAGCTGTGAGTGGCCATGTGTGGGTGCTAGGAGCCGAACCAGGGTCCTTTGGAAGAGCAGCCAGTGTCGCTCTTAACCACTGAGCTATCTCTCCAGCCTCAACTCTACTCACTCTTGCAAATCCTGTCGATGAAAGTATAGCCCCACTTAACAGACAGGAAGTCCGGCTCGGGACAATTAAATCAATATCTCAGGGTTGGGGACATCTATGATCAAGCTTTGGTGGTCCCGATCCGAAAGTCAATTCAGTGTCACCTAAAGAAAGCCGCAGAGTCCTTCCTGCCTTGGTTGGCAGTGCTTCTCTGCCCTTTCATGGGGTAAATGGCCCTCTGACGCATCCTTCTTGCCCCAGCTGTATTTCCTAATGACAGAGATGTTCGTGTTTGGGGTAAAACTGTACCGCTTCCACTCCCAAGCCTGGCTGATCACCACTCAGCCAGACTCAGGGAGACGCCCCCAAATAACACCTAGTCCCCAACTCTGGAGGACGCATAAACCGATGAGCCTGGAAAAGTCAAGGCCTCTACTGTCTTCTGAGACTCAGAAAAGCCATCTGAAAAGCATTGCCACTTGAAAGATCTAGGCCTTTCTTTAGACCAAAGGCAGCAAGGGAAAGCAGGGGGAGAAGACTGAAGAGATACCAGTTGAGCCTCCTTTCTCTGGGAAAGTCAGTACCTGATCTGGAAGGGCCTTGCCAACCTGCTGACACGACCCAGACATTACCCTAGTTCTACAAAGCTTGGCCTGTGGCTTGATACTGATCATTTATTTACTCTGGTCTACAATGGACCAGCAGGATCCTCAATGGAAAGTGCCCCAGCTAAGACTGAATATACCAGCTTAAAGCCCCATTAAAAAAAAAAATCCCAACCTCATCATATGGAACTCCCCTAATGACCACACAGCTCTAACCTCTAAGATAACGAGGCCTCGTCCACTCATTCCTTCACCATTTACTAAGCTCTGGGCTAGGAACTGCTGATGCTCCTCACCAGTAAACTGCTTGGGCCCCCAGCTTGCTGGGGGATGTACAGACTCACAGAGGCAAAGAACCTACACTGGGCTTACAGCTAAATAAATGCCCTCTTCATAGTCCCAGGATGGGTTTTCTCAGCTCCAGGTTTCTTTTCTTCCTGACACAATTGGAAATTATTTTTATTATTTGCTGGCTGGCTTAGAGTTTGTCCTTCTCTATCTGAACCCCATGCTAAATAATAGGCCACGAGGTAGCGGGGCTCTTCTTGTCTGTTTTCCTTATGGATGGGACAGTGGCTCCACGCTCAGTGCCTGGCCCTCAGAGCATCCTTGAGATCCATGGAATGACCCCGGGGAACAAGGGAATGGAATACACAGCCACAGGCGCAAAGCTTTCTGGGCCTAATGAGGAAGAATGGCTGCTTTCCTGCAGTAAGCACGCCCACAACGTAGGGCTTTGAAGATCTAAGGCTCTTTGTCTTTATAGGGCTTGCTCCCTCCCACTTTACACTGAGTTTATTAACATCTTCCCATCCCTTAATATTTGCTGTAAATTCAAGGAAAGCCAGAAAACTAAGCTTATGAGAATCATATGTGCAGGGAAAAGAAAGAAGACTTAGCAAGGATGTGAAAAGCTCTCCCATGGGGCCAAATAAACGCAATAAACACATTAGTGGATCAATATATTTAAATGTATTTTAATAAACATCAGCTAAGTATTCCTGGGATGATTTCCAGATGATATTCTTTACCTCCCTACAAAAGGCTCAATTATTCAAAAAAGTTACAAGAGTCCATCCAACAGGATCCAACTATAACAATTCCTCCTTGGCCCACGACAAACCCTGTGCTCTCCACGAAAGGCAGAGCCACCTGAAGGTCTCTTTCAAGAACTAGAAGCACAGAAGTGGCTGGACTGAACACAGGGCACGCCACATCAAGACTTATAGGATGTCATCTGTGTGTCGTGAGGATCCGGGAGAACTTCTCAGTCTGTGTTTGTCTCCAGGTCTGGTGAAAGAACTAAAGAGTTAAGATCGCCCAAAGGACAGATGAAATTGTGTGTGTGTGTGTGTGTGTGTGTATGTCTGCGAGAGCGCACACACACACATGCATGAGTAGGCTGGCAAGCCTACTGCTCTAAAAGACTAGGGAGGCAATTCTACAGACTGAGAGGACTTGGATCTCAAGGGTAGAAAGTAACTGCAATCCACGTTTCTAGTGTTTATTAAGCACCAGCTTTATTTTTGTCAGGATGCTAAGAACTACAAATGCAGGTGCTCATTTAATCTCATGGCCATCTTATGTATAGTATGTATAAATGCTATACATGTGTATGCTATGGACGGTTATTGCAGATAAAGAAAGAGGCCAGGAAGAGTGAAATGACTTAGTAAGTGAGCTGAATTTGAATCATCCAAGTGTAGAGAGAGAAAAAAAAAGCCTTCTATGAATGAGGCAACATTCTAAGCCTGTGTGATGGTGAGCTACTACTGCCTGTGGGACAACCAGGCTGTCTCCTGGTTTCTATAAATAAAGTTTTATTAAGGCAAAGCCACAGACACATATTTTCATATTGCCTTTGTCTCCTGTTTGGTAGGATGACAAATGGCCTTAAAGACCACACTGGGTACAAAACTAAAACTAATTATCTGGTACTTTATAGAATAACTTTATCAATCCCAGTATTTCATCCTCAAGGTCAGATATGGGAAAGGCAGACTCCTGTGACCAGAAATGGAGGTAAACATGGCCAGGAACTATTTTCAAACAAACCAAAGACTATTTTTCAACAAGAACCACACAACTTGTGGCCTTCTATGCCATAATATTTACTCTATATAACGATATTTATTCTATATAACAAGTTTTCTGTTGTTCTGTTGCTTTTTTTTTTTTTTAATACCAAGGGGCCTCTCTTTTTTTTTTTTTTTTTAATTTTTTTTTTTAAAGATTTATTTATTTATTATATGTAAGTACACTGTAGCTGTCTTCAGACACTCCAGAAGAGGGCGTCAGATCTTGTTACAGATGGTTGTGAGCCACCATGTGGTTGCTGGGATTTGAACTCTGGACCTTCGGAAGAGCAGTCGGGTGCTCTTACCCACTGAGCCATCTCACCAGCCCTCTGTTGCTTTTCAAAACAGGGTTTTTCTCTGTATAGCCCTGGTTGTCCTGGAACTTGGTCTGTAGATCAGGCTAGCCTTGAACTCACAGAGATCTGCCTGCTTCTGCTTCCTGAGTGCTGGGATGAAAGGCGTGTACTAGCACCACCTGGCCTATATAACAAATTTTACAAATAGTTATAAAGTAATGGTTAGCTGACCTAAGCTGTAGATCAGCGGCAGAGTGCTTGTCTACCATGTCCAAGGTCCTGAGTTCAAACCCCAGCATGACACAGAACCAAGTGTGGTGGTATATAGCCAAAAATGCCAGCATTTAGAAGTAGAGGCAGAAGGATCACAAGTTTGAGGTTCTTCATGACAACACAGGGAGTTTGGGGCCAGCCTGGACTAAAGTTCTCATCTAAAGAGTAGTGTGAGGGGGTATTTACTGGAAGACAGTCCAGATGGCTATCCTTCACCGTGAGTATCTCACATGAAGCCAAACCCCATGTCTTCTCACTAGAAGATTGGGGTGTGAAGCTTGAGCCTTCTGTCTGGCTGATCAGCTCTGAACCGATCACTTACCCTTTCCCAATCTCTCCCAAGCAGTTTAAAACAGGAGCCAATCCTATGGCACTGGGACAACTGACAGGCAAGTAAGGGTTAGGGGCAGACATGACAGGAATTCCGGAATCTGAACGTAATGTCAGCTAAGATGGAGCGACTACATTGTTAATCATCCCCTCTTTTGTTTACCAATTTTTTTAAAAGAATGTTTTTGTAAAAGATAAAATATAAAAAAAAAAAAATTAATTGTTCCAAGCCTTGGAAGGCCCGCAGCACATCCTCTCCCTGAGGCCTTCCGAGTCCTTCTGACGGTCCAGAAGAAAGCTGGAAACAGAGTCAGGAAACCTGCCTCTGAGCAGTCCACAGTCTCATTTATTTTTCCTTTAGTGAACAGCACCTTAAATTGTTTCTTTGAATGCTAACACGCCATAAGCAAGTCAGAAAGTATTTACCTCTGCCTCCAATTATAAAAGGCCGTTAGCGACCTCAGCAACCAAAAATCTCTCATTATAAGTAATCCACTTGCAGAAATTGCATCTTCCACAGCAGACCACCTAAAACCACTTCCTGTAAACAAGGCTCTGCTGGGCTTTTAAATCTAATTAAATCCTCACTCTGCTCTCTAACTACAAGCGGCTCACTTTTCACTGAGCTAGGGCAGAATTTTTTCATTATTATTATTATTATTATTTCCAGTGGTCACAGAAATAATCCCCAAGCAGGAGCCAAACAGGAGCCCAAAAGGTCGCTGCACTCCAAACCACCACTGCCTGTTCTTCCTGTCTTCCCCGGACCACTCTCCCATTGAACAATTTCCAGCCTGGTTCATACAGGTCTTGTGCTAACTCTCCCCCATGGCTGCCGGAATAAATCGAGAAGGTACACTGTGAACAGGTGTGAAAGAGAATCCCAGGACACGGGGGTGGGGGTGGGGGGAAGCTTCAGGCTGTGACCGCCCTGACGGTTCCTTTACTCCTAGGATCTGAGCTCCAGTCCTAGGTAAACAGTTACAACTGGTCACTCTACCTTTGGCCAGCCCAGGTTTGTGGGAACAAGTCCCTACAAGCAGGAATCTGTCTGTTACAAACAGTATCAGGATGGCTGGCTCACCGGCCCTGTGCTGCCTCCCACCCTTTCCTCTCTTCCATCTGTCTCCACCCACTCCAGCTGCAACAAGTAATGGCCAGCCCTCCACAACAACAGACCCTCCATCCAGGTTCCCCCATCACAGAAGAAAACGCATCCCACAAAGAAGAGAGCGCTGTCACCTAGGTGGCAGAGAGTATGTGACCTTTCAGATCCCTCTTTGCCATCAGCGATACACCAAAAAGACAACACAAACCGAGGGAGAAACAGAAGCGGCGGGGACATGCTCAAGCTCCTATTTATTTTATGCAAAGTTTCCCTCGATGTTCATTAATGCCTGCTTTCCCTCCACCATTTAATCTCTGCTTCCATTTCATTCTTAGGGGACTGTGACTATTCTAATTCAGCATTTGGATGACTTCATTTCCGCTCAAGTACACCCAGGTCAACTTGGAGAGAAAAGAAAGAGGAGGAGAAGAAAAAATAATCAGCTCAAAGCTATTAAATATCAGCCGCGAGCCTCGTGATTGGCTTTAAAGGCAGCAGTGAGGTTAGCAACAGTCAGAAACGCAAGGCTCCTGCCTCTTCCTGCCTGTTAACGTTTTATTCCTGGGTCTTTTCTCTACTGTGGCTTCGAATGTAAATAAAGCACCTATTGGCAGCCCACTTAGGGACTAAGTCACAGATATGGGGAGTCTCAAAATGCAGAACTGTAAAAACTTACAGGGCAGAAACTTGACAAACCGGGCCATTCTACACAGGCTATTCCTACGAGGACAAAGGAAGGGGGAAAAGGAGAAGAAAGGGGAAGAAAAAGAAAAGCATACATGACCCACGTAATGGGTGTCCTATTGATGGGGTGGGGGTGGGGCAGAATCTCCATATCAATGCTCACTCCACAGAATAATCGGGTCGGATGTCTATGCCAAGTCTAAATGAACTGTGCTTTCTCTCCCTGAAGAACCACCCCTTGCACCCACTGGCACAAGCCTGGGCCATGATTTCTGGTGCTTTTTCAGTTCCCACTGAAAACCATCTTGGGAGAGAAAGCTTTCCTTTCTCATGCTAACAACTCCTTTGTAAGTGACCTCTTCAGAGGCCTCCCGGAGGACTCTGGGAAGGTGAGCCCCCTGGAAGTACTTCCAGTTCATTCGCTCCCATCCCCACCACAAGCCTCTTTAACTCCTTTGCTGCCAGGAGCTCCCTGGTCCTGCCTTCTTTCAAATGAACTAAAGCTGAACCCTGCAGGGCCACAGAGGAAAGCAGCAAAGGGTGAGGCCCAGTGCCTTTACCTCGTATGCAAATGAACGTGGCATTTGATTAACATAATCTCAAAGTTTGCCCAGCTTGGAACCCAGAAGGCATGGGGATATTTTTCTATTTGTATATTTTAAAACACTGTTAACGGTACAATAATAATGTCTGATGCCTTTGCCTAACAGCTGGCTATATTTTGTACACTAAGAGGGAAATGGGACGCCTTCCTGGAAACCTTCTGTCTATTTTAGGAATTCTTGTTTGAAGCAAAAACATGAAGATTTAGGAGAAGCAAGGCTAGGGAGCTGAATCTATTTCTAACTCCACTGGCCATAGCAGAAACAAGGTTGGGAGGCTGACGCGAGCAGGAAGACACAAGACACAAGCACAGGGAGGATTTACAGCCAGCATAGCGACCTTGTTAACTGGTGGTGATGCTGTCTGCCACCTGGGCCTAAACGGGGAATGTGGGAAATGAGGCAGCACTTTGCTGTCCCCTGTCCCCTGTCCTCTTCTCCATAAGATATGCTTCTGAAAGGAGGGATTAACACAAACCAGACAGAGGACAGGAATGACGTGGGGACAAGGTTAGCTTTGCATCAGGCTATCTCAGGATCATGAACTGAGGGAATGAGTCTTCCTGGCCCCACTTACAAGTCTAAGGAACACTCCGGGCTCTGGAAGATGGCAAGCAGATGAGCAAGGAGGCCCCCTTCCCTCCTGCCAGCCCACCTGCACAAACCACTTCAGAGGATGAAGGCCCCGTGGGAGCAGAGACAGCCACAAAGGACACACACAGATTTTTGTTTTCCAGGCTACTTCTGAGAGAATCACACACTGTACAGAGCTGTTTATCTGTGCCACACATTTGGAAGTGATAAAAAAAAAAAAAAAATCTACCCCAGGATCACAGTCCACTTTCAGGAATATGGTAACTTGCCTCTTTATTTCTCACAAATCCCTTGCTTTTCCAATTTCAAAGGCTTTATGCCAGGGGTTTTGTTTTGTTTTGTTTTTCCTTCTAGGTAAGACTCTCCTCACACTTTCTGAATCAAAAGAAATCCAAACAGAGGCCACAGCCACACCTCCATATACCTACTACAGCCTGGGGCTAAAAAGCAGGCACCAGGTTTTCACTCTCAAAATATGCACTCCCAGAGCCCCCACATCAGTGGACTAAAGGAGGGATTCCTATGTGAAAAAGCCAGTTCATTCTGGTTTCCAACTGTTTTTCCTATGAAGTTTTCAAACACCACTCACTCTTTGGAGCCTTAGCTAACTTTCTCAGCCCCTCACACAGCCCAGCTCCTACAGAAGGTGCTAAGAGCACTCCCCCTACCACCCACGATCTTCCCAGAGAGCTCCCTTCCCTGGAAGCCAGGAAGTTATAACTTCCCAGACCCTATCCTTCCTTGCTGTCTTTGCCCCTCACCATCACCACCACCAGCTAGCCCACGAAGGGGTTAAGGCCCTCATATCAAGCCACAGACTCAGGCCCAGGCCCAGAGGGGACATGGGAACCAGGGCAGCGGGTGATAAAAGGCTGGATTGTAGCAGCCCACTGGATTGGAAATGACTTGCCCGCCTAATGAAACAGAACGCTGGCAGTAAGACAGAATGAAAGGAGAGAGACAATGGACACCAAGACAAAGGGTGCAGAGTCGGTTCAGCTCAGCAAAATGAGCTCACTTTGTTGTTGGGAAAAGCCAAAGCCGATTAGGATAAACCAATGACTAAGCATAAGTCTTCCAAACTAATTACACAGCTCGCCATGTGAAGTATAATTGGAAGCCTCCATGGCTCTCACTGGAGTACTGTGAAGTCAGCATCACCTAGGGAGCCGAGGGGAGCAGAGCTGGCCACTGGAGCTGCCCTGGCGCCTCGCCCCGGGAGCAGCTGAGAAGTGGGAAACTTTCTTCTCCATCCAGCACAAGGCAGAGGGGTCAACTCTGCTTCCAGTCCTCTTTGATCAAATTTCTATCATGAATGTAAGTATGAGAATGAAACTTGAAGAAGGGGCCCAAAGGGGAGTGGGAGAGGAGGAAGAAGAGGAGGAGGAGGAGGAGAAGGAGGAGAAGGAGGAGGGCTTCTGCAGCCCAGGGCACTTTGTTAAGAGATAGGCTCTTTGGAGTGGTTCTGCTCCAGCATATCAGAGCATCAGTCATCTGCCAGCTTTTGGAATGGTCTATATACATCATTACTGTTATGTATGAAATCACAAACACAGATAATGCCCACCAAAAAACCAAGGCAGTTAAATAAATTACTGGAGATGAGTGGGTTTTGACAAATGAATAAGCCCTGTTCCCTGTGCATGAGAGTCTGCTGACTGCCCAAGGAGCAGACAGGGTTTTATCAAGAGCACAGAGAGCCTAGCTCGTGCCACAAGGGCCTATCCTGGCTCTACCCAGCCTGGCTGTGTGAGCTTGGACAACTTCTTTCCCACCATCCACATCCATCCTGGAGATGCCATGTGTCTAACTTGACATCTTTGAAAGCACATTTTAAAATGTATTTAAGAGCTCAGCACCAAACACATGTAACTGTAAATCAGAAACATCAACACACCGTAAAACCATCTTAAGATGAAGGTTTGAACGTCATGAGTTTGGATCATTCAGACCCCGCCTGGGACAGGAAGACTGAAAGTAACTTATTCAGTTTTTCTGGGCCTTACTCATAGGACGACAATTCTAGCTTATAAATAGTGCCCTTTTCCAAATAAAGAATGCAGTCTCCAATCAAGACGCACTATCCCTGCATCACGAGTCCCAGAAATAAACTGTAATGTGGTGACAACTGTTTTGCTTACTATATACCACGCTTGCTACTGTGAGCAATGTATTCTTTGGTTAGTCTATAAATACCTCGGGTTATATTCTATCTACTTCTATTTAAACACTCTCTACAGGACTTTTTCCACTTAAAGACCAGCCTTGGAAATAATTCCGTTCAGGGGTCAATGAGACACACAGGCCAAATCTGGCTCTTTGTTTGTTTTTATAAAGTTTTATTGGAACACAAGCACAGCCATCTGTTTATATATGGGCTGCAGTTGTTTTCACCCTACAATAGCAGAAGCTACAATAGAGACCATATGGGTTGTAAAGCAATCTACCAGCCTTCACAAATCCGTCAACAGGTTCCCCAGAAGGGAAACTGAGGCTAGAACCAAAGTCTGTCACTATATTGCTAGAGGCCATCCTGTGGTCAGGCTCATCCCAGAGACCTTGGAATACTGCCTACCTTGCCACTCTCCACAGAAGGCTCTAGAAACAGCCACCGAGTGGGGAGTGACAGCCATCTAAGTCTGCTGAGTCCTGTGCTGGAGGCTTCATTCCATGATCACATTTGATAGAAACAAGCCTCAGCATTTCTAACTTGGGGAGGAGGGAGGGGGTTAAATCTTCTTCGAGGAAAGTGGGGAAAAAACAAAAAGGGTAGTGAAGCCTCCAGTCTGAGTTATTTAAAGCTGTGTGTCCTGTGTACCCAAGCCATTCACAGCAATGACATAGTTAAGCGACCCCTTAGTTCAGCCCCTTTGATAGCAGCCATGCCCCTGAAACAAACAGCTGGAGCAGCTGTCACCTTAGGCAAGGTGGAAAAGGGAAAGGGCCAGTAAAAGATGGTGACAGAGACCCGAAGTTTAGCACACTCTGCACAGAGGCCATAGTAAGATGGAGGAAGTCCAGACACAGCAGCAGAATGGGCCATTCTGGCTCAAACTTAAATCTCTGTGGTCTCTACTAATCCTCCCAGCCCAGGGGGCTACCCCAACACCAACCTGGGGCACTGTCGTGTGCATACTGGACACACCATGCCTTCTTCTCCTGCCAGCACTAAAACCCCAACTTATGCGGAAACACAGGGATGCCAGCAAAAAGTTAAACAAGAAAAAAGTTAAATAAGTAAATGGCTCAACCTGGCATTTGACAGTTAGTACTCATTAGGGAATAAACATAAACTAATTTGCCATTGGCTTCCAGACGTCCCCAAATGACCTCATGCGTGCATGCTGTAAGATGCTCTATGTATTAATATCCACCTTCACAGCCCACCCCTGCCCCCACCCACCAGAATATACTCTAACAAAAGATACAGTCAGTTTGTCCATCTGTCCATTCCCGTGGCTGGTTTTACTCACAGCCCCTGAGGCCTACCAAGCCACTCTCCATACTGCAATCATTCTGGATTCAAATGAACAATACCAGAATCCTGAGAGGCAGTGAACCCTGCCCAGGGTGCCACCAGACTCCAGCAAATGACAAATAAGCTCTTTGGAACACAAGCCCAGATAGCGTTCAAGCATATGCACGAGATGAGCTGCTAGCTCGTGGACAGAGAGTGTTACCGGTTTTTGATACATCCAAAAGCCTCTTTAGTCCTTTAATAAAATACTCTGTAAGTTTATGCATCCTGTCAGGATCCCCAAATACTACTGCACAATTAACTGGGCAGCATCCGAGCCAGCAAGTGCCATGTTAGGGAAGATGGTCTATGACTGCTGAGGAGACAGAGGGACAACTGTCCTCGAGATGGCATTGGAAGCTGCCATGGGCACGGCAAAAGCCTGCAGAGCATCCCCCTGCTGCTGAGAATCAAGCAAGTAAGCAAGCAAGGTTGAGATGTGCAGATGCGCTGTCTGCAGCAAGTATAAGCCTGTCTAGAATACACTAACAACTCATCTAGGCAGCGGCAACCTCCCTGACATCTGCAAATGGGCCCATGAGATTCCAAGGCAGGTTATGGCTCGAAAAAGAAATCCCACTTCGTGTTTGCAAACACTACCCCTGGACTCAATTTGAAGGCAGAAAGACATGAGAGAGGGCCCATCCTCCAGAGTAAAGTGCAAGAAGGACTGGTCTCATTTAATTACTTCCAATCCCTCTCCCTAGGTGATGGGGGGGAGGGGGGAGTGATGGTTACCTCCCCCTAGTGCCATAAATCGCTCTCAGAAAAAGCAGCCCAATAACTCTGGTGGTCAGTGGGCATCAGTACACCTAGCCTTCCCTGTGAGCCGCCCAGAATGAATCAGCCCCCCAGATGGGAAGGAAGGCCAGGAGAACTGTGGGAAAGGCTGCTTTCAAAACCTTCCTGGGTGGGCAACTCCATGGCCACATCAAAAGCATAGCTGAACTGGAAGAGGCTGGTTTCTCCTTGTTGCATGGTCTCCCATCCATGTAGAAATTGATGAATACAAGAGAGAGGGGAGCGGGGGAGATCTTCAATTCAAAGCTAAATAAAGGCCATGGCCCTTGTCTCAAGCACTGGCTCATGAAGAGACACAAACAGTGATTAAGTCATGGCTGTCCACTGCCCTGGGCAAGCAAACAAAACACAGAACCTTCAGGCCAACTAGTGGGTGGCAGTGCCCTTGTCCTGGCCGACGGCAAGCAGGACGGCCATCGTGGGAGTAAAGGAATAAAAGCTCAGAGCGGGCATCGTGCCTTCCCAGGGTACCACAGAGCTCTGCCATGTCAGCCTTTCAACAGGGAACACACAGACCTCTGATGGAAGGAGCTGATCCCATGCGTGGGCTCCCATGACAACACCCACAATTACTCAAAGGAAGCGGGAAGTGGAGAGCCAGCTCAGCCACTCACCTGCCAACCTCCTTTAGATCTATGGCTTCTGTGGGAGCTAGAGAAAGGAGATCACACAAAGGCCAACACAGGGCAGCATGACATCTGAAGAGATTGCTCCTGCCTCTCTTCCACCAACTAGAAAGCAGCTGACAAAACCACCGCCCACTGATGCTCATCTCCGTGGCCGACTGCACCCCGCGCCTTCTCACCCTCTGTTTCCTGACCGAGGACTCCCATCCCAGGCCTGACAGTAGACCTCGGACATCAGTTTGCTACCGTCTCCTCCGCACTCAGGTCAGAAGGATGATGGGTACAGCCAACATCTTACCCAAGTCTCCTTGGGCACTTAACAGGGGACTCTTCCACTGCCAAGGGGCCCCAGAGATCCTCATGTCTGAATGTCATTTTCCAGAAAGAAGGGAGGAATACCAGCATGGACCCATAGGCCGTTACCTCTCACAGCTTCTGTGGGCGTCTGTGTCCTGTGAGTCACAGCCCCACATCCTTCCCCAGTCCTGGCCCCATGTGGCTGGCAAATGACAGCAAAACAGTACTGAAAGGCCACTCTGTGTGCTCCTGCAGACACATAAGGCACCATGCCAACCACAAGCCAGACTCTTCCACTTCGGCTCCTGGAGTTTCACATAAATACTGATGGGGAGGTTCAAGACTCGGGTTCTAGAGGCTGCGGCTATAGCAGAGTCCTAGGCAACCACATCCCAGGATCCACCTAAACCGGTGGATGGGTACTGTCCAGCCACGTGCATCACTTACCTTGCCAAACTGCTCGAAATACTGCTTTACATCTTCCACTACTGTGTTCGCAGACAATCCTCCTACGAAGATTTTCTTTGTTCTTGTGACCATCTGTAAGAGATGACAAGAGGGAGGGGTGGGTTAACCAGAGTTATCAGAAGCAGGGCTTCAACAAGGCTTCAACAAGACTTGCTGTAGAGTCTTCCAGGAAGGCAGTCTACAACCTGTGCTAGCCTCTTGGACCAGACCATTAGATAGTTAAGGATGCTGGAGTCAGCCACTCTGCATATCTTAAGCATTTAGCCAGCCAGAGCCAACTGGAACTTCTTGACAGTACAGGGGACCCCAGGACCTCTGTGGCCACAAAACATGGCTTCATTAGCATATAAAGAAAAATCCCAAACTATTTTAAAATCCAAGAGAAACAAACAAAAAAACACAGCTAGATGCAAAAACACAAAGTGGCCAAAACCTTGTCAATTAAGATCACATGCCCACAAAGATGTGGGCAACAGAAACTGCTCTTGATGGAGTTTCTTTGTTGTTGTTTTTTTGTTTTTGTTTTCTTTTGTTTTTTTTTTTAAAGTTGGATGGGCAGGAAAGGGGGTGGAGTTGGCAAGAGTTGTGGGCGGGGTATGCACATGATCAAAGCATGTTGCATGGATTTCTCAAAGAACTCATAAACTGGTTTTTAATTGAATACATGAGGATTATGGGTAGCTCTTGCTTCAAATGCTCAAGGTCCTGGCTCAATCCCCAGTACTTAAAAAAAAATTGTATACACAGTCAAACGAGGTGTGGACTTTCTCTGCTCAGCAGCTCTCATGCTGGTCTATGCCTGTAGCTAAGACAGATGCTGACCCTGCACTTAGGGACCACCCTGCAAGCTTTGCCCTCTGGACTGCCTGCAGTTCACCTCGATCAACCCTATGGCCGCCCCAGGAAACCCCAGGTTTCCACACCTTTATTCTCACGGGTCTCTCTCCCTGGAATGCCTCTCCACTCCCAGATCTTCCCATGGCAAGTTGCAACAATCGTCCAAGTTTCCATGACCTACTTCTACCTCCAAAATATCCATCTGCTGTCCCAGCTAACCTGATGTTAGTCTCACCTCCTTTGAAGTCACCTGACACAGCTCATACACACACTAGGCCATGATCCACACTAAACCACTTTCTCCTTTGAATGTTCAGGCTCTGAATCAGCAGGACCTCAACAAAACCAATGGGGCTGGGCAAACAGACGCGAAAACTGAAATCCAATGAGTGCAAATACGGCCCACATCCTAGACTCCTATCAATTCCAAAGGAAAGGAAGAAGGAAGCCACATCATATAAACTACTTAGGGCAAAGACCAAAAGTCCAGTAAGAGGAATAAACAATCAAGGAGAAGACTTGAGTTTGGAACATGTGTTAGTAGGGGGTTGATGTCAAATTTTAAAACTAAAGGGCAGATACGGTGGTATACAACTCTGAGCATGACACTCAGGAGACTGGAGGAGGACAGAATAGGATGGCACAGCAAGATCCTGTCTCAAAAAAAGTAAATAAAATTGAAAAAAAAAAAAAGAACTAACAAAAAGTAGGAAAATCTAGTGGGCACCAAGTATCACTAGTTTGACTGAAAATAGTTAAAAAAAAAAAAATAGGGGCTGGGCATGGTGGTGCACGCCTTTAATTCCAGCACTCGGGATGCAGAGGCAGGCAGATTCTGAGTTCGAGGCCAGCCTGGTCTACAAAGTGAGTTCCAGGACAGCCAGGGCTATACAGAGAAACCCTGTCTCGAAAAACCAAATATATATACATATATGTATACACACACACACACATATGTGTGTGTCTGTGTGTGTGTGTGTGTGTCTCTGTGTGTGTGTGTGTGTGTGTGAGTGCGTGTGTGTGTGTGTGTGTGTGTGTGTGTGTGTGTGTGTGTGTGTGAGAGAGAGAGAGAGAGGGAGAGATCTATACTATTATAGCTGAATGCAGGACAGGTGCCACAGCCACACCTTCCTGGATAGCTGTCACGTCTCCACCAGGTCTCTTAAAATATTCAATGAGTGAATGAATGAACCGAATCATCCACAACAAATCACCCGGGGGTCACACAGTACAAGCAGGGCACACTGCTGACATGCTGGAACAGAAAAGACATTAGAAATCCAGCTTTGGTGTCTCACTGCACTTGTGACTCCAGCTGGGACTCCCTCTCTCCTCCACTCGACAAGATGGCCCACAGAGTCCCATCTGCCACCCAACCCTCCTGAGTCCAAGAGTGGGTTGCCTGAGTCAGAAAGAGGCGTCCAGATTCAGGAAGCTCAGGCTTTTAACTGGAAGCTGCCGATGGGCACGTAAGCCACATGGCCAATGGCTGGCCCCAAACTAGAGCACGCATCGTGCTTTCTGCATGGTTTCAAGTGGACACTGTCCTAATGGCCATGCCTTGCCAGCTGCTTCTTCCTGCTGCATGGGGACACTACTCATCTAAAACTGTGTGGTTTACTGGGTTTCTCTTCTCCAGCAACTAAAGATGAGGGGATGTCACATGTGAGAACATTCTAGAAAAGATCCTGCCAGCATCTGCATGCAGGGCTCTCTTGATAAGCTAGTTGCTGCGACCTCTTCTTGCTCCTGCATTCATCTCCTGTCTCTCCCATCCCTATGCTTTTCCTGATACACCAAGCTCTCCTCGAGAGTCAAACTCTATCAATGCTCTGCAATAGTTAATCTTGACTGTGAATTAGACTGAGAAAGCTTTAAAAAAAATCAGTAAAGCACGCCACTGAATGTGTCTTTGAGATCATTTCTAGTGCCAGCCACAGGTATTAAGCAGCAACTAAGGGGGAAAAAACTGCCTTGGATGCAGGCAGCACCATGCCAAAGGCCAGGGGCCCAATGAAAAGGCAGGAAAAGGAAAAAGGTAATCCAGGCACACGCGTTTATTCTCATGCTCATTCACTCTCTACAGTGTTTGTGGGTCGCCATGCTATAAGCTGGTCTCTCCACTTAACTCAACAAAAACCTCAAGCCAATAGGAAATTCCTGCCCCCTCAAGCTGCATTCAGTCATAACTATGAGCAGAGCTGACTAATATGGGCCCTCTTCGGATTTCAATCTCTTCCTATACTTACTAATGGTCAAATTCTACTAACCTAACTCCCCTAATGTATTCACTCGACAGACCCATTAAGTGCTGGGCACGGGTGCGTACATGCTAAGAGAATGTGGAATCCAATCCACTATAAAATGGAGGTATAATAATTAGCTTAGCACACAAGCTCCCATGAGGCCCGAGTTAAATACCATATGCCAAAGAGTCTAGCAGGGCACGCTGAAGATGACAGCTAGACGGTCACTGTAACTGAGCCGAGAGTCACTTAGTAAATCCATCCTTTATACTTAAAAATAAATGTACAGCAGAAAAACACGCTATACAAATAGCTTCTTTTTTTTTAATTTATTTATTTTATTTATATGAGAACACTGTCGCTTTAGTCAGGCACACCAGAAGAGGGCATTGGATCCCTTGTCAGATAGTTGTGAGCCACCATGTGGTTGCTGGGAATTGAACTCAGGTCCTCTAGGAAGAGCAGTCGGTGCTCTTAACCACTGAGCCATCTCTCCAGCCCACAAATAGCTTCTTTTAAAGAGTCAATTCCTACCATCCCATGCTAAACCTCAGTAACTGCAAAAGCACCTTTTAGCATCTCCATGGAATAGCTGATAATCCTATGGTTTAACTTTGGGTTCCTCTCTTCCCCCTTGCTCTTTCCTTTCCTTTCCTTTCCTTTCCTTTCCTTTCCTTTCCTTTCCTTTCCTTTCCTTTCCTTTCCTTTCCTTTCCTCTTCTTCCTGTAAACTCCAACCAAGTAATTAGGTATTAACCGAGTAATTAGGTATCAGTAAAGAAAACGTTAAGATAACCTCAAACATATCCCACTGGAAGCCTCAAAGCACCTCTCCTGGGACTTTCCATGGAAGAAACCCTGTGGCCTCCTCACTGCTTAGTGAAAGGCGACACAGAGCTGAGGCCCTACCTAGATTCCAAACATTCTTGGAAACCCAGAGGAGAAGAAAAATCGACCACCCTGTCTTCATCCAAACTACTGGAGAGCTCAGCAACTGGTTACATGAAAAGATCTCTTCATAGCCCTTCCACCGTTGCCTGGCAGCTGTGAGCATGCCAAGACAGAGCCCGAAGCACAGAGACAGGCAGCCAGCTATAAATCTTACCCAGTCTCCCCAAAAGCCTTTAAAACCATTCCCGTTTTGAAAGGATGAGAAAATCCAGGCCCCGGACAATGCAGCAAAACATCTGAGTTACTAAAACATCCTCTGTAGGATCCGGCCTAGATAAGCAAGGCTCTCTCTCTCTCTCTCTCTCTCTCTCTCTCTCTCTCTCTCTCTCTCTCTCCTTAGCAAACACTAAAAAAGAAACTAGTTTCATTAGAAACTTCCAGCATGAAAAGGCCAGAGGGGAAATGTGCTTCAGGAGAGGGAAGCACAGCCAGGGGACGCTGGCCTGTACATGGTGACCCCTCCCACCAGTGCCTCTGCAGCGGGCGGGTGGACAATGGGGTGATCTGCTCCGGGAATCTTCACACCATTACCACCAAATGGACTGTAGACTGGCTCTGTGATTTGCATTCTGGTGAGGGACGAGGGAGACAGAGGACCTGCAATCATAGTCTCTCTCTCTCTCTCTCTCTCTCTCTCTCTCTCTCTCTCTCTCTCTCTCTTCCATTTCCATGGCTACTGAGGAGGGCAGGAAGCAGAGAGGGCTGGGATGTTGGTCTCAGGTTCCCCGAAGAATTAAACAGAAGTCTTCACATTCCACATAAGCACGTTGGGTGCAATGTCTGTGTGTAGGTTTGTATTACTCGTGTGTGCTCATGTGTAACAAAGCATGCTGGCGTATGCTTGGGGTAGGTCTAGTCTATCCTTGGGTCTGGGCTTCTAGTTCTTCAAAACTATCCAGTAGCCTGCTGCACTTTAACCTTCTTCTGACCTTGGAAAGGTGAACAGAAACGCACTGGTATGCATTCGTCTCGGCTCTATGCTCATCTGAGGAATCCTTCAAACCAGTGACTGAGCCACCTGTGTCACCTCCCTGAAGCCTTGGACATCAGCAGTCTCCACACACGGGGCCTCGAACACTGGCGACTACACAGCAAGATGATGAGGGGCTGCAGTTGGCTCCCACAGTGCACTGAGATGAAAAAGTCACTGAAAACTCAAGGCCCCAAATCTCCGGGGAGTTAATCTTAGACTTTCTTCAGTTGGGGGTTTCGGTGGAGAACTGCAGGGAACTTTTATGTTGACGTGCTTCACACTGTGGGGGACCCTAGGGACCTATTCAAGAGCCCTGTACCCCCCAGGATGACAAGGAATACAAGGTTTAGGGTGTCGCTCTGGGAACGTGTGTGTGTGTGTGTGTGTGTGTGTGTGTGTGTGTGTGTGTGTGTGTGTGAGAGAGAGAGAGAGAGAGAGAGAGAGAGAGAGGCAGACAGACAGACAGACAGAGAGAGAGAGAGAGAGCACGCTTGTGTGCACACAGGAACGCAGGACATGGTCAGGCTCTCAAAGCCCTGCTGTGAAGTTTTGCATCTAGACCCATAATTTAACTAAACACCAAAGCTCTCCACACACCCCTTGGCGCTACAAAAGCCCCAGCATGCATGCCAGTCCTGAAAATTGCTGTTTACACGTGGCCTGAGCCAGCTGCTAACTACAGCTGCACAGACACCCCCCCCCCCTTCCTGCCTCTAGCTAGAGAGCTGGTGTGTGCTGGGCTGGGGTGGATTTTGGTTTTGATTTTGGTAAGTTTTTAAAACTCCTCTTTTAAAACAATGTGATTCCATCTGAAATGATCACTCAGAGTGAGGGCCCACTTGTGGGTCTTATTCTGTAGTCCAGGCTTGAACTTGTAGCAATTCTCCTGCCTCAGAGCCTTCCCAACTGAGGGGACCACAGGCATCAGTCATCATGCATGATTACTGCAAAGGGAGATAATTCCAATAGGGTGTTATATGTGCGATGGGAGGTTAGGGGAAAGAACACTTTAAGAACACACGAAGGGGGAAGTTAGCTCTAATACTATTGGCCCAAAGATACTAGTGATCACCAAAGCTAAAAGTCCAAATATGTCTTAAACCAAGCACATGAGAAGGCAGGAAGTGGGTCCCTCAGCAGGTTCAGGCCGAGAATTCAAATCAACTCTCTTGCTATTATATGTTTGTTCTGGAAAAGAGTTCCAAGTCCCCTAGGTAGAAAATATGAACTATTTGCACCTCCAAAAGCCTAGGCTGCTCTCCCCCGTGTCCTCTCACCCTGGGGAACTCTATGATAGAGAAAGCTCAGGATGGTTTGAATGCTAGCTCGGTATGGGATCCAGTTCATCAATCCCAACACGTGTATAGAAAAATCAAGCCCCAGCAAAAAGAATCATCTTCAACTCAAAGGCAAGGTGTGCACTATGGAGGACTCCTTCAAAAGGGCACAGACAGACTCCCATCCATTAGCCCAAGTGATAAAGGAGAATGTAGTGCTTACTGAGTCCAAAGTCAAGAATGGAATACTCCACCGAGAGTCCATGGCAGAGTTCCCTCTGCATTTGAGAATTTGACTCAGG
Source organism: Mus musculus (assembly GCF_000001635.26). Classification (NCBI taxonomy): domain Eukaryota; kingdom Metazoa; phylum Chordata; class Mammalia; order Rodentia; family Muridae; genus Mus; species Mus musculus. The sequence continues at coordinate 1,741,241 of NT_187003.1, forward strand.
CTTTATACTAACAACACGTGAATGGAGGACATGGGACAATCCCAACACCACCACCCAGGCCTCCAGGCCCATTCCCCAAGGTGTTCCTCCAAGGGACACCCATACCCCATTGCAATTTTGTTGGGGTATGGGTGGGTGGTAGGGGTTTAAGACAATGTCTCACTATGTAACCTTGGCTGGCCTGGAACTCACTTATGTAGATCTGGCTGACTCTAGAGATCTATCTGCCTCTGCCTCATGTGTGCTGGGATTAGAGGTACCCATCACTACCATTCCCAGCTCCCTGGAATTTTTCCACCTTTCATTATGTTCACCACACCAAAATATTACTTGTCATCGCCACCACCATCAATATTTCTAGGGTCTGGGCAGAAAACAGACTGGTGGTCAAAACAGGTTTCTCCAAAATTCACGTCTACCCAGGGCCTCAGAGCTTGACTTTACTTAGAAAGAAGGTATCTCCAATTGTCACCATAAAGCTCCTGCCGTGCTAGAATCTTGGACGTGAGTGGGCTTTCTCAGGGCAGTGACTGCTACCCTGAATATGAAGGGGAAACGGGAAACATGTAGCTGTATGAAGAAGGGGAAAGGGAAGAGTCATGCCAGCGGGTACCAGAAGCCTGGAGAGACGCCGCTGGGATGCCACCCAAAGATTAGACTTCTTTTCTTTTTTATGATTTTTTATTTTTATTTAATATGTATTGGTGTTTTGCCTGCATGTATGTCAGGGTGAGGTTGCCAGGTTCCCCTGGAGCCAGAGTTACAAACGGGTGTGAGCTGCCACGTGGATGCTGAGATTTGAACTTGGGTCCTCTGATATAACAGCCAACGCCCTTAATGGATGAGCTATTTTTCCTGCACCAAAGATCAAACTTCTATACCGTGAGAGAATGCATTTCTGTTGTTTAAACTACCTATATAGTCTGTACACACACACACACACACACACACACACACACACACACACACCTACCTGTATGCCCTATAACAAAGGTCTACTCAGGAAAGGTCTGGGGTACTCCTTCCTCATGCTCATATTTTCTGGGTAATAAATAACAGACCCAGAATCTGCCTGGACGCTTTCCACCAATACTCCCATTTGTGTGACCACCTAAAGGAAAGCAGGGTGCCATCTCCAAAGGAAAACGGGGTAAACCCACAGACAACATCTATCAAAGGTGCCCGATGGCAGGGTGGTACAGGAAGGGCAGAACCAAGGACGATAAGGAAGGCGACCCAGGCTCTGAGTAGGGAGGTCAGATCCTGGAGAAGGCACATGAGAAAGAAGGGCTAGCGTCTGCAACTGGGAAGACTGCTACCACACACGAGAAAGGTTCTTGTGCTCAAAGGAAAGCCTTTGGGGGGGGTCCCTTTTTCAAGCACAGAGCTCTCTGTGGGCCTGGTCTGGTCTCTGCCCTTCCCACAAGGTACCTTACAAGGGCCTCATGCTGTTCAACAACAGGTCTCAGCCTCTCTTTCCAGCTAAGAACACTGGGCACGCAGTGCCAATGTGGAGTCAGAGCCCCTCCCCCTCCGTTCACAGAAGTCTCTGGCCCTTCATTTGTGATGTTGACTAATTTTCCCCCCTGAGGGTACCATAAGAAACAAGTCTGACTCTTGGCCCTTCTAATTTTAAAACTTAAGATGCAAAAGTAACAAGGTAGTTTCTGCTGATTCTGCTGTCTTACGGAACAGGCTAGCTAACCTTCCCAGTAACTCCAATCTTAGGACCATACTCAAGAGTCTAGAACACCCTTCCAGCCAAAAACTTTCACACACGTATTGGTGGAGGCCACAAAGCAAAGGCCCAAATGTTGGCCAATGGACGAGTGAACAAAAGGACAGCATGGCATTTGGCAGGAAGAAGAACAGAGCAGTGACAGGGGAGGCCCACAAGAGCCCTGAATCCTCATACTAAGTAAAGGACAGTCATTGTCACAGACCACAAACGTGAGACTGCATGCATGAGCGTCTGTAACGGGGATCTTGAGAGGGACATAAGGCAGACTGGGGAAAGGGAAGTCAGAAAAGCCAGTGGTGGCAAAAGAGAGTTCAGGATTTCACTCTGAAAATTCTGTGACGTTGATTGTGGAGGTAGGTGGTGGGTAGACAGATTTTTCTGTGAATATACTTTAAACTGCTGAGTTGTTAACAGGTTAGAATCAACCCAAGCACCCAAGGAAGTGCTCTCTCTGTGCTCCCTTTTGTTTTGTCCTAATCTAGTTCCACGTGCCTCAAGTCACACCCACAGTTCCGCACCCAGAGGGGAAAGTCTAAGTAACAATATTTTATGTTGCCTATTTCAGAAGTTAATTTAACTTCAGGGGGAACTAATTACAAAAACAACCACCAACGTTTCTGTGCTCTCTCTCCCTTCCTGTCTAGAAAGACCTGCCAGAAAGCGCTAGGGTTCAAGCTACAGTTTGGCATTCTGTCTAAATAGCTTTAAAATTGGAAGGGGGGGAAAAATAGCCTTCATCTATATGGGGTTGGGATATAATTTACACACAATTATACAACACGGTCAGGTTACAACATTACCTCTGATTAAAACAACAGTAGCTCAGTAACAAGAGGAAGCGACCTCATAACGCAGTGACGGGATGCTTTCCTGGGCTGTCGCCACCCCACCCTCACTCCCAGAAACCCTCTGCAAGGCTCCCTCCCAGACTCAATTTAAAAAATACTACTTCCTCTTACCCCCGGGGGAAAGCGGCAGCTGCAGGGGTGACCTGTCCACAGATCATATCAGAGAGTAATATCCTAGACAGTGGCATTGAATCAGACTGGGCTGCGGGCCGTAACAGAAAAGGCGGGGAAATGAGTATTGCTTTGAAGAAGCACAGGAAATTAAGGAGCGTGATCCACACATCAACCGATGCTGATCGAGGAGGCTGGCTGCTCCTCATCCCTACCACAGGCATCCAAGCTGCTTAGTACCCACAGACAGCTGCTCCATCCTCGGGAACTCCCCAGCCCCCATACTCCCAATACTGTTCCATGAGTCGGACTCACTGGGATGAAAGCACCTGGACTTCCTCCTGTGTTCCAACAATGACCAATACATTTCTGTAATTAAAACCCATCTTTGGGTCTTTGGAACTGTGCCTTTAGACTACATCAGACAAGGGCTACACCCTTTACTGTGGTGAGCCAGTGAGGAAGCTGCAAGAGGCCCCTCCTGAGAGCCCCGGCCAGGCAGCCAAAGGCAGTTCTTCATAAGCCACTGGGAAGAGTGGGAGAAAAGAAGTCAGACAAGATGGCAGACTGCTATAAACCCCTCCTAGAACCTGAGCTCATGGATCCCTCTGTGCCCATCCAAAGAGAAATCCTTCTAACTATGTCCAACGTGGTAGCATAGACCTAGAGTGATTTTGCAACCGTAAGAACAAGTTTAAACTATCATAGGTCAGTCTACCCATGCCTGCCTTTCTAGCACACCTCTGTATAGTATATAACAAGAATGAATGAAGTTCCCTAATAACTCTGAACTTCACTTTCCCTTCTATCAAATGGGTGTAAGAACCTAGCCTAAAAAATATAAGTGGAGACTACCTGCTATTGTGAAATTACAACTGAGCATGCACACACATGGGGGAGGGGCAGAGAAAGAAATTGATTGATGATTAACTGCCTTTTTTTTTGCTTCCTCTAACAATAAAGTTAAGAGAAAATCCACCTCCTGACTGAGCCTGCATATATAAACAGCCTCCCTGAGATCTAGCTCCCCCATCGCCTCTTTGCTCTGGTCTCTCGGTGTCTATCTTGGTGTTCAACCTGGATAATGTCGGAAGCTCTCCTTGCTGAAATCTAGACCATACGCAGATATCAGGATGTACTAATAACACTGTAAGCTCAAAGAATCCCTTTCTCTCTCCCAAACACTATGTAGATACCACCAGGGTGGTAGATGGTTTCCCACATGGAAATTAAGTTTCAAACCGCCTCACAATCCAAAGTGCATGCCTGCACTGTGGCCCAGCTCTGTGGTGGGTCTCCTCGTCCTCCACAGCGACCTTCAAGAAACACCAACGATGGGCTGAGAAGCTGTGCCGGAAAAATTCACATCACTCCCACTGCAAGAATTACAGACTCTCAGATACACAACTACAACAAGCCTTGCTTCAGTAGATGCCACTGGGCCTGGGAAAGACAGCCCAAGTGAGGAATTCCAGACCCTTCCCTCTGGTAATCTGGGAGTTATCTATAAGAACAACAACCTGGCCTGGTTCTCTGGAGACAGAATAAAAACTTTGCTGCTTGGCAGGTTCTAAAAACCCCTGCATCCCATCCCCCAAGCCCTCCAGTTGATTTCATGAAAAGAACAAATGGCGGCCTTAACCCTTAGCCCTGATTACCGTCATTACCATATTTTAGGTGTACGTGGCAATCAGCTCCTGATGAGCCCTGCTTTACCTAATCCACTGCACTGATAGAGCCTTGCATTGGTGATCCTGTCCTGCAGATGCTCGGCCCTGACTGCCACCTTAGTTCCAGAGGGCCATGCCCAACCCCACCCTCAACAGTTCTTTACACATTCCCAAAAGGCTAGAATGTGCAGCCAGGTTTCGGCAAAAGGCTACTTCGGGTAACCTCGGGGAAGAAAAGGGAAGTGGGATGGACAACGACGGACAGCTGGGCTCTTTTCTACCATTGTCCTATCAGGATACAAAGGGAAAAAGATAAACAGATGAGCAGAGAGGCCATCCATCAGGAACCCACTGTCGCAGTGCAACCTTTTTCCTAGCTTAAGAGACAATATCTCGGGGGCTGGAGAGATGGCTCAGCGGTTAAGAGCACCGACTTCTCTTCCAGAGGTCCTGAGTTCAAATCCCAGCAACCACATGGTGGCTCACAACCACCCATAGTGATATCTGATGCCCCCTTCTGGAGTGTCTGAAGACATCTACAGTGTACTTACATATAATAATAAATAAATCTTTTAAAAAGAGAGAGAGAATATGTCTGGGAACTGCTGCAAAAACCACAGAAGACATGTTAAAGCGCTTGCTCAGTCCATAGAACACTCTTCAGAGATGTGTACTGATCCCAGTGGAGTGAAACACAGACAAGAAGGTTTGGAAGGAAGGAAGGAAGGAAGGAAGGAAGGAAGGAAGGAAGGAAGGAAGGAAGGAAGGAAGGAAGGGAGGAAGGGAGGAAGGGCAAGATCATTTCTAATAGTAAGCCTTCTCTGTCAAGTGTGTTCTGAGGATCAAGCGCTGTGTTAGGCTTGGCAGAGGAGATGCTCATAGCAAGTAAAGAGGCTGGGCTTAAGAACACAGGATTGATCGTGGCCTGAAGGATGAAGGTCAGCCAGGAATACCCAGGAGAAAAGGGCCTCCAAGGCAGAAGCTCCAATATCCTCAGTGGCGATCGAGCATGAGCTATTGGTGGCCGCTAGTCTGGTAGTGTGCAGAGTCTAACTGGGCAGGTGAGACAGGAAGGCTCTTGCAGGCCGTGCCAGAGAATCAGAACCTCTATGGGGCTTAAACAGGGGAGGGGGCTCTTCAATCCTGTTGTTAAGGAGAAAAACACATCTATTCCAGGCGGAAAGATAGGCCGAGTCGTTCCAATGCTAGCAAGAAGGTTTGGACAAAAGGACAGGGTGTGAACCAGGGAGGAGATACCTGGATACTAGGACTACTAACTAAATTGCAAAAGGGGGGGTCAGCTTTTATGCCCCAAGACCTCTTCCTGCCTCTGCTGCTATCCTGTTCTAGAAACATCCTAAGAGCAGGAGGAGAGGTGAAGCCACAGTTACATAAAGAGAGATAAGCACACTGCACCCTTGGCTCAGTGGTCTTTGAAATACGCGACCTTCTGTTAAGTCATAAATTTAAACTGTCTTGGGGGAGGTGGGAAATCCACCGCTCTTGTCCCCATAGGAAGTGCTGGTGTGGTTCCCCATATTCTACAAGTAGGGGGGAGAAGGGGGGACACAAAGAAGTGTTTGCAGTTAGACAGTATTTTTTTTTCATTAATTTCATTTTTTTAACCATTTCACCCTTCAAAAATGCAAGGTGATCTTTCTAAACCCATGAGGGCTGCTGATGCTCTGATAAGAGTGCTGATTCGGAGACTGGAGGGAGGGCAGGAGTGGGCACCGGTCCCAGGATCCTGAGCAGGCCATGCAGGCAGATCAAAAAGAGCAAGAACTTCCACCAGTGATTTATGATGTGACCTCGGTGAGTCGCTGAGCTCCGTTTTCTTCTGTACAGAAGGAGATGGAAATCAAGTGTGCAGGCATCAGATGGGAAGGCAGCAAGAGCACCCGCAAGCTAGAATCCCTGTGCTCAAGAGGCTGAAACAAAAATGTGGAGAGTTCTAGACCGGCCCGGATAATATAACCAAAATTTGTGTGTGCGCAAACACTCCTTTAAAAAAAAATGGCAGGTGTAAAATAATCAGGACACGAAGCATGCTTAACACAGGACTGGGGCTCAAATGGCAGACATGAATCCCTCCCCATCCTTCCACTCCTTAGCCTTTCTTACCTCCGCCTGCTTGCCAGGGAACGAGAGTCAAACCTTCCCTGCCTGCCTCCCTCACCAAGCAGAATAAAAAGCACTTGAAAAGCCAAGAAATGCGCTCCATAAACTAAGAAACAAGTTACACAGACGTCCTTCAGTTTTCTGCACACACAGAGCTGGGGCGAACGAGCTCACCTCTGGCAGAAGCACTGGCAACCATTTGGGAAGGTCGAAGACACCTCAGTACGAAGAACATAGACACAGCCTATGAGAGGCAACAGTTTTATCAGCTTTCACCTCCACAGCTCCTGACCTTCTGAAGAGGAACAGACTGTCCCCCATTAGGAAGGTCATTTGGTGGGAGAGATAAAGCCATCTGTGCCTTGGAGGCAATATTTCTCTGCTACACCAATATCCGAATACATCCGTGTTCTGCTCGTGCCAGGGACACACTTCTATAAACTCTCACATAAAAAGAAAACTTGATTTTTCCAGTGAGGTAAATGGAAAGAGGAAAAGAAGCAACATTCTGAGCAAAAAAATATTACCAAGCAAACAGCACTGGGCCAGCCAGGAACATGGCTACATGTGCCACATTACTGATGGTTTTATAACCACGAGGTCTGCTCCATTGGAAGAACACTTGCACTGGGCAAAGCAATAGAGAAGAGCCTCTCGCTAACTGATCTAGCTGTCTGTTTACTGAGGTTAAGAGACGATGGGGGAGCCCAGACCTGTCAGCCAATGTTCAGGGAACTCATGTGGGCTCACTGCTGAGAGCTATGAAGGCAGTCACATGGTCCACGGTATGGTGGCTAGCAGTTCTCTCTGAGGAACATTTTTGATAGGAAGGGCCTGTGCTTGGAGGTGAAAGCAGCTAAAGTCACTGTCTTCCATGGGCCATGGCTGTGAGATCTTGATAGAGGCATCTTCAACCCTTGGGGTGGTACCCAGGCCCACCTTGCACTCAGCAACTGCTTTGCAAAATCCAATCTCTCTTTCATCAGAGAAGAAAAAGCCGCCCATCCAGTTAAACCTCATTCACAATTCCCAGTCATTCATTTCACACACACACACACACACACACACACACACACACACACACACATACACACACACACACACAGGCTGCTCATGTGCCAGGTGCTGAAATAGGGACTCAGGCAAACACACCACCCAGAAACCATGCCCCCAAGGACAAGGCAGTGGTCAATGTACCCCAGAACAGAATTTGGGGCTTTTATCTGCTTGGCTCACCCCCTGTCCCCGTACTGGGAGTTTAGAAAGAAAAGCAATCTGCAGATGACTCCAAGTCCCTGGACACCATATTCGCCTCCTCTCTTGTTCTTGGGTAATCCATACACTCCTTATTGCAAAGCTGGGCACGAGCTCTCAGGAGATAAAAGCCTTTGTTCCTAAGGAAAACAGCTGGCCAGAGTTCTGTGTAACAGTCACAGAGATGCAAGCAGAAAGCACTGGAATGGACAAGTCTGGCTACACTGAGTCAGCCACACCCTTCCCTTTGCTACTACTTGACCATGTGATGTGGCATTTTGGGGATGTAAAAAGCCCACTGATGACATTTATAAGAAAGCAATGGTATTCACAGATATACTGGCAAATTCCCATCACCTAGGTATGTCATCTGCTGATAAGTCCTCAAGACTAAATGATGAGCATCATGTCACTACCAGGACCTGGAATCCCAAACGAACAAGTTTGAGTCTCTTGCTCTGGAAGATTCCCCCAGCTGCGAAAGAAATGGAGGGAAGGGTGATGAGCTGGGTCAGAGGCACGGAGAGCTTCAGAGATGAAAGAGATGCCAGACTAGGGTTCTGAAGGCTGAATAGAAGTTTTCCCGGAAAACTGGTCACGTTAAGCATAGAATACAATCAACTTGCTTCAGTTCTTCTAAGTCTGACAAAGCGACGGAGGAAATCAAGTGGAAAAGAACATCTGTTGAGAGATAAGGACAGAGACGCAAGCAAGGATGACATCACCAGAGTCTTGTAGACCGTAACCAAGGAGACTGGACTCCATCCTGCGGGCAAAGGCTCATCGGTCATTAAGTTCCAAGCAGCTGCCTGAACCCAGTCAGATCTGCAGCCTATTTTAAGAGCCTTCTCTTGCCCTTCACAGAGGCCCTCCTTGTCTTCCTCAGCAGAATCTGCATTCCTGAAACCCAGGACACCTCTGATCATCGCGTGCAGCTGTTCTCCAAGTGGCATCTGTGGCTCATTTCCCGTTCAGCCCTCGCACTGGCTGGAAATAAGGCTATTCTCCCCTGGACCACAAATCTTATCGTTCACTGTCTTCCTCTGATGCTTCCAAGCCTAACTACCCCCTAAATAATAATAATAATAAAATAAAATAAAAAATCACTCTCTGTCCCTAGCAGACCCAGGACAAATGAACGTGTGAAAGCTCTGAGAAGCAGGAAAAGATGGTCTGCTCCAAAAAGACCTGGAAACAAAGCGAAGGAACCGCCATGATCAGAATTTTTCCCTTTCCTAGCAGGAGGTCTTGCTCAGCCTCTCATGGTCGCTTAATCATCGGGACTCTAGAAGCAGCTACCTGGAATGAATCTTTATGAAAAGAAGAGAATAATTGAGCCTATTTGTCCTACAGGCAGAGCCAACACAGGAAGACGGACATGTGCAACTGAGCCAACCACAAGCGCACCCTCCCCCCCCCCCAGGGACTTCACTGGCAATGTCCCCACCCCCAGCAATGTCATGCCTCCTATCACAACTAGCCAGGACCTCACTCATATGTCACCTTCACCACTAGGCTTTCCTTGACTGCCCTGCTCGGATATTCATTCCCCGTATGTCTCACCAACTTTGCATCTTCTAAAAGACCCAATGATTTACTATTTCACTTGTCATCCAAACATTGTAAAGCCAGCCGCTTTCTTTTGCTTGAAGATGTATTTCTAGAACCTGGGCGGTAACTGACATGCAGTTAACACTTGCCTAATGAAAGAACATTCCAAAGCAACCTCCTCTTCTAGACAATGCTTCTCTGCATCCACCTAAGATGCAAACTGATCCAGACCGGTGGTCCTTCCCAGCAGTGCCGTTAGATTTCAGTTCCTTAAAGGCAGAGACCATGTCTCACTCTTCTCTGTATTTCCAAATCATCGGCAGTCCTCAAGTATATAATAACCCATTAACTTAAAAATCAAGTTTCCATGGAAAACAGGCAAAGAATCTACAAGCTACATCAATCTAACTTTATACCTAAGAGGTTTCTGCTTCATTCAGCAGAACAATGTCTCTGTCAGGCCTTTCTGGTGGGCAGAGCCCCAGGCCAGGGCTTCTGAAAGGGCAGAGACACTCAAGACTTGCATCTGTACGTGACTGATTGTCACCGGCCACTTGGGGTGACTGAAACTCAAGTTTACATGAAAATCAAGTACCATTTCCATTCTTCACCTGTGATGACCACATTTCAATATTCAGTCCTGCATGGGGAACGAAGTGTCCTTTCTACAAAAAAGCTTTCAACAGGCAACTTGCCAAAGGGACATGCTGGATAAGAACACAAAAGACCAGGAAAGGGGTATATTACTAGCTGGTTCTGAGAGAGGCAGCTAAGAACTATGGGAACTGAGAGAGTTGTTGCTGCTTAGGAGGCAAGGAGCTAGGGATCTGCAGAGATTTGGAGGAAACATCTTCAAAGTTGGAGACTTTTAAAAAGGCCATCAAGAGCTGGAGGGATGGTTTGGTGGCTAAGAGCACGGCCTGTTCTTCCAGAGAACCTGGGTTCAATTCCCAGCAACCACATGGCCGCTCACAACTGTCTATAATTCCAGTCTCAGGGGATCAGACATACTCACACCAAACACTTAATATGTAGGGCACAACTTGGTTAATACCATTGTGGGTGGCTCCAGAGAGCTTTGGGTGCCTTTTACCAGACAGCTAATAAGACCAGTTGATGGGGGAGTTTGGCAAAAACACCAATGCACGTGAAATAAAAATAAATTAAATTTTAAAAATGGCCATCAAGAGACTGGTATGGTGGCATATAGCTGTAAATCCCAGCACTTTGGGAGGCAGAGGCAAGGCCAGTCCAGGTTACAGAGTAAAATCTGTCTAGGAGGAGAAAGTGGGAGGCTGTCACAGAAGACCTGAAGAACTGCTGCCCACATGGGAAAAGGCTCCATGCAGCCCAAATGCTAGGTAAAGGATTGCTTTCTATTCCTGGGCACACATGCATGAGCCTAAGGGGAAGCAGAGAGGCTGCCAGAGAGGAAATTTCCCTCAGCTGATAGACGAGGGCTTGATAAACGCTGATACGAACAGAAAAAGTAGAAAGATGGATGCTCATAGCAATGGCAAGGTGCAGAGACACCACGAGGTAACTCCTTACTTAGGGTAGGATGCGTGCGAATTCAAAAGACCAAGTGCCCTCACAAACGAGACCCTCTGCCTTCTAAGATGTCAATAACCAGAAGACAAAACCTGCATTCACTTAGTGTTGTGGGGACTTGAGAACTACCGCCCCCCCCCCCCCCCCGCTCCAAAGTGGTTCACCCAAGAGGAGTCTGAAAATCCACTATGAATAGACTGAGGGTGCCCGGTGAGCACTTCTGGGACTTCTCAGCCTGTTCCCAATCACCCTCACTTAGGACAGCAGGAAGACGAGTGTCTTCGATGTTCCAATGCCTTTGGGGAGCACGGCTCCCAGCCAAATCAAAGAGCTTTGAAGCAAGGGCCACACGCTTTGCTCATGTTCCACAGCCCCGTCTTCTCAGCCCTTCCTGGCCACCCATCGTGGGTTAAAAGCTTCTTTATGCACACTCTCAGTGCCCTGCATGGACTGATTCCAGCCACTGCTTTATCAGGGCCCTAACCAGGCACTTAAGATGCAGGGCACAACTTGGTTAATGCCATTGTGGGTGGCTCCACAGAACTTTGGATGCATTTCAGCAAACAGCTAATAGGACCAGTAGATGGGACATCGGGAAAAGGGTCAATTTGGCATTTACTAGGGCTCATCCTCACACACACCCCACTGCGCTTGCGTAAGAACCTGCTCCCATCAATTAGTCTTTCTTGAGCAGCCAACACTCAGTATACAACCCTCTACTTCAAGACCCTTTTATCCGACAGGCACATACTTTAAGAAAAGAAAAAGGGAAACAAAAGAGGGATTTCTAAACCTGCCAGGCCAACATAAATAAATAAATAAATAAATAAATAAATAAATAAATAAATAAGGGAAGCACTGAATTCATGAACAAAGAAAATTCTGAAAACCCTAAAAGGCCTGTCCCTTCCCACTCAGCAACCCTGAACTGACTGTGAGATGCACTCATAGCCACTGAGGGGTATCGCAGGGTGAGGGGCCACACTCCTTCCCCCACAGCATCCCATGGCCCCTTATCACCTGCGTACAGGACTGAGCAGGGACTCTACTTGTTTATGGACTGAGGCAAGAGGTTAAAAAAAAAAAAACCAATTCAAGAAATAACTTCCTGACAGGCTGACAGCTGACATTCTTAACTGAACACAGGATGTGCCAAGAAATTATCAGGCCTAAGTTTGCTCTCACTGATAGATGACAAAGCAAAAAAAGAAAAGAAAAGAAGAAAAAATTAACTCGGGTGGAAGAAGCCAAAGCCAACTGTAGCCACACGTCTCATAAATCACGACTTTTATTGAATGTTTCACCACATAATAACAGCAGTCAAATTGAATAAAGACGCCCTTCTGTTAAGTTCCAAGGGAGACCATATACCCCTCCAGATGGACCCAGAGTGTATGGAGGAAAAAACAGAACTTTGAGGGACTTAAGGGTTTGGAGAAAGCAGATTCGAAGGTGGAGACAGGGAGTAGATGAGTAGGTTCTGGACATGGCTTATCAAACATGGGACCCCAGAAGCCAGGGGCAGCGGGATAAAGCGAGAATAAAGACGTTCAACTCAGTCCAGGGTGCACTGGACGAGCAGATGGAGCAACCACTTCTGATGGGCCTGTAGAGCACCTGTAGACAGGCAAAAGCCGTGACAGGACTCATGTCTGATCCCATGGGAGGACTGTCAAATGAAAAGGACGAGTCAGTAGTTCACCATGGTGATGCCTGGCACACAAGTGAGCCCAATCATTCACTCACTTACAGGATCTGAGAAGGATGCAGCCAGTCCTCATGGGAGACTCGTTTCCACTGGAACCTTCCCTCCCAATGCCCACGCTCAAAGCCTGACATGCCAGCATCCCTAAGCTTGGAAAACTAAGCAAGAGATGTGGTAATTAAGACAGATTTCCAAAATGTCTCCATCTGTGAGGTAGGATGAGGAGTGGCAAGTTTGGTGAGGTTTTTCCCCTCTCCCATGTCACTGGAGGGCACGCCCTACCCATGTCACTAGTAAAGAACAAAACAATAAATAAAGGTGCCATTTTCTGAGCCCATGGAAATTCATTTACTGTCAAATATACACTTACTAAAATACCTGTGGCCACCAGCTAGGCACACAGACATGTATACCAGGCACACAGCTCCGTGCACAGAAAGCTTTCCATAAACATTCCCAGGACCTAAAGCCCACTGACCTAGTCAGACGTCAGAGTTTCTGCCCTTTCCCCAGCCAATAGCAGGGTCCATCTGAGGAGCCAGGCACCGTGAAGCAATGCAAAAGAGTGATCTAACCGGGCAAAAGCACCTCTAACGCCACACTATGGAGAATTGGATGCCCTGATCCAAGTCAGAATGAAAGATTATCAGACTACCTACGTTCAAGCTTGGTTTGTTCCTTTCCTCTTCTATCCTAACCCAAGGACGTCAAGAAAGGTAAGGTATGACTAAAGATGGCCTTCCATCCCCTAGGTCCAGGGAGTGAGGCAGGGTGGACTAGCATTCAAATAGTCAGCTACCAGCATGCCAAGGCACAAAGCATAAAGTCTTGAATATGGAAAGCAGTTGGGGTGCCCCACTTTCCAAAAGATTAAAATACTATTTCCAGTTGTGCCAGCTGTTTGCTTGGACCAGAAAGCTCCTTGAGGGGGTTGGGAGAAGAAAAAAAAAATACCACTGAATCAAACATCTAAGGAGAACTGAAAACCCCAACCTCAAAAAAAAAAAGATCACCAGTGACACCAGCTTCAGAAGCAGGTCAGGATCAGGAGAGGGTAAGGTCTCATTCAGCCTGTGCTTTTTCCTCTCAGGGACTCTCTGTGGGCAGAAAGGATCTGAGCGATGGTAGCTACAACAGTCTCTGGTGTGGTATGGAGGTGTACAGTACTATGTGTTGTATGTATAGTGTAGAGGTACATTGTGCTGTGATATTTTACTGCATGTGTGCTGTTGGGTTGTGTGGTGTGCTGTGGTACTGGACGGCATGGTGCCTAGTGGGTGTATTTTGCAGCACGTGGGCTTTTTTTTAATATTATGGTGTACCGTCTTGTGGTATGGTGTGGCGTGTGGTATAGTGTTATGTGGTACTTCGTGTTGTATGTTTTTGTGTAGGATGTGTTACAATGCATGACCTTGTGGTGTACTGTATGGTGGTGTGGTGTGATGTGTGGTGTTTTGTGGTACTATGTGGTGTTGTATATCATTTTGTGTTTGTGTGGTGTCTTGTGTGTGTGGTATGTATACTGTGTGGTATTTTATAGTAATGTGTTGTAGTGTATCATATGGTACGGTGTTGTGAAAGACACTACCACATGGGTTTTGTATTTACTGAGCTGAATGGATCAATAATAAATCCTTACTGAAAAAACAAATTAAAGTAGACAGGCTTGGCCCGGATCGGGGAGCAATGAACTGGATTAGACCTAGACTGGACTCACAGCTCAGTTTGACCGAGTAGTTCTAGTTGATTCTACCTGAGCAAGAACACTTGACCTCTGGGAGCCTTAATTTCCTCATCTACGAAATGGGGAAGCATTCTCAGGGCATGCTGTAGTCTCGAAGCACGGATCCAATCGGATCGTGTGGAATGCTTTGCAAAACTGCAAAGACATCATCACTGATCAGTTTCATGAGCCTGCTAAGCGGCTCATCTAGCACTTGGCCCAACGCATGATTTTTCAATTTCAATCAACCCCTAATAGGGCTGGAGGGGTAGACGGACAGAAGTAACTCTAATCCCATGCTGACATCAATAGCTGATCACCTAAAGAGAGAAATCTTCTCTGGGCAAGAAGAGGGAACCCAAGTATCATGTAATTAGAGCAAGCAGGTAAGCGCAAATGTAGACAGAACAGGCTGACTCAGGCAGCTGCTTCCTGGGCAGCCAAAGCCAACACAATCAGCAGAGAGAACCTATGGAGATAGGTGTCCTCCAGGTGCAGGACCACACACATAAGAGGAAGAGGGGAACTGGGAGCACAGTCCCCCATTTTTAGCCTTATCTTCTGTTTACCCCACGTCCCTCCCCCTTCCTACCCTGCCACTGTGTCTCAGAATCCCCCAACAACATCTACTCTGAGTGGCCGGGGTACCCTGATTCTTGCTGGATACCTTCTGTTGCTGTGATAGAACACCATGACCGAAAGCAATGTGGGGGAGGGGACGGTTTATTTTGGCTTACAGTTCATAATCCCTCATGGAGGGAAGTCAAGGCAGTAGCCTGAAGGAAGGAACTGAAGTGGAAGCCATGGAGGGCCTGCTTGTTGGTTTGCTCAGTTACCTTTCTTACTGTAACCAAGACCTCCTGTGGCTAGGGGTGGCACTGCCCACAGTGGACTGTACCCTGACACATCGATCATTAGTCAAGAAAATGCCCTACACCTTGATTAAATATGATGGAGGTATTTTCTCAACCAAGTTCTCTTCCCAGATGACTCTAGCTTGTCTCAAGTTGACAAAAAATAAAATAAAATAGGAAAACAGGAAGAAAAAAAAAGTATCAGGACACTGGGCATGCCTTCAACTCCCTTTCTAAATCAGTACTGAATTCCTAACTATGTGATAATGTTTCCTCACCATGTTTTCCTCATCTTCAACTAATCCAAGAAGATCTGCCTGGTTTTAATGGCTCTGCTCCCCACCCCTTGAACCCCTGGCCTCCACAACCACTGGGAAGTCCGAGTCATCTGGAACCCACCCAATCCTGTATGCTGTCACTATTTCAACATGCTCAGAGCCGCACCCGCAGGACTAGAAAGGCAAACCACTCTGGAAGCAACGGTGCACTTCCACGGCTATTCCCTGTCTAAGGCTTCTCTCCAGTCCTCGCTGGATAGCCAGGCTTGCCCAACCTTTTCACAATGACGTTGTCCCCTGCAGAGTTCACGCTTGAGAACCTTGCAGATGAGTTAACCTTAACCCGCCAAGAGAAAAAAATAATAATTCCATGTGTGAAACAGGTTTATGATTTGGTGCTGGGTGCCACCCATAATATCCTGGTCTACGTGCAGCCACATACAGCACCTGAGCCCACAGGGTGGACACCCCTGTGACCACAGCGAAATACTTCAGACAGCCTCCTACTGACCTACCTGACCAGAACATGTCTGGAAGGGTGCTAGTCACCTGCAGCCAAGGACTTAAGTGTGACGCACCCAGCCACCATCTCCAAAAGTTTGACCTTCTATCTAGTTTTCTCTTCCTCCTCCTCCCATAAGCCTTGTCTTTAATTTAATCGTGCTTGAGGTTTGCAAATAACTCTCCCGGCCCAGCAAGGATACATTAACCCGATTAAACTCGAACCCCATGTTGTAAGACACCACATACTAGGCACCCAGTGGCCAACAGTCCCATCTGTACAGGAATGTTCAGGAGCACCTAGAAGTCTCACTTGAGGGGGTAGAGGTCTGGAAACCAACATGATCACCCTACAGTATTCGGGGACTTGTGTCCTAGCTGCCAAGTCTACCCTAAAGCACATGACAGATATCAACACTTCACAGAATGAATGTTAAATGGAATCCCTGGGAGGTCTGGGATAACCATCCTTTGAAAGTCTGGACTTTGAAAAGCAATGTAGAATCTACAGACTGAATACACGCGGCATTGTCTGATCTCGGAAGCTAACCAGGCTGGGCCACGGTTAGTAATTGGATAGGAGAAGCAATGTAGGATCCTCCCATAGTGTTAAGGAAACTGACCTAGAAAAAAAGTACAGGGCAAACAGAACCAAAACAATACACTATACTGAATTCCTAACTATGTGATAATGTTTCAGGATAGAAGTCCAGGGATTGATGGGAAAGCTTTTTAACTGGGCCTGGATCTAGACCTGGACCTGAACTTCTGTTTGCCCGGGTTTGAGCTATGTTACTACACATGACGTATGTTAATGGCTACAGAACAACAATGGTTACTGCAAGCAGCTTATCTTAAAACAATATAAATCAGTACCGCCACCCTATGACAAGACAGTTCCCATATAACTTTGTCTTTTATATTCTCTAGCTGATTAATTGGGGGGTGCTTTTCCTTCCCTCATCTGTGTACACAGTTTCTGTTGGGGGTGCTCCCCCTGTTTGCTGGTCTACCATATATGGCTGTAACACGGGAGGCTCCAGCCTATTTCTTATCATCCGGTCCCTTACTCCAGTGCTGGCGTGGTGAACTGGTTGGTACCCTTACCCATGCCATCAGCCTCCCCACGGGCCTCTCTGTTACGTAAGATTTGAAAACTGGAGATCCCTCTTCAGGATTGCCCTGCAGCTTGGTTCAGAAGGGGAAGTGGCGTGTTCTGGGCTTTGTTTCCCCTGGCAGAGGGGGGTCGGGGAGGTGTTTGGCTATTTCAGTAGCAATATCCTGTGTCGCCGTAGAATCTATTTTTCTGGAATGTTTGAAGCAGGGTTGTGGCAGCAATGGAGGCTTCCTGATTGAGATGGCATGGTGGCCTCTGCTCCAGACTCGGCAGCTGTGGCAGGCCCTCTCTGACTCAGAAGGACTTCCTGATGCCCTGGGAGTGGTAGCTACCTGCAGTCCCAGACCTGCTGCAGGGCTCTGAACACAGAGCCTGGAGCTTTCTCTACACCTCCTAATGTTTTCTACAGGTATTTTCCCATTCCTCAACACATTCCTTACTGGCTTAAAACTGGATAGGATCAGGCTCAGCTCTCTGAAACCAGACCAAAATACTGTCTCTGTTCTTGTGTTAAAAACAGATCATTATCTCGCTCAAAAAGACATAGAGCAGAGCCTGACATTTCAGTTTTGGTTCTCTTCTCGCTAGCTGCCTGACCTGGGACAGGCTAGTGCTAATGTTTACTGGGGCTCAGCTTTCTCACCTAGAAAATGAAATAGAGAAACAAGACAAGGCCCAAGGTCCCTAACTCTGCTTAACACTGGCTGACTGTAAACCCTGTGTCCTACTCGGAATTCTGTCTTGGTTTCGTTTCGTCTTTTTTATTTTTTTATTTTTTGCAATCAGCTAATCAATATGCACTATATATTCAGAAAAACTGTCCTCATTCTCGAGCAAACAATGGCAAACTATGATCTGAAACATGCCCTCACCTGGAACTGAATGTGGCCTATGAAAGAAAGGACCCACAATGATAAGAGTAACGCAGGCAGGGTGAAGAATCGCTCGTGTTCCTCTAGAAACAGGTAGCAATACTGGTTTCGGTCTCGTTTATATTTTTAACATCAGAAAGTACCTGTTGCTTCTTTGTATGATGAAATAAATAGAGAACAGGTGTGGTGTGCTTTTCTGTTTATCCAAACCTACTAATAACAGAGCTGCAGGGGGATGGGAACACACTGATAAGCTTGCTGGTAGTGAATACGAAGGGGGGGGCAGTTATGAGGATTGGGGTGGGGCTTCCCTCAGCTCCCCACTCTCCTCTTCCCACACCCATGTAAGAGCTTTCTCAGGACAGTTACACTGTAAATTCTGATTCAGAGGAAAGCTATTTCCAGCCACGAACTTGGGTAAATGTTAACCATGTAAGCTGCTTAGGCAAGTAAGTAGGTTAGTGTTCAGAAGTTAGGTAGGTCAACAAGCCCCAGAGAGAGGCTACCAAACACACTGAAGAACAAAATGTGGAAAGTCAGGGCCAAGTGGATCAAGAAACTCAAGGCTGAAAACTCAGCCTTGCCTAATCAAGTAGCTCTGGGTCTTTTTCTGATTTTTGTTTTCCCCCAGTGCTGGGAATCAAACCTATAGCCTATAATGCATGTCAGGCAAATGTTCTACCATTAACCCTTTTATTTTTAGAAATACTCGTTGATATTTTTAAAAAGCTAAGTTCTATGCTGGCTAGTTTGTTGTTAGTCTGTTTGGTTTTTTGGTTTTGTAAACTTGACACATGCTAGGATCATCTGGGAGGGAAGACTATTAAAATAAGAAAATGCTTCCATAGGACTGGCCTGTGCGCAGGTCTGTAGGACATTTTCTAAGGTCACTGGGCTGGTGGTGGTCCTGGGTCTCTAAGGAAGCAGGCTGAGCAAGCCATGGAGAGCAAGCCAGGAGGCAGCATCCCACCATGCATGGCCTCAGCGTCGGCTCCTGCCTCCAGGTTCCTGCCCTGTCTGAGTCCCTGTCCTGACTTCTCTCAGTGATGGACTGTGACCTGATGAAGTATGAGCTGAAATAGACCCTTTCCTCCCAAACTGTTTTCTGCCATAGTGTTTTATCACAGCAATAGAAACGCTAATCAAGCAAAGCTAATATCCCAGATTTATGTTGAGAGTATAAAATAGCTCCTTTTTCCCTAGGGGAAGAATATGATCTGAAAATATATATTTAAAGATATTACATATAAACACACATATTATGGATATTTAGGGTTTTTTTTAGGGGGGCGGGGTTCGAGACAGAGTTTCTCTGTACAGCCCTGGCTGTCCTGGAACTCACTCTGTAGACCAGGCTGGCCTTGAACACAGAAATCTTCCTGCCTCTGCCTCCCCAAGTGCTGGGATTAAAGGTATGCGCCACCAATGCCTGGCAGGATATTTAGATTTTTAAAATATCACATATTAGTGGTCATATAATTCTATTACCCACTCATACTGCATGTACACACATACATAAAAGCATCTCTAATATATTCACAGTGGCCAGCATGGTGGCTGAGGCAGGAGAATTACTTCAAATTCAAGGCCAGCCTGACCTACTTAGTGAGATTCACAGCAGCCAGGGTAACATAGTAAGACCTGTCTCAAAAACAAATGAACAAATTAGCCATAGTCTTCAACCCCAGTCATGTCACCTGATATACATACTATAAAAGGTGACAGGTATGTGAGTATATTGATATGCCAGTGTTATTTGTAAGAAACTGTTAACAAGTTAACCATTCAGTAACAGGAGTTGACCCCACCAAGTATAATCAAGTATAATCCTAAATTGCTATACCATTGAGACAGTAAAAACTTTGTCTTTAGAAAATGGTGAATGGGGCTGGAGGAATGACTCAGCGGTTAAGAGCACTGACTGCTCTTCCAGAGGTCCTGAGTTCAATTCCCAGCAACCACATGGTGGCTCACAATAATCTCTAATGGGATCTGATGCCTTCTTCTGGTGTGTCTGAAGACAGATATAGTGTACTCATATAAATAAAATAAATCTGAAAGAAAGAAAGAAAGAAAGAAAGAAAGAAAGAAAGAAAGAAAGGAAGGAAGGAAGGAAGGAAGGAAGGAAGGAAGGAAGAAAGAAAGAAAGAAAGAAAGAAAGAAAGAAAGAAAATGGTGAATGATATGCAGAAAGGTTCATGATACAGTTATGAAAGCAAACCAGCAAATGACGTGTGACCAAGCATGCATGCATGTACAGATACACATATATCCATTTCTTTTTTTTGTCTTGACAAAAAGAAAATACATAAAAGCCTTAAGAATGGTCGTGTAGAAATGGTAAATGGAGGGACTAAGGGCATTTTACTTTTAATACTAATGGCTTCTCAAAGTTTCCCCCATGTTTCTGTAATTGGGAAGAGGGCAGGAGCAGTAGTCAATGTTCTAAATAAACAAGCCGTAGGAGGCTCTCTGCTCTGTAAATGTCGAGACTGGATTCGAGCATGTTCTCCCCCTCGTCGATGGAACTTGTAATGTGACCCCATCCGCCGTAGGAATGAAGCAGACATTACGCACTTAGCGCATTTGTAGGCACGAGTGGTGCGTTAAGCTGTTTTTTAATTAATTAATTTGAGTCATGAGCATTTGAAAGTGACTATTTTATGGAGCTGAAATTTACATTTATCTCCCATTTTAAAGCCCATTTAGCAAATTAAGAAAGGAAACGGCAACATTCGGGGAAGTTACCGAGCCTACCCGCGTGCATCCTGTGAGAGCAGCTCCGTTGAGGCGCACTCGAACAGGGCTGTTCTGCAAGACCTCTAGAAAATAGCAAGCGCTGTACAAGAGCCTCTGTGAAATACTGTTTTCATCAACAGCCTGGCTGCCTGTGTCTCCATTGTGAGACATCACTGAGGCCCAGACAGCTCAGTGATCAAGAGCTCTGCCAGAGGTCCCAAGTTCAACTCCCAGCAACCACATGGTAGCTCACAACCATCTTTAATGGGATCCGATGTCCTCTTCTGATGTGTCTAAAGACAGCTACAGTGTACTCATATACATAAATAAATCTTTAAAACAAAAACCTGTGTTAAAACCCCTCATAAGCATGGAGAGGGTACTCAACCATCACCCAGTGTTATAGGGGTCTCAAATCAGAGAAGGTGGTCAGGGGAGACTTCTGAGAACCCACGCCTAGACCTTGATCTCAGAAAGAGGAAAAAAAAATAAAAGAGCAACCAACACACTAAAGAGCAACCAAGACAGGGGCCGGGGCCAGGGCCAGAGCTGGGGCCAGGATTGGGGGCGGGGGGGGGGGGGTGGTCATCACTGCAAACCAAAAGCATTCATCAGAGCCCTTTCTCCCACTGGAATGCTGGGATACTAAGACCGGTCGTTCTTTCAACAGGAAAGAAAAGCGTAGGCCAACTCTTGCTGGCTCGCTCTGCTCCTTCGGCACAGTTTACTGAAGCGTGTGAGGCTCTGCCTAACATTTAGGATATTTTGATTTAAAATGCAAACAGCAACACTGATAAAGATCGTGGCGCCAAAGCGGGCCCTCGAAGGAAAGGGCACACTAACTCCCCTCCTTCTAACCCTGGATCTCACAGCTACCTAAGCTGACGGCTTGAAATTAACTCATTCAGTTAATAATTCAAAGCCATGGGCTGGACAAGTTTTAACGCCTCAATGTTGGTTTATAATTAACCCAGACCGTGGTGTTCTTAGGTGTTTGATTTTTAATTAGTCTATTGATTAATCAGTCTGGTTAACAATTATTTATTTCTGGGGCCCTTTACTGTCTTCTATTCTTGTTAAGGGAGGGTGAGGGTTACCCTGGCTCCTTTCTCCTCTGAACCCCTCCAGATCACAGTCCCATCATTCTCTAGGGACACTGTAGATACAGTATTGAGACCAGAAAGGAAGCCTGCCCGGCCTGACACAAATGAAGGTACCCCCCCTTTTGTTCATCTGTTATCCTTGGTATCAGATTCTGCTCGCAGGAGCACATGAAATGAAGGAACTCACAGAACGGCACCCTACCCAGGCACAGGCTGGGCCCTCTCATCCCTTCCTTCCCAGTTCAGAGCTAATTGACATCTTGTGTGAGCATTGCATCATGTCCCTTTGCAAAGCCAGAAGCAACTGAGAAGGTGCTACACGCCCCCACCCACCCCCACAAGACCATCTCTCGGGGGACTAACCCAAAACAAATTACTCAGTAATGGGAGGGCCCCTCTCTCTGGCAGAGGCCCACATGTCTGTCTGTTCAGCAGTTTCTTGCCTGCTCTACTTGTAGGGGTTGCACGGGATCAGAGAGGTCACCACCTCTCTCAGGGTTACAGTGCTCTGTAGCACGCAGCTGCTCAGAACCCACACTCCTTCTCCCCGTGACAGAGGAGGAAGCACAGTTAACAACAAGGCCGGTGACTGATGCCCGTTGACGTTCTGGGGTGTCCTCCCTCGACGATCACAAAAAATTAACCCAAGACACCAGCACAAACACCAACAGTCCACCAGGGGATCGAAGCAGGTCCTACCTAGGACAAGTTTTCTCAGCATTCAGCACTATGTCACCAAATGACCAGGAGGCAGCCCAAGATGGAAATCCTTGGTAGAGATTTCCTTTGGAAAATTCCACTGTATATCCATGAAAGACCGATCTTAGAATTCTTATGGGAAAAAAAATTATCTTTACAGATCCCATGCAAGGGTGTCATGGATAACCAGGGGTCCTGGACCACAAAGCAACTCCTCTGGAAGATTCATGTATAGGACAACTCTGGGCTGCAGGAGCTGCCTGTGGTAATGCTCGCCTTGTCTCTGAGCCCCTAGGACCTGGGTGAGCTGCTTTAACTTCTTCCTCTCTAAACTCAGCTAAAGACCCGGAGCCCTACAGAGCCCATTGTGGATGCCCATCATTGGATGATTGCATCTGCTGCTGGCACCAATCACAGAGCTGCCCAGGCCTACAGGGTACCACACAGTTGGCGGAAGTGCAGGGACCCATGTGCCCAGGCCATGCCACAGACAACCGCAACTGCATCCTTCAATGAAGCTCCAGGTAAAAGCAACTGGGCGTGAGAGGGATGGCAATGTGTGTGCAAGGCTTCTCCCTGGTGCCTTTCAGGTTGGGATTTAGCATCTTCGGGCAGCTACCCACAGGTCCCTTTAACAAGCCTGGGGGGGGGGGGGGGGGACTGGGAGCCACACTGTTCCTAGCCTACAGGAATAGCCTCAGGGCAGCAGCAGGAAGGGCTGTTCCCGTTCAGGAAGCTGTGTCCTTTCTGAAGACCTAGAACCCTGGCCAGGATGGGAGCCTCAGAGTCCACTTGAAATACCCTGGGAAAACACCCCTCCCCAAACTACATCTGTACTCCTCCTCCATCCAACACAGCCTTCGAGTAATCCCCACCACCTGCCAGTTTCTCATTTTCTCTCTTGCAACAACTTAAAATTTAAAAGAAAAAAAAATTTAATCACAATTCAGGAAAACACACCCACGCATCTTGCTCACTAAGCGTGAAAGCCACCACTCCCTCGCTCAGCTCAGCCCCTGCTCCACTTCTGAGAGTGGAGGAGAGAGAAATGTCATTTGACACCACAAACACTGCCTCCTTCTCAACCTGGAGGCCCCACCTGCCGGCGTGTTTGCAAGGCTAATTCCAATCTCACTATTTGAATACACTTGCAAGCTGGGAAAACAAGCCAATAGTTCAGAGGATCCAAGGCAAACTCTGTCTGACAGCCCTAGCCCCGATGGCTGCCAAGACTGATTGACTGGCTGGTTATATTTAGAGGTGGAGGAGGAGGGGACATCAAACAGTGTAGGGCCTCCCGAACTCAAGAATGCTGTGTTGAGAACGACAGACTAGCAAATAAACAGCCGACAGCCATTCGGCTACATCATCTGGCATCCGCAAGGCACAGGCTCGCCTCCATAAACTACAGGGAATTTCAAAAGCCACCCACACCATGGCAAAAAAGAAACAACAGGCAATTAGGCCAGGTTCTGCCACAGCATCCTCACAGTTCCTCTTTGGCAGCAAGTAAACAAATAGATATGATCTAATCCTTGCTCCCCATCACCTCCGTATTCTTGCTCTGAGACAGCATGATATGGAGCAAAGACCAAGCCAAGGTTCCATGGTACAAAGAAAACCGTCGGTTTTAAACTTGGCCCTACCAGGATACACTAACATACTCCCTTAATCTCATCCTTCCAGAGGCTAAGGCAGGAGAGTCACAAGTTCAAAGCCAGCCTGGAATAAATATAGAGAGAGACCTTATCTCAAAACAATAATTATTGTTGTTATTATTATTGTTAATTAGGGCAGGGAGAAGAACTTAGTTGGTAAAGTACTTGTCTTACAAGCACAAGAATTCTATCCTCAAAACCTGTGGGGTTTTTTTATTGTTGTCATTTAGCTTTTTATTTTATTTATTTGCTTTTTTTTTTTTTAAGTTAGGAGTGATGGCTCATGACTGTAATCCCAGAATTGGAAGGCAGAGGTGGGTGGATCCCTGGAGCTCAGACACTCTGGCTAGTTCCAAAACAGTAAATGACCCTGCCTCAATAAAAAGGTGAAGAGTGTCTAAGCAAACACACCCTCGGGCTTCCACACACGGACAAACACGCGTGTACCCAACACACATATAAGCACCAATGGAGGTACAACACCTAACAGGTCCTATGCTATTAACTATTACATGGAGAGGTAGAGTGAGCTAAGTTTTATTTCTCCTCTCCTCTAAAAGACAGAAACAGCAACTGAGTCTAAACAGAGATCGGGATTGTTATTTACAACCCCCAACAGCATGCTTTATAGCATCCTAACGGCTGCTGCACATACGTGATCCCTTCATAGGACAGTGAGGAACGGAGAGGAGTCAGAGAGACTCCAGAATAAAACTGGAAGCCATCAGAACCACAGGCCTGACTCTAAGGTCAGTCAGGATAGATAGTATCCATCACAGAGAGAGTCCCTTCACTCAGTCAGCATCTGAGACGCTTCAACGCGCCAGGCACACAGTACACAGGGGGCTGTGATATGGCTGGGCCACAGTTCAGTAGCAGAGGCCTAGTCTTGCGTGTGCAGAACCCTGGGTTTTATCTTCAACATCAGGGAAGAAAAAGGATTCGGATACATATACAGGAATAAAGCAAAGAAACAAGAGAGGATAAGAAGCTCCCAACACCAGAGGAGCAAGAAGTGCTCAAAAGAATGCAATCTGCTAGGATGACATTGCAGCTTTCTCCCCCTGCCCTGCCCTTGACTCTCCTAGACTTTGAGCCTGCCAACAGGTGCTGCTGCCCTAGAGAGGCTCCTCCACATTCATGCTGAGGTATGCCTTCCTGTTGCACTCACAGATGCGACTGGGTCTGGCTTTGAGACCACCCCACTCTCCCTCTAGAACAGCAGTTTTCAACCCACGGGTCATGATCACGGCTTTGGAGATAAAGTAATTCTTTCACCTAAGACCACTGGAAAACAAAATTCATAACAGTAGCAAATTTACAGTTATGATGTAGCAACAAAAATAATTTATGTGGGGGGTGGTGTCACCACAACACTGGGAACTGTATTAAAAAGTTGCAGCGGTAGGAAGGTTGTGAACCAGTGTCCCAGAGTACCTGTGCCAGGAGGTACCTACCTGTGGCATCTGTGATATCTGTCCCCATAGTTCCGGTGCTCCATGTGACTTCCCCTCCCCCTTTCCAAGGTCCCCTGAGCATCCCAAGAGCACAGTAAGTGTCCACGGACACTAGCTAAGATGAATGAATACCCACAGTTCACAGACTATGCCCCGAGGGAACTCCCCAGAATCGCATGCCTCAGTTTCCCCATCTGCTGACCTTCAAGGGTGTGTTTGTGTATGTGCCCTTGAGTCTCAATAGAGGATTGGTATCTCTGAATATAACCGGATCCTTGCAAACAGCAAATGTTTTCTGTTAAAATGAAAAGTCAGTTCTCTGGATATCAACTGCTGACAGACAGGAAGTGCTACAAGGCCTGAAAAACAGACGGGCTCTGGGCTGGATTTTTGTAAACTGTTTTTGTTTTAATAAACTGAGGCTTTTGTTTTGTACCAAAAAAAAAAAAAAAAAAATCTAGTGCTCTGACGGATGGGATGAAAGCCAACAATGCTAAAAAAAGAACGGGTGGGGGATTGGGTGGGGGTGTTGGGAGGTGGGGACGACAATGGAGGGACAGAGGAGGAGCTGTGGAAGATAAATGGCCTAGGCAGATCTGAGCAACAGATCCAGGTTGACAGAACACAAAGCACATACAGGACCCAAGTGTCCCCACTGTTCGGTTGTTAGCACAAGACCACCCCAAGTGGGGGCTCCGGGCTTGAAGGAGGGAGGGGCGTGTGGCACTCAAATCCAAGGACCCAGCAGATGCTGGCTTTTTAGGGGCTGGCGAGGGGAACTTCATGGTTTCAGTTATTTGGGTTTTTTTTCCTCCTTGTGGCCTGGAGGCTAGAGAGGGGAAGGGGGCTTCACAGAAGTGGCGGTCAACGCACGGGTGGGAAACTGGGCTTAAATGCAAAGCCATTAGAGAAGCCTAACTTTTAATTTATCAATTAGACACCATCTGTGGATTGTGCTCCTTGGAATAACTGTTGAATCTGACAACGCACTGCGGCTTCACGAAGTTTCTGCTGTCCTTGATGCTGTTTAATTAAATTTCTGCACTTAACTCTGATTGCACCACGGCAAGCCTGATGTCTTCCTTCCCCACATTGGGTCCCTCGGCCACCTGCTGTGGCGGAGCCAAGCCTGTTTCCAGCGCAGGGCGAAATATGTATTTTCCTTGATTTTTTGTTTTGTCTTTTTTTTTTCTTCTTTAAAAGCCTTGTCTTTTCTGAACCTTCACCCGAAGGACTCAGTTCCTCTGCTGTAGGAATGGGCATTGTCTCCGGACTCAGTCAGCCCAACCTTAGGCCTACCTGTACCACCTCCGTGAGATCTTTCTGTTCTTTTTATTATGTCTCACTGAGTTAACAAAATTCAGTCTCAGTTAGCAAGTGCAGGGAGAGGTGACTTAAAATAGAACCAAATAAATGAGCATATAAGCCAACAGAAGGCAAGCGTCAAGTGGCCTCTGCTCCTGACCCTGGAAAGGGAACTGCAGATCAGCACCAGGTGGGGGAGCCTCCGGGCCCCGCTCACGGTGCAGGGTCCAGCTTTAGGTACAGCCAAGACCTACCCAGGACTCTCCCATAGCCTTCGCTTATAATGTTTTTGGTGACAAAATAATATAACAGCGGACCACTCTCTCACTTCCTGTCTCCACAGACCCAAGTTTCCTTTAGAAATCTGATAGGAGGGCAACCATACAATCTTGGTTCCTTGTACTTAGCATACTCTGCAGGATTCTTTTGGATGCTTTGACAATACTCCATCCTATATGTTTGGTTTATTTTTTCATTAGTTGATAGATATTACCTGGTTTCTACCTGTGACTACTACAAGCAATACTGTAATAGTGATCACGGGTGTTCAGATACCTATTCAAGTTCCTGCCTTCTTAATATGGTGTGTGCGTGCATGAACACATAGCACATACATGTCATATAACATCTCTATGTCCAATTATTGAGAAAACACCATGGCTGCGCCATTTATATTCCCACCAACATCAAGATGCATTCCAACAGCTTTATTCTTTTTTAGTTTTCAGTTTTCTGGGATTTATTTTATTTTACATGTGTGAGGGTTTTGCCTGCCTGTATGTAGGTGCATCACATGTGTGCCCAGTGCCTATGGAGGTCAGAAGAAAGCATAAGACTGGACTTACACACGTTTGTGAGCCACCATGTGGGTGCTGAGAATTGAATCTTGGTCCTCTGCAAAAACAGCCAGTGTCCTTAACTGCTGAGCCACCTCTCCAGCCCTATTTTTCTTTAAGATAGAACCTCTTGCATCCCAGCCTCAAACTCACTATGTACCGTAAAGTGACCTTGAGTACTATAAAGTGACCTTGAACTTGTGACCCTCCGGTCTCTACCTCCTGAGTTCTGAGATCACAGGCATGAGTTGATGTCGCGCTGGGATTGGGACCCAGGACATTGTGCCTCCTAGGCAAGCACCACCTTGAGCATTGAGCTCCACCTCCAGGCCTGTTTTGGGAGGAGGGACAGGGCGTTACCTTCTGTTGAGGACCACAGCCAGAGCCTCATTCACCTCTGTGTTTTACCGGCCTCCACCCCAGACCAGCAGCTCTCCTTATTTAAACAGAAACTTTCCCATTACGATCTCTATTCTTGGGCTGAGCACTGCCATTTCCAGGCCCATTCTGAACCCAAATGATATTCTATGAATATGAAGATAAATAATTCAGCGCAAGCCGTAGCATATAAAGAGAGAGAAGAAGGGGCTGAAGGGTCCAGGCCCTGTGAACGCCTGTGAAAAATAAACTTGGCACTCTCCCACCCACCTCTAACCGCATGGCTCCTCCAACTTAAAACCTCAAGTTCAAAAGATTTATGGACTAAAACTTCAGAACTATAAAATAAAACGCGCAGGAAATGCCGTTGCAAGAGTCAATGGCTCATTACAACAGCCGCTAAGGAGCCAGAAACCCACAGGGCGAACGGAATTGGACCCGATACTCATTTCCCCGGTGGGCCAAGGAGCCAGAGACACCCGATTCACTCCCCCACTTCCAGACGTGGGGTTTAGGGGAGTTTTCATCCTAAGAATACCGTAAGATCCTGATTTGGATGAAGGATGAAGCCTTTTGCTCCTCAAAACACAAGCAACACCACAACCCTTCAACCTGTCCCCGTCCCAGAACAAACTTAAAGAGAAATGGAACTGGCCTGAGCTGGTTGGTTCCTTTGCTCTCAGAGTTCTTAGCTCCACTGGGATGCAGGTGATGCTGTGGACCACACCCCAGCCCCAACCCCAGGCCCCACCCCAGGCCCCACCCCAGCCCCAGCCCAGGTACAGATTATAAGACTTGCTAACTCTCCAAAGCCAAGACTAGAGCCACCGGGGCATACACCCTTCTAGGGGGCTAGTTATCCTGACATCTGAGACATATTGCAGCTAACTTATAAAGCTCTCCTTTTTATGTCATTTCTGCTTTTTGACAAGGATAATCTGCATCTGTAAGAAAATGAAATCCATTGTTCTAGCTTTGTAAAGCTGACCACACGTATAGAAAAACTGATCCAAGATCTCCCGGGATTTTACATTAAACCATGTGTTTGAATTTAGAAACTCTGTGAGGGGTTACAAATCATGGGTAAAGCACTTATCTTATCATGCCTGGAGCTCTGCTTCAATCTCTAGCATGGGGGGTAGGGGTGGGGAAGAAGCACTCCTAAATTGTAGGTCCAGAAAGTAGAGCAACTAGTCTTGATAACACCTCCCATTTGGTTAGATGACACCACAGACCTCCCTCAGTCTGAGTTAATATTCCACTTGCTAAAGTCTGTAGCAAATTTTCCTGGACAAGTTTAAACCGTCAGAATGATGTCGCTCGGACCCATGTGGCAGCTCTGCACCCTGTAATTAGCCTCTGCTGAATGAGTGCGAAGCCGGATGGAGGTACGAGGGGTCAATTACACCACCAAATGAAGAAAAGAGAAGACGCTTGTCTAGGCCTCTGCTGCTGACTCAAATTAACTTTTAATATCGAACAAAATGTTATATTCACTTTTCCCAGTCTCTAAAATCTTCCTTCTGTGGAAGTAATAAGGTATTTTTAAATTTTAATAAGACTAGGAAACGAGAGCGAAATCACTCCAGAAGTGCTGCTGCCTGGTCTAACATCTTCTCTCCTTGCCGTCCCAGGCATGGCCAGCAACAACGCCCATCTCAGTGGTACCAGCGACCCTAGCGCCCTAGAGGCATTCAAGGACGTGAGGCTCAGTACCTCTGACCAGAAAGCAGAAGCAGAGATTCCCTTCTCCTGGCAGCCCCCATTCCACCTTCAGCTGGGGCTTCCCAAGGAGCCCAGCCCAGGCGGCAAGTGGCCCCTAGGACACTGCCAGGAAGCTGCTCCCAACCAGGGCCTGGTGGCACAGGCCTGTTCTGCCAGCTATTCAGAAGGCTATGGCGGAAGAATCATTGAGTTCAAGGTCAGCCTGGCTGTTCAAAGGAAATCCAGGCAACTTAGTGAGGCCCTGTCTCAATACAAAACAACAACAACACTAAAACAATGATTGGAGATATAAGCTTGGTGGCAGAGTGTTTGCCTGGCATGTATTAGGCCTTGGGTCCAATCACAAAAAACAGCAACAATAACAACAAAATCTCTTCTCATGATCTAGGTTCCTGAGAGTAGGAAAAGGCAAAGGTATGAAAGAGAAATGGTTTCAACCTTTACACCCATAATCCTCTGTAAAGCTAGACTGAGCATAAAGTCCACTGTATGGAAATGGAGTGAGTGTGGCTGCCATGGGCAAACCCAGCTCCGGCCCTAGACCCTAAAACACTGGTCTCCCAGAAACATGAGCCTTCTCCAGGGGTCTGCGTCCACCTTTTGAAGCCCCTGGCAACTTTCACCCTTGCCTCGAGCAAACATTTCCCCCACCAAGATCAAAGGCAAAAAGAGCTTGCTGGCAAAGTGTCTATGGCTCTTCTCTGGTGCTGAAGGTCACCAGGTGTCCTTCTTCTCTAGTGTCACCAGGGCAACAGTGTGCTACTGTCTAAGTGACACAGTGAAGGGCCGGGTTCTCAGACGTTCACCCCCTGCCAGGTCACAAAGGTGCAGGTGGGGCAGGAGGTTTAACGGAGGCAGAACACTCATGGTGAGGAAAGGGGTTGGCCTCCTCGCTGCACAAGAAAGAGCGAGCCAGCTGCGTAGGAAATGGTAGTGGGATCAGCTCAAGCCACAGCAGGCACTTCCGGAGACAGGAAGTAGGAGAAAACCCCCTGAGTAACCTGGATGTATCTGTCACCAGGAGACCCTAACACTTCAAGGCAGACGCAATTTCCCCAGACAAGCCTGGGCACACAACTGTCAGACAAAACACTCTCATGACCACCACCACCACCACCACCACCACCACCACCACCGGAGTCTACTTTACAAATGAATAAGCTAAGGCTCAGACAGGCAGGTCCCTGCTCAGAGCCCCAGATGCTGGAAGCAGGGTTTGGAAGCCTTGTCTTCCTGGCTCCAAGACTCTTGAGCTAAGCTATGAGTCTACTCTCTGTCTCTAGTAGCTGGATTTGAAAGAAGTAAATGACCATACAGAGAACAGGGTGGCATGGCGGCGACTCAAGTCACTTCTGCCTCGCTAGCTGTCCACAAAGGGTTTCTCAGCTCCCTTACTCCAAGCAGTGGGACCCAATGTGTCCACAGAATTGGACAGGGTAGAGAATATGCAAGGCTCCTTCTCCAGGAATGTCTGGGAAATGAAGGGTGACATCCCTGGGACAACCTGTCACTCACTGGCAGAGCTGCCTGCATTCTGCAACCTGCTTTGAGATGCTCTCTAGGAAAACCAATCTTAAAGTATCAAGAGCATCATCGAAGCACACCAGCGAGGGACAGTCCCTGATTTTACCTACATCTTCCCCATAAGGAATATTTATATGTTGGTATTTATGACACCTTAGGTAACATACCTGTGCAACTGTTAGAAGCAATGTGAAAATCACCCCTCCTTTATCCGATCTACAGTCGTTTCCCATAAGCCCAGTTTCTAGTATTCACAACATCCTTTAACCTTTCCGGGCCAGCCTCCAGGGTCCCCACTGCCCTGGAATGATCAGGATCCCACATCTCAGGTTCACCCTCCTACTCCAATCTCACTTCCCTAAACTTAAGTGATGACTTCCGAGCATGTCCATTGTCCCTACGTCCTAACTCCAAAGACACAGCTTAGCTTCAGCTGCAAATCTGGACTCCTGAATTTGATCCCCAGGCAACCTTGAACCTTAAATAAAGCTATAGTCTCCAGAAAAGCCATAGGCCACAGGCTACTGTAGATGACCAGAACCAGCCTAGAGAAAAACCAGAAAGAGTTTTACTGGTTTTGCAGGTTCCCCTACTACCACCAAAATAAATAAATAAAAAAAAAGGTTATCTATAAAACAAAAACAAATACACAGAGAACAAGTTTTCCTTTGCTGCTCTTTGCCCTTGATTTTTCTGGTTTTTCTGCTTTCTTCAGAGGTAAACAGTTACCACGATCTGTAACTGGGAATCAGGTGGTATCTTCTGAAGCTAGGCTTGCCAGTGGGGGAGTTCCTCCAAACAGCAGTCTTTCTAAGATGTTTCAGCAGACTGACCACTCATGATAGAGGCAGGAAAGCAGGGGTGTGAGCAACTGGCTCACAAAGAAGATGGGTGACCAGCCATCCTGGCCGCCTTATCAAGTCTGAGACAGAGGTGAGGCAAGCACACACTTGACAGAGGGCAATGGTTCATCCAGGTTCATCCAGTGAAGAAGCGGATCATTTCTTCACCTTGACTGTGAGCATCCCTCCCTGGAGCACAGGCATCTCATATTTACTGATGGGAAAAAAACCCTCAACCAAAAAAAAAAAAAAAAAAAAAGTCCAGCAGGTTGTAAGTAAACCTAAGTAAACAGGATGTGACAAAGGCCTAGAAAGGCAGCCAGTGGCTCAACTGCACTGGAGTCATTGTTAATAAGCAAGTGGAGGTGGCCTGGCAAGTACAGATGCCTGGACTAAGCAAGCACCACCCAGTGGGGGCCTCAAAAGCACAAGGTCCAGGATGGCTCTGCAGGCCTCCATCTTCCTGCTACAGCACGATGAGGATGACTGTGTCCGGCTCTGAGAACTACAGTCCTTCAGCTCCTGGTCACTGCCCACCTAACGCTGCTTTCCCCAAAAGTAGCCAGGCCTGTCTGCTGGGGTAGGGGTTGGGAGGTGTTGGGAGAGGGAGGTGTTAGGGGAATCCTGAGGCTTAAGCTTTTCTAGGTGCTGTCCCTGAGAACAGAAACCCCCAAGAGCAGAGAGTAGCTGTAGCTGCTGTAGCCACCGTGCACTGCAGCTCTTGGTTGCCCAGAGAGGGCCTAGGCCTCAGTTCCAAGAGAAGGGATGCCTCTGTGGCCATAAACAAGCCTTCAAGGAGAAGAGGGGCCAAGCCGGCTTTGTTTCTCGGGAAGGCCTGACTCATTAGGGAGAAAGCTAAGTTGAACAGGCTAACTAAGAACCATTCAGCCTGGAGAATTGGGGAAGGGTCCCCCTGAAAGGGCCAGGGCAGCTGGCAGGGCGGTGTGAGGCCTGCATCTCAACCCATCCAAAAGAACCACATCAATTTGCACACGAATAAGCACACACAAAACCCAAGGCGAGGGCATTCA
This sequence comes from Mus musculus, assembly GCF_000001635.26. NCBI lineage: Eukaryota > Metazoa > Chordata > Mammalia > Rodentia > Muridae > Mus > Mus musculus. The sequence continues at coordinate 1,774,435 of NT_187003.1, forward strand.
AAACCAAAAGGGGCTACTAATCACCTGTTTTATTTTTTTTTTCTCTCCTCTCCTTAAATTAGCTGCAACTAAGAATTTTCAAAACTCTCAAATACAATACACAGCTTAGCATTTTCATACACCTGTAAAACCACTAAGTAAAAAAACCCCATTACAAAAGACTCCAACTTTGAAAGAAGCAGTTCAAATACAGTTCTTATCAAATAGGAACAATGGAAAATGATTTAGGCAGAGAACATCAGTCACTGGAAATTAACATTTGAAAAAAAATTTTTTACATAAAAACCATCTGGGTATTGAGATGGTACACTCTGCTAAACCAAGAACATAATTAAAGAACCAGGAAGGAAGGCAGCCCATGATAAATGCTGGAAGTTGTGTGTGGTTCCTACGCCATCTTTTAATTTCTCCCTTTTTTGAGTCTTACTTAAATCTTATCAATATAGAACGTGTTGTCCTTTCCTCCCTGTAAATCTAAAATACTGCAGATGCCATATTGCTGAGAGCATCCTTGGCCAGAAGACAGAAGACACAACTTAATCTGGAGTGGGTCTCCAAGCCAGCATCCTCAACCCAAGGACTTCTACCTGAGATCCAATCATGATGTGAAAGCATAATAAGGAAAGACAAATATGCCTTGAGAGAAGTTATACAAAGAAGCCAGAAATGGGATGTGCACAGAGAGAAGGTTCAAAACAAAATGTGCCATTCTCCTCGCTCCCAGACACTCTTCCTGTAACGTGCCTTAAAGACAGACCAATAAGCAGCTCTCACCCAAATGGCATTCTCTGCCTCTTCCAGAGTGCCCGGTGACTATCTCATCTATACAATTCAGTGACCTCAGAGAAGGAAGCTAAGTCTCAGAAAGGTCAAGTGGCATTCCCAGAATCAAGGAAAAGTTATTAAGAAGTGGAACCCATCCAGGCCACTGTCCCCAAATAAGCATTTTGAGAACAGGTAGCATGGGCCAGGCCTTGGAGCAAAAGAATATGTCCTGCACAACGGTCACCAGGACTGGCATGTGACTTGTCCTTCAAGACACAGGTTTCACCAGTGTGCTGGCGTGCTTCCCCAAGTGGCGAACCCCAGCTAGAGAAGGAGGAGAAGGTTAAGTGATCCAAAGAAAAAGACACTAGGCACACATAGTCCACCTCTCAAGAGGCTATTAAAGAAGACTGGTCCAAAGGTGGGTCTGGGATCTCTACAGGACAAAGTAGGACCAATCAGTAAACGTCCCTGAAAGAATATGCAAATGTGAAAGAAAGAGAGCCAATAGAAAAGTTCCCTGGGAAAGCAGGGCCAATCACTGAACTTCCTTGCAACTGGTATGTAAATGCAGCCAAGAAAGCTGTACTCCAGCTGGAGTTCCCAGGCCACTATATGAACTCAGGATCCTAGCGGTCATCTAACCCAGTTCATGGAAAGCATTAGTACATGAAAGGTGCATGTCTTCATTGTTTGTAGTCCCATTGCTGGGCGAACAAGAACTTGAGGCAGCTGGTCACATTGCATCCAGTCAAAAAAAAAAAAAAAAAAAAAAAAAAAAGGCAGTAATGAATGTCTATGTCCAGCTTACTTTCTCCATTCTGGAATGGAAGCCAGGGAATGGTGCCACCCACAGTGGGAAGGTCTACCCACCTAACTGACTTAGGATAACCCCCTGGGGGCATGCCATGCCCAGAAGCCCTTCTCTCAGGTGTCTCTCGATCTCAACAAGCTAACAATTGAGAATAACCAGGGCAGTGGGAAGCAGGCCAACCCACAGAGAAGAGACTGGTGAGGAGGAGCAGAGAGCCATGGTGGCAGCACAGAAGCCCCTGGAGCCACCCGCCACAAAGCCAGAAAAACCTTGCGCGTCATCATCATAGTGGTCCCTTTTCTCCTTGAGCTTCTCCACACTGAGCTATTTGAAACCAAGGAGATCTTGACTTACATCTGACCCAGAAAACAATCATAACGCTGACCACAGGCTCCACAGTTTCAGAATCTATTTGCAACACTCCGTTTTGTGGCCCCATGAAAACCACTTCCACTTTTACCTTCTAGAGTCTTCTCTTGGACCAGCAACTGGGGCAATCTTCTCCCACAGCTAAGTATATTCTATCATTCTCTGGCCCCAAGCTTTCAGACCTGTGTCCCCATCACTCTGTCTCTACGCCTTCTGGACCATGTCCCCATCTCTAGCTCCGTCTCTGTGAGCTTCTGAGTTCTTAAGCCTGGCCCCTGCCTCCTGCTTTAGCTCATCTTCTACCCATCCCCCACCAAACCCTCTCCGGTCTTCCCACTCTGCCTTCCTGCTAGTCTCCTTCACAAGCTGTCTCCTTCCTGAAAATACCCGTTGGCTTGCTGCACCCAAAGTTCCAGTGGTGTGTTCTCCCTCTTAATTCCTAAGTCTATCCAAATGTTATCCTGGGCCTGATTGCTATTGCTACAACACAATAACTGTGATCCTGTAATTTATAAAGAGCAACCTATTTGGTTCAAGCTCTCAGAGTTTGGAAGGAGGGAGCATGACCTTTTGTTGCGTCTGGGAGGGCCTTCCTGACATGTGATAGCATGACAGAGGGCATCAGGGCATCACATGCTCGCTCTGTTCTCCTCTGCTCTTCTAATAAACCCACTGATGCTGTCGTATGAGGTCCCATCTTCACAAGCTCAACAAATGACAATTACCTCCCAAGGGCCTCATACCTCTAACTGTCACTAATATATGAGTCTGGATTGTACGTTTTTTAACGCATGAACTTTGGTAAGATGCAACCATAGCAATAGCAGAGACCTCCCTACACATCACCTATCCCGCTTGTCAAAAGCATTTAGCGCTAGCTGGAATCACGTTTTCTGTTTACTTATCTACTTACTTATCATTTCTCCAACTAGAATGTAAGCTGCCCCAGGGCATCGACCTTAACCACCCAGCTCATGTCTGTGTCCCCATGATATGGCCTCCCTGACGCAATATATCGAGTAAACAAAATTCCCATAATCGAGGTGCAGAATGGAATCCTGGGACACTCTACACAAGACCTACTCCAGAGTCAAACTCCCCAGAGTTTAACCAACAGTATAAGCAACATCTGGGCTGCTCTTCACTGTTATGTGCGCTACAGACTTAGAACACGTCACAGATGATATTCTCAATGGTTTTGATAGCAGAAAATAATATCTATAAACTTCAATTTGGCAAAATGCCCCTCCCCTACAATAATATCTATTCTCAGGACAACAGTGAGTTATTGAAAAAAAAAAGTACTTTAATATTGTTTTATTTCAAATTTCATCCACGAAAATTTTGAGTATATTTGTTTTCTCCTGCTGTGGTTATGAACACCTATACAACCACCTCAGGATTGCTTTTCAGCCTGCAAAGAATAAAATATTGATTATGTGGCCCCTTTACAAAAAGAAAGAGTCTGCTAACCTTTACCACAGACTTACAATTCATTAAATGGGGAAAGAGATGTATGGGCTCCAAGCCTAACCGAGGTACCACCCAGGACTAACTGAGGTTAGGGAAACAGCTGGACCAGGCCATTCTACATGTCCTGAGATGTAGAGAGAGAGAAAAAAAATCAGGTTTGTCTTAGTTAGGATTACTACTGCAGTGAAGAAACGCCATGAGCAAAAACTCAGGAAGGAAAGGGCATTGGCTTACACTTCCATATCAGTGCTCATCAACAAAGGAGATGAGGGCAGGAATCAAGCAGGGCTGCCTGGAGGCAGAAGCTGATGCAGAGGCTATGAGAGGAGCTGCTTACTGGCTTACTCCTCATGGTTTGCTCAATGGGCTTTCTGATATCACCTACCTAGGGGTAGTTCCATCCACAAAGGGCTGGGTCCTTCTCCACCAATGACTAAGAAAAATGCTCTCCGGGTTTGCCTACACACCAATCTGATGGAGGCATTTTCTCAATTGAGGCTCCCTCCTCTACAGCGGCTCTAGCTTTTGTCGAATTGACATCAACTAGCCAGCACTAAGTTACACTGTTGAAATCCACCCAGCAAAATGAAATGAGATGCACTGAGCTGAAATGTCAGTGGCTGGACTCCATCGCTGTCGCTTCCAGGTTAGGAAAAAGATGCTCCTCTCTGTCCCAAATTGTATCATGCATTAGTGCACCAAGCCCACCAATAGCCACCCACTCCTAGAAGGTCCTCTGGTACACATGCATCCTAATACAAGCTGAAAAAACCCAGCAGGGCTTTGCAGCCTGGTCAACTCCATCTTTGGACCTCCAGCCACTGAGGAAGGCACGTCCATACCTGTTCCAACTTTCCCCGCAGCGAGATTATGGAGAACTTCAGGGGGAACAGAAGGCTGAAGCCAAAAGCCCATCCAGTTTTGGCCAGTCTAGGTCCAGCAATAGGCTGGGAAACACAGGCATCCAGACTCTCCCTGAACTGGAAAGAAACCAGTGGAACGAAGTGTGTCTTTCTCTGGAAGAGAACACACTTTCGGGAGCCGTCTGGAGAAAGATGGGCCAGTGGGCTGCTGATACTCAAATCGTTAAATGACTCAACTTTCCAGAAATAAAAGGTGTCACAGTGGGAAATTCTCCATCTTGACTTCTCATTCTGGCTTCATCAGAATAAAGCCAAGGATCAGGGAACCAATTAACTTTGGAGCATTTCTTTAAAATGACAAGGCTCTCCCTTCACCAAGTCCAGTCATTACTAATTTCCTGCTTTCCACGCCCTGATCCTTTGCACCACACTGTGAAACTGCAGAGAGTCCAGGAAGGTCTAAGAACCCTTAGAAGAGCCCAAGGAGGGAGGGGCCCTTCTGGCCAGAGTGACTGCTAGCTTAGGGACTCCATCCAAGTTAAACCCATGCAGACCAGGAAGAGGCCAAGGAGCCTGGACACATGAGATGACTCTTCTAAGGCCAGACTCTAGGCCAACAACAGCCCCTGCAATGTCCCAGTCATCTGGGGATCCCCCACACCTTCCCCACCCTCAGCCCCTCAATAAAATGTCCCAGAATCACATCATGCATGAGCACAGAGGAGCAGGAGGAGTCACACCATGCAGCCTGGCGGGCAAGGCCATGCACACAGGGTCCCATGAGGAGCAAGGACACCTAGAAGCCTCCATTCCTGTCTGTCTCCCTTCTCTTCTCCAAGGCCCTAAGGTCCTATTTCTCTCCAACTCCCCCCCAAACCCTGTGTCTAAATCAAAGAAGAGATGGAGTTCTTGGTTCAGAAATCAAAACACACAGTAGCTCTGCCTCGTTCAGTGTTCCACTGATGTACATTTTGTGGTTTCAGCTCCTACAGTCAACATTGGCCCAAAGATAATACATGAAAAATTATAGAAACGATTCATAAGCTTTAAATAACTATTAGGACAGTGTATTCTAAAAATTAACCAGTTTTATTCATTGTTAAATCCCTACTAAATTTATAAAAAACTGTATATACTGTATAAGACATCTGAGGATGTTTCCATGTTTTCAGGCATCTGAGGATCCCCCACGGGAAGGAGGGGTCTACTATAAATAGAACTGGTGGCCATAGATTTCTTTACTGGGAAAAATATGAAAAAGGGAGGTCCCCAAAAAGAGATGGTAGGCGGCCCACGACCTCACACAACTGCTGAATCTCAGAAGTAGGCTGGTAAGGAAAAAACCTTAGTTCAACAACACAGTTAATAAATCAGGCTAAGAAACTCGAACCTTCTTGGGCTCCTTCAGATGCCTTCCATGGTTTAAGGGTGAGAGGGAGCCACTGAATGAGAGCACAACTCGTATTAGACCTGCTTCCCTGTGTCCCCTCACTCACCTACCTACTCATTGCATCAACACAAACTGTGGTCCGGCACTGACCTGGTCAGTGGGGACGCCAGGACTCATATGAAGAAAAAACCCAGGCTAGAAGGTTCCGAAATGGGAAGGGTAGGAAGTTGAGAGTCTGTTTTGAAGCTACACGAGCACCCTGACTTTGCTAGAATGGCACACTGATTTGCAGAATGGGAGGTATTCATATAGACCAGAGCGGGGCCAAGCCCCTGTCCCACCATCCTGTGACTGAGACACCATGTGAGCAGAGGTGACTGCTGTGGCTGCTATTGGTGTAACCCTCCCAAAAGAAATTATGGGGCTGTGGTGCCCACACTCAACCAGCCCCTCCAGAACCATCCTCCACAGAATGAGGTTTGTGGTCTCCCAGACTCCCCAGCTTCTGTGTGGTCCTGGCTAGCAGATGTCAGCATCCAGAGAAGGATAGAAGAAAAGCTGAGGCTGGGCAGTGGGGTCTAATCCCTGCTTGCTGGGCTACCTGCCTCTTCCTCTGCACTCAGAGCTCCTTTATGGAGTTCTCTCTATAACCCAATTCTAGCCATGGCCTTTTTGGCAAAGGGGCTGTGATTACTCCGCACTACTGGACTTAGCATCACTCTTCGGGGAGCACCAACCCCTATCTCAACCTCATAAACGGTGCAGGTGACCTGTTCTATGAGTCACATGCACCCTGCTGGCACCCTGGCTAACACGAGGCAGTTAGTGAACGAAATCTCATAAGCACTATGGGTGAAGAAGACATGAAGAACAAATGAGGCAGAGGAGGGGCTAAAGGCCCGGGATGCCTAGGCCAAGAGGCAGAAGAAGAGGGGAAAAGGGAGGGGGGATGCCTAAGCCAAGAGGCAGAGGAGGAGCGGCTAAAGGTCCTGGATGCCTAAGCCAAACAAGAGGCTGAATATAAGTGTGCCCAGGCCAGGGAGTCCCTTCAGCAAGGACACAGAGGCTTCCCCACCCAGCAAAGCTAAATGGTGGGTGTGAAGAGAAGTGGCTGGAAAGGAAGGTACTGTGTGACCGTGAGCCTTATAGGCAGAGCTATCAACTATCCTGGAGCAGTCTCTGAGGGCCAATTGCAGGGTGAGGCCAGCCAGGACCCCTATGTTTCCAGATACATCACTTTCTTGGACATACTAGAAACTGGCATTCACTCAGGACAAATAAGCATAAGCCGTAACAAGGCTATTCCACAGCTCTGCGCCTGGAATTGAAGTCAGAAAATAACATAAAAGCTATCAGACCATGAAATATGGTTCATGGCACTAGCCTCCTCTGAGTGGGCACGTGCAGGTGCACGTACACACACACACACACACACACACACACACACACACACGCCCTGGCACTGTTTACAGGCACTGGAGCATTCACAATCTCAGGTGGAAACACACCAGTCATTAACAGGAGATTTTGCTAAGATTATACCCAAAATAACTATCATTGGAAAACATAAAATGCTTAATACCAAACGCTTCCATATGGTTTGTTTATAATTTCCATGGCACCAGTCAGCAAGAATTCACTAAGAGGACAGCCACCGAGTCACTCAATGCTTAATTCTTCTCAATGGGCATCAAAGGAGATACGGTCAGGTATTATTGGATTCTGGACGGCCCCTAGGTTTGAAAAGTCACATTTTTGGCTTCTTACACACTCCTTTGGGTTTCTAAATATACGTGTTCCTCAAATTAGCTTCAAAAGGCCTAAAGGGAAGTATTTTCTACCGTTCATCTGCTCAGTTTGGCCAGCAGTAACTACATGCAGACAGGCAAGCGGCAAATCAGGCACACCTGTGCACCAACTTGATGATTGTAATAAAAACTGATACAAAGTGGTCTCTTTGTCTACTTACGTATTTATAGCACTGTTATGCACTCCACAGTACTTGGACACAAATGTATACAGCTCACCCTGGTAAAGCCCCTCTTTGCAGAGCTTTCTCTTCCTTTCCTCTCCCCCTGGTCTGTCAAGAGCCTTCCCGTAAATTCTCTGATCACTGTCGGGATCTCTCATAAATGTTAATTAGGAAGAAGATTTAAATGTTGCCCCCCAGCTGTGCTACACGAAGAACACCTACATCTCCAATGCTCTCCCTGCTAAGCTACAGTCTCTACAACTGTTCCCCCTTCTCTGACCAGCTCAAGGACACATACTCCTATCCTCGCAGTACATATGGACCCCCCCGCCCCCCGGTTTCTGAATCAGAAGCCAGACAGCATTGGTCATCAAAAGGAGAGGAAGTAGGTGGGTTGAGGAGCGGGTGAACTGGTTTCCAGGGTGGCATGAGAAAAAAAGGAGTAGTTGAGAGCCATAAGGAAGGACCACCGTGAGACAGACTGTTCCAGTAACTCCAAGGTTTCTCTGTGCCCCCAAATATCTCCTTTGGCCTTCTAGCAAGGACAAGAAGACATTGGACTGGAAATGACGTTTGTAGCCCTTCATGTGGGCTGGAGACATACAGGCAACACCTCTAACAGTTAACACCAATGAGCAATAGCAGACCCATCCTGACTGAAACGGTGGTGGTGGCAAAACAGGGAGAAGCCACAATACTGAGAAAGGAGGTGACCTGGAGTACAGAGGAAAAAAACAACTGAGTCATGTTATTTCTCCATGAGGTGACTTCCCTGAGTCTTATCAGTGGCCTCTAGTCTCAGAGGACAACTCAGGCATTAACTGTTACCTGCCCACCTCCTGTGACTCTCAGTCCCTGGTCTAAGAGGCCCACACTTGGGACCCTGGGAATGCCCAAGCTTGCTGCAAGTACCAGGAAAGTGCCCAAGCATACCAACAACGTACCATGTGGGGGAATAGATGGTTCTTTCCTACAGCAATGCCCACCTATTCCCCTTCTATATTACAGAGTCAGTACCCACAAGTCATTGAGAAAATGTGCAGCAAAGCTTAGAGCAGCTATACACACCCCTGTGCACACGGCTGTGAGCTGCAGGAAGAAGGGACCAAACGGGCCTTCTGTTCACCAGCGCTGAGCCACATGCAGGGCCTGGGCTAAGGATGGTGCAGTGACCAGAAGAAGAAAGTACAGTCAGACTAGGAATTCAACACACTAAGAAAGTCCAAAGGACAGCTTGGGTGACTTGTGGAAGAACTGACCATTAGCAATGCTATTCTCCGATAATGGCACAGAAGCAGCTACTGTGGGAAACCAGAGACAAACATCCCCTGCCAAGGGAGAAACCACGGACAAATGCCCGCTCCTCTGCTTCCAGCAACGGTGTTGGTAAAAAAAAAAAAAAACTGCAGAACATCCCAGTCACAGTCACGCAGACAGAATGACCCCAATTAGAGAGCCCAGAATGGCAACACCACAAGTGGAAAAGTCAGAGCTCTGCCACACGGCCTGCAAGAGCGGCTCCTACAGTACAGAGACAGGTCAGAGAGCAGTGTGACCCAGGCAGGCCTGGGCATAGACCTGTTTCTTTCCTTCACTTAGAATTCCTACAGGCAGATGAAGCACTGGGCACGCTCTCTGCTTCTTCCCCCTTTTAAGACAGAACCTCCTGGTAGCCCAGATTAGTGTCAAATTCATTATGTAGCTGGGGGTGATCTTGAACTTCTGATCCCCCTGCCTCTGGGATTGCAGGCATGTACCAGCTGGTTTCTGTTGACCTGATGATTAAACCCACAGAACTGTGCACGCTAGGCAAGCACACTACCAGCTAAGCTCCCAGCCCTGCATTCATTGTATCAAAACAATGGTTAAGGTCATTTTTAAAAAGGTATCATGGAATATAGGACCCATAATTCAAATACTGATAGGCTGACATGGCTTGAATTCCTTTTATATACAGGACACTTTGTAAAAAATGTCCAATTCATGATTCAAACAAGAACGAGACATGACCTGGTCTTGAAACCAGACATGCTGCTGCAACCCTGTGGCTTAGTACTCTAGCGCCACAGGCAGGAGGATGGCTACAAGTTTGGAAAGGCTACAGGGTCAAAGGTGGCAGAGGCAGGCTGATCTTTATGAGTTCACACAGAAACACAGGCCAGCCTGGTGTACAGAGTGAGTTTCACGATAGCCAGGGCTACACAGAGAAACCCTGTCTCAGAAAAACAAATGAACAAAGACTTGGAGAGGTGGCTTGGCAGTAAAGAGCATCTGCTGCTTACTGAGGACAGAGTTCAGTTCCCAGTACCAACATCCAGTGGCTCACAACCACCTACAACTCCAGCCCCCAGTGACCCAACGCCCTCTCCTGGCCTCCGAGAACACTGCACTCGTGTACACAGCCCCAAACACATACACCTCAGGAAAAATAAAACAAATCTTTTTATCAAAAAGAATTCATACAAAATGGGGTACTTCAAGGCTATTTCAAATGGTTTCCATGTTTACACAACTTTCCAAGAAATACAGGTGGGCATTAGAGAGTAGCAGCAGGGTCTCATTTACAGGAGTGATCTTAAGTTTTCTTTTAAAATGTTCTTAAGGGCCAGTGAGATGCTCAGCAAGCAAAAGTGTGCAAGCCTGGAGACCTGAGTTCATCCCCAGAACCCTCGATGGGTGCAGAAATGACTCCAGGAAGTTATCCTCTGACCTTCACATGTGCACCCAGGCACTAATGGCCTCACAAGCAGGCAGGCACACACACACACACACACACACACACACACACACACACACACACACACCATATGCACAGAATAGTAATTATTCTTGTAGTCATAATGCAACAGAAACAAGAGTATCATGTAAAAGCCAATACAGGTCACTTAAGAAAATCACATTTTGTGCTGGAGAGATGGCTCAGCGGTTAAGGGCACTGATTGCTCTTCCCAAGGTCCTGAGTTCAATTCCCAGCATCCATATGGTGGCTCACAATCATCTGTAATGGGATCGGATTCCCTCTTCCTTCTGGTGTGTCTGAAGACAGCTACAATGTACTCACATACATAAAATAAACAAACAAACAAATATTAAAAATAAAGAAAATCACATTTTAACTTGAGTGAAAACTAGAGACATGATCACAAATCAGAAACCACCACCGACCACTACTCACCCCTCACCTGTAACCTTTAACCTTTCTCTTCCTCCTCCCTCCAGCACCCATTTATCTACTTCCAAAAGATGCAGCTATTACAGCCTACAGGAAACACAGGACTTTGCAGAGACAAGCTTACCAAGGACAATGTGTGTGCTGTGTGCTGTTCAGAGTCTTCCAATAGAGAAAGGAAAGTGGGGCACAGACGAGAGACTTTAAGAGCAGAAACTCTGCTGCCTTTTGCATAAGGAGGGGAATTAAGACAGAGGGAGAGCCATTTATCTGCACAAAATAAAATGCAAGAAAACCAGGAGCCAGTCGTGACCTCTGACTCAGGGGAGAGGAAACGGGGAAGAAGGATGGGACGCCGGCGGAACACCGCTTTCAGCAAACTCTTGATGGGTGTGCATGTCCCATGTACCAAATGAGATGAAATTAGCAAGGCTAGAGGAGAAAGTGGGCAACCCTATAATTGAAGGCAAGCCGCAGCCAGAGGGAAAGGTGGGGGTGGCAGCAAAGAGAGAGACAGTCCAAGCTTACGACCACAGTATCTGCCTGGACCCTGTCTTCTAGGAGAGGTGGGGTGGCCTGGGGGGGGGGGGGTTACGAGCCCTTGGATATTTTTCAATAGGGCAGTCTTTTGTGATCGCATGAGCAAGCCGCCACATTTCTAACCTAGATGTGTGAGAGGACTGTACACAGGAGTCAGCTCTTGAAGCCCAGTGCTGGGGCTCTCGGGGAGGAAGAAGGGTCACACAGGGAACTATGGAATGAAGAGACTTGCTACACCGGTGTGATGTAAAAGCAGAGTTTCTGAAGGATGTATGCATCTCAGTGCACGTGTACATCCATGTGTGTGCATGAACGTGTACACTACCCCTCATACTTCCTGGATCTCACCACTCAAGTAGCCTGGAAGCAAAGGTACTCCAGTAACTCATGCCTTGAACTCTGACTCCATCTCCCACTAAAGGGAACCAGTACCTCAGAGACATGGCCAACTCCAAGTCTAAGACAGGGTAGACACAAGGTAAGCTTGGCACGTTGTGTTATGACAAGCACAAAAGAAGTCCTTTCAACGTGTTTAGTGGCCTCGGAAGGAAAGGTCTCCCATTGGCCCAATCTTGGAGCAACCTGAGCACCAAAATTACTAAGAACAGGAATGATCATAAGCCACTGAGACACCAGGATTTGATGAGCTGATTTCTGTGATAACAAGATGTTCAATTAATGGGAAGACAGGTCTCTTGCATACATACAGCAGAATATCAATGGCCAGCTGGGTAACAGGAGGAGCAAAGAAGTTGGAAAAAGTGTTCTTTAGTCATCAAGGCAAGAAGAATCTTCAGCAAGTGCTAAGTCCAGTGGAAATTTTGATGAGGAACATGATCAGTGATCCTCCAAAGACGGCTTATTAGCTCTTAAAAAAAAACAACTTATAATAACTACACACTAGAGAAATCAAACAGCACCTTAGTCGGGTGATCAAAAGATAAGCAGATGGACAGACGGATTCCCGAGCAAGCGCTTCCAGATGGGGAAGGATACGAAAGCAAAGACATCAGACTCTGTCCAGGAACACAGAACTTGATTCCAACCATGAGGCCATTAAACCAGAGTGTCTCCTTCAGTTGTTCTCATTTTGTGAGCCTCTCACTGAACCTGGACCAACTGGCAAGCAAGCTGTCAGGATTCGCCTGTCTCTGTCAACCCCTGATCTCCAGTCTCTGGAATTCAGACACGCAGACAAGCTTGGCTCTATGTGGACACTGGAGATCTGAACCCAGGTCCTCAAGCACTTTACCCGGTGAGCCAGCTCCCTAGCCTGGAAGCAGTATATCCTTTGTAGGTGAGAACACGACTGGAGACTGTGGAATTCCAGATTCAGTTGACAAAGAAGGCATAGAAACAAGTGTCACGCCTGATCCTCTATTCTCCCCCATGCTGGAGGGGAAAAGAATCCTACAAAGACTAAACAAGGCTGACTGGCAAAAATCAGATTATACGTGGTAAAGGATTTCAGTGATGCTAACAACTTTTGGTTGGTTGGTTTTTGATACTAGGTCTCATATAGTCTAAGCTAGCCCCAACCTCACTACGCCAAGGATGACCCAGAACCTCTCTCTTACTGCTGATCCTGCCTTTTACCTTCCAAATGCCAGGATAACAAGTGTATACAAATCATGCTTGGTTTATGTACTGCTAGGGATCAAACCCCATGCAAGAATTCTACCGGCTGAGCCACATCTATAGTAACAGGCAGATATGGGAGTAACCTTTCTATTCATTCACAAGACTGCAACTTGGTGTGTGATGCCCTGGAACTTCTGAGTGATTTCCAAAGGAGAAAGGAACAGGATAATAGTTGGTACACAGAGCTAAGGACTGCACCCTCGGGCCTGGGACTCCTTGCAACTCAGCTCCTCCTGAGCCCTGCCTCCCAGTCTGCAAAGTGGGTCAGAGAGCTCCTACCCCTTCCTGACCTCACAGGCTTTGCAGAAAGATAATGTAACAAACACACAAACACAGCATTATTGATTTCTAGCATGGCTTTCTGAGGACAGCCATCATGTGCAAAGCTTTCTTATCTGGTATCAGATTCTACAAGATAATATTGAATGACTACAAATTCAGGTGACCTCAAAAAAAAAAAAAAAAAGGATCATGGTCCCAAGTTCTCTAACTGGTATTATTTAAACAAATATTTGATTTAAGTACAAGTCACCAAGCCATCAATGTATTCTCGGATCATTTCAAAATGTGTACTTAGAGACGGAGAAAGACAACTCAAGAGGTAAAGGGCTTGCCTTGTAAGCATGATGACCTGAGTGTGACTCCTAGAACCCCAGTTAAAACAGCTTAGTTAGTGCAGGAGTGTTGAAACAAGAATCCCAGTGCCAGGCATGTAAAGACAGGCAGCTCTTGTGAGACCCACCGGCCAGCCAGACTAGCTGACATGGCAAGTTCCAAACCAGCAGGAGACCCCATCATTTCAGAAAAAGGGGGGAAAAAAGAGCCAGCTAGTGCTTACTGAGACCAGAGGTTATTCTCAACATACGTGTGTGCAAACAAGACTTAGAGCAAAAGCCGGGAGCTGTTTAGGGAGATATGAGCTTAGTTCATTTTCCTCTTAACACTTCCAAGTCTATATACAGTGGCAGGAAGACAGTTTGGTGGTCGATGAAACACTCTTCCTACCATCAGACACCTGGGAAATTCAGAAGGAAAAGAAGCGCATGAATCACGTAAAGAAGGGATCTCTATGCATCTGAAGAATGGGCAATGTGGGGCTCTGGTTTGGTTTGGTTTTATTTTATCAACAGATTCCTGGGTAAAGGCACCTGCTACCAAGCCTGATGACCCGAGTTCAATCCCTAGAGCTCAGGGAAGAGGAGAACCAACTCTTGAAGCTGCCTTGTGAGCTCCATTAGCGAACCACGGAAGGCACACATATGCACATAAACACATAAATAAAAATAGGTTTTAAATAGGTTTTTCCTGGTCCAGATTTAGACTTTCTCTCTCTGACCAAAGCTGGTTGGGAAGGGAATCATTTTAATCTCAACATCCCTGGCGAAATCCATCCAATTAATACGTGTCCTTTTACTAGGATCCAGCCACCAGGTTTCTACTGACCTTTGTCCTCCAGAGCACTTGGTGACAACTGCCAAGATGTCCCCCATTATAGCAGCCTGAAGATTTTGAGAATGACTCAAAGTTCAGGGTGGCCCCCTGGGCACACTCAACCAAGAAATCAACAGAGCTCCAGAGAAGCTGCTTATTGCCTATCCTCCCACAGGGACAGAATGTCCATGTCCCAAAGAGGTGTTCTGCCAAGAGCCCTCAGATTCACATCAAATACAATATTCAAACCAATTACCTCAGACAGCATCCCAAGGACAGCAGCATCTCCCAACACCCTCGTCCCGAGGGCCATCCTACTCAGTTCCTAATGAGAGTGGTGGATGCCACGAGGGCTACTTCAAAACTTCTTTTTCTTTTAGAAAACAGATCTCCTTTTGTTCTGGTTAAACACCAATTACTCTGCTCTCTCTAACATGCAAATCGACCGAAAAATAGGGCAATCCGCGGCTCACTCTGGTTCTACTACAAGTCTGAATGAAGAAAAGAAAGAGAACAAGGTGGAGGGAGAGGGAGAGAGTGGAAAGAAAGGGGAGAGAGGAGAGAAGAAAGATGAGCGGCAGAGGCAAATCCCTGGGGGTCTTCAATTCCAAGTGCTTTGTGCTCAGATAAAGCCCTTCTCAAAGAGTTGTTTTGTATTATCTGTGCCGCTGCCCACAAGCGGTGATTTTGCCATTATCCAAAAATAAATAAATAAAGCAAGAAAAAGGAAAAGGGGGGAGGCGGGAGGGAAGCACATTAAAGTGTACAATATAAGCAAGAAAAGCAAAACTGCCCTGACAAAGCTATTTACCCACGGCTCCCATCTGCTAAAAACACTCTCCTGAAAAGTACTGCCCTGGGAGATGACACATCAGACTGGGGACCAGAGACAGGGAGCGAGACAAGAGGACAGGAGAGACAAGAGGACAGGAGCCGCCCACACCCAAGTCCTCCTGACCATAAACAAAGTACAGTCCCCGGCAGGCAGTGGTGACTCCCACCAGGAGCTCCTTAAAGCTCCCTTCACTGTGGGCTTGGTTTGGGCTCACCCTGATTAAGCATTTCTTGCTCCATCTACATACAGGCCTCTCAGCTCCCCAAGAAAGGAGAGGCAGCCAGCACCATTTCTCAAGACTCTTTTGTATACCCTGCCACCCTGGGGTGGGGGTGGGGAGCTGAGAAAGCTAGAGATCTGAACCCCAGCTCTGTCCACCAGTCTGGGCTTACTATAGCTGCAATAAGATCCCAAGAGATGCTGGGACCACCCTGATCCCTTCCTAGTTTTTGCCTCTGGTTTCTGTATTCTTCCAGACTCAGTCCAGGTTAGCCCATTTCCTCAGAGCCAACTCAACCATATTCTGTGTGTGTGTGTGTGGGGGGGGAATCCATATAGCCCAGTCACACTCTAACAAGAGGTTTGTAGGGTCACACTGTCCCCCGGGCACCACCTGAGTGTCTCTGCAATGTACCCACACCTGAGCACACTGGGACCAGAGCAGATGTGGAAGATCCAGTGCAGACAAGACCTTGTGTTCTTGCGGAAGCTCCTTCTAAGGACACAGGCCAGAGCTTCAAGAGACATAACCAAGATGGGTCACTCTTTGCCAGTGATTTCTTCAACGTGTGGCCTGTGAGAGATCTCAGCAGAGTGTGCCCCCTGAGGTAGTCCACACTACCCCAGAAACAGAAATCCCAGACCTCTGCTCTGATGAGGCCCATGTACAGGACAGCTCTCAGCAACATGTCCCTGGTCCAGGCAGCAGTTTCCTGACCCTCATTCTATCTTCAGAACTACAGGGCAGGCCGAGAAAGACCTCTGCCATGAAATAGTCACCCATGATGAGGGAGGGAGATTCCTCACAGTTTCCCTCTCTGGGCCTGCCTTCTTCCATAGAGGCTGCCAAGCAGGGCATGAATGTCTCTCTGTTTCCTTGCCCCACTCCCTGTCCTTGGGACAAACAAAATAAAGAAACTCAAATTTGCTTCGTCTATTACATTTCATCTCATTTGGGCTCTGAAGAAAGGAAAGAAAAAAAAAAAGCCCTGCAGTATGAACACTGTCCCTCTGTTTGGTGGCTGAGACTAGACTGGAGGTGAACCCTGGAGAGTACTGGTAAGTCACAGCATGGCTATGACAACCACGGTGGAGTAGCTGGCAGGGGTGGAACTGGAGGCCGACTCCATGGGTCTTGCTTGGCAGACCATCACTTGCCCACGTCTGAAAGCGGGGTGAAATTGATACCGTTCTCCAAGGCTGCTGCAGAAATGTCCAAGACATTGTGGAGTTAGGATGAACAACCTGTGCCACGAACACAGGTAACATTACTTATTATCACTCAAGGCCAATGAAGTGGAAAGAGCTGGAACCCATATTTGAACTTAGCTAGGCTGACTTCCAACAGCCTCACAACCTAGTTTTGGACCTTTAAGGGGTGGTTATAATTCCAGCTTCCTGCGGCACCCTTGAGAGACCCCCTCCCCCTCAACAGGCCTTGGAGGACGAGATTCTGCTAGGGAAAATCTCTCAAGCACACACTGAGCACAAACCCTGAAAAGCGGGACCCCAGGAGTCAGGAGGGCCTCGGAGAGGGGTGATAGCCATGGGCAAACAGAAGCAGGCTCCTCCCCGTCGCTCTAAACACATGAAGCCAAGAGCTCCATCTCACACAGCAGCAGCGAGCGTCTCTCCTTGGAAGGGGACCCTGGCAGCGTGATGGAATATAGAGAAATCAAGATGGCAAGAAGCAGGCCCACTGTCCTCTCTAGAGCCCCCACTGCAGACAGAACACCAAGCCCACCCACATCAGCAAACATGGGATGGGAAGGAGGGGAGCAGAGCAAAGCAAACACGGAAGAAAGAATGCCACATGAAGGCAGAGGCGGATCAGACCGAGAAGACGTGGAAAGAGCCTTTACCTTTCCAGCGTGTGTTCAAGATGAGAAATGTGCATAAACTATGTGACTTTAACATTATTATTACATTTAGCATTGTGTGTGTGTGCACGTGCATGCATATATCACTACATATATGTACTATATAGTACACATCTGGAGATCTGAGGGCAACCTGAGAGAGTTAGTTCACTCCTTCCACCATGTGGGTCCCAAACTGGACTCAGGTTGTTAGGTTTGACAGCAAGCACTGCCCCACCCCACCCCACCCCCCCGGAGTTTTCAAGACAGTCCTGAATCAATCAATCCATGAAGCAATGCCCTCAATAGACCAACCCTCTACAGCAGTGACCTACAGCAGTTCTCCTAATGCTGTGACCCTTTAATACGTGTCCTCATGTTTTTGTGACACCCCCAGCCATAGCATTATTTTCATTGATACTTTCTAATTTATGCTACTGTTATGAATCATAACGTAAATATCTGATATGCAGGATATGTGACCCCCAAAAGAGGTTAGGACCCATAGGTTTAGAACCGCTGTTCTAGAGCCACTACTCATAGGACCCAGACTGATAACTGGGATTTGTCATGTGCCTGTCCCAAGAGTCCTGTGTGACAATTTGAAGGAATGCCTCTATAATCTGTATTGGTACCAGCTGTCTCTGATATATCAAATCTAGATATTGGCATCATTTGTTTTAATAGGCATGGTTTTCTTCTGCAAGCTACTAGGACTGAGTCTCTGGTCCTCCCTTGACCCGCTTACTCTTCTTTAAAGCTCCAGCCTGGCACCCCAGATAAATCATACCAGTCAGAAATGGATGCCAGAAGCACCTGAATTGTAGATAAAGGAAGCTCATGGCAAAGGAGCCAGAAGGAAAGAGGAGAGCCAAGACAGGCATGGATCCCTCTCCTTCCCTCAGTAGCTCTTGGAGGTGAAGGCAGAGAGAGGGAAGGCAGTCAGTCACCCCACAAACTGCTAGGTTCACACCATCTACTGCATTAAGACTCAGTTCTGTACCCAGATTCCCAAGCTGTGAATAGAAGGCTCACGCAGCACACAGTCCTGTGGAGAGATCTCCAGGAAGCTGGCCGAGGGAGGCACTGGAATCGTGCCAACCAGACCCCCAAGGCAGAGCCAGACCATGAGTTATGCAGCCTTCAGGGTCTCTAAGCAACGAAGGTATAACAACTCTGCACAGGACCCGCCAGGCTACTTGCCCTTTATTTATGCACCCCAGACACCTGGACAGAAATATGGGCATAAAACGACCATGTGCCCCATATTTCACTGCCAGTGAACCTCAGAGACACATCCTCCCAGTAAGACCTGCCCACAGGCTCCTGTTTACTGAGAGACGCCTCCAGCAGAGCCTGCTTGGTACCCAACCTTGCAAGCAGCAGGCTGTATAGTCCTTGTGAATAGGTTCCCCAGTCCCCAACAGGTGGGCAAGCCATCCCCACTTGTTTAGGGAACAAAATGTAGCCAGACAACAAGACTGGACGCCTGGGTCCCTAGCTGCGAACCTTCTTCAAGAATCACAATTTGAGCCTTGGATTTGGATGGTCATTTTTTCCCCTTCAGACACTCTCCTGTCTTCAGCCATTCCTCCTATGCTTCCTTCTTGAACACCATAGGCAGAGGGTGCCACGGGTACTGTGAACACACCAGACAAGGGCAGAGGCTAAGAGGATCAAAATAAAGCTGTTTACACATCCCCACCTGTCAGTTCACACATCCAAACTCGAGAGTGGGGAGTCAGGCCACAACCACCCTTCACTTCACCTCACTCAGAACAGGGCCTCTCTTGTTTTTCCTTCTAGAGAATTCCAGAGACAGACAGCTTCAAGATACCTACTGTTCTTCAGAAATAATTTCTCCCTTATGACCCCAAGCCCTGGTTAACGTCTGGCCTTAGCACAGCTCCTTGCTTAGTGCTTGCCCTCCAATCCCGGTCCTCAGGGATCCCAGGCCAACCTTGTCTCTTTTACCGTCACAGCCGAAGCCATCTCTGTCACGCCCAACTCTCAGCCATCCAACAGCCCTGCACTTACACATGCATCAGCTTTCGTGACATACACTCCTCCCAAAGATCTTCCAAAGACGGTGATGTCCTGAGCACATACGCTGGAGCCGATTCCTAAGGAGTAACTGTGAGAAGTCTGTTGGGGACTCCAATATGGAAGTAACAGAGCCTGCGTCTTCAACAAACAGCTTGTGGAACATCCTTACAGATATTCATTATCTCACTAATCCTCACAATCGTAAAGCCAGCCCCACCCCGCATTATAGAAAAGAAGTCCCAAATTTAAATAATGCATCCAAGTGGCACAGAACTGGGAGTCAAACCCAGGTCTTGTGGCAGTAAGCTGCATCCCTCTCTTCTCTATGCTGTGTTGTGCGGTACAGAATTAAATCACAGCACATCCTGTCCTTGGCAGGGAGGTGCATTTAAACTCTATATTTCACATTAAGATGATGGGATGTTATACAGCGATTAAAAGCCATGTTGTTACCAACCACCTAGTGACACATGGAAATTATTACAAAGTACCATTAAATGAAGAAGCTGAACACACACACACACACACACACACATATGAATACACAAAACTGCTAAGATACCGAAAACATTAATTTTTTAGCATTTTTTTGAATCATCTATCAGGAGCAGCCATGCCTTCTCTAATTTAGAAAAGCATATTAATAATCCTTTACTTCAGAAAAGAAAGAGCCACTGTTCTGGCTTGGCCGCAGACCAACTCATGCCACAGAGTGGGGGGCCCCCCAACCCAAGTTGCCTGGCCGGGGACTCTAGGCCACAGTGCCAGCAGCAGCAGCTTGTTGCCAAGGTGGTAAACACAACAATGACAGCCGCCAGGGATCCTCACAGTCCCTGAGCCCCATGGCTAACAAGCAACAGAGAAACCAGGCCTTCCCGAAGGAGCAGTCTGACCTCAGGGATGCCCAGCCATGAGGGATGAGGCTGAGAAAGAAACTCAAGAGCACTCCTGTCCATCCGAAGATCGGAGGGAAACACTGACCCAAAAAGGGTTCCTGGGGTCAACTCCAAGACCACAGTTTTAGAAGAGACAATCACCCGCTGTGAATATCTAGAAGAAACCCAGGACTAGACAGTTTTACCAGGGACAGGGTCCTAGTCCCAGTATCTGGTAACTTCAGGTAAGTTAACCAGTCTCTCTGAGCCTGGCATCCTTCACCGGGCAATCTGTAATGTCAAGCCTAGAAAACAGTTTTAAGAGCTGGAGGGAGAGGTAGTTGCTAAGCTCTGGAGACAATAGCTGGGACACTGTGAGGATTGTCTGCCTCGACTCTGTGGAGGGCTCCAGAAGCAGATCCTCCAATACGGCCACACCCTCCACTGACAGAAGCCCAGGACTTAGCTTGACCCCCATCTCATAAGTGCCCCTGAACCAGAACCATCCAGCCTAGAAGCCCATTCCACAGGCCCGCATGAGGCAAAAAATATACACCAGTTAAAGTTACCAAACTCCAGACTCTTTGTTACACAATAGCTAACCAACACACATTCTGACTCCTGGCACTGAGGAGTTCAATAATAGATAGATCCTATAATGCTCCCTCAATGTTCTGGACATTAACACTACCAGAAGGCCCAACGTTCATTTGCCATTCTTAGACAAGTCACTGTATCAAATACTTATATTAATTAAATGCGCCCAGACTTTACAAATATTAAAACAGAAACAATGATACATAATGATGTCCTGTGTATCTGAAAAAACTAGGAAGGGTGATTTTAAATACTTCCATCAAAGGGAATGATAAATATGAAATGTAGATATATTTACACTAATATTAATGTTTTATACTGTATACATTTATGAAAACATCTTGCTCTTGTAGAAATATATTTTAATGTATCTTCTTTAAATGGTTTTAAATATTTTTCTTCCTCTTTTTTTCCAGGGGTTGTTTTTTTTTTTGGTTTTGGTTTTTTGTTTGTTTGTTTGTTTGTTTTTGCTTTTTGTCATTTGTTATTTGTTTCTTATGATGGGTTTCACATACCCTCTTGCCTCTAACTCCCGGGCTGCTGGGATGATAGACATGAGCCACTACTCTCAGCTTTTTTTATTTAAAGGTATATATATATATATATATGGACAAGAATGATGCCTCAGAGCCTCAAGCTCCACAAAGCTGAGGATGGATTGGCCACGAAGCTGAGAGCTCAGGAGGCAGTCACTCAGAGCTTCACTCATGGTGAACAGAAGAAAACTCAATGGGGCCCAGGCTGCTCTGGGGATCCTGCGGTATTCCTGCAGAAAGCCAGCTGGTGGAAAGGAGGGCTCGATTCTGTAGGGGAAGGCCTGGGATTGGAGTAGCCCCACCTCCCAAGGCCTCTAGGCTCTAGAATGATAACATTCAGTCATCTATGAGTTCATCCATTTCAGAGGAAAATCTAGGAATTCACCCACTGACTTCTCAAGGAAATGTGGGTAGGAGGGGCCAGATATAACCATAAAAATGGACAAACTATTCCCAGAGAAATACAACACATGGGGTGCCACATCCCTATGACAGCCAAAAGATCAGTCATGGACATCTATCTCTATAACTTTGGCAGGAGCCAGCTAGAAGAGAAGAGCTGAGCTGACCTTAACCACCAAGAACAGTAGTTAAGCATACAAACAAACAAACAATAGTGCTGGCATAAGCCTTCCTGCTTTAATCATAGCTAAATCCCAAGCTTGAAGTCTCCTACCAGTTTCTGTTAGCTTGTTACTCCTCCCAGCCCCCACTGCTGCACTCGTACAGGAGAAAGCATTCCCACGAGGTGTGTGTGTGTGTGGGGTGGGGGGGAGAGCAGGTATCACTCTCCTCCTGTCTCTCTTTGGGAACAAAGGAGCCGGGAAGTCTGTCTCCCTTTATCCAAACCAACAAAATGGCAGCAAATCCTTAGTTTCAGCCAGTCTTCCACTTTGCCTGCATTCTGTCACCGTCAAGAATCAGGCAAGAAACATGACTTGAACCGTCCAATCCAAAGGCACTACCGGCTTCTCAATCCTGCTCCCTGAAGAGGTTCAGTAAACCTTCAGGCTGAAAATCTCCACCCAGGGGGCACAGGATAGACTCCAGCTTCCCAGAGGTGACAAGGGAGTTGATGTACCCCTATAGTACTGTAGGAAAACTAAGGCACAGAGAAACAAGGTGACCTTTGGATGGAATAGTCCAGGATGAAGCCACCACTGCTGAGCCACAGGTATTGTTGGGGCTAGTGAAGGCCCATGGCGCCACGTAAACCATGTCACCTTTTCCTTGGTCCCCTGAGAAAGTGTGCCAACCCTACAGGAAAAGTCTTCTCACTAAAAAATATTTAAAGGCATAAGCAGTACCCTGGCTAATTACACCCAGAAAAGGCTGACTTGGGAGTAAAGAAGTTAAGAATGAGACGCCTGGGAGAGAAGCATTCAGGGGCCAATGTGTCATCTGCAGTGACGTGGACCAAACGCAGCCAACAGGGCAAGGGAACAGGATGCATCTATGAGCAACGCACATTCCTTAGGCTTCTGCATAAACCCTGAGGCAGGAGACAGCCCCATTTTACAGATGTGGAAACTAAATGACAGAGAGGTCAGGCTATATCCAGGTCACATAGCCAATAAAAGCGCAGAGCCAAGATTCTAACCCTGGCAGTCTGGCCTGTGGATCTACTCTTAAATAATGTGATAGCATCTATCCACCTGCTTTAGAAACTTTTCCCGTTCTAAGGCTTTCTGTGTGATGTGAAGGTTTCCTTAGGCTGTCCCCTATTTGTGTTACATAATTATTTAAAAAGGATCTTCAACTCCCTGCTTTCTCTAAGGCTCGAAGATAACCAACGATGAGACATAAGACAATCAAACTAGAGAGTCTTATCACAGAAAGGGAGTAAAATAAATCTGAAAACACGATTCACAGACACACTGTGTCTCTTCTCTTCCCCACATTGACTTCCAAGTCCTCTAGCCATCTCAGTAAAAACGGATACCATGATCAAATTCCAAAGTGTGTCTCCCACACGGAGAAAAGCTTACTAGGTGCCCAGTGAGAAGCAAACATGATATATTACTACGTTACTATACAAGAGGAGACTAAGATCATTTCCCAGTATGACGTTAAAAAAAAATCAAGTCTGTAACATTCAAAGCATCTGAAGATGCTGCAGTTCGCTAAGGTAAAAACATCTCCCACAACCCCGCCTCTTCGCAAGCCTTTGCTTTCCCAATACAAAGTCACAAAATGGAGAGAATAATAAAATCTGTCCTCTTATCCCTTCGGGGCATCGAGATCACTTCAGAGAAGCCTGAGACATTTACCTAGTGTTTACTAAGAAGGGTCATATGCCTGGTAGTCTTGGGTCATGTGACATGGCACTTTAGGACACACTGGCGCTCCCTGCACCTGCTACAATGTCCCTCCCAGTTTTGGGGACTCACTGAGATTCGGCAGAACTCTCGTACATCCCTTGCAGGGCTCAGCCCCAAGAGTGTCAAGACAACTGACCCACTCAGCTCTTGGGCTCCTCTTTCTTGACATCTCAACTCTCCCCCTTTTATTCAGCTTTTGTAGAAACTTCTAGAAACCCAAGTCACCTGGCCCCAGCCTGATACCTCAAAGCAGGTCTGCCTGTGGCTGTGGGCTCATCAGGAAACTGCATGGAAATACAAGCAGGAACACAGAATCGTATGTCCCGGGCCAGTTGAAAAAGTTTCACTATGGAGTTTAAACTGTTCTAGACACAACAGAACAATAAGACCAAAAAGCCTCTTCAAGCAAAGAAAACAATATCATCTCATCCCTTGTCTGACCGGAAATACGAATTCAAAGATAAAGGTACCAGAGCCTGGAACACTAGGGCCCTACGTGGCCTGTGATAATTCCTGCAAAAAACCACACTGGTACCCATGACTCTGGACATTACATCATCCACTCCCTTAAACATTAGCTAAGACCTGTGGATGGAGAACCACCCAGGGCAGGGTAGAATGTCCAGCTATATGCCTTCGATTCACTTGTGTACTAGTTAAGAACCAATTAGAGAACTTGGGGGAAGAGAGTGGGTAGGTCTCAGGAAGCTGAGAGACAGTTCACACTCAGTACACCTGGAGTGGCAAGCATAGCCTGAACGCTGATGGCACAGTCCCTCAAGTGGCCTCTGGGCACAGTGGCCCTCTAAACGGGATGCCTTCTGTCCTGCTTGCTGACTGAAAGGAGTTGGAAACCCTACCACCGGCCCTCCTGTGTCATTATTCAACAACAAACAGAAACTATATTTAGAACTGTTTCCATGAAGGCGCCACGGGCAAAGGCCACTCAACCTCGGAGACGCAGAAAGGTGAAATGAGGTTACCCTCCCCGCTCCCAGCCATCTATTCAACACAGCGTCTCATTTTATAAATGGACCTTAAAATTCACAGGAGGAAAGACAGTTTTCCCAGGAGCCACTGCGTCCATTCTGCAAAATTACGTAACTCAGAAAATGAGGGTTGTGATTTGATTATGCCTTCAACAGCCTGGTGCCAAGGCGACCAGCTCACCGTGCCCATCAACCGCTGGTAGGGAACAAAAACAGAAGAGCAGAACAACTCTAGATAAACCCTTTTGCAGTAACCCACGTAAGTTAAGTCTTAAGCAAACCTCTTGATAGCCTCAGTGGCCCAGGTTTGCCGCACCCCACCCTAAAGCAAACTCCACGGAGGGTTTTTGGCCCACCCAGTTGGGTAGAAAAGTACACAGCTCCAAGCTTGGGCTGACTGAGTAGTTTGTCCTTATTGGAAGTTTATACTTGCCTCACACACAAGGGGTACTGTTGGAAGGAATCAAATAATTTACTGTTGGACATTCTGGTTTCAAGGACAGCACATGCCCTTAGGAAAGCAAAAATGTTACCATTTACCTTTTTTTAAAAAAAAAAAAATTTACTAGCTTTTCATTTCGAAGCAAGTTAATGGAAATAGGGCTTTTTCAAAAACGCAGTTGAAGGTGCTGAAACCTCCTGGAATCAACCTCCTTCTGTAGAATGTAGAGCTGTTTTACAGAAGGAAATTAAAAACAACAACAACAACAACAAAAAGGAGTTCTTAAGAGTTGTATTCCAGTGTCCTGCAGGTGCCCCAGGTGAGGCCTCCCTTGAGCCCACAGATCTCTACCTATGCTCTGAGCTGTCACACAGGTTTTAACTAAAGCACATTTATTTATCATCTCAACTGTTCTTTGTCCTCCTCGCTGGGCTTAATGTAGACAAAACAGGGCTAATTTTGTCTATTTCACCAGTAAGAGTGGAGGCTGCTTTCATAATCTTGTCACAAGAACCAAGCCACTTGAGACACCCCAGAGGTCATTCGTCTACGGTGCTGCACTGGGGAGACCGGGGTTCCTGAGTGAAGAGGACTATGTCATCTTTCTGCACTCGGGACAAGACACTCGTCCTTGACTGTAAGCGTGCAGCCAGGTCTTTCTATACAGGCCCAAGTGGATAGGCTCCTTGCCTGGAACAGCCTCTCACAGACCCAGGTCAAATGTCCCCCTCTTAATTCTGGGAATTTCACAATGCAAAGGGACAGGGAGGGGAAGGGAGGGGCGGGGCTTCACTTTCAGATGTTTCCATTTTCTCAGCAAGGTTCATACTCTAAAAGCAAAAGATGCTGAATTCAAAAGGAAGGTAATGATTATTTTTCATGACAAAAACCTTCCCAGGCAGCAATACCGCTGGCTTTCTCTATCCATCCACCTACCCAGGTTATCCACCTCATCCACAATTTCTGAGTTCTTTGGTTTTGTGTGTAGCGGACAGAGTTCAACATTGGGTGTCTTCCTCTATGACTCTACACATTTTAAAAAGTCAGAGTCTCTCACTGAACCTGAAAGCTCACCAGCTCAGCAAGATGGCTCAGCAAGGCCCAGGCATCTTTCTATTTGTCTCTCCGTACTGCTGGGGATGCAACTCGGGTTCTCATGTACACGCATAGCAAGCATACCAACTGTGCCATGTTCTCTGACCCCGCCCCCCAGGTTTTCCAACTTAAATATGGATGTAATTTTGTATATATTTCCTTTTTTAAAAAAATGGGTATTATACATTTATATCAAACCTAAACATGAGACTCCATTACAAAACGCTGGGGTTTCTGAGTGGGCTCCAGGACCACTCCACCCAGCTGGTGGGAGCACCTTCAGCATCAGTCAGCGAGCTCCATGGTTGCAGAACAACAGAAGGATACAACCCAACTGAGCTAATCCTTAGGGGTTGGTCAGCTGGGTTGTTCAGTTTGCCTGTATAAACAGTGCCACAATGGACATCCTTGAATAAGTCCTTTATTATTTGAGAAGAACTTTGTTTGATTACTGCCTGGGATGACATTCTTCTAGGTAGAACTCCTGGGCTCTGGGTTTGCTCTTAGGAGAGGGACTAAGGATGAGAGGAGCTGCTGATATATTTTGCTGGTACCACAACTACATTTCAGTTGATTTACTGAGTCAAAGGAGGCATGTGTTGAATAGAAAGCACACTGCTGGTGTCAGAAACACAAGTTACACAGCAGAAGGTCAGCTGGCCACACTAACCAACCAAGAAGTGGCGTTTCCGCAGTGACGAGCTGAAAGCCACACAACAGCCCTGCCCTCACTCTGGACGCCACACCACCCTGGAGCCTGAGAAAAGGCACCATGGAGGACGATTGGTCTGGGCTCCTTGGACAGACAATGGCTGGGCTCCTTGGACAGACAATGGCTGCGTTGCTCCATCTCTCTGGACCTCACTCAGGCTAGTCTTGTTTACATGTTAGACAAGATGACCATGAAAGAGGCTGTTCCTTTGACGAGAACAAATTGCTTCTCTAAGTGCTGGGTTCTACTGTGCTCTGTAACCCACTAAATGGAGATTTCATCTTTATTAGTCCCCATACCCAATCACTCCATCTCCTTACCCAAAGGTCTCTCTGACCAAGTGTTCCAGTAAACACGTAGAGCCTCCTACATACAGTGAAGCAGGGCAGAGGCCTTCCGAGGGCTTCCAGGTCAGCCTCCAACTGTGCAGTTGAGTGTAACACCTACACTCCCTGTCCAGACAGTCTGGCTGGCAGTTAGCACTCAAGCTTCCTGAATTCAAACAACATCCCTCCCTCCCAGCAATGAGACCTAAGATAGCTCCTGAAGCAGCAGGTGCCTGGACCTCAGGGCCCAATGAGTGTCTTCCTGCAGGACCACTACATGAATGACAAATGGAAGTGCATAAGGCGTTAAGAACAGAGCCTGGTAATCAATGCATGCCTAATAACACTAATAAGCATTGGGGACAATTATCCTTTCACCCAGGACACTCTTAGGGCTATTCGTTCTTACGTTACCAGTTGCTCCTGAAGACACTAAGGAAATATAAATCATTGCTCAAGACATGGTCCACCAGTCCTTACTAGGAATGCGAAGATGCCAACTTGAACAGGCAGTCTAGAATTCTTTATCCAAGGCTTGCATTTTGGAGGTTTCTGATTTCGGACAGGCAACAAGATGTGTGCATCGTATTCTACAGCACCCACCTCCCTGCTCTGCCTGCTTCTACTCAAAGACATTAGAAGTTTTTCAGAAAAATCCATGTACCCTCATAGTCAGCAGGATGGAGACGCCATATAGTCTGAGGACAGGCAGGTCAGATTCTGTAGCCCACGGAGTTATAGAAAAGCTGAGGCCGTGACACGCTAGACCTGTAGCCACGGGGTAACACGGAGGCAGGAACTGTAGAAAGGGGGACTAGGCAAGTAACTAGGGTAAGACTAAGGACAGGCTCAGTTAACACCTGAAGAAGAAACAAGAGCCTCCTAAGAGAAAGGCTCTCTCTGGCAGAGGCTGCAGCAGATGCAAAGGAGAACCTTCTAGAACGGCATCAACCATAATGGACACCCAAGAGGCCATGCAAGGCAACAAGAAGGCTGACAAATGAGGCTAGGGTCAGAGTCTGGTGACTGAGACCATACTAAAGGACCTCCCCTTAAAACTGTGGCTCAACCAGTACTTTAAAAAAAGAATATGATAGCCGGGTGTGGTGGCGCACGCCTTTAGTCCCAGCACTCGGGAAGCAGAGGCAGGCGGATTTCTGAGTTCGAGGCCAGCCTGGTCTACAAAGTGAGTTCCAGGACAGTCAGGGCTACACAGAGAAACACTGTCTCGAAAAACCAAAAAAAAATATATATATATGATTATATTGCTTTTTCAGAAAAGCCCTCTGGGCAGCCAGTGGGTCCATGGGCAGGAAGAGAGGAAGTATCCAGACAGAAGACCTGTCACTGGTCAGGTCAAAGATGAAGACACCACCAACTTGGGCAGCAAAGGGATACCACTGAGGGACGGTGCCTCAGGACTGGGGAGGTGGGGTGTGGCACAGAGACATCCTCATCAAAGTATAATACAAGAGGGAGTGGCCAGGTCCAGGAAGACAGCCACAGGAAGTGCAAGGCTCACAGGGGACGCCTTTCACATCCATTTTCTGGCAGCTTGAACCCAAGACCTTACACATGCTAATCCAGTCCTCTCCCACTCAGCTACATTCCCAGCCCCTTTTGACTTTCATTTGGAGGCAGGATTTCCCTAACTTGTCCCATCTGCCTTTGAACCCGTGAAGCTTCTGTCTCATAGAGTGGGTGGGATTATAGGTACGAGTCACCAGGCCAAGCCAAACACCACTATGCTCCTGCACGCCCATCTCAAAACTGTTCTTCATGGGTTGGGGCATTTCTAGAACATTCTCTGCAGGTTCCTCTCCTCTACCTTTGCCAGTGCCTGTACCATAAAAAAGTCACCCACCCTGAGGTACCATATGACAAAATGGCTATTGTAACCGCTCTACAACCTAGGCAGTACTCCCTGCTGTCTTCCCAACTCAGGTCACACATGGGTTGTTAAAATGCACCAATTAAATTGCCTAGGGCCCTGGTCTGTCCCATCCTCATGACTCAATGAAGCAAGTGGGGGACATCTATCAAAAGATCGGAAAAGAGAGGACATCACCAGCCACATGCTGTTCTGAGCCAGAGCCAAGAGGGGTGACAGAGAGACTGGCTGGAAGAAATTCACAGTTAGCTCCAAAGCAGGGCCCACAACCACCCACTTGTGAAACACTCACTACTCCCCCATTTAAGCCAAGCTGAGAACACGAGCCCAAAGAAAAGCTTCAGAAAGAACCCAGTGCCCGTGTACCATTCAGCCATGCGCTTCTGCCATCTTCCTCACTGTTTCTTACTGGAACAGCCAAAGACTAAGAAGAACACAGACAATGAACGGCACAGCTTTGTTGCCAAGGACACAACAGACCAGTTGAGTATGACTCTTAGGATCACTGAGTGCTGCCTCAGAGACCCCAGTGGCCACCTCTACTCCCAGGCCTCATTCGTCCTCTAAAATCTCCCTATATATCTCTGGCTGTCCTAAAACTGTAGACCAGACTGGCCTCGAACTCACAGGGATCCACAGCGATCCACCTGCTCTTGCCTCCTGAGTAAAACCTCATGTTTCTTAAGGATAGAGTACTACTGTACCTCCTAACTCTGAACAACACCCTCACATAACAGATGCAAAGTAATTACCTGGTAAACTGAACCATCACCCAAAGAGAAGGCCATCTCATGTGACAGGAATAATGTTCCTCCCAGAGCAGGAACTTTTAATGAAGGCAATGAGGAAAACTCTATAGAATCAGCATCTAGCACAGAAAAACCAGACCTGCTCTAAGTTTGGGTCAGAGAGGTGAATCTTGGCCTCAGCCGCTTCTCTGCCTTCTCCTAATGGGTGTGTACAGACTTTGACAAAAGTGATGTGCCTCGCAATCCCATCCTGCAAACCTCACCCATTCCAGTCACCCAGCCCCCTTGCATTGCACTCATACACACACATACACACACACACACACACACACCTGCTTCCCAGCAGCTGGACCGTTCTAATCAGCTGATTTTTCTCCCCCCAAGCAACCAATACAACTCACAGTTTGTAAACGGCCTTTGCTCTCAGACATTCTCTGGTCTCTACCCGGAAGCCCTCCCAAATGTCACCTAACCCAGGGACAACTGCAGCACTGGGACTCCCAGAAGGGTTGGCGAAGTGCTTCAAAACCTTGTCGGGTGCCAATAAGGACCTTCTGAGGAGACCCAGCGTTCCTCCAGTCCCAGTGACTATGACCTCAGCCCAGCAGCCAAGCACAAAACCTAGGCGGCAGTGGAGCCGCCAGCTCAGCGAGGGAAGGGGACTGACTCGTGGCCTGTTGCTTATGTTTGATTAAAGGCTGGTTTATGTTTCCTTGGGGAGTTTTTACTTCTACACTGTTATTTCACCCCTAAAATTTACAGTGCCTGAATTCTTCCGCCCTGCTTGAACCAACCCAGCCCCTCCTCTTGCTCTGGTCTGAGAATGGCCAGAAATAGTTTCCATTGTCATTGACTGAAATTTCCACTTTGATGATGGGAACAAATATTTTTCTTACCCTTTCCTGAAACAGGAATAAGTTTTTCCATACAGGTTCTTCTAATTGGGGCCTGAGGTTCAAATCTTAAGAAAAAAAAAAAAAAAAAAAAGGCAGCCAACATTCAAAAAGGCAAGAAAAGGGCATTTGCCTCTTTTCTAAAGAGGCTGACCCTGAACCTCCGCTTCACAGCCACCAAGGGAGGACCCATCCCCTTGGAGCATCCATAGCTCTTCCTCTATACTCTTGGGAGTTTAGAGAAGCCCCTGCAGGGCCCCCAGGAGCTTACATTTCAAACATGGTGCAAAGGTATCCTGCCCAACACAGGATCTCCCTGGAGGCACCCACTAACACAACTCTTCTCATACCTGTGTTTGCTTTCCCACCTCTCTCTCCCGCAGCCTCCCCTTAGCACGATGGGAGGGCTCCTCAGGTGAGCAAGCTACTGCAGGGAGCAGATACAGAAGAGGAGACAGCCTGACTCCTTCCTCTGCAGGGAACTCTGAGGGCTCATCCAGGGGAAAGGTCAGCATGAGTTCTGGTGTTACAGAGTTCTCTAGAGAGCCTCGGGTGTTTCCAGAGTTAATATTTACAAGGCCACACTGGGATTCCCAGCTGGAATCGGGTGGAGAAGAAGCAAAGCACACAGAGGGATAGCCGAAGGCTCCAAAAATTGTCTGCAGCCAACAAGGACCTTGAGGCCAGGGCGGGGGGGCTTCTTGTCATCCTTCTCTAATCCAGACCTCATTATGCTGAGCTTGCCAATCAAAGCTCAAGAACAGTTCTTAAACTGGATCTAGTCATGATCCCTATCTGTTTGTAGCAGTGACTAGAAGCCCGGGAGAGAGGGACAACACCCGCCCAGTGTCCTTGAAAGCTGTAAGGGGAGAACTCTGATTGCCTTTCCTGGCCTTGGACCAGGCCACATGCAGAGGGGGCAAAAGCATTTGGAGTGTCCATGGGAAACTGACACTACACACCTTGCCACCTCAGGCCCCCAAGTCCACGGCCCCTGATAATGCCTCAGAGTTAAGGGAAACCCAATGGGATGCTCTTAGACGGTCTTCACCTTGGTCCAGGCACAGGAGCAGCAGCAGGAGGGCTGGTGCTGAGGCAGGAAGAAGTAAGGAGGGACAAGGGGACCATTTAAAAGGGTGACCAGATACACAGTCCCATCCCTAGAGAATAGCTAGCAGCAGCAGCAAAGACCCCTGTGCCAAGTTTCTCTTCCTCGCCACAGGCCGGGCTCATAGTTTGGCTGCAAGGACAGCAAGATCTGTCTGGAGTTTCCTCTTCTCTGCATCAGAATATTGGGACTAGAGGCGACCCTCCACCAGCCTGCCTATTCCGAGACAAAGGAAGTGGAGGAGCACAGGATGCAAAATTCTGGGAGAATCATTCTTTGCCTTTGGGCACCACTTAGCTCTTTGATGAGTCTCTAAAGGTAGGAACCCCTGACCCTCCCCAACAGTCTTAAAATACTGCCTGGAAGCACTGTGCAAACTGGCAGAGAACATCTGAAGGTGCCTCCCCTCAGGGCTTTTCCCTAGAGGAATATCCCCCAACGCCTCTGCATGCCTAGCCATCCTCTGTAGCCTTCTGCAAATTGGCTTGCACCTGAAAGAGGCCAGGTGTCACCTCTGCTCTGATTTAAGTCCCCATGTGAATGTCTAAATAAAAATCCCTCCCTCGCCAACAGAGGCAAAACCCAGCTATCCCAATCCAGCAACAGAGCCAACCACCATGCGCATCCAAGATGCCTTTCCAACCCTCTCAGAGAGACACTCCAGGCAAGTATTGAACAAGAAGGCAGACTGCAAGTGTTCACAATTGCCCTCGAGCTTCAGAGAGTAATTGTGTTGCTTTCGATCGGAACATAGTTCAGCAGCAAGTGTCCAGAAAACTCGTAGGCAGCAGTTTGGTGACCACTCAAAGCAAGGAGCCATTGTTGTTCCAAAGATGTTGAGCGTGAGATGAAGCAGGGAAAGGCTGACTGGCAAGGTGCAGGACTCCGGGCACCAACTCACGTGACCCTGATACCAAACAACAATATAGACGTTCCCAAGCCGCAACCTGTCCCGTCCATCCACCTTCAAAAGGAAACACTGGGAAGAGCCAATCAGAGAGCCAGGACAGAAGGGACCGGCTCTGTAACTGCCAGCAGGTGAACTAAGGTGGTGTTCCCATCAGACACCAGAGTTGAAAGAAGGCTACCCTTGGGCTGGTGAGATGGCTCAGTGGGTAAGAGCACCCGACTGCTCTTCCAAAGGTCCAGAGTTCAAATCCCAGCAACCACATGGTGGTTCACAACCATCTGTAACAAGATCTGACTCCCTCTTCTGGAGTGTCTGAAGACAGCTACAGTGTACTAACATATAATAAATAAATAAATCTTTAAAAAAAAAATTAAAAAAAAAAAGAAAGAAAGAAGGCTACCCAACAGGCTTCCATCTTGTTTAAGATTATACTGAGCGAATGTGTTCACTTGCACCATCCAGTAGGAAGCAAGCACTCCATCAAGCCTCTACCCACATTGGATTGAGGCCTGCAAGTTTCACCACTGTGACCCAATGCTGCTGCCCACGTGTAAGGCATTGCAAGCATAAAAGACTGTATATCTTAGATTTAGGAAAGTCAGCATTTCCAGTAGGAGCTGGGTTATTCATATTACTGCCCCAACACTACCACCAAACTACTTGTGTGATCTTGAAGAGGACAGTCTGCTTCTTAAGAGTCTCAGCTTTCCCTGGTGGGAAGTGAAGAGACAGATATGACAAACCCAGGACTGGAAAATGCTTTAAAAAAAAAGAAAGAAAAAGGAAAAGGGATGGGGTTCCTGATGATGGCATAGGCTTTATTGCTTCCCCACTATTTCTGAACGCCTCCACTGTCACCATCTAAACTCTCAGCCCACCCAGGCACAATAGGCCCTGACCATTATCACCCAGGGCATCTACAAGCTCAGAAGGTGGCAAATCCTCGGCTACAATTCCTTTCTGAAAGGACAGTGCTCCCACACCCACAAGGTGTGGTCTGACCACAACAGACCTGCGGCCACCATACCACCAAGCAGAGAGGACAATCTCTCTAGCAGGCCTCCTGCTCCCTCCATGCAACACGCATTAGGAATTTACATCTAACAGATCAGCTGCTACATCCTGAGGAGCCCAGATGGTCCTGCAGTGCAGCACGCTCTGCACTTGACAGGCAGAACACCACTGGAGAGGAAACTTAAGGTGTAGAGGCGCTATCTATTCAAGGATCTGGCTTACAGGGTAGACTGTGAGGGCTCACGGCTACCTTCTGTTTCTGCCCCCAGCACCTTTACAGACCTGTGTTTCACACAAGAGATTCCCATATCCTAGCTCTTCAAGGTCTTATAAACCCCAACCTCAGAATAATCCACAATGTCTCTAACCAGGTCCTCGTGATGAACAGAAACCATCAGTGGGGTGGCCTGGGAAGGAGAGAAGGAGCTGATGTTCAGAAGGCTCCCGCGGGAAGACCCAAACAAAACCATGGAAGAGTCTGGAATGGGTGGGTGGCTAAGAGCTGGTAAAGGAGATCCAGAGAAGCCAGCCAGCCCAGCAGCGGTGAAAACCGGCGCTATACCCCCACCTAACCTCATCCCTCATCACAGACTTGTGTGGCCTACCTTTCCTTAGCCCACTTTAAAGCCCTTCCTTCGAGCATCTTTCCTGAGACACAAAGCTAAAAGCCAAGGCTTCCCCTACCCAGAGCTCCCAAAGGCAGACTGTCCCAGGCTCTGTTTACCAGCTGCGGAGCCTCTGAGACTAATCCTATCTCAGTCTTCTTTATCTCCCCTTATAAGCATTTCTGTGCTACTGACTCCATGTGTCAGGCTATAATCTGGGACACAGAGGAACGGGGCAGCTTTCCTTACAGGATGCTAATGATGATAATTGAGAATATTGAGGCTCTTCTGGCACTAAGTCATCTTTGTGCGTGTATTCTGCCTTGCTGATGAGACTATAATTTTCCAAAGGACAAAGGTTATGCCTCTTTTTCCAAAATGCCTAAAATAGAATTCTCCACAAACGATCAGCTCTGTGGGTGCCACGAAGAGATGGCATCACAGCGCGAGCCCCAGGGATCAGCGGTGCTCCAGGAGGGAGGACACGTCCAAGCCACCGGAGTGAAACACTGTGTTCCCCCATCTCAAGCTATCCAGTCTATGTGATGCCTGATGGGAACAGATCCTACTGAGAGGGGCCTCTCAAAGTCCAGCCAGCCTCCATGGATGGCTCCTGAGCACCCCTCTGAGGGTCAGAGACAGTTTGAGTTTATCTCCTTAGGCCCACCTCCCTGCCTCCTTTCTTTTCAGCTGACTCAAAGCCTTTTGAGAAGGTCAGCAGGATGTAAAATATTGAATTATGAGTACTGGTGTCGAATCACCAACACATGGTCTATAATCTGTGACACCGGAGAAGAGGAACAAAGGGCAGGGTTTGTGATCAATCCGTAAAACTGGACCCCAGGCCGTCACTTGGCATCTCCTGTCATCTCTCAAGGACCCATGCAACCAGACTACCCTGTACCACCCTTTACACGCAGCCAAAGCTGCGGCAAGCGGGGCAAGACAAGGACACCTGGGAAAAGCAAGTCATCACCCAAGTTCCAAAACAGATGGCTCTAGGCCTCAGCTTCTTGAGCTTGTAAAACGAGGGCCCGGCTGAGACACTTCCTAAGGGGTTGGAGAAACTGCGTATTTATTTCACTGTATTGTCCGCTGCCTTGTCCCCCAAATAGCTGTCCCTTTTGTGCTAATAGAACAGCCCAGGATTGACAAGACAGCCGGACACTGGGCTATATATTTCACAAAGTGTGTAACAAGCCCACCCTGCAGTCACGTGATGCCTTTTCTCTTGCACTCAGTGGGACCTCAGATCTCCCACACTAATGACGATGATGACAAGCGGTGATTTCGAAGGCCTCTCTTGTTTACCGTCTAACGGCCTCTCGGCGCCCCGTGTGAGTCAAGTTGAGATTCCCGCATCCCCGTGTACACCCTCCACCATAGCAAAGACCTAATTTAGACAGAGGCAAATTAGCTCTGTGGGGTGAAATGCATTAACCAAGTCTCCCAAACAGCACAAATCTAATTAACTGAAAATCAAAATTGCAAAGCTGCCGAAAAAGATTTCCATGGGAAAGGTCTCCTAAGGATTGAAGGAAAGTTGCGGGCCACGTGACCTGCTTAATCCGAGTCGCAGCGCTAAACTGGGATAAATGCTGTTTGGGCGATCGGGTTTGTTTGCCTTCTCACTCCTGTTTGTTTGCTCTAGATCACCTGTATCACCAGCGGGCTTTGGAGGGCTTATCTGGTACACGCAACAGCCATGAAAAGCATCCTTGCCTAGGAGTGGGCCCTAGCCTTCCCTTTCAGAAGCTGGGGGGCTATGGGAAATAAGTACAAAGCTTCCAGAAAACATGGCAGGGAATGTCTCTCCTGCCCTTGCATGAGCTCCCTAACCTCCAACTTCACCTCCACCAGGACCCCCACCACCCGACAGATGTCGCCAGCACCACCGCCAATGTCTTCTACCTAAGGCCCTGTAAATGACAGAGACTCAGTGAAGCCAGATAAACAGCTCTGGCTTTGTCCTTTCCAACTCTGATCTTTCCAAACAAAACAGCAGGTAACACCTGGCTGCTCTGGGCCCTAGCTCTTGGTGGGGAGAGTTTCCATGCGTGCCACCCCACCCAAACCCATATGTGTTTTAAACACTTCCCCCTCCCATCGGTTCATCTCAATACTGGCTGTAATGGGGAATCATATGGGGAGCCTGCAAACCCTCCCAAAGCTTACTCCACAGCCAGACCAAGGACACTAAAACCCCAAAGGTTTGACCACGCCTTCCCCAGGCCAATGCTGTCTGAAGCCAAGGCAAAGACTTGGAGCTGCATATCAGCACTTCCTGAGCTGCAGTAGGTCCCTGGTTCACTTGGGGGGTATGTGGTTAAAATGCAGGTGCCTCACTGAGCAGCTAGCTCTAGGCTGGGGACTGGGATTCTATACCGCAGCCAGGGTCCAACGTAACATCCTAGGATCAGTCCACACTCTTTGTCGTCAGACTCCAGACTTCCGGTCCCCAGACTCCTCAGCTGATGCTCAAGATGGTGATCTGTTTCCTTTCTTCGTTCCCTTTTCCATCTCTTGCCAGTGCCCGGCAGACATGCTGCACAATACACATAGCCCTCCAGGTACACACAGCTCACTCTTTACTCTATGGCTGGGCCTAGCTGCTCCCTTGAGTGAGAGACTCCTCAGCCACCATCCTCTCTGCCTCAGCCTATCTATTGTGAGTGGAAGTGTGTCCCCTGCAAAAATGTTTATGGAGAATTCTTAACCCCCAGGACCTCTAAATGGGATCATATGCAAAGGCAGGATCTTTATGGAGAACTTAGGCTAAAATGGCGTCAGGGGAGTAGGCCTTCATCTGACATAGTGTCTGTATTGGGGTAGGTGGGGGTCAACACATATACATGTTTGCACATGTACAGTGTAGACACAGGGAAAATGACCATTGTCAGCAAAGGCCCAGAACCGAACTTTTCTCCCTGGTTTTTGAAGAACCAACATCCCGAAACCTTAACCTTGGACTTTCCCAGCTCCCCAACTATACAGACAAGATATTTCTGATGCTGAAGTCACCCAGCCTGTGGTACCATATTACTTTGATCCTAAGAGGGCAACACCCTACATTTCAGACTCTAATCTAGTCTCCTGCCTGGGAGGATGTCCTGACCTGCCCACACAAGCCAGTCCCTCTGGTCATTCTTTGGACTGCCCACATTATCTGACCTTCTGCCATTTATAATATCCTACCTACCACAACGTCTGAGATACAGAAGGTATGCTTCAACCTGTCCTGGAGACAGGAAGTAGAAGTAATTTGACTTCTCCTGCCATCAGGAACTTCTCAGAGAGGTCTCTACATCTGCTGATGCCTGTGTCTGCCACAGCCTGTTCTTGTTTCCCTCCAGGCTACTAGAAAGATCACTGCTTTAAGTTGGGCTTCGGTGTGTGTGAGTGTAAGTGAGAGAGAGAGAGAGAGAGAGAGAGAGAGAGAGAGAGAGAGAGAGAGAGAGAGAGAGTGTGTGTGCACGCGCGCGTGCGCGCATGTGTGTTTTGGTTTTTTTTGAGACAGGGTTTTTCTGTGTAGCCCTGGCTGTCCTGGAACTCACTCTGTAGACCAGGCTGGCCTGGAACTCAGAAATCCGCCTGCCTCTGCCTCCCAAGTGCTGGGATTAAAGGTGTGCGCCACCACTGCCCAGCATGTATGTGTGTTTTAATCTGCCACATTGAAATGCAAACTGCCAGGTGTTAAACACACTGTCCCTTACCGTGGGGACAGCTGGTCTTCCCTCAGACTAGCATTTATCATATTTGCAGTAAATACACAAAAGGTCTTCCATTCGAAACCAGAAAGAGGGCACGATTCTTTTGTCAAAAGGCACCTGGTAACTAAATGCTGGGCAGAGCGTGGCACTGATTTGGACTGCTGCTTCTCCTATCTGGGTGTGGACCTTCACATGTGTGGACACGTGCTATGCTAGAACAGGAGAGACCAAGGTAACTGTCAGATGGATAGATCGGATACAGTGTGCAGCCAAGCTTCACTGCCGGCCCGAGGAGGAAGGGCGACATCCAGTGAAAACGTAAAAAGAAGCAAGCGCCTCTGGGAAGGGAGACCTTGACCCGCCTTAGAGCGAAGATGATGCGCTAGAGCCCGTGTTCTGTGACGATAGCACTGTAGCAGGTCCATTCATGCCCACAACTATAAAACCCAGAAATCCTCCATGTTCAGAGAGCGGAGAGGGGAGCTCTGTTAAAAATTAGGGTGTCCTCCGTGCCAGTAAAGAACAGCCCAGGCACCTTCCTGAAATTTTCTTTTTCCTTTTCACATAGAACCGGGTGGTATGAAAGGACCACTTTCTCTGCAGGGTCGATTTACATCTGGAAGAATGTATGGTCTGCTCTCCTGAAGGTTCCCAGGCTAACACAGCCTTGAAACTCCTGCATAGCACTTCATCTACCACCGGGTACATCCCCAGGGTTGGGAGAGGCTTAAATCAAACAGGATGGTTGGCACCCACCCTCCCCACCCCCACGTCCACCCCACCTCCCCGCCTCTCAGGTGCTACCACACCAGGTTTCCTCCCCTGGAGACTTTGATGGTGATCTTCAAAAAGGATGGGGGATGGCTGGAACTGCTCTAGAACCCTACACAGGCTTAGAACCTCAGCCACTGTGCAACAGAATCTCCTACAGGCGCCAAGACACAGTAACTACAGTTCTCCCAGAAGCCCTTTCTCCTGAGAGACAGAAAGCAGTCCTCCACCAGCTTGTGCCTGAACTACCTGAAAGCTTGCAACCGGAGGCATTCCCTCTCCAAGCTCCTCCTCGGCTCCCTGGGGTCAAAGCTTACATCAACAACTCTTAGCACTTGGGATTCCTCCCATGGGCCTCCCCTCCTTGAACAGCAAGGAGTTGGTGCCTTACTGCATGCAGAGTCACTGTGAGCCCTTTTTACCAAGTGTCCATTGTAAAACAAGACTTCACAATCCAGAGAGACTTGTCCCTGACAAAGACACGTGTGTGTCCCCAAGCTGTTCAAGAAAAACCCAGAACCTCTTTATTATCTACTTCAAGGTCAAAGATCTGAAACCGATCACTGACCTCCACAGCCAAAATCTTCCCACACTCTGTAGAACCAAAACCCTCTGGAAACAAGCCTGCGTGCGGGAGGACCAGGCTCCGAAGTCCTGTTTCTACAAACAACAGTAACAAAAGACACAGTGTACGTAAGTGTCTGGTTGTTCCGGGTACTACAGGAATTTGATATTTCTATGTTGTAGAGAAACTTACTAAATCCTTACAACAATAGTTCAGAGCAGTTATTACCACCCAGTCCAAATATTTCATTGTTCCTCTTATGCTAATAAGAAAACTGAGAGTGAGAGTGAGTGTGAGATGCCCACAATCTCTATCCAGGAAGAGGCAGAAAGGGGTCTGAACTCAGGTCTACCTGGCCATGACAACAAAACCTTTTGACCTCTGTCCAGCCAAACCTGGACACTAATGTCCCCACAGTGCAGGCAGATATTCTTCAACCAAGGGAAGAGCTAAGCTTCCCTCCCCCTTCTCTTGGGAAGAAAAGCAAGTTCCTTCCTCTGCTTCACATACAGAGACTTCATTTCCATGAGCTCTGAGTTCTCTAGCCTGTTACCACCAGGTGATTTGTTCTAGCACATTCTGAAGATCAGCAATGTGTCAGAACAATGTGTCTACTCTAGATGCAGCTTATGGGTTCCTCCCCTGGAGATACAGGAGCAGGATGCAGCTCCAGGCAGGCCAGGGACCAGGAAGGAAAGAAACATCTCCAGGAAAGATGGCTCACCCTCTCCTAACCCGGGTTCTAAGCTCCCTAGGTCTGAACGGACACAAATGCCCATTCACCCTCCCAAGCCGAATCCTAATCACCACCAGCAGCCAGGCAGGAAGCTGAGGCCCAGTGGGCAGCACCAGACTCTTGTCTGTGTTTAATGGTAGAACCAGGCTGCTTCTGATTCCCACAGATCTTCACTGACATCTCAAGAGCCCCTCCTTCCACTGAGCGGTGGCTTCTCGATCCTTCCTTCTTGTTGTCATCCACAGACATAAAGAGTCCCAGCCAGGTACTCTGTCCCCCAACTGCTCTTGGAACTGCCACCTGACAATCTAGTCTTGCCTTCAAGGACAGTCAAGTTACAAAGACCAAGTCACAAGCTCATTTCTGCAGACATTTTCTAATGAGCACAGCACATACCTCTACACCGACCTTGGCCACAGACACAATGGGTGTACTGTACAAATGCCCCATCGAACACTCACACTGTCACAGTCTTTCCCACAGGAGGGCTGTACAGCAAGAGGCCAACAGAGGTTTAAGCCACGAATTCTCTAAGCCCATTCTGGAAGCGACTGGTGATAGGAGGGAGTCGGAGCGGTGAGAAAGCCCAAAGCAATTTCAGGATAAAACTAGCACCAGGGAGTACTATCCGAGGAACAAGGGAAACCTGCTCTGAACACAGCCTCCAGCTCACAGGTAAGACAGGGGCACTGCAAAGTTCCTTAGCTCCCAACTTGAAGCTAAAATCCCCTGTGATGATTTGGCCCAGGAGAACAGAGGAACTACAGAATTGCAAATGTTCAGCGTCTCAGCGGGGCATTCTGACTTATAGAAGAATATTAACATTTCTTTTCAAAGGCTTTCTCTGCCCATAGAAAACCTGGCTGGCATTCCTAAGAAGGCTAGTTAGTCTTCCCTGCATGATCTCTGGGGGCTAATAGCTAAGGAGGTAGCCTCAGCCAGCCCCTGACAATGAGTATCATTCCCCGGAAGGTCTGTCTGGAAACAGTGGGACGACCTTGGGCAAGTACCTCAGCCTTAAGTGCCAGTTTTGTCAAATGGTGCCAGAGGGCAAATAACAATAGCCCAACTGGACCCCAGGTCCTAGGACCACTGAAATTTTCCCTTCATGGTATCTTCAATGGAGGTGAGGAAAACCTACCAGGGAGAAAGGTTAGCCTCAAGGATAACACGGAACTGAGAAGATCTGTGCTGTTCTGTGAAGCCAGCCTCAGAGAAGTCCCTCAGGGATGGAGAGTGTCATGTTGGGCCCTGAGGTAGAATGAGCATCCACAGAGAGACAAGGGGGCCTGAAAAACAGCTCAGTCAGTGAACTGCTTACCATGTAAGCATGGATCTAAATTCGATCCCTAGAAATCATGTCAAAATGCCAAGAGCCAGAGTCTGCTCTGTTTATCCCAACACCCTAGAGGCAGAGGCAGATCTCTGCGGGTTCAAGGCCATCTTGGTCTACATAGTAAGTTCTAGGCCAGCTAGGCAAGCATGGCAATATTTACTTGTAGTACATCTGCGCTTATGGGGACCACTGGGGTTCCCCAGGCAGCTGACCTAGCCATAGCAGCAAATATGCATCCAAGTGCTAAGAAACCTGGCGGCTCACTAAAGCACACCCCAAAGAACTCCCCATTAAGACCATCTTAGAGGGGACTGGAGAGGTGGCTCAGCAGTTAAGCAAAGGTCCTGAATTCAATTCCCAACAACCACATGGTGGCTTGCAACCATCTATAATGGGATCTGATGCGTTCTTCTGGTGTGTCTGAAAACAGCAACAGTATATATATATATATATA
Source organism: Mus musculus (assembly GCF_000001635.26). Classification (NCBI taxonomy): domain Eukaryota; kingdom Metazoa; phylum Chordata; class Mammalia; order Rodentia; family Muridae; genus Mus; species Mus musculus. The sequence goes on from NT_187003.1 coordinate 1,816,456, forward strand.
TATATATATATATATATATATATACACACACACACACACACACACACATATATATATATACATACACACATACATATATAAATAAAATGAATTTTAAAAAAGAAATTTCATTTAAAAAAGACAATCTTAAGAACAATGGCCAATAAAGGCAATATAGATAAATCATCAATACAAGTGACTTTCTGAGATTTCTACAGCCCTGACAAATACAAGTTCCCCATTTATATGCATAGATCCAAAAACATCTTAGTTAAAATTATATTTGAAAAAAAAATCATCTTCCCCTCATCTGACAAAGTTGCAGTCTACAGATGACAGAGGCTGGTAGTCCCCAGTCATCACCATGCACCCAATGACACCTACTTCATGCCAGCCTACAGTTGGCTGAAACAGACTACATTCTTCTAGTATCTATGAGCAGTCCCGCCCTAGGACCAGTTTTTATATTTCCTCGGGGGTCATTAGCATCTCCTAGCAACAAACACACCGTAAGACCTGACTTTTTACAAAAAGGAGGAGGGCAGCATGGTCAGGGTAGAAAGAAGCAGATGGACAACAGATGAAAAGCTGTGCAAGCTCACACAGCATTGTAGGCAAAACAGCTACCCACTCTGAGTGAGAGTTGGTGGTAATGTAATCACAAGGGATTCCATGGGAAGACACCACAGGGAAGGACAAGGGCTGACCCACTAAGGGTCTGAGCCCAACTACTAAGTAGGGACACAGCCATCATGTGCCTAGTGAGTTCTGTTTAACACAGAGAAATGAGCCAGGTAATGGTGGCGCACGCCTTTAAGCCCAGCACTCGGGAGGCAGAGGCAGGTGGATCTCTCCGGGCTTTAGCTTCCTCAACCTTTACTTGGGGCACTGATTTGGGTGTGACAGCTCACACCAATAATCCCAGCGCCAAGGAGGCTGAGACAGGAGCACTGCTGGATGTTCAAAGCCAGACTGGAATACACAGCAAGATATTGCATTAGAAAGAAAGAGACGAAAACTGTTTCACAAGACAGAAATGGAAATTATATTGAAAAACACAATCCATGCAAAAGAGCTAGGCACTTGAAAGGGACTCCCCCCCCGCCCCCAATATGATCTAGAACAGTGGTTTTCAATCTATTGGTTGCAATCCCTTTGGGGTTGAATAACCCTTTCACAGAGGTCACCTGAGACCATCAGAAAACAGGTATTTAAATTACGGTTCATAACAGTAGCAAAATTACATTTATGAAGTAGCAATAAAAGTAATTTTATGGTTGGGGGTCAGCACATCATGAGAAACTCTATTAAAGGGCCACAGCATTATGAAGGCTGAAAACCCCTCTTCTAGAATGTTCTGTTCACATTCCCCTTTATCTCTGAAGCAACCTTGTAAATCTCAGCAGTGGCAGAGGTGGTTGGTAAGACAGGCTAAGCAGACTGTATTCAAAATTCTTGGCACCAGAGCTTTAAGTTCCTGTTTTGCTTTGTTTTAATATCTGCTATAATCCAGAATGAGATGTTTTTGAGATAAAACCCAAGTCTATAAACACAGCGCTCATTTATATTTCACGTAGACCTTGAACACACAGCCCAAAGGTAATCTTAGGCAATATTCTTAATGTGCTCTGATTTTGACTGTGGCTCATCACAAGACCATGTGTGGAATTTTCCACTTGTGGTCATGTAGGGAAAACTTCAAATTAGGGATCTTCAACCTAGGCCACCCCTTGTGTTGCATTAATTCCATACCAACCACCCCTACCCAGCAGACACCCCATCTTATTCACTCAGTAACATCAGCTACTAGGCAGAGGTGGTCCCTGTGTTACAAAGAGACTCCCTCCAGATGTTCTCTGACCACACACACACACACAATATCAGCAGATATGAGAAAGTACTTTTTTTTTTGCACTGCCAAATTCCTTCTCCAAACCCTCCAAGCCTGGGGTTCCCCAGCTAAAAGTGTCCGGGTTGTGTGTGCCTTGGTAGGTTCACGCACGCCATGTTCTCATACAGGAAAACACAGTGTGTGAACTAAAGAAATGTCAGAGCTGGTGACCAAGCACTGAACATGGTGATGGGCCAAAATCAAAGGAAACGTACACATTCAACCACATACCGGAAGCTCCGGAGATAAGGAGGGACGCACAGTCTCCTTCCTGTCCGTCCGTGCACTTGGGATTTCTGACCTATTTTAGGGTTACTGGTGCCATATGAAACACCACGACCAAAACAACTTGGGGAGGGAAGGGTTTGTTTCATTCAAAGTTCTGTATCACAGTTTATCACTGAAAAGCAGGTTGGCAGGAACCAGGGAGGAAGAGCTGATGCAGAGACCATGGAAGGATGCTGCTTCCTGGCTTGCTCCTCCTCATCTGCTCAGCTGGCTCTCTTAGAGAACTCAGCACCACCCTGGCTGGGCCCTCCCCACCAACCACTAAGAAAATGCCCTACTTGGCCTGCCTACAACCCTTTCTTACAGAGGCATCTCTCTCTCTCTCTCTTTCTTCCTTCCTTCCTTTCTTTTTTTCTTTTTTTTTCCAAGACAGGGTTTCTCTGTGTAGCCCTGTGTAGAGCTGTCCTGGAGCTCACTCTGTAGACCAGGCTGGTCTCGAACTCAGAGACCTGCCTGCCTCTGCCTTCCAAGTGCTGGGATTAAAGGCGCATGCCACCACTGCCGGGCTACAGAGGCATTTCTCAATTGATGGTCCTTTCTGTCAGATGTCTCTAGCTTGTATCAAGCTGACATAAAAGTAGTCAGCAAAATACACAATCTTCGACCTCATCGTCATGTAAGATGGTTGTAAAAGCTAGCCTAGAATTCAGATCCACAGCTGGGGTGCAGGGGAAAGCTAGGGCAGGGGGAGGTACCTACACCTGTGTAATGAGCTGGGCAAGACAGTTTTGTTACTACTCTACGGTAAGGGTGTGTGTGTGTGTGTGTGTGTGTGTGTGTGTGTGTTCAAAGTGTACATGAATCTAACTTTATAAGCAGCAGGTCTCAGTAGGAAGTGTTCATTTGCTCTCATTAGCAGGCAGGAACGGCTCCTCTCCACAGGCAGCATGAACTCCGAGCCCCAGAAGGCCCGCAGTTGGTAAGGGACAAGCAGAGAGAAACTCAAGAGATGACCAGAAAAGCTCTTCCTCATTGAATAAAAAAAAGTTAGTAAGGAGAACCCAGTGTCCCCAGAGCCGGGTCACTTTCTAGACAGTGGAGGAAGCAGAAGCCAGGTCTCTCTGTACCCTGAATGGTAAGAAAAACAGACCCAAATAAACGCCCACTGAATTGATGCTCCCATACCCTAACAGCACCAGCCTCACATCCTCTCTGCCTCTGTTCTGCTCTCGGAGCTGTTTGTTTGTTTGGTGTTGATTTTGGTTGGTTTGAGATGGGAGACTGGCTATGTTATACAGGCTGACTTCTAACACTGGTAAGAGCTCCCTTGGCTTCAATCTTCAGGAGCCGAAACTCCAAACGAGCCCCACCATGCCCACTTAGGTCAGATTCCCTTCAAATACACACAATGCAAACGCTCTGAAATCTGACGGCAGAGCTGGGGCCTTCCACACGACCTGCGGGCCCACGGGGTGTTATCAACCATCAGAGGAGGACAGAGGGAAAGTCAACAGGAAAAGACAAACAGAATCTACAAGCCTGGCCTTCTCGGAACCTCCGAGCCAAAGCGAGTCAATTTCATTTAACCTGCATGTCAGGCTCCTTCCATGACATGGGAGAGCACCCTCAGAGGCGCTATGAGGGTTCCATTCAGCAGTCTGGACCCATCTTCCTTCCCCCTTCCTGAGCTGCACACTCCAAGGAGGGCCCGATGTCACACCAACGGACATGTGTTTTGACTCGGTGAGCTATGTCTCTGGCTCTGGTTGCAAAGGCCTCTCCGGCACCACAGCAGATTCTTTTCCCAGGAGGCTAATTTATTAACTCTTCATAAAAGCTATCTGTTTGGGAGGAGCATGCCCAGTTGGCTCGGGGTGAGAGCCTGTTGCTAAGGGAAAGAGCTAAGGAAACAATTCCTCTCCTACTCTCCCCTCAGCACCAAGACTCCAGGGATAGAGAGATACCTGACTGTCTCTGAACCCTGACTACCACGCCAGTCAGTCGGGTTCCTCCTCCTGCACCAGGGAGACAGAAAAAGCACCATGAGTCAGCTGGGGCTCCCGATGGGGTACTCGGCAGACCTACATATCCCAACCTGGAATCCTGACTAAAAGCTGTTCCCAAAGCCTTCCAGGACCTAGAGTCTACATCCTGCCCATACCTCCCCACCCAGGCCTACTAGCTCCCTACCTGGATGCTCGCCCCTCCTGAGATCAGTCTCCTCAAGTCCAAGCCCCAGCCAGTCCCATTCCTGCTGTCTCTCCCTAGGCCCGCAAAATACCTTCCATACACTAGGCATCCAGTGCAGTCATTATACTGGGGTCCCCGAGAATGGACTGCAGAGTCTTTGTATGGCAAACCCCCTGTGGGTGGGGGTCCTCTTTTGACGAGCACTCTGTGTGTGTGTGTGTGTGTGTGTGTGTGTGTGTGTGTGTGTGTGTGTGTGTGTGTGTGTGTGTGAAGGGGGGGGAGAAACCAGAGAGAGAGAGAGAGAGAGAGAGAGAAATAGAGAGAGGGAGGCCAGGTTCCATCTTGTGTTCAAGGAGACCTAGCCAAACCTAGCTTAATGCTCCAACACAGATGGTCAGTACTGGGGCCAGAATTCTGAACGAGAGCTTCCTGGACACTCCTCTTTCACAAGTACAGGCATGCATGCTATATGCTTGCTACAGCCCCTTTCTGGCCTCTCCCCTTTGGATCTTTGGATGTCACTGCACTGTCTCCACCCGTCGTCCTGAAAGCCACTGTGACTGCTGACTTCCTTTAACAAACAGGGTCCCTCCCGTCTTGTGTGCTGCCCACAGCTCTGGGGATACTTTATGTTCTAGAATCCCGCAACAGTGTCTGAGCTGAGAAGGCAGGCACTAGAATAGTCTTTATGAAGTCACCCAGCCTAACAGGAGCACAGTGAATGAATACGCTGACAGGCATCCACAGTAGCCTAATGTAACAACAGACCACGTCGTCTAGGCTTATGGTAGGAAGAATCTTTTCCTCGAAAAATAATAATACAGGACAATTTTTAAAAACCCCCACTAACCCACCAGACAAGTAAAATCAGTGATTATTATTTATACAGTTCGCACCTAGACCTTGCCCATAAAAGCACAGGTGGTGTTTATGTAACTGCATCCCTACTACGAGCCTCTCTGATGGTGTCCCCTTAATCCTGTGTTTCTACATGCGCCATGCAGGACCCAAAGCCTGTGCTTTGTCCCTCCACCCGAGTCACGGGCCCCGAGCATGCCCAGCCCAGCCCAGCCCAGCCGTGCTGAGGGCACAGCTCTATTCTGTCCTCACTGAACATTTTTTTTCCTGAGGCAGCTTCCCTTCCCCAGGTGCTAAAGCAGATTTTCCTTCTCAGTTCCCAGGACATCAAAGGTCTATTTTCACATAAAAGCGCTCAACTGAACAGATAGTAAAACAAAGGTTGCCCTTCCCCAAAGCCTCAGACGTGGCAGGATTCTCCCTGCCCAACTGGTCTTCCTCCTTTAGATTTGAGGAAACACCTCATGACGCCCAAGGGGATCCAGCACCATGGCCACCTTCCCAGCCTGCATAGGCCTCTTCCCACCATCACATCCTACCTCACCCGGGTCCCTAATCCTTCCTCTCTCCTTGGACTAATCCCTCCCCTACCTGAGGGCCCAACAGATACCTCTCTGGGGCTAATGTTTGCCTGGGGCTGTCCGCAGTGCCTCCCTGGAGCCATTCCCTCCACCAAGGTTTGCTGTCACCAAACCCTGGGGACTTGCCTAAACTCTCATTTATTTCTCTACTTATACTAAAAGGAACAACATGGCCCTATGAAGCAGGAAGGGACGGAGCTGAATCTAGCTTCTTGTCATCCGTGGGCTCTTAATAAAATCAGGGGTCAACAGGAACAAGCATCAGGCTGACACTCAAAACAGCACACACAGAGGCCAAGCTAACACACACTGCTGCCCAAACACTCACAGCACTGACAAATGGGTCTGTTTCTGTCCCAAGGTAAGACAGCAGCTTGAAGAAGAAGCCTACCACACAGTTGGGGGTTTTGTGGCATCAAATGCGTTAGTGCCCAGACTCTGTGCCCTAAAAAGAAGCAAGCAGGATGTTGTTTAACCTCATGAGTGATTAGTGAAATGCAAACTAGAGCTACAAATTGGGCACAAATGAACGAGTCTGCTACTAGTAAGGGCTTATGAGGAAGAGGGCAAGGAAAACAACTATTTGGAGGCTCTGTGTATCTGCAGAACAGTTTCTATTCAAACAGAACTCGCACATACACTGAGATGCCACAGCTCTCCTATCAGACATAGATCCTAAGAAACTCTCACACACACCCCAGATGAGTACATCTGTCTCAGAGAGCCACAGGAGTAAAAATGAATACTAGAGCTGAAGATATCCAAGATACCCAACAGATACCCAAGCTGTCCATGAAGGAATGCCACAAGCCTCTATCTGTCCTTTTTCTGTTTTGGTAATTTTGTTTTTGAAGCAGGGTCTCATTGTATTGCTTGGGCTGACCTGGAACTTTCAATCCTCCTGCCTCAGTCTCCCAAGTGTTAGAATTAAATATCAGCCTGAATGAAAAGAAAGTCTTCTTACGTAGGGTACAATGCAGAGAAATCTAAAGTGGGGCAAGGCTACCAAGAACAGTCGACCTCGAAGCACATGACAAGCAGGGGCCCTGGCTTGCGGGGTACAGTACATGTCAATACTATGTGTATAAGGTGAAATATTAAATTAAACTCAAGTTGTGTTCTTCTCTTGGTGCCAGCCTTCTTCCTTTGGGACCTCTCATTGTCTCTGTAGAAGCCTGCTTGTTAAGGGCTCAACAGTAACTACCACCTCGTCCCCTTGAGTTAGGTAAAGCGTCTCTAGGGGAAACTCAGGGCCAAATGGGAAATGTTGCTACTCACGACACAAAGCAAGACAGTCAAGAGCAAGCTGCTATCCACACCACATAGTTAGCGAGAGTGGAAACCGCACGGCTAACACTTCTGGAACGTTTTCCTTAGTAAGGCAAGGAAGTCTGAGCATCCACACCATTGGACAGCCCCCACCTCCACCTCCAGAGAAGAAACAGGGCCTTCCAGAGGCTTCTATAATCCACCAAGTTAGCAGTAGAATACCCCTCACCCACTGGTAGAAAGTGCTCAGAATCTCCTTGGACAAGCTTCTCCTGTGGGTCACTGCCTTTGGACACAGATTCTGCTACAGTCTGGATCTTAAACAGCTCCCACAGGGCCATGTGTCAAACGATAGGCCCTTGAGAGGCACTATTAAAAAGGAAGCAGAACCTTTAAGAGGTAAAGCACTAGGAGGTGTCTAGGTTATCAGGGGCATGCCCTAGCAGAGGACCTTGGGACCCCAGTGCCTTCTCTTGCTTTCTGCCCACAAGATGAGTGGTTTTGCTGCCCTATGCCATGAAGTGCTTCCTCAACAAAACAAACCTTTCACTTTTTGTAAGCTGATTATCTCAGGTGTTTTGTTATAGTGACAGAAAGCTGATTAACAACGGGCTTCCTTCTTCCAGAAACTCTTGAATAAACCCAGAATCCTTCCTGCTTGGCTCACTCACCTCTTACCACTTTTCCCTTCTGCTCCAGGAAGATCTAAGAGTTACTGATGGTCAAGGACTGAGTGTTCCCTGCCCTGTCCAATCTGCTGTCCCTCCCTCCACCCCAACCTTTCTATCCACCAGTGATTTGACTGATCCATACTCTTGAGGACATGTTTATATCTCAGATATCTTGAACTTCCAGAAAGTGACCTCTTGTTCCCACCCTTGTCTCCATTTATACAAAGGGATCTGTCGCCACCATTCCCTTCCCCAGGACACTCACCGTTGCTCCAAGTCTGTCTCTCTGGAATCCTAAGGCAGCACCTGCTCCAGGAAGCTGATCACAGCTTCTGCCTCCCTCCTTTCCTCCCGCTCAGCCCCTCCTTGAATCCCAGCGCTACATTACAAACCACCCCTGCATCTTCTCTCCTCACTCAACTCCGTGTGATCTGAATGAAGTCCTATCCGCTCTAAGGTGACAACAACAGAAACAATTCCCACTTGTTGCAAATTTGCAAGGCACCCAATGCTGTGCTGGGCAGCCTAAAGACACTCAGGAAGAGGAATAGTTCCCATAAACAGAGCCACCCAAAGGGACTCTGCCAACTAGAAAGCATACTACAAAATGACAGTCATGCGAAGAACCTGTCATTGTAAGCCTCAACAAATATTTGTGGTACAAATATTCAGGATGGGGGATGGGGGAGGAGGGAGGGAAGGAAGAAATAGATTCTAATTTGTTACCAGGATGGGGAGAAACCCTGGGAACTTCTCCCTGGAAATGCTATAAGTTCTCTAGTGGCTAATTTTTAAGTCATAACCACGTACAATTTGTGAAACAGGAACATCTTTAAAACACAAAAGAAGACAACAAAATTCTACACAGGGAGCTTCAATCATGGTTCTAGAATAAACCTTTATACTCATGGGATGAAAGGAAACAAGTTTTTGGTTGGTTGGTTGGTTGGTTTGTTTGTTTTGTTTGTTTAATGCAATTATCTGGTCCCCACAGGAGAACGAGCAGCTAGCTGTCCACTCTGGCAATGAATGCATGAATGCCAGTGGAATTAGGAGAAGCACTGGCTGCCATTTTGCGGAGGACAGGCATGAGCTAGAGAAAGCTCTGCTATGAGGCCATGAGTACTGGCAAGCTCCTTGGTCCCCCGAGGCCTGATTTTTTTTTCCCGTCTCCAGAACAGAAATAGAGATCATTCTCAATGCATGGAAACCAAACACACTCTCAACCAACTAACTGCAAAGGAGTATGTCAAATCTCCCTAAAATTTTGTTTTATCTTAAATATAATTTGGCAGTAACAGAAAACTAGGCAAAGTCCAGAGTCCCCTGCACGTTTGACTCAGCTACGCCTAACATTGCTAGCTTTCATCCCATGCTACCTTGACCACGAGATGAAACCAATACCAGGTCAAAGCTACTGAGCAAACTCTATAGACTTTTCGGACGTCACCAGTGTTTCGACTGACGTCAGTCGAAACACTGGTGACGTCCCACATCAATCCCAGGCTCCACCTCGTACTTCACAGAACTTGCTTTAAAACAAGCAAGTGTGTTACAATCATCTATTCTGCCTTGGGAAAGAAATGTCCTGGTACTAGAGGGGAGCTTGAATCTAATCCTCCTCCTCCTCCTCTCCATCAAAGCGGGCAATATTTGACACGATCTCCAAGGGAACAGAATTTGGTCTACAGTGAGATTAAAAGACCCAGACAATGACCAAGCCTCTTAAGTCTCCCAAAGCAGCCACAGCCCTGGCCTCTCTCCACAGCAACTAGGCCGGTATTTAAAAGTAGTTTATGTTCATTGCAACCGGGCCTATATGACCACTGCAAAAGCAAGCTGGCTTCAAACCAAAAAAAAAAAAAAGGCTCAAGAGAGTGGCCTAACCAAAAAATTAATTCTGTAAAAGATCTATTTCTATTCCAACTTGTTTTTAAATATATGTTCTGAGTCACACGCCATTAGCCATCTCAATTTATTAATAATCCCAGGGCAACCAACTATCTCAGATCATGCAATGATGAAATCTTGCATTAAAAAAAGAAAATGAAATGTCTGCGCGAAAACATTAAGCAGGTATTCAGCTGTGGTGACTAGGGGAGATGAGGGGTTTGTTTGGTGTTTTGGGTTTTTTTCTGTTGTTTTATAGACCAGAATGTGGTAGCTCAAACAAGACGAAGACAGTGTAAACTGGTAACTCAAACTTTGCAAAGAATCTCCTCCACTGAGCATGAGATTATTTCAGAAATGCCTGGATCAAAGAAAGTTCCCTGGGATTCCCTCCTCCTCTCGCCCCTCAGCAAAGGTTTGCGGTGGGCAGAGATGGCCCCCAAGGCTCAAAGACCCCCTTCTCTTAGCTAAGGAAATGACAGGGCTGTTCTGGCCTTTTAAAGCAAGAACAAATACTTGAGCTATAAAATCCACTTTGTAGATTGAATCAGCAAGACAGCTGTTTATACAGGAGCCTTTCCTGCCCCCACACCCCAGCCCCTCAGCAATTCCTATCAGTTTAAAAAGAAAAAATGGCTAGAACAAAGAAAAATGGGAGTTTACAAAGCAGAGCGGGCAGTGGCACCAAATGCCTGAACACTACCTTGTGCCTGCTGCTCTGGGTGACCCCCCCCCCCGAAACCCCCCTCCTTGTAAATGGAAGTGGGGAGTCTCCCCAGAGGTGAGCCACTTTTAGTGGAAGGGCCCACTAAGTGGGCTCATAGTTGTGGAAGGTTTTTGCTTGCTGGCTGTGCTGTGGCTTAGCTTTCTTTCTCTTTCCTAGGTTGTTCTTTTTCAGCCTGCAGATTCCCACGACCCTACCCTCTTCTCCTTGCTAACTATGGTGGCAGGGTCACCAAAGGCTGCTAGGCAAAAAGATGCATTTGTTCTGAATGACAGAAGGTGGAAAAAAACTGGAGCAGAAACCAGGAAGTCACTCAGCCCCACTCCCCCAACCCCCATGTCTCATGATGAGGAACAAAACCCCCCCGAATCCTGCCTGCCCCAAAGGATGGGTATTCTCCTTCTGATTCTCAGACCCTAAATCTCTTCTTCTCTTTACCCTCTAAGGCCCAAATCAGCTAGCACACCTTCACAAAGCTGCCAAGACTGGATCTCCCCTCCCTCCCACCCCTCCCTCTGTCAAGGACCCATTGACACTCTCAGCATCCAACACCTGTGGACACAGCACCTCCCCTTAATGACCTGCCTTCCCACACACACAGCACACCCAAAGGCAACCTGGCCCCAGCTCGGGAACCCCAGAGCCACACCCTGCACCCGGCCCACGGGCATGGGATCAACAAATGTTTGTTCAATGAATGAGTGCAACTCAACGGGCCCTGGCAATCACATTGCTAAACGCTAATTACGACTAGCTGCATAAATAATGAATGAAGAAATGAACTAACAAACTCTCTCTTAGCCAAGCTGCAGGGTCCGACGGGAACACCAAGAAGGAATAAATTGGCTTGTGGCTGTAGTAGGATGGTTTGAAGGCGAGGTGGCTGTCTTTGGAAGGTATGTGAGATTCGGGGAAGGAGGCAGGCAAAGCCCTGGTGGGAGGGGTTACCCATCAGCTTAGGGACTCCTGGATTCACTTTTTCATTCTGTTTCAAGTTGATCTTTGTATGACATACTCAGCTGGCATGGGTGGCGGGGGATGCTACAGAATAAGCTCCATCCCACCACACCCAATGTGGCCACTCTCCACAGCCCCAGAGGCACCGCCCCTAGCACCCGCTGGCACTTCAGAATCAAAGGCAGATGTGCACCGGGCACCCTCTAAAGTGCTTCACTGAGCAAACAAGGAGGCAAGATTGCCTGAAGGAGGCTGCGCTCACATCACCACTCTCTCCACTCCTGAAAGAAAAAGGTCACACGAATATTCAATTTGTTGCTGGTCAGAGCAGGATAGTCCCTGGTATAGGATTTGTTCTGTCCATCAAAAATAAACAAGTCTGCTTCCAGAAGCCTTCCTGAGGGTCATGGGCAGAGCTGTTTCTACTGTCTCCCTCAAATCCCACAACAGGGGGGAGGGACAGAACCACAAGGAGACAGACAGGAGTACACTTAAAGGTGACAGGGGAACTTTTTCAGTTTCCCTGAACGAGCCTCAGAAAAAGTCAATACACACTACTGAACCACGGTCCGTGAAAACAACCAAAGCCCTGACTGTATATTTAGGGCATGTGTTCTCTCTATCCATCGTCTGATCAGACAGTTGAATCTTTTCAAAGGATCAGGCCCTGACACAGGCTGAAGAGCCAGCAGACTGGCCTTAGGCCAGGCCTCCCACCAGATCACTGAGCTACAAACAGCCCACCCCCGAATGAATGGCTCCCTACATAGAGCGGGGACTCTCTCCTAAGTCTCTCTCACCTATGACCCCAGGCTTGAGATTCACCCAGGAATGGCTTTGAAAGCCACAGGAGCTCACTGCCACTGACCAAGCAAACTGGCTTTTGGGTTTCACTTTACCCAGAATAAACTGGGTACCGTAACTGAGGGTTATATAAGCTAGGTAGTGAGTGTGTGAGTTGCTGGGTGCCATAAACGACGCCGTGTGAGTTTATGAGTCCCAGTTTCATGGTTTCAGAGCCAAAAGATCACTTCATTACTGAAAATGATCTTACTACTCTGAAACCCTCAGTGGAGAAGAACCAGCTCTCCCTGACTTATAATCTATCTTGATGGTATAGTCGGGATGTTTGTCCAGCGGCTCTCCTCAGATGGGACAGATTCCTCAATAGATAAATAATAACGAACACCGCCACTTCCATCAGACAACCCACAGAAACACACCAAACCAGGGTCCCTGTCCCCAAATCAATCTGTGGAATATCTTGCTCACTTTCAAGGGAACCTTGGCTCCACCTCTCCTTGTGAGCCACAGGTCCACCATCTTCTGTATCCCTTTGGAGCCCAGCCACTTTGGCAGCTGGAGATCTTAGCGAGATCCATCTACCTCCAGTTCTAACAAGTACCCAGAAGAGACCTGACACCACTATTGACTGAGCACTCATCTATCTCCCTTCCAGGTAACCCCCCACCCCACTAGTGCCAACAGCTGCAGGCACATACTCTGAATGCCCTGCCATCCACATTGGCCATGGCCAGTTCCTATTTCCAGGCCTTTGTCTCCCACAATGCTGTGAAGAGCTTTCATTGAAGTATATAAATTTCTGGATCCTGTTCTTGCTCACTGCATCCATGATCCCAAAATCTCCAAGCAAAAGCTCCATGCAGTAGGCCCAAAATGCAAATCTATCTATATCACTAAATCTCCTGCCAAGCCAACTCTTTCACCCAGGATACTGTCCCCAAACTCCGACCTGCCCTGCTTCAAAGGCTTCCCCAGTTCTTAATGCACTGGGCTCTCAGTCGTCCTCCTGAGTACACCTGTCTCGTGGCTTTATCCCCTCCACTATTCCCTAATGACATCCCCTACTTCCATCTCTGCAATCATGCATCCTAACACTCTGACCCCTTTACCCACCCTTAAAGATGAAGTCTTGGTTTTCTATTTCTAGCCTCCCTCCCATCCCCAGCAAGGTGCTCAGGCAACTCTACCAACTGGGGCTTGATCAAGTTTATTCTGTGTATGAACCTTCTCTTATCTGGCCTGGTTAGACTGGGATGCCAATGAGGCCAGGGATTCGATCCCACAGCCTCCCTCTCTTGTCCCACACTTGGCAAAAAGCCTGTTTAATGGCTAGTCACTTGATGACTCTATGCAAGACATGAGGCCAAAGTGCAGGCATAGCTCAACCTAAGCCATTACTCCTGTGGGCAAAGCAATCCAGTGCAGGCCCCACTGACGGTGGGTCAGGTGTGTCGTTCCACAGTGAGAGACACAGCAGAGATTCATCTTTCAGCATCCCCTAATAGTACTAAGCAGCATGTTTAGCTGTTATTTCAATAAGCCTTATTAAGACCCAATTTTCTTGGGTCTTCTTTCAGATTCTGCAGCATTTAAAAGCCTCACTGCTTAATTACATTAGGAGCACCTGTATATATTATGTGCAATAAATCAACTTTAATTTACCACCACACAAGGCTATTCATCTTCGCTGGGTTATTTATTGCTCGGCATTATTGGTGCTGAATTGTATCCTCTTCGCTGTGAGAAAGAACGGCTGGGGTAAGAAAAGCCAGAGCTGGATTGCAGAAAGCTCCGGGTTGCTGATCACACATGCACATAGCAAAGGGGAAAGAAAAAGAGCCATATAAGCAAGGCTTGGCAATCTGCTCCATGCTATTTTCCTAAAACACTCCCCAAACATTTTGATGTTTTTTTTTGCCTGCACACACATTCCAGTTACCCGCTGAAAGGACACAACCTGAAAAACAGGCCCTCGGCTCCGGCTCCAGCAGAGCGAGAACTGGGTGTGGGGTGACAGGCTCTGCAGGAAGCAGGGACGGGATGCTCCAAAGGCTAAGGGAGACAGTTCCTCCTCTGCCTCATGACACCCCCAGCCCACTATCAGGATAGTGATCCGCAGCCTGCAGGCACCAAGAGGCCTAACCTGTGGCCCAAGGCCTAAATCGGGACACTAGGGTGAGTGTGTGGCAAAAGGCCTTGTTCCTAATGATAACTAACATGGGCACCTCACTTGAGGAGGAGCTGGAAACCCTACCATGGCAGAGTCACTAGGCTATCTGTAGACCACCTTTGGCATAACCAGGAAAGATCTGGTAAGAACTCCCTGCACAATCAGATTAGGAACCACTATACTCCGGCCAACGGGTTCAGCAGGTAAAAAGGGACTTGCGGCCAAACATGGTGACCTAAGTTCAATCCTCGGAACCCCCAGGATGGGAAGAAAGAAGCAACACCCGTAAGTTGTCCTCTGACCCCACAATGTACCATGGCACTTGTACACTCATACACATGCATACGAAATATATAAATGTCATAAAATACTTCAAAGACTCACTGTCCCCAAACCTCAGGAGCACAGCTAGTCAATCCACTACCCCCAAACTGTCATAGATTAAAACAGCGACTTCCTTACCCACCCTGCCAGCTCTCACCTCATAGTTCCCAAGGCTCACAACCCCCCCCCCAAGTAGGAACTGTTACTCTCATTCCCATTTTACAGATGAGAAAAGCAAGGTACTGAGAGATGAATTAACTGGCCCAACATTGGATCTTTATAACTCCCTGGGAGGTCTGTTCTGTCCACCTACACTGCCTTTCTGAGACCAGATTGCACACACCTCCCCCTCCTATGTGGCAATTCACTGGCAAACACAAGCTCCTGTCCCCAAGCTTCCCACAAAGGTGGCCCACAGTTGTGCTTCCTGCTCCAGCTCACCAAAAACTCGAAAATCATTGTGGTGTACTGGGCCAACGGCTGCATTCCTGTGCACGGGGTTGCCAGGCCTCTAGGACTGAAACTAACTTGGCCCGGGAATCTCAAGGCCCCTCCCACCAGCAAGGAGCTGCTCTGGAATTCACAGCACACACCTGACTTTTATATTTCTACAAGCACAGCAGCAACACTTAACTTTCAGTAGATAATTTCCCTTTAATCAGGGCCTCAGTCAAGCCCTGGCCAACTGACCCCATCAGAAAGCCTCTAAAGCCTCGTCTGCCAGGCCGCGGAGGGACGGGAAGAGCCGGGAAGAGGGCAGCAGAGTCTGACAAGCCAACCTTTTTCTGAAAAAAATAAATAGTTCATTTTGAATAAAAGTCTAATTCAGCGTGTTCAGGAAAGCCTCGTCCTACGATGGATGGTTCTGTAGGTGTCGGGGACCGCTTGTGAGCTTGGAGCCAAGTGCTAGAGGCACCAACACAGGACCAGAATAATGTCACTAATGTCACTATAGTAAAAGAAGGTCCTGCCCTGAAGCGCTGCAGAGATGGGAACACAAGCCCAGGACATGGTTGTTTCCACCCTACCTTTCCTCTCCCTTAAGCAACAGAGCAAGGGGGGTGGGGGGTGGGCGGTTGTCAGCAAAACACCATACAACTCGAGAGCACTTACCTGGTCACCTGAGGCAGCCCGAGCTTGGACTGTGGTCCATGTGCGTTTCCAGGAGCCTCCCTGCTCTTGACTCTACAAGCAAGCAGGCTCTAAATTATGCGGAACGGAACCTCAGAACCCGGTCAAGGATCTCCTTCTCAAACAGAAGCCGCTTTAACGGGCCAGATCAATGACTCTCAACCAGAAAGCCATGCCCCCCGCCCTCCCCAGGAGACACTGAGAGCCACACCAAGAGTGTAGGGTACACTGGAGTCTCAGGGCAGAGACCCAGGGACACTGTGCTTCCCAACCGAACCCCTGCCTCATATCTCTCCCTTTCTATCCCACCCTATAGGTTTACCTGGCCCCAAATGTCAACTGCACCGCAGCTGTGAAACCCTGGGCTAGGGCACTGCAGGTAATTAAACATTAACACTCTAACTACCCCACATCCTCCCCTGTTCCTTCTGTCACCACTTCCCACTTCTTACCCAAAGAAGCAGGAGTTACCTGCCATCCATGTCATCTTGTACCGACCCATCCCCAGCTAACTAACGGTCTAGGCACCAACTGAAGCCGGTGACCCTGTAGATACCGCTCAGGGACAGGACCCAAGAAAAGGAGAGTGACTCAGGGGAGGCTGGGACTCAGAAAAACCAGTCCTCAATTCCCCAGACACTAGAGGCTAAAGAGATCTGCCGGGGAGGGGAGGGGAGGAGGGGAGGGGAGGGGAGGGGAGGGGAGGGAAGGGGAGGGGAGGGGAGGGGAGGGGAGGGGAGGGGAGGGGAGGGGAGGGGAGGGGAGGGGAGGGGAGGGGAGGGAAGGGGAGGAAGATCACAGCTAACTTGCAAGGACCAGAAACCAAACAGCACACTGTGGCTTCCTGGCCCAAATCACCAAAGTGACCAACTGATGGAGGTTTGGTTATAACCCAATCTCCCTGTCCCAGCGACAACAGCTAAATCCAGACTAGCTGAAAAATCAATTCTGGCTAAAGCCCTATTGGCTGGCAGGCTTTGCGCAAGGTCCTCTGGAGAGCACCTCCCCTTCCAGGAGCCACTAAGTCTGATCACCCTCATTGGACAGGTGGTACGTGAGAGGATCCGAGGGTTACATCGGCTAGCCAGGTCACAGCCAGGGTTCGATCCCAGTTCGCACCACCTGTTCTTCTTAGAAAGGAGAAGACAACAAAGAAGGAAGCCCACACAGCTCCTGAGACCAGCCCCGGCCTACACTCCACTCCACAGAAATAACCTGACCAGCCTCAACTCACTCACCCAGGGGGCAGGGACCACTTACAATCCTTACATCACAGTAGTCAGTGGTGCCTCTGACTGGCTATGGTCTGGGTACAAATGCAAAGCCGACCCCATTCATCACTACAAGAACAGGTACCCCATGGCCCCTCTACAGGGGGCTGGCACAGAGTCCACTCAACTGCTGATCAACCGCACAAAGGTGGCTAAGAACCAGGCAGGGTACCCAAGCTATTTAGAAGACTGAGGCTAGAAAAGACCCTTTGGACGCTCCTTTAAGAACAGAGGCAAGAGGGCTGGGGGATGCTTCTGCAAACGGGCAGAAGGTACCACCAATCCCTCCTGGACCACAGCTCCAGCTTCCCACCCGTGATTGGATAGTGAAGGGTCCTCTGAACCTCAACACACACCAATAGCCAGGCCTGGGGTGAGGATACTGGCAGTCCTCTACCCGCAAGGCACTCCCAGTCACTCTTGCCCCTACACACCTCCTCAAGGATAACTGAGCAGAAACCATGAAAGGAACGACCCCCAACTCCAATATGGTGGACCATCCAAGACCAGGTGGCCCAGCCAGGCAGGGTATTCCTAAGGACACCTTTCACCCTTCCTCCCGAATTTTACCAGGTTACTCCTGGTCTCGAGGTTTTATAATAAAGGTTCAGTTCAACAGGGAAAAAATAAAATAAAAGCTTCAAAACCCCTGATCTGAAGGCTACTAGGAAAGACAATGGATCTGGGAGAGATGGCAGGGGGTTGGGACGGGAGAAGGGCTGCTTACAAAGCCTGTGCCAGGCAGCTGTTCCCAGCAGGCCGGCCTTCCTGTGGCCTCTACCTTTGTCAGGTCCAGCTGTTCTCTGAGCATCTAGTCTTAACCCACTGACTGCACACAGGCCTAACCCCAACTAGGTACTTTAACAAGCACCCCACGGCCCTCCCACACTGCCCATTCCTCCATCAGAACACACCTTGCCCTTGCAGTCTTTTTGTTTGTTCTCTTTAAAAGGCCTGGGCAAGTTTACTGGGAGGTCATTTTGCCTCAGGAAACGAGCAAATTAAATTGAGGCCGACCGAGGGCTGGGAAAGGCACTCCCCACCACATTGGCGACCTTGGGCCCTGCAGTTTTAGGCAGGAAAGGTCACCAGCATGAGGCCCTTTGTTTATGGAACCCGGATGCTGGTGATGTGGTCACCTCCAAGGCGCACAATTAACAACAGCAGCAGGCCAAACTCCTTTATTGGTTACCTCTGAAACACTGCCGAAGTCCGCCTAACTTCTCAAGGAAGGGGCGGAAAAGAAAAGTGCTCTCAGCAGGAGGGGGAAGCCAGGGCTCCGCTTATGAGCAATTAGCAAATCAATGATTCTCAGAGACGCCACCGATTTAGACTAGGAGCTCTTAGGACCCTCAAGGAAAAGGAAAGGACACACAGCTTCCGGAGAAGAAACCAAAGTTTAAAAGAGTTAAGTGCCACAAACTACCTTCAGAGCTTGCCCACCCAAAAACACTTAAAAGGGTGTGCTCAGTATGAAGATTAAAAGCTACTTCAAAGTTAGCTCCTTAAACGCCAAAAACCAACGGAGGCTACCGCTTGGTAGTCCCATGGGTCTACATGAAATTATTCTGTCTACATAGTAGGACCTGGAGAAGGCACTGAATAAGAGGAGAAAGGGCTTGCACAGAAGGTCCCCCTGAGCCACATGACCCTTCACTGACCCACAGCAGAAAGGGAGGGGCATCACACAGGCCCCTCCTCCCACCCCATCCATGCAGGATGAGAAAATATTGATCTCCCAGACAAAGAGCCTGCAGATTTTTTTTTTAAAGAAATAAACCCCTTCACAGTCCCAAACACCTGTTCAAGAACTCAGCTCTACACGACAGAAAGCATTCGAGGGGCCTCTGCTAAGGGGCAAGCAATGAGAAAAGAAAACATTTCTAAAAATACAGAGGCTTGCTGGAAAAAAAACAGGGTTCCGGGGCCACAGAAGTTCGTAGAAAAAGTTCAGGAACTGTTCCTGTAACTGGGCTTAAACATCTCGTTCTAGACCACAGAATTCAAAGCAGCTACACGCAAAAGCTTCCCAGACATAACTGGGAGTTCCCCGGGCTCCTGTCCACTGATAATGCACACAAGCCTTCCCCTGGTCTCTCCTTCCCACCCGATTACTCATTTCCCCGGACTCCCTGAAAAGACACCCCTCTTCCCTCCCTCCCTCCCTCCCTCTCTGCCTCCCCCACCCTTTTTTCTCTCCCTTGCCCACCCTCCTCTCTGTACCAGGAGAAGCAGAAATGATGATTTAATGTGAAAATACAGTTGTGCAAACCCATCCTAAACTGCTATATTCTGCCCAACTGCATTGCATGATTGCTGGCTTGGTCTGGATTTTGCCATATTGCTCTCTCCGCCCTACTCAGCTGAGAGACAGGGCAATGGCAAAAGAGAAACACTTTCTTATGGGAAACATCGGACCCCTGAGTGCTGCCCACAAAAGACAATCTTGGGACTCTGCTAGTTCACCTGGGAAATGAAACGGGGGGGGGGGGGGGGGGGCAGCTCCAGCCCCTCAAACTCCCTCTTCCCAAACTCAACCTTACTGCTTCATGTTTATCTCAAACAGGAAGGCACTTTCTCCAAAAGCTGGAGAGAAATACTTAGGAGAAAGGAAAAGATTAAATAAGCCCTAAAGGACACCAGACTTACTAGTTTTAACAGCAATACATTGTTACCAACTTGCCCTCCCAGAGTAATAAAGGAGAGCTTTGCATAGCAGATGACTGAAGGCAAATATTAAACGTCTGATCAACTTTAACTTCTCTCTATACCAACAGCAGGCTGGACCTGACCAAGTTCAGGTTGACAGCCAGTCCCCTGAGAGCCAGCACACCCAGTGGGAAAGATGACATCACTGAGCCCCAAGTTCTTATCTCCATGGTGATGGGGGGGGGAACTATAGTAGACAGAAAAAACAATTCTGGTAAATGAAAAAAATTTCTTTGCATTATCTCTTACAATATTTTCAAATTCTGTTACTAGGGTTATGTGTAGATGGAGGTCAGAGAATGACTTTCTGGAATCGGCTCTCCGTCCACCTTCATGTGGGTCCTGGAGTAGGACTGCTGGGTGGCAAGTGCTTTTACCCACTGAGCCATCTTACCCTCTCCTCTTACAATGAAATGCTTTTTTAATAATGCAATGCTTTTTAATTTAAAAAATTACATTATGGTGTTTGGTGTGTGGTAACTGTCAAATCTCGCCTCTCTCCTCTCCTACTTTATCATAGCCACTTAAAGACAAGAAACTTTCCAGATCTCAAAACAGTCTGTGACTGCACAGCTGCAGGGAACGAAGTTGTCAAGAGGAAAAAAAAGGGCACGTACACACCTCAAAAATACATACATAGAACACCCAGGTTTATTTTTTGTTTGGAGTGAGAGACGACATATCAGTTCAAGTGGATTTCTGGGCCAGCAGCTGTACTGCACACGTCATAGGGGGGTGGGAAGAACGCAGGCCTTACCCTCAAGGACAGCTGAACTGAGGGCTTCCTCCAAAACCCTGCAACCCAGCGTCACCAGGACAACCAGGCAGGGTTGAGGGCACAGCCTGGGCAACTCCGATGACTGGATGACTCGGGTGGTACACGAGGGAAATGCAACAGAGGAAAAAGGAACCTGTATGGAGTCACTGCTCGACTAGAGGACTGGGCCCCTTTTCAGCATGAAGAAAAGAAGAGAAGAGAGGAGAGGAGAGAAGAGAAGAGAGAAGAGAGAAGAGAGAAGAGAGAAGAGAGAAGAGAGAAGAGAGAGAGAGAGCAAAGAAAGAGAGAAAGAGAGAAAGAGAGAGAGAAGAGAAAGAGAAAGAGAAAGAGAAAGAGAAAGAGAGAGAGAGAGAGAGAGAGAAAGAGAGAGAAAGAGAAAGAGAAAGAGAAAGAGAAAGAGAAAGAGAAAGAGAAAGAGAAAGAGAAAGAGAAAGAGAAAGAGAAAGAGAAAGAGAAAGAGAAAGAGAAAGAGAAAGAGAAAGAGAAAGAGAAAGAGAAAGAGAAAGAGAAAGAGAAAGAGAAAGAGAAAGAGAAAGAGAAATCTTGGGCCATGCTGATCCGGGAACTCGAAGCAAGATGCTTCCCTGTAGAAAGCCTGGTCCTCTAACACACTTCGTTCCCCCTCAAGTGGCTATTTTTCTTGGTACTGAGTACCTTTAATTTTTATTCTCTTTTATTTTTACAAATACAGAGCCTGCAACAGTTCCTAACTGAAGGACCGCTAGCTGGGACGGAAACACAGGCCAGCTGAGACTGCACGGGAATGCTCCCTGCTTAGGCCACCATCCATCTCTGGGATAGAAGGCCAGCCCAGCTGGGACAGGAGGAGAGTGCCACTAACTCTTCCACCAGGAGTCTGAAACAATCCGGGCCTAGATCCTTGCAGACACACTACCAAGGGCGGCCTCAGAAGGGGCGCCGCCTCCTTGGCTCTTTTGACAACCTTCACGGGGCAGGCCCTCCCGCCCAAGCTCACTAACTTAGCTTGCTCAGGAGCAGAGTGCTTCTCTCTCTGTGGGGGCCTGCCTTCTCTGCCTGTGTTTTTCTATTTCTGCTTCAGGGGATCTGGAAGAGTCTCTCCTTTACCCCTTCCCTCCCTTCCTTCCTTTCCTTTGTATCTATTTGCGCATGCTCTTTAAGTGGCTTCAGGCTTGGCATTCATCTTAAACACACCTATAATGAATCAGGGACTTGAAACCTGTTTCTGGTTATGACGGACAACTCAAGCCCCCCCCCCCAAAGTGGGAGGCAGGGGAGTGGGGAGGAAAAGTTACAGACTTTTTAAAGGGTCTGTGACATAAACCCATTTCTGGGTACTACCCATAAAGGAAGCACTTCAGCCCCAGGGGCTGACAATCCAGACTGAACCCGGGTGGCCTCAGCTTATAAAAGTCCCAGCCACTCACTTGGGAAAGTTCACCAGAGGGGATTCCATCACTGCTGGAGAGGGCTTTCTACAAGCTTTGGTGAGTGTGAAAGGGAAGAGGAGAGGGAGGACGAAAGACCCTCCTCCCCCTCCTCCCGAAAAGCAAGCCCCACACAGTGCACACAGCTGCAGGAAGATTAAAAACATTTTATTGTTTAATGAGTAACAGAGGGTTGCTGGACATGGGCAATTTAAAAATCAAATGCCACTCCCGACACAGCCATCTGCAGTTAAAGGTGAAATGTGGTCCTTTTAAAGCAGAATTGTCCCCACCAGGAGGAGGACTGTGCACTGAGGGACCCAAATGCCCACCTAATTATTAAAGCTGTCAGCTGGCCACCCCAAGTAAGTCCCTTCCGTGGACAAAGTTCCCTGGAAGGAAAAGTCTCACCCCCACCCGGAGCGTAAGGAAGCTCCTGAGAGGAGTTGAGTAATGTCATCCAAGTAAAACAGTCAATTATAAAACATTCCAATAGATTCTCTAAGAACATCTACCTACGTGACAGAGATTTACACAAACCTGAAAGGCACGCGGCAATATTTCCCCTCTACCTCCTCCCTACACTTCCATCACAGGAGAGGGGGAGGAAGCAGGGAGCCGAGGAGACGCTGTCACACAAAATCAATTGTGAGACCCAGTTACTTATCCGACATCCCACAGTCCTGAGAGACAAGCTGGACGCACACAAGCACACCGGCATGAGCACACACGCACGCACACACTTCTTTATTGCCTCGGCAAGAATTATGGCTCAAGAGGCCGGCACTAATTTTAGTATCAGATTTATTATACAGCAGGGGGCAGGAATTCATCAGAACTGTCCCGTCTCCATATACCTTCCGGACTGCTCCTTGCAGTAAAAAAAAAAAAAAAAAAAAAAAAAAAGAGAAACATCCTGGTTTACTAATGTTGCCCACTCCTGCTGCTATAGACCACCAGCCTGCTTTCTGAGATGGTTCAAAGCCCTTCCTGGATGTTCCTGAGGGCTCGCTATGACGAAAGCACACGTCCCACTTTTTGGTTAAAATATATGTCTGAGAGCCCAAGCAAAGACCAGGAAGCCCAAGGTGGTAAAACAAGGGTATCTCCTCGTGGTCAGGAACTGCACCCGAGTGTCAACTCTTCCCCCTCTCCTTGCTTTGATCTCAAGGGAAATACAGAAGCAAGGAGGTCAGCGAGGGGGCAAACTTTAAATGCTAATGCCCTGTTGATCTCGTCAACCTCCGTTCCTGTGCTCTAAATGGATGGAAACTGCATTTTCAGGTTGTTTAACTAAGGCTTTATTACCTCTCAGTTCAGATCAGAGAAACCTTTCTTCTTCTTCTTCTTCTTTTTTAATTTGGCCCTGCCTTTTCTCTGAGCTACCCTGGCTTTCTTGTTGCTGGCCCCCACGCCTCCTCCGACCCCTTTTTTTTTCCAAAAGGCCTGGTAGGGAGGGACCAAGTGCTGCCTTTTGACCTAGCCACCTCTCTTGTGTAAAAGCAGTGTATGTTCCTCTGGAGCAACAGCCAACTGCAGCAAGGCTGTGGTGCACTGTGTTAAAAAAAAAAAAAAAAAAAAAAACAAAACTCTGAAAGCATTCTTTGAGCCCCCCTCCCCCCCAAGCCTGTCACCAAGGCTGATGACCTAGGTTGGATACCTGGGCCACACAGGTGAGAAAGAACCAACTCCACGAAGTTTGTCCCTGACCTCCACACGCATGCTATGCCATTCAAGCCCCTCCCCCAAGCACACATCCTAGACAGGCGAAATAATAAAGTGTTTAAAATACGTAAAAATATAAAGTAAGAAGGACTGTGCCAAGGTCCAGCTGAGGGGTTACATTCAATCCCGAGACAGGAGCATGTCTTCCTTGAGTATCATCACCCCTGGTCTCACGCAGACAAGGACCAAGTGCTGGTGTTGGCTTTTGACCGGACCACTTCTCTCGTGTAAAGGCAGTATGTGTTCCTCTGGAGCAAGGGTCACATGGGGCAAGGGACACAAGGAGTCCAAATGGCCTCACACCTTCAACACCCCCTACTCTCCAGCCAAACAAACCACCACCCTCATCCGACTCACAATGCACCTCGGATCCACCTCCTGGTCTACGCTCTCCACAGCCAGCCATCCCTGCTTCCTCAGATTGCTGCAGTAACTTTCTTCCCTAGCACACATCTGCCTGGATTCTCAAAAGATGCTTCCCACACAAGACTGTCAGGAGTCATCTTTCCCAAATTCAGACCAGCCTATCTCCACGCCAATCCCCCTGTGCCCCAGCCCTCCGCCCATATCCCACCTTAGCCCTTAAAAGGATCCAACCAGTTCGTTTCCCAGCCTCATTGCTAATCTCCTGCCTCCCGGGCAGCCCAGACACCCTGACTTTCCTCAGTACCTGGAACACCCCTTGGTCCTTCCTTCCCCAAGTCCACCCTATCATTCAGTCTTTCAGTTCAGCTTTAATGGTCTCGTCCAGGAAGCCCTCCAAAGCCCCAACAGGATGTCTGCCTCTTTGTTATGATGAACATCTTTGTAGCATTCATGGGAGCCAAAATTCAGAAAGGAATCACAGGAACACAGGTTTGCAAACTCTACCAGGCAGCCATCTTTTCCACTGACTCCCTAGTCTTACCCACACCCCACCCAATACGGGCCCACTCTAGCCTGTAAAGAACTAAGCACCACACTCCCTAAGAACTTAGCACCTCAATTCCTGCTCTTGGGTACCGCTCCTTCCTCTAGACCCGGGAGAACCGGCTGCCCTGCCGTAGGGAGACTCCCTCTGTGCAAGCGTATTCCTCTAGCGTCTGAGCCCAGAAACTTCCACCCAAAAGCTGGGAAGGGCGAGCTGGGAGGCATATTCCTCACGATGGTTGAAACCACCTCATCAAGCAACCGAGGTCTAGCCCAGTTTCTAATTAATATTAACCCTGCAAATCAGAGTCACGCTCAGAAAATCTTGGATGAAGAGACACAGGGCGGGAGGGGAGTCTCCAATTTTCTTTTTACTTCATCTGGAAAATTAAGAGCACTGCTGATTTGAACAAGAAACCATCAAGGAAAGCAATCACAACCCCACACGGCCCATAACTCCATGAACTTGGACGTGTAACCTGCCACTTCCACGAACTGAAATTAAAGCAACTGTGGGCACGAATAGCAATGGCAGGCGCGGACGGGGCTGTCTCTCCCCTCCACTCTCAGGAAACTGTAAAGACGCCTGGAGGAGAGATCCAGCATGAGAGCTTCCTCTTTGTCACAATAAACCAGCCGAAAACTAGCCAGTGACTTTCCACAATGGTGCCCCCCGAGACTCCCCAAAAGGACGATGAATAAGGCAACAGACTCGGAGCCCCAAAGCAGGGAGGGGCTCTCAGAGACCCTCCACTCCCAACCTGACACTTATTTGCTGTTTCTGTATTAATTACAATAAGCTGCTTCATAGCCTGGTGACCACTTAATGGAGCAGCAAATATGGCTCTTTCCCTACAATTAGTCAATGTAATCTGCTGCTCTTCCACTCCTCCTGGCCACCCCCTTTGGCTTCTACATACCCCACCCTCCCCCCCCAGCCCCCATAAACACACTAACAACCACATCCACCTCACAGAGTGCTGGGGGTCCACTTACAATTACTCCCTGGACCTGGGAAACGCCACCCAGCAAACAGTACATAGA
This sequence comes from Mus musculus, assembly GCF_000001635.26. NCBI lineage: Eukaryota > Metazoa > Chordata > Mammalia > Rodentia > Muridae > Mus > Mus musculus. The sequence goes on from NT_187003.1 coordinate 1,841,965, forward strand.
GGGCCTATCATGGAACAGAGCAAGAATTGGACCCCACTCTAGAATCCTAAGACATCTGAGGCTTTCCCAAGCCCTGACAGGAAGTCTCGAGGGTCAGCATCTCCCAGGCTGCTGGCTGAGCACTGTGGTTTTTTTTCTTGAGCTCTGACAAACTTACCCAACTTGAATGATTGGTTTTGTGGGCTCGCAGAGCATAATCCCAGGTCCTGTGACCCCTAGGACCCAAACGCTGCCCATCTCAACACTGTCCCTCATCCCTGTCCCTGTCACCTCATGCACATCACAGATCTTTCTGTCCAGAATCTGCTCTCTCCTTCTAAGCAGACTACCAAACTCTGCAGTTCCTGTTTGCCCCCAGCGTCAAGGAAACAAAAGCACCAGGCAGGGCTAGATGAGCCATCTAAAAAGTCCTAAGTCATGTCTAAACCCTGGAAAATGGGGTTTGTGTGGAATGAAGACACTGGGACAGCCCCCTTTGTTCAGATTAAGAATTCTCTTTCACCCCTTTAAAGCTAATGATGTTATCAGCTAATACCTGGGGTGCGTATCACCATCAGACCACTAACTTTGCCATTTTCTCCCCCCACCCCCAACCCCCACCCCGCTGCTGGCAGTGGCGGTGGTGGTAGTGGTTTAGTTAAATTTGGTTTGGCGTGGTTTTTGGATTGTGAGTTTTTCAAACCAGGGATTCTCTATGTATCCCTGGTTGTCCTAGAACTCTCTCTGTAGACCAGGCAGGCCTTGAACTCAGAGATCCGCCTGCCTTTGCCTCAAGTGCTAGGATCAAAGGTGTACGCTGCCACCACCTGACTGCTGTCCCATTTTCAAGACATCTTTGTTTCTCTTTTGGTTACTGGGTGGCAGAACTGAGGATGGACCCCCCACCCAATCCTGATCCTTCTGTCTGCCACTTACAAAGTTCTCAAATTACAAATGTAACCAAAACCAGCCTTCAAAATGGATTTAAGGAACTGGAAATAAGGCTCAGCACCTCAGAGTGCCGCCTGCTCTTCTGGAGGATCCAGGTTCAAGTCTCGGAACTCACTAGGTGGCTCACAGCCACCTGCAGCCCCCGCCCCAGGGGACTCCAATGCCTTCTGGATACCAGAAACACACACATACATGCAGGTAAAATACTCAGACCCATAAAAATAAAGTAGCAAAAATTTGAACATTTGATGACTTTCTCTAAATGCAGCTGTTCATTTTTATAAAAATGGCTTTTTAAATAACTTTTTCCTAGTTACAGGAGCAAAGAATTAACATTTCCTAAGTGCAGACCAGATACCAAATATCTTATTTATATTGTCTTTTTTTTTTTTTTTTTTTGGTTTTTCAAGACAGGGTTTCTCTGTATAGCTCTGGCTGTCCTGGAACTCACTCTGTAGAGCAGGCTGGCCTCGAACTCAGAAATCCACCTACCTCTGCCTCCCAAGTGCTGGGATTAAAGGCATGTACCTGCACTGCCCCGGCCTAAACTGTCTTTTTTTTTTATCCTACACAACTCCAGTCTCATTTTTCAAGTGCAGAATCAAAGTATTTATGTGCCTTCCTAAGGACATTTAGTAGCAGAGCCAAGTTTCAAACTAGATCCCACAGCTCAAAGTCCCCCACAAACCCAGGATTCGCCTGCTATATCTCAGGCAACCATCTACACCCAAATCACACTGAAATTTTGTCCAAGTCACACGTCTCCAGTTATACACACATGCATCTATGCATCTAGTCCTTTGTATTTCTCAAGTATTATATAAAAAATATGCAAGACAGCAGGCCTTGGCACATGCAGACAAGTGTTAGCCGAATTTGTCATGGAACAATGCCCTTCCTAGCAGCTCCTAATCCACGTGGGTCCAGTTGGCCAAGTACTAGACCCCATGCTAAGCACTTACTATGGGATCTCGGCAGCTCATCCTCCACACAATCCTGTGAAGGTGCTAGGTCTTTGTCCATTTTAAAAACGACACAACTGGGGAGCTGGAGAGATGGCTCAGAGGTCCTGAGTTCAATTCCCAGCAGCCACACGGTGGCTCACAACCATCTGTAATGGGGTCTGATGCCCTCTTCTGGTGTCTGAAGAGAGCAATGGTGGTGTACTCATATGCATAAAGTATAAATAAATCTTTTTTTTTAAGTGACACAACTGAGCTCAGAATGCCTAAGACATATGCTTGGAGGTGCACAGATAAAGGGAGCAAGGATTCCAACGCAAGAAGCCTAGTTGAGGAACGCAGGAGGCAGGAACCCCTTAAGTAGAAAGTGATACAAACGATGAAGTCCGTGGCTTAGGAAACACAGGGGGAAGAGATGAAGAATTACTCTGTCTTCTCTGCTAGGACCCAAGAGGAGAGCCTATAAGGTCAGAGGGCTCCTCTGACCAGCCTTTTACAGACCCTGCACACACACAATGCTTAAGTTCCAACCCACGTGCGCTTTCCCTGGCACGCGAAGGGTTTTGTCTGCCCAGTTCTGAAAGTTCTGGAAAGGCAATCGTTCCTATAAACACAACAAGGCCTTCTCTGGGGAGGCCAGGTGGTCTGCACACCCTGCCTCTTATCTCAGTCAGACCAAGGGTGGTTAGACGCTACCCCAGCCGGATGATGACGAAGAGGGGCAGCCAGGAGAGCTGATGCTGGGAAGGTCTGGGCACTGAGAATAAGAAGATGATGTGGCGATAAAAGATAATCATGACATGCTAAAGTGGCGCCGTGCCAAACACAGGCTGCACGGACAGCAGCTGCACTCTTAAGAACTTGAATTAAATTCTAATGGTGAGTACGGCAGAAAAACGCATAACAAGATCCATCGCTCACTGCCTCACAGTGTTCACCAGCTCTCCAGTTGTCTGAATACAGTGGGGAAAAAAAAATAATTTTTTAACAAGGACATGGGGCACAAAGGAACAAACCTGTCTACCATATACTGCAGGAGAAATACGAGATTGGATCCAAGGATTTTTATTTCCAAAGATATCCTGCCACCGTCTACTTTACTGCCCCTATTAGTCTAAGAAAACAAGCCCTGATCCTGACTCCCTAGTGAAAAAAATGCAAAATGTGCATAATTAAAATTATACTTGTGAAATTCAAACACACTTTAATTTCCTAAGGGCCCCCTAATCAAGTCAGAAGTTCTCACTAAAACCAATTATCCGCTTTGAAAGCCGATGAGGAAACACGCACTGATGCAGTCTTGAGGAGATGCTCCGCCCGGGGTCCAGCAGCCTTATTTGATCCACTTTCCCCAGGTCGATGGGGCCCGATAGGAACTGGCAGCCTTCTACTGAGCATTATCTTACCTAAGTTGAAACCTTGTTTGTTTGCCTCCAGCTACAAAAATGATCCACTTGGGAGCCAGCCCCAAGGGAAGCGGGTTGAAAGGTGTAAAAACAGGCTGCGCTGGTTAGTATACGCTGTTTCCATCTACCCCACCCAGGCCCTGGCAGGCTCTGAGCACTGAGAGCTTCTAGCAGGTTTGCCCACACTTGCCCGTCACTCTGAATAGCACTACCCCAGTGTCACTGTGAAGGAGATGAAGGTACCTGCTTCCTTCTGACACAGGCTGACAACAAAGCCAGGGGACACTTAAGGGCCTGGCCACAAAATCAGCCTCCCTGAAGACTCTCCAGGTGAGCTACCTGCAAGGCTGTTGTCCTCAAAGAGTGAGACATTCTCCCCCAAGACTAGACATGAGAATGTAGAACTCTCCAAGACACTAAATTATGTATGAAGCATGTGTTGCAATTGTGTTGCATTCATGTCACCAATGGGAAGCGTTATCAGGGTAGGACCTTTCTGGAATTTTAAAATAAATAAATAAACAAACTCACAGAACTTGCTGTATAGGCCAAGCTGGCCTGGAACTCACAGAGATCTGCCTGCCTCTGTCTCCTGAGTGCTGGGGTTAAAGGGATGGACCACCACGGCTTACAGGTTTTCTTCTCCCCCTTCCCCCAGTTAGAACCAACTTCAAGGATGAAGCACAAATGGGGTTTTCACAGTCTCCCTTCCAGTGTACTAACAGTGCACAGCTCTGTGACAGTGACCTCGCATGTCACCCATCCTGACTCCAGCAGGTGACCAGAGTAGAACAAAACTCCACCTACCTTAAAATCTGACTTCTAGGCTGAAGAGATGGGATTGTTGTGTGTGTGTGGGGGGGTGTCCACAGCCAAGTCTGCTCATCTGAGTTTAATCACAAATACTCACATGGTGGAAAGAGAGAAATAACTCTGACAAGCTGCCCTTTAACCTCCACATGCATGCCAGGGTATGTGAGTACACACAGATAGACACAGATACACACATTCTTTTACACACACTCATACACACACACACACACACACACACACACACACACTCTCTCTCTCTCTCTCTCTCTCTCTCTCTCAAACATTCTCTCTCACACATTTTTTTTTCTTAGTTTCAAATTGGCTGTGCAGCAACTGGAAACAGGGGCCAGTCTGGGTGCAGGCCACCGCGACACACCACAGGCATTCAAACTCACACTGAACAAGGAAGAAAGCAAAAAAAAAAAAAAAAAAAAAACGTACACAGAGAGAGACCCACACACAAGCAAACACACAAAAAGTGCACAACACGTTCAGCTGGAAACAAATCATGGGAACTGCGACTTGGCTGTTCCCTTGTCTCCTTCCCGCCAGAGTGGTCACCTCATTAATGTCACTCAGCATCCCATTTTGCTACACTGTGTCTTTCTGCACTCAGTTTCAGTAGGCAGCCCAGAAGCCCACTTCCATTGTAAACTTCTGGTCTCTGGGAAACTATCAAAAGCTTTTGATTGGAGAGAGGGAGAGAAACCTCTTCCAGAGCTCCCACACGCTCAGCCCCCCTCCTCCAGTGGCTTCTCTTTGGTGCTTTATTCAACATCACCGCACACACAAATCATGCTCTGAAAGTCGTTTACGGGATGTCATCTTAGGATAAAAAAAAAAAAGAAAAGAAAAAGAAAAGAAAAGAAAGAGCGCAGTGTCCGTGTGTCTGCAATTGCCCAAAGAGAATAATTCATTTCTGTGAAGGCTATGGGTGAAGCCCTGAATGCATTCCTACACCGTTTTCCTGCCCTTCAAAACAATAAAAATGTAAAAACCCAGATGAAGCAGGCTTGGAGGGTGGCGGGAACGACAGTCTCTTGACCCCCAATGAATTTATTCTCCAGAACCTTCTAAAGCACTCTCCCCAGAATTCATCGTCAAGACCATTTTATTAGATTTTTCTAAACCCTTGAAATTGTCACATAATTGAAACAGAAACAGCAATTTGGAGTTCTGAATGGATTTCTTAAAAAGACGACTCTGTGCTCGCCCCATATCCCTCAGCTGGCCGCTCTTGCCCCTAACCTAAATGCTAGCCCCTTGCACACAAAACCCTATTTATCTTTTAAATCCTCCCCTACCATAAAAGTTACACATTCCCCTAATGCCATAGATTTCAGGACATTTGGGAGAAACATCCCAGACAACAGGCTAAAAAAAGAATCCATTAGCATTAACTTGCCTGTCACAGCCAGTGACAGATAAATGAATGTGGTGCTTTCAGATCAGTCATTGGTGAAACTACCCCCAGGCAGATAAAGACCAGCCCCGGGAGAGAGAAGGCTCTAGAGGAGACCTCTCCCAGTGGGGTCTCAGCTCTTCCCTAGCTACAGCCCAGGACTTTACTCTCAAAGGCAGGGAGAGAAAAAAAAAAAAAAACCCACAGGCATCCAACACAGAGAAGGAAATGAATTCCTCACGCCCGCTGAGCATGGCCAAGATAAAGGGCGCATGCTATCTTGCCCCCGAAAGCCAAGACCCCATGAGCCAGCCAAGCCATTGCCATCAAGTTTCCCATCACAGTGTGCTGGACCATCCATCATCTACATGCAGAATAACCATGCCAAGCTATCTGCAGGTTGCTGGGTACAGTCCTCTTCTGGTGTGGACAGTGCCATTTCTGGGGACAGGAACAGGTAAACCAATGCTTCCATTTGTACCCACTGTGTGCACTCACCCAGAGGCATTGCCTCATTCCATCCCCTTTAAAAAGTCTAGAATGAGCTACTATATAGATGGCCCCATTTCCCAGAAGGAAAAAAAAAGACACAAAACCATTAAGTGAAGCGTCATTTCACTATGCTAAGCTAACAGGTTCTCAGACACAAACAGCCTGTGGAAAATATCCTGGACCTTCCTGGACAGACTGTAACAAATACCACCTGGCAGCCTGAGCACTTTATAATGCTCAGACACTGTGGAAGGCACTAAAGTCCACCAGAGGTGTCCAACTGTTTGACACTGAGACAAGACATTGTCATTTATAAATATGCAGGGCTGCATTCATAGCAGGGAGCATGTGTGGAGCACACAGGCCACAGATCAAACAGAGGAAGTTTAGTATTTAGGCAAACAGGGCCTTGGGATTCCCGTGGACTTGGGTCTAAGGGACAAATGTGACTTTTTTGGGGGGGGGGCGGTTCGAGACAGGGTTTCTCTGTGTAGCCCTGGCTGTCCTGGAACTCACTTTGTAGACCAGGCTGGCCTGGAACTCAGAAATCCACCTGCCTCTGCCTCCCAAGTGTTAGGATTAAAGGCGTGCACCACCACCGCCCAGCCAAATGTGACTCTTGCTATTCCTTCACAGGACCCAGCTCACCCGGCTGCAAAGCAGAGGCTCTACCCTGACCAAGGATCACTGTAACAGTCAAACTAAAGGCATTAAGGAGACTGAGGTGTGGGTCTATGCCATCATACACTAACTCACATACTAATTCAAATCAAACTTTCTTTCCCTTTCAGAAGATGTTAAATCTCAAGACTAAAATGACCAAATACAGTGGCCCAGCACACACCCTGGAAAAAAAAAAAAAAACAAATAAAAAAACTTCCCCAGATACTTGGGAGTTTAGCAATATCTGAGAGAGGGGGGGGGGGGCAGGCAGATACACACACACACACACACACACACACACACACACACACACACACACGCATGCGCCAGGCAACAGCCTGATATACTTAATACTTAGCACCCAGAAAGACAGCTGCCCAGCTGGACCAACATCTCAGATTTCTACTGCAAGAGAATCACAGGCACATGGCCCAAAGACCACACCCACTCACCCATCACACCACACGGGGACAGCAGAAATGGAGATTCCCAACACGCAACCCCCTTCCCTCTAAGCAGCCACCAGGCAAAGGCAAACACAAGATGACATGACCTATGAAGTCACAGGGCCACTGTTCCGAGCAAGAGCACACAGGCATCGCCAGCAACCTGTGATTTCCATATGGAAAAATATCATCTCACTATTCACACCAGGGGAGGTCATGATCTCAGCTTACAAAAGGGCAGAGAACAGAACTCTACCACGTGGTCCACACTGCAGTCCCTGGTTAAGAAATCAGAAGAGGAAGGTAAGAGGAGCAAACATTAAGAATGGCAGACTCCCTGTAAGCTGAGGGGGTTTCTGCCATGAGCCTCACATGTAAAGATAGTCTACAGCCCTGCAGAACGATCTGAATGACCCATTAAGCATAAGCTCCAAGTCCAACGTGTGATTTTTCTCCACAAAACAGCAATAGCCACACTCAATAACCGTGGCTTCTCTGGGAGTCCAGAATCTCAGAGCACCGATGGGAGCACCTCCGGGAGCCTGCACACATAACAGGCTGCCAGCCTCTGCCAATAAATGCCTGACCTCCAATGTGTATTACTTTTCAAGCCCTACCAACACACCTGCAGGATGCACACCCCCTGTCTAGCCATACTGCATCCAACAGTCTTCTCCCTTCTTGTTCTTCAAGAGTTAGCATCAAACTACCTCCACAAAGACTGTACTCTTCCTCAACAGGTTACCCAACCTTCTTTACCATTCGGATCATACCCTTTCCCATCCCACAGGTCACTGCTGTGTTCTCAACTTGGAGCAGATGCTATGGACTGCCAGCTCTATATCTGTGTCTCCATCACTTCACGTCAATTCTCCTTAAATCAAAGTGTATGGTGTACTAAGAGGTTTGGCTAGCCATCATCAAGGCTCTTGTACTTTCAGGGTTGGTATCTGGTAGAGTCAGTAAGACCTGGACTTAAAATACTGTAAAGCTCAAAACAAAGCACCTAGGTCAATAATTACTGAAATACTGACAGCAGCAACTCTGTGTTTTGATGAAGGGACAGCCCCCTGCCCCACGCCACCATCACTCTGCCTGTCTTTGCAGGTCATTCCTAAAACAGTGGTGCTCTTAGCTGTTTGCTCCATTCTTAGAGCCATGCTTGAATGAAAGTGGTTCTGAGATGGTGGTCCTCCTGGCCATACCATCTCAGAGCCTCAGGCTGGCTGGCAGGCACTAGGCACTCAGTAAGGAATAAACACTGGAATGCCTACCACAGCCTCCAGTGGGTATAGGTGCTCCATTAGCTGACAGCCAGTAGAAGAACTGAGGACAAGCTCAAACATTAGTAATCCAGAGTAAGACCTGAACTTCATGCCATTTCACTTACACTTTACACATACATACACACACACACACACACACACACACACACACACACACACAACCAGGTGTCCCTGCAGTGAGTGTATCCTGCCTCCATCTATTTTAGCTTGTGCAAGCTCAGTATGCTCTGTGGTGTGTGTACCACAACACCACCTAATAAGGCATCATAAAACAGTGCAGGACTGGGCTTTAGGAGGAGGCTGGGCTAGCTCAGGCCATGCGAGAATGTGTCATGACCATGTGTCAGGGAGAAGGGCATGGAGAGAGATGTGATCCCCAAAGGTCTCACAGTCCCAAGGGCAAGGAAGCAAGAAAAGATGTGATATAAGCTGCAAAGAGACCCTTGAGCTGGGCTCTTGAAGGACACAAAACCCAAGGCCAATGCATTTAAGCTGCTCCATTGGCAGTGCGAAGCCCAAGGAAGCACTGAGGGAGGTCTCAAATCCCCTGCAAGAGAGAGTCAATGCCCAGAGGGGCAGTAAGTAAGGATCACGAGCTGACGTGTGGTGAGTGGCTTGAGCAGGATCTTGGGGCTAGCCACAGGCTCGTCCATCTCCTGAGCTCATGGAAATTTGCTAAATTCAGTAAGAGGCAAAAGATAAAAGGGCCATATAACCCTGTATTCTGGGGGTTGCAGTCAAAGAATTTCCGGATATGAAAATTTAAAAGCGGACATTTAGAACACACTATATGGAGGGGGCCACAAATACGGGCCCTCAGAGACTGCTTGGGGGACAGGAAGGAGGCTCACCTGTTTACCAAAAGGACATGAGACACAGCTTTGTCATCCTAGCAGCCTGATATGAATAGAGAGACCCCAGCCAGGAAGGAAAGGCAACATCCAGGAAGAGGACATCTGTAGGACAAAGTGTCCCTCCTTCTTGAGCTGACACCTGCTAAGGACTTGGAGCACAGGAAAGAGCAGGGCTCTTGGACAAGCGAGACGCTAAGCCATTAATCCTTCAAGGTCTTCACCAGTGGGGGAAAAGGGCCACAGACGCACCCCTACAGCCTTGCAGAGCAGGGAAAAGCTAACAGGCAGGCGGCTTAAAACTGTGGCTGCCGAGATTGCAGCTGCAGAACATCCAAGACGGCAAGATGCTGGGTGACCCGATCTACAGCAGCAAGGGAAGGCCAGATGCTGGAATCTCACCCTTGCACCCTGAAGAAACTGCCAAGAAACCACTCCCCTGGAACAGGAGGTGTGCACGGCCGCCACTGCACCCATCTGGATGCGTGATTCACAGAGAACCTTTCAGGACCCTGAAGCAACGTCTAAGGACAAGACGGGAACAAGAAAATCTGGCTCAACCCTCCACAACTTAACTGTTGTGGTGACTGGAAGCACCCACAGAACACATCTGGATAGCAGCTGGATAGCAGCTCTCTCCAGTGAGGAAAAGCCAGGTCTGATTCATCTCACTGACCCCTGACCACCAATAGCTCCAAAGAGCCAGGGGGCTTGAATTCTGATGAAGGTTTTTTTGTTTTGGTTTGGTTTGGTTTTGGGGGGTTGGGGTGGTGTTTGCTTGTTTTTATTCTTTAATTCTAAGTTCAGTTGGCAGAATGGCTGCCCAGCAGGCATGAAACCCTGGGTTCCCTCTCCAAGTACTGCAGAAAACTGTCTATGTTATTTCAGAACTTGGGAGGTAAAGGCAGGAGATGAACAGTTCGAGGTCATCATGAGCCATGCAATGATTCTGAGGCTGGCCAGAGAGATCTCATCTTAAGAAACCAAAAAATAATAATCCTGTAAGAGTGTCAGCAGGAGTGTGCTGGGTGCCACTTGTCCACACACAGCCCCCCAGAGAACAATCTGCATTGATTTCCAAAACAGCATGGTGAGGATCTGCATAGCTTTTTTTGAGAGAGAGAGAGAGAGAGAGAGAGAAGGAAACTGAGGTTTGATAGGATTTACATGGTATGTTCATGATCACCCAGCTGTCCCTGAAAGCAACTGGAAATAGATGGAACAAATGACCTCTTGAGACCAGCAGCTAATGTTTCAAGCGACACAATGAACATACACATGAATCAAAACAGCACTTGTTCACTGATAATGCGGGTTTTTTTTTTAATTTATGGTTTTGTGGGGTGTGTGTGTGTGTGTGTGTGTGTGTGTGTGTATGTGTGTATGTGTGTGTGTGTGTTCGAGACACGTGCGTGACAATGCTTGCAGAGACCAGAAGAAAGAATGTCTGATAGCCTGGAGCTGCTGTTACAGGTGGTTGTAACCTTACATAGAAGACTGGGAACAGAACTTGGGCCCTCTACAAGCAACAACGGTTCCCTGCTGACCCAACTGGTCAGCCCCACGCCGTTTCCATGTCTGTGCAATGTTTATGTTTTTTTATGTGTTCATTAAAAGATAAAGTCAATTTGACTAAAAGAAATAAAAACCTTTAGAAACAATCATCGTAAAGAGTGGAGATTGTGTTCTTCTACCAAAGGACAGTAAGGACAGATGGTGGGGCTCACCCAGGCTCCACGCTCCACCCACGGATGCTAAGGAACCAGTAGGTTCCTCCATAAAAGAAAAAGAAGCCACGGGCTAGAACAAAACTCTCCCAGGCAGCTGACACTTGGGCCCAAAGGAGACAAAGGAAGGACACTGAGTGACTGATCCTTATCACCCTCAGGTCTGTCACAGCTTCAAATTAAGTCTTTCTTTTTTTTTTAAGCGTCCCGTGACCATTTTAATTTTTAAAACGGTGGAGGTGGAGCAGAGTCCTCTTACGTAGTTTAAAAATGAAACAGGAAGACATGGAGTGATCACCTCTCTTCCTGATCAAAATGTACTTCGCTAATGAACGGCCACTGGCCTCCAAAGCATAGTCCCAAGGCTCCCTAAGAAAGCCACGTGAACCTCAGCATCACAAAGGGTGAGACGGGTGAACGGCGGGACTCCACAGCCTGCCTCCTCCGTTGCTCATTAAAATTCTGGACAAAACTGATTTTTTTTATTTATACAAGACATTAAAGAATATTATGACAGTACTCATATGAAATCCGTTCTTCACTGCCACAGATTTTCTTTGGTCTCAAGTTACAGTTTCTTTCCACCCGTCTTGTTTAACACCTCCACGGAATATTTCCCTGGCAAGTGTGAGCAGGGAGGGGCGGCCAGAAAGCAGAGAAATGAGTTTTAACTGAAACACAGACTGACACTTCATTTACAAGCTGTTCACCCAGTCCACACAGAAGGGTGCAGTCTGGCCTGTCACCATGACCCCAACACACACACACACACACACACACACACACACGTTTTATGAAAGGAAGATAAAACATAAATGAGGCTTCACTCAAAGTTCTAGACTCTTGCCAGCCTGGATGCTGTCCCCAGCAGTCACCTTGGTCTGGAACCCTGATGGCCAGTTCTGTGGGAAAACAAGCAAACAGGGCAAATCCTTTCCCTACCCTACTCCAGTTCCCAACCATGGCACAACGACACCTCAACAACTCCTGCTTTCCTGGGCTGAGCAACCCCAGAAGCACCTGAAAGAATATACCCCAAGGGATCAGACAGAGAACACGTGATAGTGTCATATAATTAAATGACGTCACAAGGGGTGGAAAATGACCAGAACCCCAGACCCTGGAACTTCAGTAAGGCTGACGTCAGTTCTACTCTTTGTAGTCTCCTGACCTTAGGGAGCCATGTCTCCTCACTTCTGACAGGGAGGCAATGCGTCGTGGTAACCCAATAGGACTACATAGCAGTCAACACTCCAACTGCAGAGGCAGATGCCTAGGTGGTTTTTTTTTTTTTTTAATATCGCTACATAGCCAGTCAATGTTTCAGCTGTCTCCTCTGTCCAGTGGAGCTGACACACCACCCCCATGCCAACTGCCTGGGACACACATTCAGTTAGTGTTCTCACTGGATCTCTCAGAGAACTAGTGTGAGGCCCTCCATAACAAAAGTGAGAGGTTTAAGAGGCAGGAAGATTTGAAGTTCAAGGCCTCTCTCTCAAAAATAACCAGTAACAACAGTGGATCATCCTTTGGCATCAGCAAGTGTCACACCCATGCTAGGAGCGCATTTATTTCACCTATAGCCAACTTTGAGCAAGGGGATGGACTCCAAGTTGCGTGATTTGGGCCAAGTTCCTAACAGTTAATGACGGGCACAGCTGCCATCTGAGACCAGGTGGTCCAGCTTGCGATCCTGCTCCATCGTGACGACGATTAAAACAGCCGTGACAATGGCGAGGATGGAGGATGAGGAGAGAGGCCCTCACCAGGAAGCTCTTGGGGTTTTTTTCACAGAAACCTTTGTGGAGGAGCTGATATCATGACTCCTGGTTCAGAGATAAGGAAACTAAGACAGGGCTGGGATGCAGGTGTGGATATGGGACAGCAAAGACCTTTACAAGGTGACAGACATGTCATTAAATGTTAAAAGAAACAAAGGTCCCATTACTAAATCCCTGAATTTCCAAGGCCATCGGTCTTTTTCAACCAGTTTGATATTAACACACATCTGAGAACTCACAAACACCCCAGGCTGAGGCCTGGGCTGCAAAATGGGGACAGTTCGAGTTCCTTTGACAGATCTGAGACATCATCTATCTTGTTTTCAAACAACCACAGCACATTAACACAAAATACCACCTTCCTGCTGAAGAAGAAAGTTGATGAGAACAGAGAGAGAGAGAGAGAGAGAGAGAGAGGGAGAGAGAGAGAGAGAGAGAGAGAGAGAGGTGGAGGGGGCAGGTCTGAATCCATGGTTTCACCAAGTCAGATTTTCCCAGTTTCCCTAAAGGGAAATCTGATCCAAGTTGTGAGTGATCCAGTGACTAACCTGGAAATCTGAAGATTCACACTAGGGAAGAAATGATAATTCTTCCAGACCCAGGAAATACTGCTGGTACAGAGACGGAAAGGTTCTCACGCAAACATGAAAAGCAACTCATAGTTAAAGCCAGCCCCAAAGTTTAGGCCAGGTAAAGGAAATTCCTGTGACCTGTTTAAGCATTAGGGGGAAAAAAAGCCACCTTCAAGTATGAATTTCTGCTCACTTAAGGGATACCAGTTTCATCTTTAGGAAGGAAGGAAGGAAGGAAGGAAGGAAGGAAGGAAGGAAGGAAGGAAGGAAGAAACAAACAAACTTCTTACTCGTTCACGTGACAGGTCCCAGACCTGAAATTCTCAAAATCCCATTTACAACAACCACCTTTTCCTTCGCTAATGTGCAAAACCATTTTCTCTTCTACCCGATTAGAAGGCTCCACTCTGACAGCCTTGGCTGAAGGGAATAAACAGAATTTCTCAAGAGCCGTCATCCTTTTTCTCTTCCTGCACCTACAGTCAGAAACTCCGTAGCCCTCTTCCCAAAAACACGTCAAGGCACACGTTTTAATGCGGTGCAGTGGACGGGAAGAGCAGTACAGCAGACAGGAAGGGCAGATGTAAAAGGCAGGAGGAGGATCGGAACACCTTAAATCAGATGGAGGAGCTGCAGGCAGGGCTGCCTCCAGCTGCCTCCACAGAGCCACAGCTGGCAGGTACAGGGGAAACATTGTTACCTGCATACTTCACAAAAGTGCAGCAGTAAGTACATCTTGCAATGCTACTCCTATGGGGTCAGCCGTTTCAGACTCCTCCTCCCAGGTCCTGGCTGTTGGAACTCAGAAGCTGAGCAGTGTTAGTTTCTCCCAGCTCTGATTGATCCAAAACCTGAAACTGGGGGCATCCCTAGCTCCCTCTCCCCAGACCTATAGCTTTAGGGGGAGGGGGAACCTACGGAAAGTTTTTTTCCCTTTCCAAGAAAGGATAAGCTGTTTTTACTGACATTCTCCTCTTCTTTAAAACCTCCAGATTGTTAAGACCTCCATAGAGTACCTTCCGTAGAAATGCATAAGGAAATGTTCAACTTTTCCTGACAGGATCTCAGCGATGCTTTAGAATAAACAGAACACTTGCATAAACACTGCAGCGGGCAGTTCTCACATGAAGGACCACACTGCCCCCCTCCCCGGCCGGATGGCTTGAAACCCACATCGGTATGCTGGCTTGCAGAGGCAGGGTCATCTCTCAGAACTGCTCACCTGGGCCTTTCACCTCCCTCTGCTGAGATCCTGGAAACAGAACCACCAGCCTCCAACAGTTGCCAGTGTTCGGTCTGAAGTGAGAAAGCCTTGTTAAAAAGCCCACCCATGGCTCTTCTACCTACTTACCTTAGGTTGCGCTCGACGAGGAAATGCAACTTTTGGGTCAATCTGGAGAAAAATAAAATAAAAACAAAAAAAATGAGTAAGTCAGTGGAGTAGTTTGGAGAGAGGAGGAAAAAAAATGAATGACCAAGCACCTAATTATTAATCACTCATTTCTCAGGGTTAGAGTTCAGCTTTTAGTAACTTCTTGGCTAACTCAAAAGCCCCCTCAACCCCCGATCTCAGTTCTTCTCCCTGTAGGACCTATACGGTTCACCTTTCCGGAATGTTCTACCATGCCTTTTAGCCAGTGAAATGCTTTGTAAGCCAGAGCTCATGTATTCTTATTGAGACACGGGACCTCTCTTCCACACACCCTGAGTGGTACCCAGAACTAATGTGCAAATGTGTAGCCAGAAGAAAAATAAACACAATGGTATCTGAAAGAAAAACAAAAATCACAATCTCAAAATTAAATGTTTTTCCAGCCGTAGTGATTCTCATTGTCTCTTCTCCCTGGCAAAGCAGGGGTAAGGGGATCCCATAAATAAATAAATAGATAAATAAATAAATAAATAAATAAATAAAATCAAAAGTCAACAATATCTAAAAACTCTCCAGTTATAAAATACAATACTCATCTCAGTTTAATTGACTGGTGTTAGCAAAATAAAAATCACTCAGGATGATTTAAAAGGTCTTTTACAGCCAGGCATGATGGCTCACACCTGTAACCCCTACACTTCTGAAGCTTAAGGAGGATCATTGAGATGGAAGTCCCTCTGGGTCACCATAGCTGAATTCTAGGGTAGCCTGGGCTACAGAGAGACCCTGACTCAAAAAAACAAAAAAAAAAAACAAAAGCAAAAAACACAACAAAAAAAATCGCATTTGCCTATTGGTTAATTTCAGAGAATGCAGATATCAATGACAAGCTGACTTGTTTCTTTTTTTTTTTTTTAATTGTTGTAAAAGGGGAAAGAAAGGTGCATATATGAATTAATCAACATGGATTTTAAAAACAACAACAACAAACAAACAAACAAACAAACGAAAAACTCACAAGGGTAAAACTGCTTAAATGAACAACTCAAAGTCCAAATTAGAAAGGGCATCGTAGGAGAGTTAAAAAGAGAACGACTGGACAGAAGTGTGAATCTAATGCATTAACTCGAGTATTCCCCTTCCCCACCTCCACCCCAACGGAAAAAGCCCCCCCCCCCATCAGCCGCTTGCTTGCAGAACACATGATTCTCGGTCAGTGACTGACTGACTAGCTTTACAATCCCCACAGAAGCATTTGAGTGTAACAGCTGATGCGAGGGGAAAAAAAGTTACCGCCAAGATAGAAAACAGGGAGGAATTTAAAAAATTTCCATTGCCCCCGTTTCCATTAGATTTCTAAACATCACCAATCTTCAAGTATAGGTTAACATGGACAATGGGGTAGGTACTGCTACAAGTTATCTATTTATGAGCTCTGGCTTTTGTGTTAGAGTTTCCCCTTTAATGAGTAAATCTGTCACCGGAGAAAATAATATGTAATAATCATGCTTTGAGAAAAACTCAAAGGGGGTGAGATATACAACAACCCCCTCCCAATCCGTAATCCCCGAGTCCCCTAGAGCCCCAGTCCATAAAACATAGAAAAATAAACTCACTTTTATTAATGCAGCTTCAAGACCTAAAAATCTGCCTGTGTTTTCTACCTTTAAGCATTACCTGAGAAATGAGAGATTACCTTGCAAAAACTAAAACAGATCGAAATCTTGGATCTAGGAAACTACCCTTTCGTAAAGATTAATATTACTGCGTCTACAGGTGTGCCCAGCACTGACTAGAGTTTCTCTACAAAAGAAATACAACAGGTGTGGATTTCCATTCTGTCGCCAAAACCAAGACAGATGCTTGTCTTTGTTCGGTTTAAAAAAAAAAAAAAAAGACGCCCTCCCAAGGCTTGCATTGATCTGACCAACACACAGGTGCAGTGGAAGTCACCCTGTTTGTGTGGCAATAGATGAGGTACAAACCAGGGAATGGCTTGGGGGGGGGGGGGGGTGAGAAAAGTACAGGGAAGAAAATAAAGTACTAAGATTAAA
Organism: Mus musculus; assembly: GCF_000001635.26. NCBI lineage: Eukaryota > Metazoa > Chordata > Mammalia > Rodentia > Muridae > Mus > Mus musculus. The sequence continues at coordinate 1,858,722 of NT_187003.1, forward strand.
AAAAAAAAAAAAGTAAAATTACAAAACCAAATGCCAATTTGAGACTGCACTGTATGTGTGTGGTGGTGACATCAGAATGTACCCTGAGATCAGGGCTCTCCCACGTGCAAAGTTTTCCACACTGAGACCTCCAAGGCCTAGGAAGTGGCAAGGCAAGAAGGCAAATCCCAACCTTTTGCACATCCTAGTCAACGAGAGAGAGAGAGAGAGAGAGAGAGAGAGAGAGAGAGAGAGAGAGAGAGAGAGATACTACCCAAAATTAAAACATTAGTTACTTAGGTACAGCGCTAGTACTGGCTCTAGAGTCCTCTAGAAAACACTAGGGTACTATTTTGGATGCAAATGGCCTTTACCTAAACAAAACTTTTAAGGGCACAGTAAACAAGATCCTCCTTTCCATGTCAATAAACCAACCGCTTCTGCTCTGCCTCCTGCACTGAACGTTGAAACAAAGTCAAAAGCTAGGTTATACTAAGTAACAGCAACCAAAACATGTCTACAAAACAAGGGTGGAGAAGCCCAAGGCCCAGCAGTGAGGATAGGGAAAGATCTGACCAGCCAGCACCCTTTAATTCAAAACTCCAGGTCTCCCACCCAGGCAAAAGGTGTGGATGAGCCAGACAGATCAGCTTTGAATTTTTCCTGCGAAAGCTTAAGCGGCTAAGCGAAGAAGTCAAGGGAGAAAAAAAAATAGTAATAATAAACTGTTCAGACATTCCTTATCACCTTACGAATGATCGTTCCTGATATTAAATGATCTGACAGCACGAACAGGCTAGGCTGCAAGCTCTGACATGTCTAGGACAATTAAAAAGTGCCTTAAGCGCCTGAGGTCTTTTCTTGGGGGGTAAGGTCAACACCTGACCTCCTTGATCATAAACAAGAGGGTGAGTTTGCAAAATCAATTCAAGTGCGCCAAAGGTTACCCTGCTCTCTTTTCCTCCACTCAAGAGTTAAAAAGTCGAAAGGGCTTGGAAGACCCTTGCTTTCTGCTGACTTGACAGAACAGGGGACTGAGGGTCAAGTTTACAGTGGGCAGCTGCCTCACCCTCAAAAGCTCGCACCAGAACAGAAGCATCCTATGCAGCCAGCCAAAGCCACATATCACCTTGAGGCCTCCGCCTTAAGCAGGGGTACAAATAAATAAATAAATATTTTTTTTTAAAAATCCCGGTGAAATTCTGGTAAGCAAACGGGGAAAGGAGGAGAGGCAGGAAGCCAGCCCAGGAGCTAAGCAAACCATAGGGAACTCCCCATCATTGCATTTATTATTCCAGACTGACATTCCCCCCCCCCCGCCCCTTATTCTCTCTGACCTCCACGTAAGGACTTTCGCCTCTAAACTCTGGATTTTAAAAACTTCAAATGCTGTAAAAGTACCCACACACAAATGAAAGACCTGAGAAAGGGGGGTGGGGAGATTCACTTTGAAATCCAAGGTTTATCAGCTTTCAATTTGCCATCTGGAGTAAACCCACTGGATGCCCAATTGCCTCTGCCTGTATCTCTCTTCCTTTCTCAAACCACAGCTCAAATCACTAGGAGTCCCAGTGAAACCTGTTGCCTGGACCTAAGATGAGCGCCCCCTCCCATTGGCCCCACCCCTGCCTCCTCCGCCAGGAAGCAGGCTGTGCCTTCCTTCTACAAGCCAATCCCAATGCCACAGGCTGTGCTCGGCTGACAAAGAAAGTTCCATTTACTCTGCATTGGAGTTTCTTTGCAAGGTCCCTTGGCGGGAGGCTGCCCTCTCAGGGAGCCGACCCCCCTCCCCCCAACCTTGGCTTGGCAGCGTCTGAAGCTGCAATGGGACAGACACTAAAAAGGAAACCCCCAAAACCAGCCACCGCAGCAAACTTCTGAGCCAACTCGCTAGCTGTTTAAAAGTACCCAGTTCTAGCACAGAAGCAAAAGAAGGCGCTGTCCCTTTAAACAGGGCTGTCAATGCCCAGACCGGTACTGAAAGGGGGCAAACAACAACTATTTAGAAAAAAAAAAAAGCAACCTACCGTCTTGGAATCTAACTCATGGTGGGGCTGACCTAATACTTTATCTACACTTGCTGGGTCTGCGAAGGTGACGAAACCGAAGCCTCTGGAAGGAGACAAAGAGGGAGAAAAACAAACAAAATGTGACACTACTGAGCGCAACAAGGAGACCCTATATGTAGACTAGGATGCGAATGTTGCCCCCACGCACCCCCCATCCCCACCAGCTCCCTCTATTCTCCTCTAACCCACAGCCCTCTGCCTCAAGAGGTAAAAATACCAAGGTTAGTGGGGGAAGCGGGACGAGGGGGCAGGGCGGCTGGAGGTAACTTGGAAAATGCTGGTGTCTCCACTCTGGCCGCCTCAGTTTCCTCTCCTCCTCTTCCCTTTCTTAAGGCTTTGTTTTATTCCGAAGGAAAACGGACACTAAGATATTCATTCACCTCCCAAAGAGGGGACTTCAGAGTTTGGGAGTGTGCAGAAGGCATACATTCAAATTTTTAAATTAAAAAAAAAAAACTATGTGGAAAGTGGGTGAACTGAATGTCATTTTAAACAAGAGAACAAGAAGCGACAGGAAAATGACTTCAAGCGGGAGAGATGGGCGTCTCTGAATCCAGAGTTCGGCCCTAATTAACAATAACCTTTGGGGTTATGGGGGGGGAGCGACGTTCCAACCAGCCACGCGCCTGAGCCCCATTCTAAATCCGCTTAGCTACTTCCGAAGACACCTCCAAAAATAAAACTAAAACTTTGTTCTAAAATAAAGGCAAAATCGAGAAGGGAATGCGTTACCTGGAGCGTTTCGTTGTGGGATCTCTCATGACCATACATTCTCTAATTTCTCCAAATTTGCTAAAATAGTCTCTAAGGCTATCTGTAGAGAGAGAGGGAGAGAGAGAGAGATGGGGGGGTGGGAGAAGGTGTGGAGGGGGGAGCAATGCAATTTTTTGATCAAGGACAAAAAGCAAAAGTAGTTTTCTGTTGTTATTCTGTTTTGTTTTTGCAATATTTTTGCACACGAGGGGGAAATTCAGCAACAGAGGTCGCGTAGAGGGCTCGGAAAGGATTTGCTATTTAAAAAAATAACCTTGCACAGGAGAAGTGGGGAGCCAATGGCGGGGTGGGGGGGCTCTTACACTGGGATAACAAAGAGCAATAAAGAAGCCAAGAAGGGGGGGACCCAGGCGTCCCCCCCTCCCTCCCTTACCTGGTGAGGTCTGCCAGCTCAGTCCACCGATAAACATTTTACTAGAGGGAGAAAACATAACCGAAGTGAGCACCGATGTCAGATCGGCCATTTTGACGTGTAACTTACAAAAGCTAAAAGGAAAGCTGGGGGGGAGCGGGCGAGCGCGAGCCTGGAGGTGGGCTGGGGGAGAAGGTGGCGGCCCCACGCCACCCCAAGGTGCGCGAGTGCCCCAAGGGTGCGCGCGGGGGCACGGGGGGCGCGCGGATGCCCCGCTCCGCACCGTCGCCCGCACAGCCCCGAGCGAGCCCGCGGCGGCGCGGTGGGCAGCGGCTGGAAACTTACCCGGGGTCGTGCTGGGAGTCGTTGGCGCTGCCCGAGGTGCCTGGGCTCCCATTTGCCTCCATAGCGGAGCCCCCCCGCCCCCCCACCCCCGACACACCGAGCCCCACAGCGAAGCGGAGCGCAGCGGCGGCCGGCTCCGAGCCCCAGCTCTCCGTCCCTCCTCCCCCGCCTCCTCCCCCCGCCCGGCGGCTGCGAAGCTCCGCGAGCGCCGAGCCGGGCCAGCGGCGAGAGCCCGTCACACGTGGGCTCGGCTCAGCTCAGCCCCGCCGCCTCGCACACCCCCCGTCCCCGCCCCCCCGGCCCATCCCCACCTCTCCCCCTCCTCCTCCCCACCCCCATCTCCTCCTCCTCCTCCCCCTCCTCCCCGCGCACGTGGGGCGGAGTTCTAGAACGTCGTGTAACCAATGCGGTGACGTCACGCACCCCGTTCGGTCCCCCGCCTGTCCGCGCGCGCACACGCTCGGCCCCCCGCGGCAGCGGGACCCATCATGGGCGGCGCGCGAGCCCCGCGACTCGAGTGGGGGGGTTGGCCACGCCAAGCAGGCGGGGAGACGGGAAGCGCACCCCGAGTCGGCTCAGATCACATGGGCTGGGTGTGGGGGAGGGGGAGGCGCGGGGAGCTCGGCCCGGGCTGTTCGCTGGGCCGGGAGGCGGCAGCGCCCCCGGGGCCCCCTAGTTCGGACTATCCATTCAAGTTCCTGGGGCCCTGCGCCCGATTCGGAGGTGGCACCCGCCGCCCTCCCTGCCTCTGTGCCCCCGTTTCCAGCCACCGCGCGGAAATTTAGGTCAAGGACGCCGGGAGCACACCCACACCCTGCGCTCCCAGGGCAGTCCTCGAGAACCCCGGGATCTGGGGGGCTTGCGGATGGAGGAGACCCTCATGCACGAACACCAGCCACAAGTTTTATTTTCCCTTCGCGCGGCAAGTTCTCTGGCTCCCGCTCCACACTGGCACGTCCTGCACGGCTCCCCGCCCTTCCCCGGCAGAGGTACGGAGCCGTGCCCGCGAAGGTTATTTCGGAACTTTGAGAAACTGACGCGATAGATAACAGGGGGCGAGGAAGCAACCAGACAGGGCTTGCGCTTTACTCAGACCGCGATTTGAACATATAATAAAGTGGGCTTGTAGGGGTCAAGGTCAAATGATTGGGGTTCAAAGCAAATGTTCATAGAGATTGAGTAGCAGTTTGGGAGTATCCCGAGGGTGGTTAAGATAGGTGCTTATTTCAGAAAATCCCTCGACCATTCATCCGTTATCTAATTTATTTATGTTTAAAGTTACTAGGGCTTCCTCTGTAGAGAGTGTAAGCGCCAGGAGTGAAATGGCTCTCTATCTCCCAAGACCTGCGGTAGGTCTTGGAGATAACAAAGCACCTTACCCCTAGTTTTTGGAACTAGGAGCCTCACAGATTCTGACACTTAGTAGGTGTTTGGTAAAAGTTCCCTTTCTCCCCTGGCAAAGTGTAAACTCCAAAGGATTGGTGACTGTAGCTTCCCGGGGGAATCGCACACTTCGTATTCCAGGCTGGCCAGATTCAGGCTGTATTCAATTTATCGAGTATTTAAAACAGTACGGATACAATTATCCTTATTGTTTTAAATTATTACAATAAACCAAGTTAATATGGCATGAGGGGCAACATAAAGTTGTGGTTCATCAAATCCCCGGGTTAATGTTAAGCATGCATTGATGCACAATTAACACTTTCCCATTAATTTTCATAGGATTAGGAGACAATGGAATTCACTCATCACCAAAACTATGCCGTGTCCATTGTGGGTTTGGAGACATTTGGAAAAATCTCAACACAGCCAAAGCTTTTGAGTGGTCAGACTGTCAATCTCTCTGTCCCCTAAACTGGGGTAGTGCCTCTCTGACAGCATGGATGGGCGGAGCATTTGTAGTGAACAATGTAACAATGTCAAAGTCCCTTTTTAAAATTGTGTACTTACATGGACTGTGTTTATTATGGATTGTGAATATGATTTTTAGAAGGCACTTCATAAGACTTCAGACCACAAACCCTGCTGTTTCCCAACACTCCAAACAAACTGATTTTTGAATCATCTGGGTTCCCATGTGTTAAAGAGCTGCATGTTTTTATGATGGTAATTGTTTTTTTGTGATTATTCACAATCACAAAGTACAGGCAACACAGCTAATTGGATTATATTTTGGATTTTTACCGCAGAACCACAGATCATCAGAGCTAGAAAGGCCTTTCTTTACCCGGCTCCTTCCTTGAATATGGGAGTCCCAAAGGTGCCAGGCTGTCAGGCCGCCTTCCCACCCCAACCAGTTAATACCTAAAAGGGGCTCTGGCCATGGTTCAGTGCCCTTTGACTCTGTAGTGTGCTGTTTGTTGTTCCTCGATAGGCAGAAGTCAGTGGCTACCTTCCTGATGTAGACTTGAACAAACTGTTAAGTGGTGAGCTGGGAGGAGACCTGATGGGGCGGGGCCCCGAGCACTGCAGTGTCCAAGCCAGAGACTGATAAAGGACTAAAGGAGAAGGCTACTACGTCACTCCACTGTTTTTCTTAAGGTTGGTATTGTTGGAGTTGGAGTCTTGCAATGCAAGAACCCAGACAGGCCTTGAACTGGAGAGAGCATCCTGACACTGGCCACACCACCACCACCACCAAGTTTTATTTTTCCTTCGCAGATTGTGTTGTTTTGTTGAGATGGTGTCTCATGCGGCCCAGGCTGATGGCGAACTCCATAGATTGCGGAGGATCACGGCCTTGAACTTCTGACATTCTTGCCTCTGCTGTTGCAATTGTAGCTTGGGGCCACCGTGCCAGGTTTGCAGTGCTGGAGATCAACCCCTAGGCTCCCAGTGCTCGCTAACAGGGAAGCTTCCACCAACTGAGCCACACACCCAGCCTTCAGGAGGTTGTTTTGCTTGTCCCATCTCACTGCACTCACCACATACCTAGGTGGCAACACTCTGCTACAGGCCTTCTTCCCCTGCTCCCTGGTTCTGAGATTTGACCGATGTACAGATTGTAGGGTGACCATCAAGATAAACATGTGGGACAGTTTCATTGTCCAAAGCAAACACACACACACACAAAAAAAAAAAAAAAAAAAACCCTCCCTCCTACCGCCCTTTGCACTAGGATTAGTAAGGGTTGATGATTCAGTGTTTCTTCTCCAGCTTGCTCGCTCGCTCACTCAGGGTACCAGTGGTGGTGCTGTATAACTCACACTGCCTTGAGGACTCGCCCCCACCCCCACCCCCACCCCCACCCCATTCTGCCCTTGCCCACGCTCTCCTGGGCTCTCTGGCCCCTGGCCACTTTTCCTTTTCTATCTCTGGGTCCTCCCTTCGTCTCTACTTTTCCTTTAAACATTGGTGTGCTTCCTCTGCCTGATGCTCTCCTCCAGCTACCCCCTCTCTGGATGACCTTCCTAGCAGGATGAGTTTAAATACCACCCACATGCTGATGCTGCTCCAAATCTCCTCCGGCCCTGACCTTGCCCGAGTTCCAGGCTCTGCACAGTATCCTTTCTCTATACATCTCTGTTTACATTTCCTAGAGGTATTCCGGATGTGGACGCAACACTGCCAAAGCCACACACATACTATTCTCCCCTACATTTGAACCTCTTTTTGGAATCTTCATCAGTGAAGAGCCTTAGCCAGCCTGGAGGCAATGTGGCTGAACTCTGCCCTTACCGTGTGCAACTCTGTAGAATCCACCTTGAAAATTTTGCTCAAAACTGTCTTATTATTATTTCTCAATTTAAATTTATTACATTTTAAAAGTTTTATTTCCATGGTATGTGTGTGCATGTGTGATCATAGGACAGCTTTCAGGAATCTGTTCTCGCTTTCTCCTAGGTTGCAGAGGTTGAATTTAGCTAGTCAGGGTCAGGCTTCATCAGCAAAAATGTATACCCAATGGACCATCAAAGCCTTCTCTCCTGCTACAGTATATCAGACCTCTTGCACCTGAGGCCAGGGGATGGTCTCCCACAGCTGCCCACGAGGACTCTTAGTCCATTTATATGCCTGGGAAGCTTTCCCACACTTTTCTAACCAGGTCAGATGGCTCTCAATAGACACTTAACCCACGGGAAGGTCCTCCGTGTACCTTACCTTGTGTGACCATTTGCTTTATCATCCGTCACTGCCAAGCCACGAGCTCCCGTCCAGTTTGCTCTCCTTGTACCCAGTACAGTACCTGCTAGTTCATGGCTGACGATAAATAATTTTGGTGGTGGACAGATTGATAAATGGGTGAATGCTGCTGTCCAATTTCACCCTAGGATCTGTTTTGTGTGGTCATGTGCAGAAGTCAAACTGACTGCAGTTTCCCCTTAATGGTGTTAGCCCTTTATATTGGTCTCCTAACATAGAAAATGTTATTTGCATTCTTCTTTTTCTTTTTTCTTTTCTTTTCCTTTTTTTTTTCCTTTTCCATTTTCTGGAACAGTATGTTAAAGACTATTAATTAGGCCTGGACTGATGATACACACCAGCAATTGGGAGGCAGAGGCAGGAGGATCACTGTAAGTTCAGGGTTAGCCTTGTCTGCCTAGTAAGTCCCAGAGCAGAAAAGAATACATAATAAAACCCTGTCTCAAACAAACAACAAAAATATGATGCTTATTTATTCTTAAATGTTTTCTAGAATGTTCTGGCAAACTTCTGGTCTGGGATAGCCATTTCATAGGTTGATTGTAAGTACAGAACTCCATTTCCTTATAATTTCGTCAGGTATTCTATTTCTATATTTTCCAAAGAAATTATCCATTCCATCTTCCTTGTTTGTTAATTTGGTTGGTTGGTTGGTTTTGGTGTGTTGAGACAGGGTTTCTCTGTATAGCTGTGATATCTGTCTTGGAGCTCACTCTGTAGAACAAGCTGGCCTCAAACTCAGAAATTCCCCTGCCTCTGCCTCACCACCACCATCGCCGCCACCACCCCAGTGCAGGGAGCAGAGATGTCACCTAGATTTTCAAATGTACTAACAAAATGCAGTTGACAGTTCTCTTGTAAGAAACTTAAACTCCATTGTGCCTATCTACAGTGCCCACCTGCTTTATTCCAAATGTTATTTCACACAGAGCTTCTCTTATATGGATGAGTTGAGCCAGAAGTCTGTGTGGTTTTGTGGGGAGGTCTCAGGGAGGCAGGGGTTGGTCTTTGTTTTATTTGTAGAGCTGGAGTTCAAACCTGGGGCCCATGGATGCTCTCCCGAGGTCCGTGGGGGGGAAAGCGAAGCTGTTTTGTTGTTGTGTTGTTTTGTTTCGTTTAAACTGTGTGTATATTATAAACAGTTGTAAACTGCCTTATGTGTGCTAGGAACCAAACCCAGGCGCCTCTATAAGAGCAGCATTTGCCTTTATGGAGCAGTACTTGCTCTCCTCTCTCCAGCCCCTGTCTGGGATTTTAAAACCTGCGTTTACATTCTGTGTGTGTTTTCAAAAAATCGTGTTTTGAGTTTTGGTTTGATTTTTGTAACACTTTTTTTTCTTTTTCTTTTTTATTCTGTTTGTTCCTATTTATCTTATTTTCTTACTACTTAAGAATTAGAATATTATGTTTTTAAGTGTCTCACTATGTTGGCCTCCCAGATGCTAAGATTATATGTATAATTCCTGAACATTATTGCATTCTTTTATTTCTCCAATGTATCCTGTTACTTTCCCCCCCCCTTTCTCCCCGCCCCCCAGGATTGAACACAAAGCCTCATGCATACTTGGCAAATTCTATACCACTGTGCTACATTCCCAGCCGCTGGTGGCTCTTTCTTAGTTTCTTGATGGGTTTTTCCATCTTATTTTGATTTGGTTTAGATAGATTTGGTTTTTCTGAAACGAGGACTCTTGGAAGGAGCCCGTGTTGGCCTTGAACTGCCTCTGCCTCTTAAATACTAGAATTATAGGTATATGCTACCATGTACAACCTAGCTAATTCATTTTAGACTTTTGTTTTCTGATTTATAAGATTACAGACTTCTTTCTAGGTACCACTCAAACTGTATTCCCCAAGATATATAGGTTTTTAGTTTTTTTTTTTTCAAGACAGGTTTTCTCTGTGTTTTTTTCTCTGTATAGTCCTGGATGTCCTGGAACTTGCTCTGTGGATGAGGCTGTCCACAAACTCACAGAAATCCACCTGCCTCTCTGCCTCCGGAGTGCTGGGAGTAAAGGTGTGTACCACCACTGTCCAGTGATGTATAGGCTTTTAAATGATTATCTGGTTAATAAAAAATCAAAATTTCTCCAGGACAGCCAAGGCTACACAAAGAAACCCTGTCTCGAAAAAAAAAAAAAAATTAGAATTTCTACGAATGAAAAGTATTTGAAAGCTGTTATTAATGTTTAACCAGACTGAATTAGAATTTTTCCTTTTTTTTTTTTTTTTTTTTTTTTTTTTGAGACAGGATTTCTCTGTGTAGCCCTGGCTGTCCTGGAACTCACTCTGTAGACCAGGCTGGCCTCGAACTCAGAAATCTGCCTGCCTCTGCCTCCCAAGTACTGGGATTAAAGACGTGAGCCACCACGTCCGGCAGAATTAGAATTTTTTAAAAGGGTAGTTTCTACATGCATCAGAGACTTTGTGACTTACTGTAACTTGCTTTGGCACATGATCAGTATTTTATAAATATTTTGTACATTTTTTGGAAAGAATGTATATCACTTATTGATAAGTAATTTTCTAGATGATTCCCATCAGATCAAACTTGCTGTTTGCATTAAGATTTGCTAGAAACTTACTAGTGTTTTGTTTACTTAATCTATCACCTTTTATTTTATTTTATTTTATTTTTTTTTTAACGTTAAAATCCTAGGATGTTTATTACAAAGGTAAACCCCGATCCTTGAGATGGGCTTATCGGTAGGATTTCTGGTATCGGGCACGGGCACCAGGACCTCCAAACTTTTTGGATTCGCAGCGACGGGGGTCAGCTACAAGCAGGGTCCGATCGTAATGGATGAGGATATCTTTGATCTCCTTCTTGGAGGCTTCATCCACATATTTTTGGTAATAAGCTACCAGGGCCTTTGAGATGGACTGTCGGATGGCATAAATTTGGGCCACATGTCCACCACCCTTCACACGGACCCGAATATCCACACCAGCAAATCGCTCCTTGCCCAGAAGCAAAACAGGCTCCAGTAACTTGTACTGCAGCGTGCGCGGCTCGATCATCTCCAGGGGACGTCCGTTCACCTTGATGAGCCCATTTCCCCGTTTGCAGTGGGCCTCAGCCGTGGCTGTTTTCTTGCGTCCGAAGACCTGCACGGACTGCAGCGGACCCTTGGACAGCATAGCTCCGAGCACAAGCACGAGCTCCACACCGCGCAGCGCCGCGACCGGAAAAGGCATCTATCACCTTTTAAAGGAGCACATTAAATGTCCTCTCTGATTGAAGCCTGCCAAGAGGGCTCAGTAAGTAAAGGCCTTGCTACTAAGCCTGAGGACCCAAGTTCAATCTCCAGGACCCAAATAGAGGAAAAGGACTCCTGAAAGTTGTCCTTGGACCCCCACACATGTACTGTGATGGTCCCCCGTGTACAAACATACATGAAACAAATAAACAAAATAAATAATTTTAAAGCTTTAAATACTCTATATGCCCATACTTATCCTAATTTCTCATAAATCTCTCAAAGTTTGCTGTCTCTCTTTTAAATGTATGTTGCCAGAGGCAGCAAAAAGAAGTGCTAAAATCAAGCTGGGTGGTGGTAGCACACGCCTTTAATCCCGGCACTTGGGAGGCAAAGGCAGAAGGATTTCTGAGTTCGAGGCCAGCCTGGTCTACAGAGTGAGTTCCAGGACAGCCAGGGCTATACAGAGAAACCCTGTCTCAAAAAAAAAAGAAACAAACAAAAAAATAATAACTGTTAAAGTCTCCTTTAAAAGTTAAAAGTGTAGCTATGCACTTTTCTTCTGTGTCTTTCTTCCTCTTACTTTTTGCTTTGTGTGTTTTTTAAAATGACTCATTTATTTTATATGTGAGTACACTGTAGCTATCTTCAGACACACCAGAAGAGGGCATTGGATCCTATTACAGATAGTTGTGAGCCACCACATGGTTGCTGGGAATTGAACTCAGGACCTCTGGAAAAGCAGTCAGTGCTCTTAATCACTGAGCCATCATCTCTCCGGCCCCACTTTGTGTGTGTGTGTGTCTGTGTGTCTGTGTGTGTGTGTATATATATATATATATATATATATATATATATATATATATATATATATATATAATTTTTTAAGGTCTATTTCATTTTATGTGTCTGTGTATATGTGTAGGCATGGTTGTACACATGCTAGGTGAGGCCAGAGAGCATGTCAGGAAATCATACTTAACCCTGCTTGAGTGCTGGGAACTAATTTGGGTTTTAACCCAAAGCCATCCATCCATCCATCCATCCATCCATCCATCCATCCATCCATCCATCTGCGCTGGGATTACAGATGTGTACCACTATGCTCTGAGTATGCTGTGCTAGGGAGAAACCGCAGGATTTTGTATATGATAGGCAAGCATTTTACCAAACAGGCATGTGGCTTATTTTAAATCTACCCAGTTTTTAGTTTTACAATTTTTAAAAATAGAGTTCAAGTTTTGGTTTTTATGGGCCCGAGGGTTTTGCCTGCATGTGTATATTTGTACCATGTGCATGACTGGTACCCATAGAATCAGAAGAGGGGATTGGGCCCCCTAGAAATGGAGCTATACATGTTGTGACTCGCCAGGTCAGTCCTGGGAACCCAACCCCAATCCTTTGCAAGAGCGGCAAGTGCTCTTAACCACTGAGCCATCTCTGCAGCCTCCGGTGTTTACTGAAACTAGTTTTAAGTGTTAGAATGATTTGTTACACAGCCCAGATAACTAATCCAAAGAGCCTTCAAGATGCACTTTCTATAGCTGCTTAGTACATAGGTTTGCAACAGGATTCACATGCTAACATTTGTAGACTGCCTTAGTTGGACCCTGAGCAAATGAACTACAGATTAGCTACAGAATAGCAATTGCGTGTTATTAATGTCGTCAGATTGCAACACATTTCACGTTCAATTAACTGAAATGCTCTTTCAGGAGCATGGCTTGGCTCATCTTCTCATCCCTACTGCATACTTAGAAAAGGTCACTGTCAAGACAGAAAAGTATATATGTGATTTAAATGTCTTGACTCAGTTGCTAACAACCGCGAGCGTGTTCTCAAATTGGAAAAGCAAGATGAATTTCAGCTTGCTCTTTTTCCCACAATGCTCTGTTTACTTTCTGGTATTGCATTTCTCTGCCATGCTGGGCGCCTGGCTTATTAAAGAGTCTGTTCATTTATCCGCCTCCCGGAGTCTCACAAGCCTTACTTTTCAAAACAGACATGCCAGACTTCGCACCCAAAATAAAAGTGAGTTGTATTTTTACTAGAAACCATTTAGTGAAATGTGTTTTTAGTCATGAAAATTTCACCAAGTATAAATTCTCTGTCAAAAAGTAATGGGTCCTTTGTATTTTCCTTAAGTAAATAAATAGTTTCTTTCCCCGGGAACCATGACTACTGAGGCCACTCTTGAATTCAGGGATATTCTGTGTTCCTCCAATAGAAAATAAGCATGTATATCAAGATCCTAGGGCAGCCCTTGCCCTGACACCGTGCAATAAGGGAAAGTCACTGGGGGTAGGAAGTAACTGGAAAGAAAAAAGACGGATGTGAGATAAAACAAAACTTTGGTTTGTTTTGTTTTTCGAGACAGGGTTTCTCTGTGTAGCCCAGGTTGTCCTGGAACTTATTCTGTAGACCAGGCTGGCCTCAAACTCAGAAATCCTCCTGCCTCTGCCTCTCAAGTGCTGGGATTAAAGGAGTGCGCCACCACTGCCTGGCTGAGATAAAGCAAACTGAATGTTTTTCAAACAGCCTTACTGATCTGACACCTTTATTTATAATTATTTTCTTCTAACGTTGTCTGATAGATATGCAAAAGCCTATTTTAATTTCAATGAGAGAGAAAATGTTTTGTTTTGTTTTTTTCTAACTGGGGAAGAGAATACAAAAGCTTTTCTGGAGTGTAAAAAAGAACACCTAAAATATATTTATCTAATATATTTCCTTTTTCTATTTTTCATTTTCTTTTCCATGTTCTCATTGGACAGATTTGGAAATCTGGTGTTTTGGCTAACGAGTTGTGTTCCTCTTCGCCTCTTATGACTCTCCTTTCTCACCTCCAGTTCAAAATGACTGCAAGCAGCCAAGGTGTGCCAGCTCGGCTTCTCAGGGGTGACCTTCAGAGGTAGTGGGGGCAGGCCTCAGAAAACATCACCTTTAGGAGTTTTAAGAGGTGACCAGGGAGTTTGACTTTAGTCCCCTTCTGCTTCGGCAGGAGACTGGCTTGCCAGGACACGGTAGGTTATAAGAACTTAAACAGGAAGTTTCTGTACTTCTATAAAAAAAGAAAAGCCAAGACCCTAGGGCTGCTCTCCTGTGGCCGTTACACTGTTTAACTTCTGCCTGCCTTTATGTCATTGCTACGCTATTCTTATACACGGAGGTAAATATTTTATTAAACATCTTCGTGCTCGGCAGTTAGGAAGCCCTCTGCTGCCTAGGCCTGGCAGTCGCCCAGCGTTGCCAGGGAGGGGGACGAGGGTGGGCTCGAGAGCTTCACAGAGGAACTGCCCAAGCTCACCGTTCTGTCCAGTACTTAACACCTGGAAACCATTTTCTCCTCTGGCCTCTCAGACTTAATCTTCCATCTCTTCTTTTTTAATCAGCCACCAACTCCGTCTTGATGAAAGGGGCCGGGCTCCCAGAAGAAAATAGCTTTGCCTTTCAACTCCACCTGGAAACGGTTGACATGGCGCTACCTTCACTCAAGCCTCTCCACTAGCCTTGGCGCTTCCCCCATCTCTGCCAAGGCTGGCCCCTGCCAAGCCAATCTAAATATCACAGCTGGAAGTACAGGGTCTCCCCCGCCCCCAACCCTTTCTCCCACACTCTATCCGTTGTACCTTGGGACCTTTCAACATTCTCTATAGTCATTCTGAACACCCGCACCCTGCCCATCCACTACGGCAACAGGCTCACAGACCCACAACTACACATTAGTTTTTTAAAAAAACTTTTGTTCCCCCTTTGCACAATACAGGAGGTGGCCACAGCAGCCGGACACAGCACCGCAACAGTGTTAACTCCATTATGTATTTGTATCTCCAGAAGGCCAGTCCAACAAAATCTCCAACAAAATTGCCACTTAATAGAAGAAACGCGCACTTTGGAGGACTGTGGGTGAGCGCGCCCTCTACTGGTGATCAGAGGAAGTGCTTTTTACTGTAGGTTCCCTCTTCTGGTGGAGCAGGGAAAAAAAAGACTGTCTCTCCAGAGTTCAAGTTCCTGCTCCCAAATTCTGACATCTAAATCTCCCCAATTTAGGGGTTTCCTGTAGCTGATGCCAAGACCCACCACGATAGCCCATGCTGCAATTTCTACAATTAATACCAGTCAGCTAAAAAAAAAAAAAACCTAAAAGGAAGGAAACTTCAATAAGTTGGAATGGAATCTGCTTAGGCAAACATGGTATTGACACTTACAGAAGGACAGAAGGGGAAAAAGGAGCGAGAAAGAAGTATTAGGTGTAACGAGAACAAAGGGTAGACTGTAGCGTAAATTGCTCGCTGGGCAAGACACTCTTGCTAAAAATAAAACTGCCTGGAGAGGACATCACAAATAAAGATGTGCTGTGTCCATGGCAGGAGGAGCCAGCAGCCTTGTGAATCAACGCTACAATTAGAACAATACCAAAACGAGATCATCATCAAAGGCAGGTAGTCATAAATGTGACATGAATTTGAAGTGACCCAAAAAAGTTAATGTCAGCATCCTCTTACTTTCAAGGGTGGGACCTCTCAACAGAGACCGGCCCCATTTCTGGGTTCTAAGCAGGCTCTCGAGGTTCCCATCATCTGCTCGGCCAATGTCACATGAGAAAGGAAGGCAGGGCCTGGTTTTGTGTCTACTAGTGTAGGTCACAGATAATTGCAAGCATCAGGGGGAAAAAAATCAATTGCCCAAGTGGCTGATGGGAGGAGGCCTGGCCTGACAGAAGGCATTCATTAGAAAGGTCCTTGTGTGAGTGTGTGGGGGATGAGGTGGGGGATGGGGGTGGGGGAAGGTTAGCCCATCATAGGCTTGATGTGAGCCCACTGCACCGGGAGGCTGTGGAGAACACAAGTGCAATCTTCAGCTCTATTAATAGTATAGCCGAGTGTGCAAGAACGGAGGCGGTAACTCCAGTCTGTGCCAGCAGGTCAGGCCACACACAGTTTTATGCTCTGTCCTGCAGACTGTGTTTTAAGTCAGGCTGGCAAATTTAAGTTTCTCCAGACAATCGTGAGGATTGGACTTTAGTCTTTAGACAATGCCACGATAAGCCTCACAATCCTTTCACAATGGGCAATATCAGAATGGCTCTCTACCAAATCCGTGGCGCCTCAGGAGCCAGGACCCGGAATTGTGCTTCTGGTATTTTGAGCTTGAGTGTCCCTAGCCGTATAAAGGGACCATAATTACCCGATCTGCCTTCAACATCATTGGGAGAATTGTCTGCTCATTGGAGCCAGAGTGTGTAGATCATCAATGGAGGAGTCCACTGGGTACCAGGCAGAGGGGACATGAAAACAAGTCATGCCACTTGTACTTGTCATTGAGGAGCCTTAAGTCCAATCAGGACAGACAGGCCCACCAACAGATACTTTGTATCCAGTGTGACAGACAAGGATGGGCATGTGTGATGGTTTGAACTGTGATGCAATTAAAGTCCTAAAAGAGTAATGGAGAAAACCAGAGCTCACGTGGCATAGGCATTTGCAAATACAGGAGGAAAGGGAGCCACTGGGTGTGAGAGAGGAGAACCCAGGGATGGAAAAACATTAGAGCCACAGGCTGGGAAGATGGCTCAGTGACTGAGTGCTTTGCTGCACAAGCATGAGAACCTTAGTTCGAATCCCCAGCACCTGTGTAAGAGGTTGTCATGATTCCATGTACCCTCTGTGGGAGTGGAAATGGGAGGATATTTGGAGTTGGTTGGCTGTCAGCTATCAGCCGAGCTCCAAGCTCAATGTGAGACACAGTGTCATGGGAGTAAGAAAAGAGGGACAGAGTGGGACACTTGACGTCCTCCTGTGCCCCTCCCCATGTATTCATACAGGCAAACACAACACATAACAGAGATAGAGAGAAGGGGGAAGAGGGAGAAGAAGGAGAGATTAGAACCAGGAAAATTCAAGGTTACAGAAGACAATAGAAGCAGCTACCAGTGTTAGATGTTATCAGGAAGATGGGGAGTGATGGGGGATGCCAAGGCTGGAACCACAACTCAGCGGTTAAGAAGTAGACTTGCGGGCTGGTGAGATGGCTCAGTGGTTAAGAGCACCCGACTGCTCCTCCGAAGGTCCGGAGTTCAAATCCCAGCAACCACATGGTGGCTCACAACCATCCGTAACGAGATCTGACTCCCTCTTCTGGAGTGTCTGAAGACAGCTACAGTGGACTTACATATAATCAATAAATAAATCTTTAAAAAAAAAAGTAGACTTGCTGCTCCTACAGGAGAACCTGGGTTCAGTTCCCAGCACTCACATCAGGTCACTCACAACTGCCTGTAGTTCCAGCTCCAGGGAACTGATGCCTTCTTCTGGCCTCCACAGACATCTGCACACACGTGATGCACATGTATACCGCACTCAGACACATACACATACAATACACAATAAACCTTTAAAAAGAAAAATGGCATCATTGAGGTGAAGGGCGAAACACTGCTAGTCCATTCACTGGTGGGAGGGTGTCCTAGTAGGGGTGACTGCTGTGATGAAATGTGATAACCAAAGCAACTGGGGGAGGAAAAGCTTACACTTAGAGGTAGCAGTCCATCACTGGTGGAAATCAGGACAGGAACTCAAGCAGGTCAGAAACCTGGAGGAGGGAGCTGATGCAGAAGCCATGGAGGGGTGCTGCCTACTGGCTTGCTCCTCATGGCTTACTCAGCCTGCTTTCTTACAGATCCCAGGACCACCAGCCTAGGGATGACACCACCCACGATGGGCTGAACTCTCCCCCATCAATCACTTGTCAAGGAAATGCTCTACTGGCTTATATACACCCCAATCTTATGGAAGCATTTCCTTAACTGGGGTTCCCTTCTCTCAAAGTACTCTAGCTTGTGTCAAGTTTGGCATAAAATTAACCAGCACATTGAGATTGAAATTTCATCCACAGTGGTCAAGATTTTTCATAAAGATAGCACTGGACGAGTACCGCATGTCTGTAACGCTGCCATTGTGATAGCTAAGGCAGGAGGAGCCTGGGCTCAAGGTTTAGGGTGTAGCTCAGTGGTAGAGCATTTGCTCGGCGTTCACAGGCCCTGGGTTCAATCCATAGCACCACAAACAAAGCAAAACAAAACCTTCCAGAAAACTCATGAAAGAAGAAACTGATTTCATTTAGAAAGTTTGATGATTGAGATTGATTGATTGATTGATTGATTTTTCAAGACAAGGTTCCCTGGCCCTCCTGGAACTTGTTTTGTAGACCAGACTGGCCCTCAAACTCAAAGATCCACCCATCTCTGCCTCCCAAGTGCTTGAATTAAAGACATGTACCACCATTCCCAGCCTAGAAGAATACATTTATCAGGCACCTATCACACATGCAGAATATTACTAGACATTATGAAAGTTCAAACTGCTAACAATTCTGTTGGACCCCACTTCAATATTAGTGATAAGCCTAGCACATTTGTGACTACCCAAGAATAGTGGGAAACCATGTGACTTGTGCAAATGAGGGAGGCAGGCAGAGTGGAGTTTCAGTGGCCAGTGGCTCTGGTCCTGGGTGACATTCCTTATAGTCACACAGAAGGGGCAGGAAAAAAAAAAAAAAAAAAGGATGTCATCTCTGTGATGCAGGTATGGTGACCTCCTGCTGGCCTCCACCTTGTCGTGGGTGGTTTCCTCTCCCAAGAGTCCTTTTCCAGCACATTTCTTGTCTTCACATCCCTGGTGTTTCCTCCCCTTTTGTTATTGACCAGTGGGATTAATATTACTCTTTACGGGCTGGAGAGATGGCTCAGTGATTAAGAGCACTGACTGCTCTTCCGAAGGTCCTGAGTTCAGATCTCAGCAACTTCATGGTGGCTCACAACCATCCATAATAAGATCTGATGCCCTTTTCTGAGGTGTCTGAGGACAGCTACAGTGTACTTATATATAATAAATAAATAAATCTTAAAAAAATATATTACTCTTTACCCTGCTCACATCCCAGAGCCAACATGCACTGTTTTTTTTTCATCAGTGGGCTTCTGTCTGGCTGATTAATTATTCATGTATAGTGTAAGAAGGGCTATGATACAGAGAAATGGTTGTGGAGAAGACAGTCGTGCCAGCTCTGAACTTGACTTTCTTTCTTCCTTCCTTCCTTCCTTCCTTTCTTCTTTCCTTCCTTCCTTCCTTCCTTCCTTCCTTTCTTTCTTTCTTTCTTTCTTTCTTTCTTTCTTTCTTCCTTCCTTCCTTCCCTCCTCCCTCCCTCCCTCCCCCTCCCTCCCTCCCCCCCCTCTTCCTTCCTCTCTCTCTCTTTCTCTCTCTTTCTTTCCTAGGTAGTTTCTTTATTTATATTTCAAATGTTACTCCTTTTCCTGGTTTCCCCTCCAAAAACCCCCTATCCCCTCCCCCTGCTCAACAACCCACCCACTCCTGCTTCCTGGCCCTGGCATAGAGCCTTCACAGGACCAAGGGCCTTTCCTCCCATTGATGACCGACTAGGCCATCCTCTGGTACATATGCAGCTAGAGCCACAAACCCCACCATGTGTACTCTTTGGTTGGTGGTTTAGTCTCTGGGAGCTCGGGGGTTACTGGTTGGTTCATATTGTTGGTCCTCCTATGGGGCTGCAAACCCCTTCTGCTCCTTTGGTCATTTCTCTAGCTCCTCCACTGGGGACCCTGTGCTCAATCCAGTGATTGGCTGAGATCATCCACCTCTGTATTTGTCAGGCATAGCCTCTCAGGAGACAGCTATATCAGGCTCCTGTCAGCAAGCACTTGTTGGCATCCACAATAGTGTCTGGGTTTGTAACTGTACATGGGATGGATCCCCAGGTGGGGCAGTCTCTAGATGGCCTTTCCTTCAGTCTCTGCTCCATACTTTGTCTCTGTAACTCCTTCCATGGGTATTTCGTTGCCCCTTATAAGGAGGACCAAAGTATCTGCACTTTGGTCTTCCTTCTTCTTGAGCTTCATGTGGTCTGTGAATTGTATCTTGGGTATTTCAAATTTCTGGGCTAATATTCACTATCAGTGAGTGCATACCATGTGTGCTCTTTTGTGATTGGGTTACCTCTCTCAGGATGATATTTTCTAGTTCCATCCATTTGCCTAAGAATTTCATGAATTCATTGTTTTAGTAGCTCAGTAGTACTCCTTTCTTCCTGCTCACCTTTGCGGGGGCATGAGTGCATAGGCAGGTAAGGAAAGACATGCGGATTACTTGCATAGATGGTTAAAACTTTCCGTTAACCAAACTAGTAACTGGAGCCAACTGGAAGGAATTAAAAACAAATGGCCGTAGCTGGTACATTCTCTCAGAGTCCTTGCTCTGCTCCTGAGACCCTCATCAGCTTCTGGATGTGGCCAGCCCAGTCTTGAACCTAAAGGTCCCACATCCCTGAGCCAATGTCATACTGTTATCTTTTGGGCACAGCACTGAAGAGTGAACCCGGGGCCTTGTGAATGCAAGTTAAGCCCTCTGCCCCTGAGCTGTTAACTCCGGCTCCCAGCGTAGCCCTTATATCTTTTGTGTGCCAGTTTCTTTCATAGATTGGGGTTTCACAGAGGTCCATGCATGGGTTCACTCTTCCCCGTATCACCTGACCCATCATGGTAGGCAGAGCAGACCTCACAGGGTACCTCAGGACCACCGCATAGAACCCCCTTGGCTGTGACTTGAAGGCCTTATGTGACCTCAGTCAGCTTTTCCTGTGCCACCTGTCCTATCTTTCCTCCCAAAAGAGAATTCTGATGCGCTTGCGCTGCCTGGAACATTCTAGAACGTGGCAGGAGCTCTGCAGGTATTTATTGAACAAATGAGCCTTAAATGGCCTTAATACTCACCCAAAGGGCAGCTTTATTTTCAGAAAAGCCAACATTAAAATATCATCCGAGAGAAGGGATATATTCTAGAGATGATTGCTGAAATTACAAGGTGAGTTGACACAGGAAGTGTGTTCCCGGTCTTTAGCAACTGTCTGTAAAATCCAGGGGAAAGAGAAGTTTAGCCCCCAAACTGAAAATATTTCCCACCTCACTTCAGATCATTTCCTATCACGTTATCCTGATTTTTCCCCCTTCTCCTTTGCACTTCTTGAGATGTGCAATTATGGTGTTGATTCATTTTCTCTCCCTCACTGGCCGCTTCTCACTTCCATTCACAAGCAGAGAATCGACCTTACCGGTCCTGTTCCCTACACACACCTAGGACAAAGATTGTTCAGAAAGCATTAGCTCAAAAAGTGGATTTTAAGTGCTTAGAAATAGCCAAGATGAGTGCGAGGCTCGATGAGCGGTGCAGGGATGCGCTTGCTTGTTCACAAAACCTCAGGCTGCCGAGCACTTTGGAGCGGAGACATGAAGTGGATGGCGCCTCACCCACGGGGCAGCAGATGAATCGGATCCCCACTCACTTTTAGGAGACGTCACAGACTAGACAGACACACGGGCTATGCAGAATCTTCGGATCAGTTGCAAAGATGGACCTTCAGAATGTGGCAAGATGTCTCAGGTAGGGTCATCTTGGCCAGAGGGTAGAGATGCGCCTGCTGTTGTTTTTGCTCCTCTGCCTGCAGGGAAGAATAGCCCTGACTTTACCCAGATATCACTCACTCTGGGAAACCACTGTGCTAGTTGCTGTGGGTGGAGGAGAGGTGAAAGGCGTGCCACTTGTTCCAAAGCTGAAGACCACCACAGGTGGACCAGGTGACAGCAATGATGGCTCCCAGACAGGATGAAGAGGATGGATGACAGGGAACAGGGAACGAGGAGCCCAAAGACATATACACAAGTTATATATACATAGGGAAGGTGGAGAGCCCATGTTAGCGGTGGGAGCAAGGAGGGCCCCTCTCCTATCGCTCCTTCCACATCCCCTCCCCCTTCTCCTCTGATAAGGGGGAGAGGCTCCTCCTGTGTATCAACCCACCCTGGCACATGACATCACTGCAGGACTAGGCGCATCCTCTCCCACCGAGGCCAGACAAGGCAGTTCAGTTAGAGGAACAGGATCTACAGGCAGGCAACAAAGTCAGGAACAGCACCTGCTTCGCCTGCCGCCATTCCAGTTGTTGGGGGACTCACATGAACACCAAACTGCACCTCTGCTACATATGTGTGGAGGTAAGGTGACACACATCTTTAATAACAGTACTTGGGAGACAAAGGCAGACAAATCTCTGTGCATTTGAGGCTAGTCTAGTCTACATAGTGACTTACAGGTCAGCCAGAGCCATAGAGCGAGACTCTGCCTCAAAATAAATAGATAGATAGATAGATAGATAGATAGATCGATAGATAAAACAGCAAGGTGTGGTGGTGCACGCCATTAATCCCAGCAGAGGCAGGCAGATTTCTGAGTTCAAGGCCAGCCTGGTCTACAAAGTGAGTTCCAGGACAGCCAGGGCTACACAGAGAACCCCCCCTAAAAAAACCCAAAATAATAATAATAATAATAATAATAATAATAATGATAATGATAATAATAATGATAATAATAAATTAATAAAAAATCCAAACAAAATAAGACAAAAATAAAACTAAACATATACATTCCTAGTCATCATGATTGTCAGTGAAGGTGCTGTACACAGATGTTCACAGCAACACCAACACCGTAGCCAAACAGCAGAGGCTGCCCAGCTGCCCATCAGGACACGAATGGATAAACAAAGGCATATCTGTAGTCTACGCATACAGTGTAATACCATCCCTGCATAAAGAGATGAAGAAATGATACACGCAGCAATGTAGGTAGCTTGTGGACGTTGTGCTAAGTGAAAAAGCCAGAGAAGGGGAACCGTGCAAGATTCTACCTGTGGGAGGTACCCAGAGGGGTCGAATTCATAATGACAGACGCTAGAATGGCGGTTGTGGAGAGCTTGGGGAAGAGTGGGTTGGGGCGGGGCAGTTGTTTTTTTAATGGATGCTAAAACCGATTCAGTTTGATATAAAAGGGTAGAAACCAAACCAGCCTGAGCACCATAGGTGTTGATACCTGCAGCATGCTTAGAACAATGTTGGCACATTATAAAGAACTCAGTAAGATGACATTGGCACCCTAAGGTGCTGATCACCATTATTCCCCACCATCAAAAGGAAGGACAGTTTATATACTGATGCGACAAAAGTGTGGAGAGACATTAGTAAATGAGGAGAAAGGGGCAAAATACACAGCAATACGAACAACATGCTGGCGTTAGTTTTAAGAAAAAGGATAGACAAAATAATAATAGTAATAATAATAAATAATAATAGCCGTATACTAGGGCTGGAGAGATGGCTCAGAGGTTGAGAGCACTGACTGCTCTTCCAGAGGTCCTGAGTTCAATTCCCAGCAACCACGTGGTGGCTCACAACCATCAATAATGAGATCTGGTGCCCTCTTCTGGCCTGCAGGCATGCATGCAGGCAGAACACTATGCATAATAAATAAACAAATCTAAAAAGATACACTATATCTATAGAGACAAATGATAGACTCATGTGGCTACATATGTAACTACATGTATCTGCAAGTGTGCCATCCCATGTGCCCATGTACTAACCATCCATGGTCAGATCAGTTTGCTGTGAAGTTCAGGGGACAGAATCTCATTGCACTCTGTGTCAACAGCAGCTCAGGAATGCAATACAAATGGTGTCCCTGGGTGTTGCCCAATACAGACGCTCTGCTGACTTAGCGCATGTGGCTAACATCCTTTTGGAGTATACAGCGAGTGGAATAAAATCAGTTGCCTGTGGGCAAACAAGGTAGGGTGGCTCAGGAGTGGGGAGACCCCACACAGTGAAGCTTCAGTGTCCTCTCAACTTAGAACGATGCAAATGTGTAATGGAATAAGAAGAGTTGGGAAAGAGGTGGATACACATATTTAAAGCTAATATATAAAAATAGCAGTGTGTGTGGAAGAGTTGGGGAAATACAGACAAGTACTGAGAAGTATGGAAGCAAGAACTACAATTACGCACGATGCTTTCTTCATCCTGACCCCAACCCCTGGTCTCTGCTTTGCTCTGTGTGCCTGTCTTGAGTACTTTGAAGGTCTGGAGGGGAGAAGGCACAGGTGTGTCCATGCTTTTGACATGTCTGTATGACATTGTCATCTACATACTTCATGCTTAAGAGCCATGCAATTGGCTGGGTGGCGGTGGTGCATACTTTTAATCCTGGCATTTGGGAGACACAGGCAGGCAGATAGATCTCTGTGAGTTAGAGGCCAGCCTGATATACAGAGTGAGTTTCAAGACAGCCAGGGCTGTTACACAGAGAAACACTATCTTGAAAAACAAACAAACAAACAACAAAAACAAAAAGAACCTTTCAATTGTTACCCAAAAGAGAAAGAAAAATCTCCCCCCCCTCTCTCTCTCTCTCACACACACACACACACACCCAGAACCCCTTATAATGTTTGCCTAAGTTTACAGTTTCATCGCAGGCAATACTCATGACTATTTCCAGCTCATGTTAGCCTCCAGGCTACAGGTTGGAAGTGTTACTAACAAACCTGGCCTGACACTTGCTTTGGTCAATAAAACTTTATTGGAACATATAGCCACACTTATTTGGTTATGTACCTAAGTTTCTAGATCCTACTGCAACAGCACCATTTAGTTGCGATAAAGAACCTGTGGTTCTCAAAACTCAAAGTATTGGGCAGGGTGGGCTGCCTCAGACCTGCTCTCCCAAGCCAAGGCAGGGGGATCACCTTGAGTTCAGAGTGTATGAAACACTATAGGCTGATTAGGATCAGCCTGGTCTACATAGTTCCAGGACAGCTAGGGCTACATAGGGAAACAAGAATATTTGCTATTGCATTGTCCGTGGAGAAAGTCTACAGATGCTAATATAGAGAAAAGGATAGATTTTGAGTGAGCATGTCAGGCTTAAGTGTGGGTGTGTCTGGGGTCTCAGCACCATTCCTACACAGTTGTAGAAGCTTGATGGTAATGTATATGAAACCCATCCTGCATCTTTTGTGGCTTCTGTTTATTAATTTTTCAGACAGTGTGAAGACCACAGCTATATTTTGATTACTGCTTTCCTTTCATCTAACATTATAGCACAAGTAATTTTCTCCCTTCCTGAAATTATTCATAAGCATTTGCTTTCTCTTTCCTGTTTAGTTTAACTTTTATTCTGGGTTTTATTAACAACTTGGGAAAGTAGAAAGAATAGCATAATAACACATACCTCTTCCATAAAAACTGGTAACATTCGGTCTTAGTGATTTCATCTACTCTGTGGCTGAAGTAGTTTAACAAAATTGCAGATACCATGACATTTTTATTGTAAATGCATCCATATGTATCCCAAGGGATTTTTTTTCATATAACTTGAAATCAATTTTTTTCTTTTTTCTGTCTATCTTAGCTATCGATCATCTATCTATCTATCTATCCTTCCATCTGTCGGGCAACGTCTCACAGCTCTGTGTAGCTCTGGCTAGCCTGGAACTAATTGTGTAGATCATGTTGGCCTGAAACTCACATAGCTTCACCTGCGTCTGCCTCCCAGGCAGTGGGAATCAAGGCGTTCACCACCATGCCCAGCCAATAACTCCTTGATAACCACCAACACCCACTCTGTGTACTTGTTTCTCAGTTGTTCCCCTTACTTCTTTCACATGATTTCTTTCAAACCAGGGTCTACTCAGGAGCCAGTCACTGCTTCCGAAGATCTCATGTCCTTTTTAAAGAGACATCAATCTGTCACCCTGGTCCCCAGCCAACTCTCTCCAACCCACTTTCTTTGTGTATATCCTTGACTTGTGAATGAGGCAGGCTAGATGGACAGTCTACTGAGTCGCCGAAGGCACCAGGATACGTAAACCCATTTCCTTGATTCTGGATATTTCAGTGGAGTCCTTAGTACAGACAGGGCCACAAAGGACATCTTTCTTAAACTTTCAATTGGCATGAAAATAAATGTATACAATTCTTTATTACAGTTATTAACCTGCCCCTTCTTCCCTTTTTTGGGTTTTTTTTGTGGGGTGGGGCGTTCGAGACAGGGTTTCTCTATGTAGCCCTGGAACTCACTCTGTAGACCTCGAACTCAGACTCAGAAATCTGCCTGCCTCTGCCGCCCAAGTGCTGGGATTAAAGGCGTGGGCCACACGCCTGGATTCCTTTTTCCTAATTCACAGACTTTTTTTCTAATTCATGAACTGTGGCGTCACCTGCCGCCTTCCTAGGGTCCCTCTGCTTTTCCAGGAACTCAGTTTTGTCACTAAGTAGGGTGGGGACTGCTCTAGGCAAACTAGCTCTTTTGTTTTGTAGATAGCATCTCTTTCCACAGCCCAGGCTAGCCTCAAGCCCAGAACAATCCTGCCTCGGCCTGGAGTGCTGAGCCTACAGGTGTGAGCCATCATGCTTGGCTTCAACCTGTCTTTTTTGGTTTTTCGAGACAGGGTTTCTCTGTGTAGCCCTGGCTCTCCTGGAACTCACTCTGTAGACCAGGCTGGCCTCCAACTCAGAAATTCACCTGCCTCTGCCTCCCAAATGCTGGGATTAAAAGCATGTACCACCACAGCCCAGCCAAGGGATACAATCTTAATTGAAGTAAAAATAATATCCCAAGATGAACTAAAGACCATCAAAGTGTAAAAATGGAAGCAAATAGCCTCATAAATAAATTAGGTGACATGAAGAAGTGAGGTATTAAAATGTCCCTATCCTCCGATGCAGGATGAAGTATGATGTTCAGTCTTGGAATATCTTCAGGAGTCCCAGGCAAACTGTGAAGCTGGAATGCATTACGGAGTTCACTGTCTCCGATGCCCAACTCGGTGCTGACAGAGGCCCTTGTTTGTGATGACAGCCTAAACCAGCAGCAGGGCAGTGCCGATCTCTTTGAGAGCCACAGGTAGCTGAGAAAGCAATTTGAAAGGTTAAGATTGCTTTTCAAATACACAGTTAGATTAACCTCCAACACCAGTATTGAGCTTTCAGTGGGTGCTGTGTGTTGGCACGATATAAATGAAGTCTGTTGAATTGTGAAACATGAATCTTTTTCTTTGTGTGAGACCAATTTTCATTTCCGGAAACATGGCAGGATCAATACACTTATTGAAAAGTAACTAAATATTCTGGCATCAAAATAAATCCTTCAAGGGCCTCGGAGAATGAATGACTGATGACATGAGGAATTTGTACCTGGGATCAAGTTGGAGCATTTGCTGAGCCCAGTGAACTTGACCTTTGACGATGATGTCCTCAGAAAAAAAAAAGTTTGAGAGGTGATCTTCCCACACAGATGTGGAACATCTTAGAGTAAACTTAGAACCTTCAAAAATCACAGTCCCTTAATTTACACTGATGTATGGTGTACACGTGTGTACCTGTGAGTGTGTGTGTGTGTGCGCGCGCGCGCACAGAAATTACCTCCAAACAGTCAAACCACAAGCTATCTGTGATGCTTTCGATCAGTTTATGGCAAAAGAAATCTACCCAATGGGTGATCTGGATACCCCAAGGGAGGAGAATGTACCTGGAGTGGCCCTGAGACACAGCAGGAACAAAAGGAGGGCCTTTATAGAGAAAACCAAATTTATCCCAGGCTGCAAAGCATCCCACAACCACAATATCAAGGAAGACTCTCAAAGTTAGATGGCAGAGAGAAAGAAATTAGCTAACCATCCAGCAGAATAAAGCACTTAAGAACTAAGAGTGGGAGGTGGGAGAGAAGCAGGGGCAAACCTGCAGAATTCTGCAGTGGTAAGATAAGGCACTAGCCACGGGTGCCTAACACGCTTGGAAAAAAATAGACTTCATTCACAGGAGTATACGCAGGAAACCATAGGAATGATCAAGCCATTTAAAAAGAGTCGTAAAAGAACCAGAAAACAAAATAATAATGGAGCAGTGGTGGCGGGGGTGGGGGCTGGGTGGGTGGGGGGTGGGGGAGTGGGGTGGGTGGGGGGTGGGTGGGTAGAGAGGTGGGGGAGTGGGGGGCGGGGGGGGGGAACGGGGAGGGGAGGTGTGGGCGGGGAGGCAGTTGGGAATGGATGGCCCTTCAGTTAAGAGGTTAAGAGCACTTGGCATTCTTCCAGAGGACCCAAGTTCAGTTCCCAGCACCCACATCTGGTGGCTCGCAGCTGCCTGGGAGCCTGACATTCTCTCCTGGCCTCCACAGGCACCTGTACTCCTACACATACCCCACACATAGACACATGCCCCTACACATCATTAAAGCCCAGTAAAGAGAGATCTTAGATGATCTCTTAGATCTGTAGGACAGATCTCCTAGAGTAAA
This sequence comes from Mus musculus, assembly GCF_000001635.26. NCBI lineage: Eukaryota > Metazoa > Chordata > Mammalia > Rodentia > Muridae > Mus > Mus musculus. The sequence continues at coordinate 1,886,782 of NT_187003.1, forward strand.
TCTGTCTCTCTAGCCCCCCCCCGCCCCCCCCCACACATACCAGTGCATTTTCACACACCACAGAGGATATTTTAAGAAACAGGGAAGCCACCCCATAATCAGCATCCAAATGCTGACACCATTGCATACCCTAGCAAGATTTTATTGAAAGGACCCAGATGTAGCTATCTCTTGTGAGACTATGCCGGGGCCTAGCAAACACAGAAGTGGATGCTCACAGTCAGCTAATGGATGGATCACAGGGCTCCCAATGGAGGAGCTAGAGAAAGAACCCAAGGAGCTAAAGGGATCTGCAACCCTATAGGTGGAACAACATTATGAACTAACCAGTACCCCGGAGCTCTTGACTCTAGCTGCATATGTAACAAAAGATGGCCTAATCGGCCATCACTGGAAAGAGAGGCCCATAGGACACGCAAACTTTATATGCCCCAGTACAGGGGAACGCCAGGGCCAAAAAGGGGGAGTGGGTGGGTAGGGGAGTGGGGGTGGGTGGGTATGGGGGACTTTTGGTATAGCATTGGAAATGTAAATGAGCTAAATACCTAATAAAAAATGGAAAAAAAAAAAAAAAAAAAAGAAACAGGGAAGCCAGGCATGGTGGCACACGCCTTCAATCCCAGCACTCGGAGGCAGAGGCAGGCCGATTTCTGAGTTCGAGGCCAGCCTGGTCTACAAAGTGAGTTCCAGGACAGCCAGGGCTACACAGAGAAACCCTGTCTCGAAAAAAAAACAAAAAAAGAAAGAAAGAAAGAGGGGGGGGAGGGAGGGAGGAGGGGAGGACAGAGAGAGAGAGAGAGAGAGAGAGAGAGAGAGAGAGAGAGAGAGAAACAGTGGGGAAGAAAGCAAATGACTACTTTTAAAATTTTTGTATTGCACTTACTATGGCGTGTCTGAGCGCCGTGGCGCACACGTGGAGGTCAGAGGGTAGCTTTTGGGAGTCAGTTTTCTCCTTTCCCTGTGGCTCAGGGCTCAGATGCAGGGCATCAGGACTCTCGGGACAAATACTTTTCCTCACTGAGCCATCTCGATGAGCCAAGGACTCCGGCTGTTTTTCAAAATGTTTTCGACAACTTTCTGCTCATTAGCGGCCGCCAAAGCGCAAAGACAGCACGTATTGCCTTCAATGCGGAGCGAGGAAGTGATTGTCATGTTCAATTCGGTACCCGTACTGAAGGGGTGAAGAGTCATTTTCAGACACAACCGGGGAGAATTTGGTCTTCACAGAAGAACCCTTCATCTAGATGAAGGTGTGAGGGGCAGGAAAACAAAGGGTGCAAGCCAAGTCTGGAAGGAGCAACAGTAATAGGTTTGAGGGACACCGGGAGAGAAAATGTAGCTAGCCTCCTATGCTATGACATCTGCATCAGGACAGAATATGTGGAGCTTAACAAAGTTTTTCTCCATTTCAAAAGAAATAGAGAGCTTCGAAGTTCATGCTGTAATCACAGCAACTGGGCGGCTGAGACAGGACCATGGTGAGTTCAAGAACACACACAGTTCTCTGAAGTACAAGGATAACACCATGGCACAAGTTTTCGTGAATGTGCGCGCGCACACACACACACACACACACACACACACGAGTACACACATAAACGTGCACTCACACACACAGACACAGAAACATGCTACCACCACCACCAAAAAATAATAAATAGAATGAGCTTAAAAAGTTAAATAAGACGAACCTAAACTTCCTGTTTCCTTTTAGAGATAATGGAACCATTTCAACATTTCCCATCCATAGTAAGTCACTGTTTTTTTGTTTGTTTGTTTTTTGTTTGTTTATTTGTTTGTTTGTTTTGGGGTTTTTTGGGGTTTTTTTGGGTTTTCTTTTTGGTTTTTTTTTTTTTCCGAGACAGGGTTTCTCTGTATAGCCCTGGCTTTCCTGGAACTCACTTTATAGACCAAGCTGGCCTTGAACTCAGAAATCTGCCTGCCTCTGCTTCCCAAGTGCTGGAATTAAAGGGTAAGTCACTGGTTTACACCACGGGAGGTTTTCACATATTTCCTAATGTTCCTAATATAATATTGGGCATTATATTAGGTACCAGAAATACAGAGTTTAATTTACTATCTATTAAGGAACTATAAATATAATAAAGCCAAGCATGGAAGCTCACATTTGTAATCCTAGTCCTTGGGAGGCGGAGGCAGGAGGATTGTGAGTTCAAGGCTAACATGGAGTATACAACGAGACTGTCTCAAAAACCAAAACCTAACAAATGTAATAAATAACACTTGACTAAGTGCTTGCAACTCATACACATGTGTTCTATAACTCCCTCACTTTATAGAAATCACCTCATTTAGCCCAAAGACCATTTAATATATTGTTTTATATTTTGTTTGTTTTGTTTTGTTTCTTGAGACAGGGTTTCTCTGGGAACACTGGTTGCCCTGGAGTGCACTCTGTAGACCAAGCTGGCCTCAAACCACAAATCTGCCTCTGCCTCCTGGTTCATGATGTGAACACCTGGATCCAGATGTGCCCGAAGCTCTCCCATTATCTAGACTTCTCGATTAAACGATCTCAAGTTGGGATTTCTCATACTTGCAGAAGAAACCAACCCTGGCTAATACAGAGACACAGCATACAACCCTGTCACTATTGTGCCAGTTAAGTGAGAGGGTGATGGCACACAGGAGCATCTAAATTATACCCAGGGCACATGTAAGGCAAGATGGTTTTGCTTTCTGCCCTTCCCCATTCTTTTTCTGAAACCTCAGCCTCAGAGAGTCATGTCGGCATGGTCCCAGTCATCCAGCACAAGAATTACACCCAAGGTCATGAACAGTGATGGCAGAGCTGTCATCTCCAGGAAAGGACAACAACAACAAACAACAGTTACTCCAGTTCTGGAATACAACACACCGCAGGCTTGCAAAGCCCTTGTAGCCAAATTAAATCTGACATCACTCCTCGGGTTGACAGAACACCATGGCAGCTTTTCCAATAGAATGAACCCAGATACCCGAGGGCACTGTCTCTTGTGGGTTGGCATCACCTCCTCCACTCCAGCTCTGCTAATGGTGATTGAGCCTCTGAGATCACGGGATGGAGAGTAACAGACACGGAGAACTCGGGGTGCTCACACAGGAGCCCAGAGAAGCCAGGAGCTCAAACATAACCTTGAGTTCAGCCCTGGGGCCCTGCAGCCATTGTACTATCTCCATTCCTTGGCCAAGGTCAGAAGGAATCCACAGGGTCCCCGCTAGGCCACGTCAGAATCAGCACATCGGTTGATGAGCACAGCAATGTTTTTTAAACAAAGGGACGGCTGGCATCAAGGTCATCACGAAAGGTTATGACTGTTCCTCTCTGCCAGAAAGGACACTGGCCACATCTGGGCAGAGGTGTAACAGCATACTCATTCAGGACATAAGGTGACGCCCACACTGCTTAGCTCCCCACCACAGGACACTTGATCCTTCTCCATCGTTAAAGGTGACCATTACACTCTGCTGAGCAGGGTGAGGTCATCTTTCCTCTCGAGAGAAGGGACATAAAAGGAAAAAGAAAAGGAATTTTCTCCCCTTGATAAATCCAAAGCTGTAATAAAGCAGAATTTAGATCTTTGGTGAATAATTCATGCTTATGCAAAAGGGGAGGAAAAAAAAAAAAGACTTTCATTATCCTTCGTGTCCCTCTTCCTGAGTCCTAGAATCCGATTCCTGGATGGAGGTAGACTGAGATCTGGAGGGGGTTTGCCAGCTGGCCCTAGGGAGTCCCTCTTGTCACTGCCACCTCTTCAGTGAGCTTTGAGTGGCTCCCCAAGCTGATACCAGGATAGAGACAAAGGCCAAAGGTAGAAAGAGTCAGCTTCAGTAGCTGCGTGGACTGTCCTCCCTTAGGAACCTCAAGACAACATTGTCACCAACAAAAAAGCAAAGGGGAAAAAAAAACCAGAAAAGGAAAGGAAGGTCGGAGAGAAAGCCCAGAGAGTAAACTGTTTGCTGTGCAAAAATCCAAACCTCAGTTCAGATGCCAGCACCTACGGGGACATTCTAGGCACAGTGTTACACATTTGTAATCTCAGGGCTGGGAAGCCAGACATGGGCAGATACTGGAAGCCCACTAAGCAGCCAATCAGCTAAAACAGCAAGTACGGGGTTCACTGAGAGAGCATAACTCAAAAAATAAGATGGCAAGCAATCAAGAAAGACACCTAATGCTGATTTTTGGCCTCCACACGCACGCACGCATGGGCTACTGCAATAGAACACACGTGTGCCTTTACACATCCGACACACACAGAGCATTAAACCAAGAGCTCAGGTTTGTGCCATGTACAAAAACTATGGCTATTTTATTTATTTATTTACTTTACTTTATTTTAAATTATGTACATACGTGTGAGGGTGGGTGTGTATGTGCATAAATAGAGGTCAGAAGAAGGCTTTGGACTCATCCCCTGGAGCTGGAGTTACAAGTGTTTGTGAACCACCACATGATAAAGGTGCTGGGAACCATATTGGGATCCTCTGCCAAAGCACTATGTGTTCTTACCCACTGAACCATCTCTCCAGCCCCCTGGAATTAGCTCAGAATGAGTTATAGAGTTAAACGTGACATTCAATGCTATGAAACTTCAGGATGACATACAAGAGCAAACAGTCCATTTTCCTATTTGTTTGTTTGAAGCAGGTCTTATTAGGCTACCTGGGCAGGCCTCGAACTCCTGGACTCACGGGATCCTCCTCCCTCAGACTCCACCAGGGGATCCAGATCCACTCCACTCTACTCTGTTCAGCTGATAGAAGTTCCCTAAAAAGCCCACCAAGGGTTCATTGGGAGGCTCTAAGCATACAGCTGAGTTTTGCATTTTGACTTGGCATTGAACAATCTTGCTAAGCTTGTCTGTTATCTGGAGTTGCTTATTTTTGCAGATTCTTTTGACTTTTTCAATGTAGACAGTGAATAGAGACAGTCTTATTTCTTCTGTTATAATCCATATACCTTTTTCTTGCCTTATTGCATTAGCAATATTGAGCTCACCTTAAGCCCTGCTTTAGGAGTTACGGTTTCTTTGGCTCTTAGTGTCTAAATTTGTAGCAAGAGGGAGACACTCTCCTGTCTCAGGGGCAACTTGCAATCTAACTTTGACTTCTAAGGCCCTGGGATTCCCTTTGAAGAAAAGCTGAAGCCCAGGGTCTCAGAGTCAGTCCCAGGGTGTATACTGTAAGACCTGGTGTATGTCTTCTAACACTTCATTTTTCTTAGAAGGCAAAATGTTAGAAATGGGCCAAGGGTCTCAACGAAATGGCCACACAATCTGTGGTGGTTTGAATATGCTTGGCCCAGGGAGTGACACTTATTAGGAGGTATAGCCTTGTTGGAGTAGGTATAGCCTTGTTGGAGGAAGTGTGGCACTGTGGGAATGAGCAATGAGACCCTCCTCCTAACTATGTGGGAGCCAGTCAGTCTTTTAGCAGCCTTCAGATGAAGATGTAGACCTCTCAGTTCCTCTTACACCATGTCTGCCTGGACTCTGCCATGCTTCTGCCTTAATAATGGATTGAACCTCTGACCCTGTAAGCCAGCCCCAATTAAATGTTGTCCTTGTAAGAGTTGCCTTGGGGGCTGGTGAGATGGCTTAGTGGGTAAGAGCACCCGACTGCTCTTCCAAAGGTCAGGAGTTCAAATCCCAGCAACCACATGGTGGCTCACAACCATCCGTAATGAGATCTGACTCCCTCTTCTGGAGTGTCTGAGGACAGCTACAGTGTACTTACATATAATAAATAAATAAATAAATCTTTAAAAAAAAAAAGAGTTGCCTTGGTCATGGTGTCTGTTCACAGCAGTCAGACCCTAACTAAGATACGATCCAACCTCCTCATATAGGTGCATACATAGCTGTGCCAAATCAGGCAGGCAAGCACTCCCAGCAAGGGGCTGCTGAGTTTTTATTCTTGATGCAAAGGGGTCCTGTGCCCCACTCTGAGCAGTCAGAGCTCAACCTCACATTCCTTTGCAACTGGCTAAATGAAAGCGGCACATTGCTGCTTTTGAGAACAGGATGTAACCCCGGGCACATCCCTTGACCTTAGAAAAATGCTGACTCTGAGAGGGCCCGCTGCCGGATGGATGTGCCTTTAAAGCTCTCTCTAAAGATGAAGCTTTCTTTGTCTCATTTAACCCTTTGCTAGAAATGACTGTACCTTTCTCTCTCTCTCTTTCTTCCTTCCTTCCTTTTTTTTTTAAGATTTTTTTATTTAATGTAAGTACACTGCAGCTATCTTCAGACACTCCAGAAGAGGGAATCAGATCTCCTTACGGATGGTTGTGAGCCACCATGTGGGTGCTGGGATTTGAAATGAGGACCTTCAGAAGAGCAGTCGGGTACTCTTACCCAGTGAGCCATCTCACCAACCCATGACTGTACATTTCATTTGCATTTCACACTCCCTTGATGCCTTGTTCTTGGTTTTTTTTTTCTTCTTCCATTTTTTATTAGGTATTTAGCTCATTTACATTTTTTGGAGTTTTTTTTGGTTGTTGTTTTTTAAGATTTATTTATTTATTTATTTATTTATTTATTTATTTAGTATATGTAAGTAGCTGTCTTCAGACACTCCAGAAGAGGGAGTTAGATCTCATTGCGGAGGGTTGTGAGCCACCATTGTGAGGGTTGCTGGGATTTGAACTCAGTACCTTTGGAAGAGCAGTCAGTGCTCTTAACTGCTGAGCCATCTCTCCAGCCCAATCCTTGTTTTTTAAAGAGAGATTTATTTTTAAGTCTGTGCACATGAGCGCAGTTCTGATGGATGCTAGGGTAGGGATTTGGTTCCACTGGAACTGGAGGTATGGGCAGTAAGCCACCTGATGTGGGTGACAATCACTGAACTCAGGTCCCCTGCGAGGACAGTGACTGCTCTTAATCACTGAGTCGTGTCTCCAGCCCTGACACGACTTTTCAGTCCCAGAATTTTGAAGCCTCAGCCAAAAATTGAGACATCCTTTGATATTCAATACTGACACGTAAAACAAACAAGGAAAATTAATCTCAGAAAGTTTACATAACCTACCTGGTCATGTAATTAAGAAATGGCATAATTTGAACTCGGATCTGTTGGGAAAAGAAAGACTATTCTTTCTTCTGGACTATACCACTACAGCTAGGGAAAGCTGGGCAGGATTTGTCACACTGTGTGCAGACACAGGATTGCGTGGTGTGAAAGAATTCTCAAGTTTCCTTCATCCGTCTAAAAGACCAGACTGTGGCAAATGAGAGAGCGGTGTTGCGCGTGTCCTCCAAATGGCCGTGGAACGACATTCCTCCCAAGTCCTGAAGCAGGTGCAGAGGTCAGAGGCCACCAGTCTCTAATTATCAGCCCTAGCCTCCTGGAGCTTATTTGAATAATTCCAACCAGGAACCAGAATTGCCAATATGCACTTAAGTTTTTGTTCACAAAATTATCTTAGGTCATGGAGCCCAAGACAGTTTGCTTCTGTGACTCCTTCAGAACACCTGGGAGTCATCCTGAGGGAGGAAGGCGAAGCCCAAGCAAATGTTCAAGATGGAAACAGCTCGTGTTACAGCCACAGGTGAAGAGAACCAGGTGCCTGGCTGTCTTCCACGACCCTTGAATGAAATCTCGCTTACATTTTCAAAATATTAATTCTTCTAAGGGCTAGAACATTTGAATTATATAAAGGTACCTCAAAATGCCATTCTTGTGGGGCTGGAGTGATAGCTCAGCAGTTAAGAGCATTGGCTGCTCTTCCAGACGACCCAGCTGTGATTGCCAGCACCCACGTGGCGGCTCACAACCATTTCTAACCCCAGTTCCATGGGATCCAACTCTCTCCTCTGGTCTCATAGACATGCAGTGGTACACAGAGATACATGCAGACAAAATACCTACATACATAAAACAATAAGATAATAATAACATTTAAATGTCATTCTTGGAGAAATGCCTTCCAGAATAGGAAACATTTAACAAACCTCTGCCTCCAGTGTTCGTAGTTACACTATTCTTTGTTTTTCCAGACAGGGTTTCTCTGTGTCACTCTGGCTGTCAGGGAATTTTCTCTGTAGATCAGGAAGGCATCAAACTCATAGAGATCCACCTGCCTCTGCCTCTGCCTCTGCCTCTGCCTCTGCCTCTGCCTCTGCCTCTGCCTCTGCCTCTGCCTCTGCCTCTGCCTCTGCCTCTGCCTCTGCCTCTGCCTCTGCCTCTGCCTCTGCCTCTGCCTCTGCCTCTGCCTCTGCCTCTGCCTCTGCCTCTGCCTCTGCCTCTGCCTCTGCCTAAGTGCAGGATTAAAGGTGCATGCCGCCACCACCACCACCTAGCAGCTGTACTATTCTTAATAAGAAAATGTAGATATAACTAAAACAGCCCCAAACTCACAGAGATCCACCTGCCTCTGCCTCAGTTGCCGAGAGTCCATGTTGTGTTGTGTGTGGTTTTAATTTCATTCTGTTTTGTCTTCTTGTTTCATCTGTTTTGATTTCCATTCTTGTGGTTTTGTTTGAAATAGAGAGAAAGAAGAAACGAACACACAGTTGGATGAGTAGGGAAGTGGGGAAGATAGGAGGAGTTCGGGGAGGAGTCCTGACTCTCCCTTCCCTGTGTGTCCCTCACAAGAGCAGGAGCTACAGTGCCCTTACATACCATTCTGTCCCTGACACATAGACTGGCCCTGGCACATGGTAGGTTCTTCATAAATATTTGGTGAATAAATTAACCAGTCTTGGGCTAGAGAGATGGCTCTTCCAGAGGTCCTGAGTTCAATTCCAACAACCACGTGGTGGCTCACAATTGTCTGTAATGGGATCTGATGCCCTTTTCTGGTATGTCTGAAGAGAGCTACAGTGTACTCATATACATAAAATAAATAAGTCTTTAAAAAAAACTAACCAGTCTTAAGTCTACATCTGTAACTCAAATTCTTATTATTCTCCAAATATCCTACAACACAGCCAAAGCAAGCGCTCAGAAGCCAAACAAATCTAGATATCCAAGCGTCTGGGGTCGTTGTGCTCCTTGGCTTCCCTCCCTGTCACAGAAACGCCTGAGAGGAACTACTTGAGAGAGACAAGACTGGTTTTGATTTACAGCTGCAGAGGTCCATGGTCCATGATCACTTGGCCCCATGGCTTTGGACCTGAGCCAAAGCTGAGCATAATAATAGAGTGTGGCCAGAGAAGACACAAGATAGACCCTTCCAAGCTACCTCCATTCCTTACTTCTTACTGGGTCTCACTTGCTGGAGTATCAACTTCTCTCCAGTAATGACCAAAAAATGGCGAATCCATCAATGGATCAATCCACTAATGCAGTCAAAGCCTTTACGTTCTAATCACTTCTAAAAGTGCCACCTCTGAACACTGGTGTGTTGGAGCGTTAAGCCTTTGGGAGAGCTGCTTCCTAATCAGGCGGTAATAGTCCCATTGGTCTCTGCCTAGATGGTTTCTGACCATCTGGAAATCTGAGCAGACGCTGGCTCATCCTTTGAGGCAGGCTAACATACTTTGTCTTTATGTCCAACAGTCCCAGACCCTCAAGCCTTGTGTTCCATAGCACCCCAAATAGCCTTCTGTGGCTGCACCCTAAAACCATTTATCTACTTTTCCCCTCTTGCACCAAAGGAACTGACTGGCTTCTCTTAAGTCCCCCTGAATCATCAGAGCTACCAAGTGTGAGACACTGTGCTTGGAGTATTATAGGTGATATTTGAGAAATAAACAAACAAGGAGCCATATACTGAAGGATCAGCCTACAGACGGATGCATGCGTGCGTAGATGCATGGGTGCACGGATATGGATTACATACAGGCAATATGAATCGAATTAGAGAGGGAGGCAGCTATCACCAACTGTTCAGACCTGGCAGTGGGAAAGGCAAGAGAATGGTGGCAGAGGCTGTAGTTAGTGGAGAGGGTAGGGAATGGTACCATCAGAATGCCCAGCCATTATCCCTGAGGCACACTGCAGTACTTTCTGAACCACGCAAACAGCAAGTCTTCGAATGAGGAGGAGCAGCTTTGAGGGCTCAAGACGCCCCCACCTCCAACCTGGTACAAGCATCTCCTCCTACTGAGCCTGGACCAGCTCTGAAAATAGTGTTCCACTTTTCTTCCTCATCATTTTCCCTTTGACGTTCAGTCCCCCTCAGTCCACTTGTAACAGGAGCATGCTTCATCATGACTCCTAGGCATACCTGTCTCTTCCACCTGGTCAGAATGAGCTGTGCACTCTGGACCTTGTTCAGCACCTGGAGCTCCTTGCTCTGTTTAGTTGCTTGCTGTGTCTGCAGCCAGGTCCACTTGGTGCATAGCCTTCCTCCTTGCCCCGTACACAGTAAGAAGTCTTAGGTCCCAGGGGTACACCTCTCTTCTAGGTCTTTCTTACATGGCAAGCCACTTTGAACCCTGGATTCCTAGGATCTGTAGGGAATGGTAAATTCAGAAACAGGTAGAGCAAAAAACGTGGCCTATGGAATTATTTCCATGAACAGATAAGGAGATTGGTTGAATAGCTCTCTAAGGCCCATCAGCTGCCTAATACCAGACCCAAGCCCCATGAGAGCTATCCAGTCACCTCCTGTGAGTTGAAGGGACAGAGAGGCATAGTATTCAAGGAAGATAGGTCAAATTGGGTCATGGGATTTTTTGGTTCCCTTCACACTGGGCTATTAGCCGTAAGTCCTCATGCTGGAAGACAGTGAGCAAATAGAAGCCCCCAGTGGGGAGGGGCTGGGGAAGAGCCCCTCAGTTCTAAACTATAGATGGAGTTGGACTAGGGCCAGGATCCCCCACCTGGAAATAGAGGTGGTGGGGAATCGCCGGGGCTGGCCAAATGACTCAGTGGGTAAGAACACCTTCCGCCAAGCCTGAAAGCCCGAGTTTGATCTCAGGACCCATAGGGTAGCAGGAGAAAACGAGCTTCCATAAGCTCTCTTCTGATCCTTACAGATACACCATGGTATATGTATGTCCACACCTATACCTACTGCATGCAGACAGACAGACAGACAGACAGACAGACAGACAGACATGCAGATGATAGATGAGGAAGATCATGGACTCGTTCACTGGGACATTCCTGTGGGATTGGGTGGGGCCCAAATGCAGAAGCCAGCACCTCGAGAGGGATGAAGCTTGGTGGTTTTGTATTTTTCCATTTATCTTTAATGCCTCTGCTGCTACCATCAGCATGCATACCCATTGCATATAGCAATGCAACACTAGCCAACTGTAGCTGAGTGTTTATCTGAGCAAAGCCACAGGCTGAATATCTTTATTCAGCCAGCCAGCCAGCAAACAATTAAGGGCCAATGTGGATGAGGTGCTAGGAATAGTCAAATGAATGGGATCTACTCTCTGCTGAAGCGGGGACCACAGGGAGCCAGAGAGAGCAGACAGGACACGCGTCGGTATGGCAGAAGTCACCCCGCAGACGTGCAGAGGCCTGTGAGGTGCCTGAGGAGAAACGCATGTTTCTTAGAGATGGAGGTGGACATATTATAGGAGAGGGGGCATCACAGGGCCTTTAGATGCTGCCGGCCAGGCCAGGCCAAACCTTGTGGTATATGCCTGTCTAAGGCCAGCTTGGGCTATATAGCAAGCTTCAGATTGGCCTTGGCTACATAGGAAGACCCCATCTCAAAAAAGAAAAAAAAAAGGGGGGGGGGATAAAAAGAAAAAAGAAAAAAAACAGGAAAAAAACCACCATTTGATAGAAGGTAAAAACTGCTTTCCAGGAAGAACGGGTGTTAGGAGGGAGGTCGCAGGGCTAAGAATGTGCATGGAGAATAATGGAGGTGTGATGAGGTGGGACCTGGGTATTCCGGGGACCAGGCTCAAATGTCATCAGCCTAGAGAGGAGAGCAGCTGAATGCTCTTAATGATGCAGTGACAGGGTCAAACAAGGAAGAGTGGTACCCAGAAGCTATTTCTATGGTAATAAGGCAGTCTTTCATGAGTTTTGACATGATGCCTACGAAAAGTCTAAGTCCCTCTGTCAGGTAACCCCCTCTAATGTATAGCTTTTCAAATGAGGTACAGGCTCTATCACTGAGTGAAGTATAGGTACCCCAGTGATGCCTAGGACCATCTCTGAGGCACAGGACTCTTCAGTGAGGTATAGACTTCCTTACTGAAGTATAAAATCTTCTGTGAAGGACAGGCCCCTTCCATCACTGAAATGCAGGCCTTTATGTGAGGTATAGACCCTTCTGGGAAATGAAGGCTCATCAGTGAGTTATAGGCCCATCATTAAGGTGTGGACTACTCAGTAAGTGTAGGTCTCCTCTGTGTGGTGTAGGACCAACTATGAGGTACAGGCTACTCAGTGAGTACAAACCACTTCATGAGGTGTGAGCCTCTCTGTGAGGAATAGGACCCTTCATGAGATGTGGGCCTTCTCTGTGAGGAATAGGTCTCTCATGAGCTGTGGGCCCTCTCAGAGAGGAATAAGGCACTCTGTGACATACAGGTTGGCACAAGGAAACTGTATCCATTCCTGTCATTCTATCAGCTTGACTTAATATCCCTTGGATCTATGGAAGAGTCGGGGAGTCTGTGTCTGCCCTGGCACTGATGAAACACTCTGTTACACCCTGGACATTTCTGAGGTTAACTTTGTGCATGGCTGAGGGGGTCAGAGTTGAAGCCCCCAGCACCCTACAGACCCTTGCCTGAGCCTCACCCTTTGCCTGTCCTGTTGAGGGTTTGTCTCTGACACGCCCTTATGTAACTTACTAGCCCCATCTCAGGGCCTGCTTCTGAGGAACCTAATGTAAGGTACCTCAAGGAGGGAAGGTTGCAGACACAGCTGACGCCAGCCAGGGCTGCACTGACTTCCAGTGGGAATGCCAGACTTAGAAAACGAAAACACAGGATGCCTGTTTAATTTGAATTCCAAATAAACTTTTCTTTTTCTTTTTTTTCAGACAGAGTCTCATTATGTAGCTCTGGCTGGCCTAGAACTTGCAATTCTCTTACCTCAGTCTTCCCAAGGCTGTGACTGTAAGTGTGCTCTACCACACCCAGCCATATGGTTTTGGGTTTTTTTGTGTGTGTGTGACTATTCTCCCTGTAATATTCATAATAAATTCAGACTAAAATATTCATTGTTTATTCAAATTCAAATTAACTGGGTATGCTGTCTTCTTAATTGCTTCTCTATTGCTGTGATAAGACACTATGACCAAGGGAACTTACAAAAGAAAGCATTTAACTTGGGGCTGGCTATTCCAGAGGATTAGAGTCCATGACCATCATGGTGGGGAGCATGACAGCAGGCAGGCTGGCATGGCGCTGGAGTAGTAGCTGAGAGCTTACATCTTGATCTGCAACTGTAAGGCAGAGAAAGTGACTGGCATGAGCCTTTGAAAGCCTACCTCCTCCATCGAGGCCACGCCTTCTAATCCTTCCTAAACAGTTCCACCAACTAGGCACCAAGTATTCATATAGATGAGCCTATGGGGAGGGGGCATTCTCATTCAAACCACCCCAGTTGTTTTTTATATGACAATCTTTAGGAAAAACCCTATTTCTTTTGTTGGCCTCTTCTGGAGGTATATTTACAACTAAATTGGTAGAAAGATAACCAGAATTCAGGTCACATATTATTTATTCCCATGCATTTATTGTCGTTATCTTGCCTTCTTCTGCTTTCAAATAAATTAAATAAAATGTGGCCATTGACCCCTGAAATCCATGGACCCCAGATACTACACCTACCATATTAGTCAGCTTTCTGTTACTATAATAAATAACAAACTTGAGGAGCTGAGAATGTGGTTCAGTGGGTAAAGTGCTTGTTGCCCAAGCATGACAATCTGACTTCAACACCCCAGAATCTATGAAGAAACTAAACTTTGGTGGCAAAGTTCCATGATTCCAGAGCTGAGACTTAAAGACAGGCAGGTCCTGGGAGTTGATGACCAGCCCATTAGAGCTGGAACAGTGAGCTTCAGGTTCAGTGAGAGGCTCTGCCTCAAGGATAAGAGAGAGAGCAACATAAGAAGACACTGGACATCACTCTCTAGCCTCCACGTGTGCATACACGCCAAGTGTACCTTCACACACATCCATATATGCATACACCCTACCCCACATACATGCAAATAAGATACTCTAGATAAGCAGTTTCATGCAGAGAAAATTATTTTCCCTCACAGTTTTGGAGAGTCCGATCTACGAGTAGTTGTCCTCATCATTTTGAGTCTGAGGTAAGTTAGAACATCATCCTAGGAATGTATGATGGAGCCAAGAGTTCAACTCATGTTCAGGAAGCAAAAGAGAGGGATAGAACCAGACTCCTGCAATCTCCTTGAAAGCTTAGTCTTCAAATAACATAAGACTTCATATTAGGACCCATACCTTAAGGGTTTCGCTATCTCTATGAGGGTTTGAGTTGTCAACTTGACAGAAGGCAGACTTCCCTAGGAAATGGGCCTCTCTCTAGGTATACCTGCAGGGGATCATCTTAACTGCATGAATTGAAGAGGGAAGACCCACCTGAGTTTCCCTGGCTGTGTCCTGGATCTAAGCAGAAACATCCATCCATTACTGTTTCTGATTTCGGGATGTGATGTGGCCAACTCCCTCAAGCTCCCGCCCCTGTGATTTCACCCACTAAGATGGACAGAAACCCTGGACTGAGAATTAAGATGAACTCTTTCCTCCTTAAGTTGCTTTTTTTTCTTTTTCCGTTATTTAATCGCAGCAATAGGATATAAAACTGAAACAACTCCTTCATAATACCATCTTGGAGAGCAAGCCTTCAATACATGCCCTTTAGAGCACATGGAAGGTCTAATCCACAGCATATGCTATCCCAGCGGATAATTCAGCCTGGTGCGAGTTCATAAAGAGCCTTGAACTCTGTGATGAAATGTACTCCCATCTTATCAACCAGTGCTCAGAGACAACTCGGTGATCAGACACCAGTTGAGGGAGTGAAGAAGGAGACAAGAATAGAGTATTTGACCAGGGATGAGATGGTCACCATGACAAAGGACAGCCAACCAGTTCATTCGTTTGTGTGTCTGCACTCTAGTGAGCACAGCAGGTTCCCATCATACAGACTCATGGCCTGGGGCACAGGTAGCCTGTGTAACGGACTTAAATCAATGGACTGGAACAGCTTTTGGCCTTAGTCCTCCTTGTCACAGCAGCCAAGATACCACGAAACATAAACTCAGATCCAGGCCACATTCAGTGAAGCACCCCCAGAGCTGTTCCAAGCATGACTCTGTGGTGTGTTGTCTTTCTGTATGTGTGTGTGTGTGCACACACATTGGTGCACATGTCCGTGTGTTTATGTGCATGTGTGCATGCATGCAAATGAGGGAGCCAGAAGTTGATTGCTCCTCACCATTCGTTATGAGGCAGGGTCTCTGACTGAACCTGAAGTTCACTGATTTGGCTGAACTGACTCGCCAGCAAGCTTCCGGGCTTCTCCTGTCCCAGTGTCTGGATCATAGGTGAACCAACCGGCCATGTCAATGGTAGGGATTGGATTCAACCCCTCCTGCTTGCATGGCAAACACCTCACTGAGGGAGCCATCTTCCCAGCCCTGCCCTTTTTATTCTGTTTATGTGTTCTAAAACATGGTCTCATGTAACCCAGGCTGTCCTTAAACTCACTTTGTAACTGAGGATGGTTCTGAACTCAATTCCCCTACCTCTCTGCTCCTCCTCAAAGAGCTGGGATGACACGTGTGAGACACTTGACCCAACTCGCTGTCATTTTAAAAAACTTTAAAAAATATCCATTTTTATTTATGTGTATCTGCTTATGTATATGTGCTCACACATGTGTGCAGGTGCCTTTGGAGACCAAAAGAAGGTGTCAGATCTCCTACAACTGGAGTTACAGAGGTGGCTGTGAACCGCCAGATGTTGGTGGTGGGAATCAAACCTGAGGCCTCTGGAAGAGCAGTGGATGCTCTTAACCACTGAGACATCTCTCCAGCCCTTCCTTGCCTAACTTTATAAAGTTTCACTGAATAAGGAACACGTATGTGATACCATACTGCTGGCTGTTATTTCGGTGCAGAAGCCTAAAGCATTTACTATGTTGCCCCCAACAAAGACAAACAAAGTTTTTCTCCTAGGCCATAGAGGGAAAGTTACAGGGTGGATTTTGTAAGAATCCCAAAATCTGGTATTTTAAGGGTGATCAAAATGTAAAAAAAAATAAAAGAAAAAAAAATAAAAGAAAAACCTTTCTGATCAGTCCTTGATGCATCAAGTGTGGTCCTTTCCTTAGCCACAGACACAAACCCTATCCTGGGCACATGGAAGATCATGTTACAGAGGGAAGGAAATACCACAGAGAAACCATCCAGAAGAAACATAGGTATTCAATCAGGGGCACTTGTGCAAAAGCCCAGGGTGCCCAGGCACCGCCCAGGCACCGCCCAGGCACCGCCCAGGCTCAGAGCTGAAGGACAGAGAGAACAGGTGTTTAGAGAACAGTTGTGCTGCTCAGACTTCCCTGCCTGCCTTTGTGGTCATTTCAGGCATCCACGGCGCTCCATGGGTACATTCCTTGACCTAATTAAAGCTTGCATTGCCATTTTAACGGAAAAAGGTTACTTTCAACTGCTTCTGAAAGGGAGTTGGGGCAGGGAAGGGGTGGGGGTGAGGAAGAACATTGTCAAGACCATCTCTTGGAAGATTAGGACCAAAAAAAAAAAGCACAAGGAGGCACTTCAAAGCTGTTTTTGTTTTCCCTGGCTTTGAAATACATAGACAGCCTGATAATTCTATCTTCCTCAAAACATAGAAAATATAGTCTATTTACTATCTGCAGGCAATTCCATACATAAAATATGTGAACACACACATACATGCACACACTCACATACATATGCATTCTCTCTCTTTCTCTCTCTCTCTCTCTCTCTCTCTCTCTCACACACACACACACACACACACACACACACACACACACACATACAGCACAAAGCACTTTAAACAACCCCTCCCACCAGTCCCCTGATCCATCATTTCTCTCCCTGGTGGTGAGGGCTTTCTGCCACAGATCAATGCAATTTGAAAGTTTCAGAGGTGATTTTGTTTTTCACGATTTGCCATTTGATGAGTTTTCAGATGGCCATCTAAAGACCAGCTTACGCTTCGTCTCATACTGATCTCTGCAGCCTCCGGGTGAGCTCCAGCGTTCTGAGATGGTTAGCAGAGATAGCGCGCGTTCTATCTCGTTTCTCTAAGTCAGCTTTTCAATGAGCGCCAGCACAAGGCTTAGGAGACTCATGAAAAACCTTTTTTTAACCTCAAGAATAGTGTTTCCGCTTCTCATCATCATATTTAGTAGGAGAGTTGCTTTTCCATTTCAAAGAAAGCCTCTCTAGGCACAAAGTGTGCCACAAAAAAGTGGGTGGAAGGGAAGAGCGATTCCTTTTGACTGTATTTCTGAATGCGCTCCGTTGAAAGTGGGATATGATATTCTTATTTCTCTAATTAAATTTTTTCAGGCAGCTTTGTGGTACTTAAAAAAAAAATCCCAAAGCCAGGCATGATGGCACAACATGCTTAAATCCAGGCTTGGGAGGTAGAGTCAGGTGGGCCCTGAAGCCAGCTGGCAAGAAGCCCAGCCTAATTAGCGATCTCCAGGCTAATTGAGAGACAGTCTCAAAAACCTAATGTGTATGGTGGCCAAAGAATGACAGCCGAGGTTGTCTTCTGAATGTCTCACACACATGCACGTGTGGAAATGATACTTGCACACACATCTGTATACACGGATATTCATATGCATACACACAAGAAAACAACTCATTTTGGTAGAAAATGGCTTTGTTTTATTTCTTCATCCTCTTGCTCTATATAGCTCAGGGTGGCCTTGAACTCTCGGCTTTCCCTGTGGGGTGCCTAGTTTGGTCTCAAATATTCAATTCTCCTTTCTTAGCCTCCCAAGAGCTGGGATTACAGGCAGGCACCACCACATCCATGAAAGACATGCATTTTGAAAGGTCTAATTGGCTTTTTTCGTTTCTTTCTTTGATCTAATCATCTAGTAGTCTCTTGAATGGACTACGTAGCAGGGATGCAGAGATTCAGGATATGATTCATTCCATGTGTTTGTTCATGGTCTGGGGCAGATGAACATAGTAGAAGGAATATTAATACAGTGTAGCAATCGTACCCACAAGCCCTCTCTCTGAAGTTACCTCTAGTCCCCCAGTGGTGTATGACAGCAAGATTGATTTGTTGGCCAGCTGACTGATGGATCCCCAAGCTTCATTCCTAGAACAGACATTATCAATAGGGCTCATCAAATGGTATGGCACAAAAGCAAATGGGCAGGCAAGATGGAAGTTAGCCGGCTGTATTAGTCAGGGTTCTCTAGAGTCACAGAACTTATGGATAGTCTCTAGATAGTAAAGGAATTTATTGATGACTTACAGTCGGCAGCCCAATTCCCAACAATGGTTCAGTCGCAGCTGTGAATGGAAGTCCAAGGATCTAGCAGTTACTCAGTCTCACGCAGCAAGCAGGCGAAGGAGCAAGAGCTCGAGCTAGACTCCCTTCTTCCAATGTCCTTATATTGTCTCCAGCAGAAGGTGTAGCTCAGATTAAAGGTGTGTTCCACCACACCTTTAATCCCAGATGAAAAGTTGTAGCCCAGATTAAAGGTGTGTTCCTTAAACTCGGAGATTCAATCTTCTGGAATCCATAGCCACTATGGCTCAAGATCTCCATACCAAGATCCAGATAAGGATCTCCAAGCCTCCAGATAAGGGTCACTGGTGAGCCTTCCAATTCTGGATTGTAGTTCATTCCAAATATAGCCAAGTTGACAACCAGGAATAACCACTACACTGGCACTCGTGCTTTCTGTCAATGAGGACAAATGTCCACCTCAACCCTTCCATGAAGAACACTCTCAGCTGTGGTCACTCCTTTTCCAGGCCACTGATGTCACCTTGCTTTTCCCCACTTCAACTTTCTTCAATACATCGGGAATGTAGGCTGGCAAGATGGCTCCACAGGTAACAGCACTTACTCCATAAGCCTGGTAGCCTGAGTTCAATTCCACATAAAGGTGGAAGGAAAGAACCAACTCCATAAAGTTGTCTTCCGACCACACATTTACCATAGAATGTGCACCTCTCACAATACACATATCACACACACACACACACACACACACACACACACACACACACACACCATGGGAGTCCCTAAAGGCATAGTTCAGAGGTGACCAATCTCTCTTGACTCCTGACTGCAAAGCCAGAGAGCTGTTTGTGGCAAGCAACTGACTATCCAATTAAAGTAATCATATAATTGCATGGAGGAGTATGTTTTCCTCATAGAGTAATTGCCATGGTTTAAATTAGAATGGTCCCCATAGGTTGATATACTTGAATGCTTAGTCACCAGGAGGTGGTACTATTTGAAAGGATTAGAAGGATTAGGAGGTGGGACATTGTTGGAGGAAGTCTGTCACTGGGGGTGGGCTTTGAGGTTTCAAAAGCCCAGAGTGTCTGTGTCTGTGTCTCTGTGTCTCTGTCTGTCTGTCTGTCTCTCCCAGCACCCCCCCCTCATTCTCTCTGCCTACGGATCAAGATGTAGCTCTCAGCTACTGCTCCAGTGCCACCTATGTGTACTACGATGTTCCCAGTCATGATGATAATGGACTAAACCTCTAAAACTGTAATCGAGCTCCCAATTAAATGTTTTCTTTCATATTTGACTTGGTCCTAGTGTCTGTTCACAGCAATAAGACAATGACTAGGACAATAATAAAATTCATATGTGTTGATTCTAAACAAAGGACGAAAATGGAATTCAAGATACTTCACCAACGTTCACCAGCATCCATCAATCAGAAGCAAAGCCTGGCCCATCAACGGAGCTCTGCTCTGTCAGCCATGGCTGGCTGAAGTTCGTCCCTAGTTTCATCCTGACTCTGCAGCTCAATGTAGTAAGGAATTGGAGCAGCTTCAGAAAAGTTTTCTTGGCCTTCCCTTTGTGGAGATACGTCTGCCACACCTCTGAACATCGATTCCTCGTCTAACCAAAAAGTCTAGAAGCAGGAAGAGAAGAATGAGTGCTTCTTTCAGTGTACTTTAAAAAATTATTACAATTATCATGTGTGAGACTGCTTATATGTGTGTATATGAATGTGTGTAGAGTGTATGTCTATGTGTGTGTATTCATGTGTTTGTATGAGTGTGTGTGTGTGTGTGTGTGTGTGTGTAAGTGTATCTGTGTATGTATGAATGAGTGTGTGTTGTGGTGTGTGTGTGTGTATCACAGCTTACATGTAGAGGTCAGAGAACAAGTTATAGGAGCCAATTCTCTCCTATCATATGTATCCCAGGGTCAAAACTCAGGTCTTCAGACTTAGCAGCAAGCCTCTCCCTACTGAACCATATCACTGGCCCCTTGATGCACTTTTTATCAGGGGAAATCTTTCCCAGAAGCCCAAGGGCTCTCACCCTCTTAGTATTTTCCAGGATTGGGTCAAATACGTTGTTTTTCCCCCTTTTTTTCTGCAGCATTGGAGGGTCAAACTCCAGCTATCAGCTAACCCCCTCTTTCACAGAGTATAGCAGTTAGCTTGGACCAGGCCTAGTTCATTCTCTAAGAGCTACAGAAGTCTTCCCAATCCCACCCTGTCACCCCACACACACACACCAACTCACCTCCCACCCATCTACTCCCACATCCATGCCAAAGCACATGGTCACCTCTTTAGAAACAAAACAGGAACTCAGAGGGAAGCAGAGCGGGTCACAGTTAGGCAGAGCCTCTGGGTAATGCCTGCCATGAGAGGTTTTCAGCACACGCCAACTGTTTTAATTGTACCCACCTTGGGTGGGTTGGGAGTGGGCATCCGCTGGTATTGCCCCTTTTCTCGAAAAGACCTGAACACGTAACTCTAGAGCTCTTCAAGACTGTGACAGATAGCTCCAACTTCCACACTGAGTGCCGGACCGCCCTGATCTCAGAAACTTCAAATGGAGTGCCTCAGTGGGTCATATTTTACCCAGATTCACGAAGTTTGGGAAATGGCCACTTCTGTCCCCACACTCAGGCCATCCCTCTATGTCTTCCAGGTGTCCATGCCTTAGAAAGTCCACAGGAGCCCAGGAAAGTCCAAGGAAGACACACTGTCATCGGGAGAGTCCGGAAAAGAACTGCTCACTCATGAGTTTCACTCATGTCAAAAGAAATATGTGTGCAGTTACTAAAAACAAAACAAAACCAAAAAAAAGCCTCCTCCTGTAAAGTTGGAAAGCACTCACAAAGGCACCAAAATAAATAAGTACACTTTAGGCTATACTACGCAGAGACTCTTCAGTCCCGTTGCTGCCAAAGGGCTTGCCCCTGCGGGAGGTATGCTCTGGTATCTGTATCCGCTGTGGGTCCACTCCTTCATACAGCGATAGGCTCTACTCTTTAGAGAAAGAGTGAGGAAGCCCAAAACGCTCTGAGGAAAAGGCCCCAGGCACTAAGGAAAGGATGCTTAGAAAGAAGATGGAAGGAAAGGAAAAGGTTTTTCTTTATAATTGAGAGACGCAGACAGACTTGCAGCACAATATGGCTGTGGCCCATAAGCCCTGCCTAGACTTCTAGGACTTATTATCTTTTATTTTTATTTTTTTATTTTCATGTTTTTGGAGACAGAGTCTGTTTAGCCCTGGCTGTCTTGGAACTCTCTCTGTAGACCAGGCTGGCTTTAAACTCCGAGATCCACCTCTGCCTCTGTCTCCTAAGTGCTTGTGCCACCACCACCACGGCTACTATCACTGCTTAGATACAGTTTATAAACCAATTCAGAAACCTCGATCCAAGTCCAAACCAAGATACGGTGCCTGCGGAGCTATGCCACTGAGAGATGAGCTAGCTACGCTCAGCTTCTCTACCGCATACAGCAGCCCAAAACACTCAAATACAACTCTCACCTTCTGTTCACAAGCAGCCGGTTCTTGGCACGCTCTTGGGCGATCCCCTTCCGAGCCACTAATTGTGTTTTTGCTATTGCTCATGCCACACCTTTGCCCAGGCTGAGGGTGCTCTTTAGCTCGTATCACTTAGAATGAGCAGGAAGGTTAGCTATTGGTCAGAAACTCCAGGCATGGTGCTGGACCCCTTTAATCCCAACACTCAAGAACGGAGGCAAACCGATCAAGGTAGTTCAGCTGGTACAGTGAGTTCAAGGCCAACCTGTAATACATGATACATTAGCAGAGAGTGTGTGTGAGAGAGAAAGAGATCTTTCAAAGGGAGCTTCTAAAGCCAAGTGTCAAGACACTTGTAATCCCAGCTTTTTAGAATGCTGAGGCAAGAGAGTTGAGAGTTCAAGGCCACCTGAACAGCGTTAGCAGAACTGTCTCAGATTCCGCCTTCCAAACGTGAACTTTCAGTAGAAGGATGGATTAGGGGAGGGTGCATTTTCTCAGAGCGTGCCGAATATTTGTGTGGAGACATCACATCACGCTCATTAATATACACTGTTAATATATCTTAATTTAAAAATTTTTTAAATAAAGCGAAAAAATGGAGCACTTGCCTAGAATGCATGAGGCTGTAGGTTCGTTTCTCAGTACCATAAAAAAAAGAAGAAGAAGAATAAACAGAAAGTAAAGAAAAAAATGATGAAACATATTGTTTCAATGGGGTGTTTTGCATGTGCATGGTTGGGTGGGGGGAGGTCAATTTCCAACATGGTTTCTCAGGCGCCATCTGCCTTCAGGTTTTGTTTTGCTTTGTTTGGTTTTGTTTTTGAGACAGGGTCTTTCGTTAGGCCCTGGAACTGCCAGATTACTCTAGACTGACTGGCCAATAAGCCCTGAGCGTCTGCCTGTCTCTACCTCCCAGCTGTGGGGGCACAGTGCACGCTACCTCACCAGGCTTTTACATTGTACTGAGGTCTTTATGCTTACACAACCAATCCGTTACTGACTTAGCCATCTTCCCAGACTGTTTAAGGCTGTTTTCTGTTTGTTGTTTGTTTCTTGTTTTTGTTTGTTTGTTTGTTTGTTTTTTGAGACAAGGTTTCTCTGTGCAGTCCTGGCTGTCCTGGAACTCACTGTGTAGATCAGGCTGGCCTAGAACTCACAGATACCTACCTGTCTTTGCCTCCGGAGTTCTGGGGTTAAAGGTGTGTGCCACCTCTGGCTGGTTTTTTTGTTTTTGTTTTTTTAATAATAAAATGATAAAGCGAACTTCTAAGACGAGCAGAAAGCTATAAGCCCACTTCCTGAGAACTGAAGTGAACTGGGTGTTTTAGTCTAAACTATTTTTTCCATCACTAAATGTTACACAAATTATAGCCTAGACATCCAGAGAGCCATTTATGTAAAAGCACAAGTAGGAAAAATGTCAGGATCAAAACAAAAGGCTTGGCCTGTAGATCTTGCCAGGATTTGCCATGCTCCCCTCCCCCATCTTTATCTGTAAACTGCTTTATTATTTTTTTAATGGCCTCACTTCTTGAATCAAATTCTAGGAATCCCCATTTTTTTTTACTTTTTCTGTGTCTCTCCTGCATAAAGATCTCTTTAAAAGTCTGCAAGAAAGTCCTGAATAGGGAAGTTTATGCTAGTGGGAGATTTGGCAGTGATTTTTTTTTCCTCTCCTGAAAGGGGTCCTTCAAGAAACTTCCCTCTTCCAGGGAGTCAGCGGCTACACTTTCCCAAGGAAGGCGGCTCAGAAATGGGTGGCTGTCATCAGGTCCCAGGTCTTCAGACAATGGGGACTCTGTTCTGCTAAACACCCCTGCAAGCCTAGACTGCCCAAAGATGAAACTGAGGATCATCTTCCCCTAACTTCAGGAAACCCACTCCTCTGGCTCTTCCTTCAGAAGGTGTGGGAGGCTCACGGCAAGCATTCGCTTTCTGCCATTTTGACAGCGGGAGTTGGGCATTCATAATGAAGGGTTTCTTGTTTTCATTTAAAAATTTAAAAATATTTATTTATTTTGGGTGTGCCTGCACATGGTAAGGAGTGTGTGTGGAGGTCAGAGGACAACTTGGAGTCAGTTCTCTCCTTCTGTCACTTGAGTCCTGGGTCCTGGGGATGGAACTCAGGCTTTGCAGCATGTGCCGTTACAGAGCCATCTCTCAGCCTCCAAACCTCTTTTTTTTTTTTTTAAATCTTGGGAAGCGTTGGGCTCACAGGGGCGTTGTTATGTGATCAGTCATTAGACCCAGAATAAGAGCCAGAAACCTAGCACCATGTGCTACGAGAGCTAAAAATAGAATTGAATGTGGACACTGTGCTTAGAAGCCACCATCTCCCGAGTGCTTCTGCTTCCAGGCCGACAAGGGTATCCTGTAGCAGCTCCTTGCAGTAAAATGAAGGGAGCAGTAAAATGAAGGGAGCCAGCCTCCGGCTGTAAAATCTGCTCCCCTGGTTACTCGCCCTTACTTCTGGGAAAGTGACCTGATTGCTGCGTTCCTTTTACTTTCTCAGAAAACAGGATTAATTTTAAGCACCGAGAGGCAGGCGACGAAACGTCTTAGGAGCTCCAGTGGCTAGGATGTTTGACTGTTGCGCGAGGCTGCTTTTATGCTTATGTTTGATGAGGTTTTGTTTTATCTTGACACAGGTCTCATATATTCCAGGTTGGCTTCAAGCTCGATATGTAGGCAATGATGACCTTGGACCTCTGGGTCCTCTGGTCTCTACCTTCCAAGTGCTGGGATCATCGGTATGAGCCAACATGCTTGCTTTATGCAGTTCTCGGGATTGAACCCATGGCTCTGTGCGTGCTACGGAAGCACTCTACCAACTAAGCTACCCCACAACTTAAAGATAAGATTTCACTATGTAGCCCTGGCTGGCCCGAAACTCATTATGCAGATCAGGCTGGTCTCAAGTTTTCAGTGATGTTTCTGCACCTCTGGGATGATGGGCACGAGCCAGCAAGTGGGCTTCTATTATATCCATCTTCGTAGACTGGGCCTTGTGTGCTAACCTATAATTCTAGCGGTCTCAGGGGCTCATTAGATTAAGTTCATATAATTGGCCCACTGTGGGATGGGCATCATTCTATCCCATCTGCCCTTCACTTTGTGGCTTGAGATGCCTCGTATGTAAGTCATTGCTAGGTTATGTTATAGGAATCCACATAGGCCCTTTAAGCTTCTATCTAAAAGAGGCACAGGTCATGTCTGCCAGGTGTCACTGGCCCAAGTCATATAATCAAATCCACCCTTAATAAAGTGGGAACGTGGCCTGGGGCGCTGGCTAAGTCAGTAAGCCATGCACACTTGAGGATCTGAGTTCAGATTCCCCAGAACCCAGGGGAAAAGTTGGGCATAGTGGCTCATGCCTGGGGAAGGGGAGTGTGGAGACAGGATAGGTGGATCCCTCAAAAAAGTAAAGGCAGAAAGTGATTGAGGAAAGACATCCAAAGTCAACCTCTGGCCTCTACACATGTGTGTGTATACACTTGTACAGGCACACATTAGATAGAGTCTTGCTGAGACTAACAAGAAAGGTGAGATCGCACCCATGTTGTGGTTCCCTCCTGAATGTAGCTCTACTCCACACACAGAAGTGTGCACACATCCACATTGACAAGTACATACAACCATACACATACACATAACATATATGTTTTCCCTAAACGGGAAAAGCCCATGAATATTGCAAATACTAAATTCTGTCATTGCTACATGACACCAAAATCTCCAACTCCAGAAGCAAATATGGATACTTTTCCTTTCTCATAAAATAAGCACCCACATGGTTGCTGTCTTAGTTTGGGTTTTACTGCAGTGAACAGAAACCACGAACAAGGCAACTCTTATATAAGGACCACAATTAACTGAGGTTGGCTTACAGGTTCACAGGTTCAGTCCATTAGCATCATGGCAGGAAGCACAGCAGCGTTCAGGCCGGCATGGCGCTGGGGGAGCTGAGAGTTCTACATCTTCATCCAGAGGAAACCAGGAGCAGACTCTTTCCAGGCAGCTAGGAGAAGAGTCTCAAAGCCCACCTCCCACAGTGACACACTTCCTCCAAAGAGGCCACACCTACTCCAACAAGGTCACACCTAGTCATGCTACTCCCTGGGCCAAGCATATTCAAACCACCACAGTTGCTTCTGGGCTCTGTGAAAGTTCTAGTCACAGGGCTACCACCCTCATCTGCCTGCTCTATCATCTTCATGCTACAAGTTATTTTCAAGTGGTAGCAGATTAGCGTGTGCCCTTCATGAGTGGAAGGTAAGGAAGGGTCCCCAGTAGACAGGAAGTTCAGACTCCTTCGTTGATCAGGAGAGAAGAAAATGAACAGGACTTAACCCAGACCTTCAAAGCAAGGGAACTAGTACTGGGCACAGTAGGGTAAGCCTCTAATCACAACACATGAGAGGCAGAGGCAGGTGGATCTCTGTGAGTTCAAAGCTAGAAGAGCCTGGTCTACAGAGTGAGTTCCAGGACATTCAAGACCACACTGTAAGACCTTGTCTCACAAAACACAGAGAAACAGAGGTATACAGAGAGAGAGAGAGAGAGACAGAGAGACAGAGACAGACAGAGACAGAGACAGAGACAGAGACAGAGAGACAGAGACACAGAGAGAGAGAGACAGAGAAAGAGACAGACAGAGAGAGACAGAGACACGGAGGGAGAGGACATGGAGAGGGAAACAGTATGAGAAAAAAAAAACCGGTAAAATAGAAGCAATCATACACTTATGGACTTAGATGCTAGAAAGGTCTCAAGTGCAGGGAGTGTGGAATAGAGGGACCCACAACTTGAGTGAGATCTCACCTTTATAGTCAGCAAGACGATGGGGAGAGGGGTCAAGTCGCCCTCTGCCCTCCCTAGGTCTCTGGGGCCCCATCTGTGTCTTTCTCCAGCGTCTTTCACAGCTGAGGTGTGAGTGATGCTGCGGACGAGTGCATCTGAGCCCCCTTTTGTTCTGTGATTCTCTGGGGTCCTCTTAGGTGTTGTTTCTCAATAACTGGCTAGAGCCAGTTCTTGTCTCTCTCCCTCCTCTTGTTTTCTTGAGAGCTAGGGCTCCTGATTCAGCCTCCTGCATGCTAAGGACACAGGCAGGTGCTGCCACACCCAACCCTCCTTGTCTCTGTTATGCCCAGATTCTGTTGGTTCTTAGGAATCCTCTCCAAGACCTGAGATGCCAGCTCATATCTGATACTGGGATGGCAGTTGTGACAGCAAACCCTGGAATCCTGATTTTTTTTTTTTTTTTTTTTTTTTTTTTTTGGTTTTTGGTTTTTCAAGACAGGGTTTCTCTGTATAGCCCTGGCTGTCCTGGAACTCACTTTGTAGACCAGGCTGTCCTGGAACTCAGAAATCTGCCTGCCTCTGCCTCCCGAGTGCTAGGATTAAAGGCGTGCGCCACCATGCCCGGCTTTTTTTTTTTCAGGTGCATTTCTCTTCATGACCTCAGGCTGTTCCTCCTCCAGGGCCCTGATTCCGACCTTAGTGCCTATCCAGCCCTCAGGAAGAAAGTCCTCTTCCATTTCCATCTCTCAGCAAATTCTTTCTTGGAAGTTCAGGGAATCCAGAGTCAGGGAGCCCAGACCCCCTGCCAAGCTCAGTGTTACTTCAAGTATTGATTTGTCTGGTTGGTTTTGGTTTTGTTGTTGGTATTGTTGTTGTTGTTGTTGTTGTTGTTGGTGGTGGTGGTGGTGGTGGTGGTGGTGGTGGTGGTGGTGATGGTGGCGGTGGTGGTGGTCGTGATAGTAGTGGGTGTGTATGTGTGTGATGATGGGGTATGCACACATTCTACAGAACATGTGTGGAAATCAGAGGTCAACTTTTAAGAACCAGTTCTCTCCTGTAGTGGTTTAAATAAGAATGGCATATAGGCTAATAATATATTTGGATGACTAGTCATGGGGAGGGGCACTGTTTGAGAAGGATTAGGAGGTGTGGCCTTGTTGGAGGAAGTGTGTCACTAGGAATGGGTGTGATGGTTTTCAAAAGCCCATTCCAAGCCCAGGCTTGCTTGTTCTCTCTCTCTCTCTCTCTCTCTCTCTCTCTCTCTCTCTCTCTCTCTCTCTCTCTCTCCCTCTCCCCTGCATGTGGATCAGGATCTGAAGCTCTCAGCTCCAGAGCCATGCCTGCCTGTGTGCCACCATGCTCCCCACTATGATGTAATGGGCCAATCCTCTGAAACTGTAAGCAAACCTCCAATTAAATGGTTCTTTTTCCATAAGAACTGCTGTGGTCTTGGTGTCTCTCCACAGTAATAGAACAGTAACTAAGATACCATCTACCATGGCTTTGATCTTCAGGCTTGTGAGGCAAGTGGTTTTACCTCCTAAGGCATCTTGAAAGCCTTATTTGTTTTTTGAGCCAAAGTCTCAGATACCCAGGCTGGCCTCAGATTCACTACACAGTTAGAAATGACCTTGGCTTCTATCCTCCTGTCTCCTGCTGGGAGCAGAGGTATGTCCCCCATCTTCAGCTTACAAAGTGCCAGAGATTAAACCCGAGGCTTCATACATACCCAGCAAGCTCTCTACCAACCGAGTCCCATCCTCAGCCTCAGAGGATAGTTTTAAACAGGTTCTGTCCTTTCTAGTTGCACACAGAAGCAAGGCCTTAGTGACTACAGATCCTATAAGAAGATGAACCACTAACCTTTTTCTCTTCTAGGACAGCTTTCAGAGAAACACAGCACCCACCGCCACTAGCTGGGCAGACTACTCCCTAGAACCCAGCCTTATGCTAGGTGTGCCTTGTGGTTCGTGCTGTGAATGGTCTATCCCTTTCTTTCAAAACCATGATGGAAAAAAGTGACCCCTTGGTCCCCAGGACAGTGCCAACTCTGCCTGAAGTGGAGGCTCACCCTAGAGAGCTCTTGCCTGACTTCTTATTTTCCTGTGTAACTAGTGAAGGAGTCCAGTGTCCCCCCAGGATCAGGGTGGAGACTGGAAAGGCCTTTCTAAATGGCTTCACAGAGCAGTCCTTGTTCACCGAAGCTGTATAGGCCTGCCTGTACATGTACGGTTAACAAGAAAGGGGAACTTTTCATTTTTATTGGTCCTCCAACACAGGGCTGGTTTTATTTTGGGGGGGAAAAATTCGCTCAGGCACTCAGTGCTGTTGACTTTTTAACTGGTGTGCTCGATGAAGTCAATAGATCGAAAGTTTCTAACAGATGTGATGCCGCTCCAACTGCATGTGGCCTGCGGGCCATACTTTAAATTCCAGCCCTCAAAGTCAAGGTGAAATGTGCCCAGAAAGCCCCATGCTAATGCAATTAAACACCATAATAACATAAGCATTGATTCTGGTCTCAGAATACTCCCTTCCCACTGCATGGCACCGCTGGGACACATTTCTGAGTGGTCTGATCCTTGGGTGACAGCTTTAATCCTAATCCAAAAGCTCCACTTGCCTAGAAATGTCACGAGGCAGCTGACAGCACAGGCTTCTTGCTGATCAGACTTTTAGATAGCCTGTGGCTGAAGGCTCCCTGCTTCCCTGCCTCCTTCCTGGTCAGAACAGAGCCAGGATTCCTTGTTCCCGTTCTCTCTCTTCTCCTACCCACCTCTTCTCTTCCCTCCTTCTTCTCCCCTCCTTCCCTCTTCCTTCTTCCTGTTTCTCCCCCTTTCCTCTCCTTCCTTCCTCCCTCCCTCCCTCCCTCCCTCCCTCCCTCCCTCTCTCTCTCTTTCTCTCCTTTCTCAATCTTGCCAATCTTGCCTCTCCTTTCTCCTTTTTTTCCCTCTCCTCTTCTTTACACTTCTTTCTCATTCGTTTATCTATCCCTCCCCTCCCCTCCCCTCCTCTCCCCTCCCCTCCCCTCCCCTTCCCTCCCCTCCCCTCCCCTCCCCTCCCTTCCCTCTTGGCTCTGTTCAGGCAGGGCATCTCTGTGTAGCTCAGCTTGTCTTCAACTCCTCATCCTCATCTCAGCATCCTGAACGACAAGAGCGCAGACATGCACCGCCACACCTGGCTTACTGGTCCCTCTCAAAGACATCATGTGGGAACTTCTTGAGAGCGAGGAAAGGCACTCTACGGGGAGGAGACCCAGCGCATAGACACCTGCAACAAAAATAACCTGGGGAATGTTAGGCTGTAAGGCTTTTCTTTCAAGTTGTTTTAAGTGTGTGTGTGTGCGCATTGCCTGACATGAATACAGGGAATTCAGCAAGAGAAATGAATGCTCTAATCCTGTGAGCCATCTCTCTGGTCTCTCTGTGTGTAAGTTTCCATGCAGTGTAGGAAATCAACACAGACAAAATGTATATTGACACGACACAGTTGCTGGACATGATGGCTCATCTTGTAATTTCCAAACCCAGGAAGCTGAAATAGGAAAAACACAGTGAGTCTTGAGGTCATCCTGAGTTACGTAACAATACTCTGTCTTTAAAGACAGACAGACAGACAGACAGACAGACACACGCACGCACAGTTTATCTTTGTTTATTGATCACGAGTCTGGGCCTAGGTTTGCTGATCCTCTGATCAGGGTCTCACAGATTGCAGTCCAGGTAGCCAGTGTTACTATTTGAGTATGAAATGGGTTCCCCCCCTCCAGACCCGTGTTTTGAGGACTGTCTGGGAAGGCTGCCTACCTGGGATGTGGTGTCTGGCTGGTGCAGGTTGGCCCCCTCGGACCGACCAGGCCTGTGATGTTTATATCCAGTCCCCACTCCTGGTTCTGTTCTCTTTACTTCTCAACCTACTATACTATGAACAAACTGCCCCTCAAGCATCTCCCATCACACCTTCCCTGCGTGATTACCTCCACCCTCTGAAACTGTCAGCCAAACGAAACCTCTCCTCCCTTGATTTAATTCTGTCTGGTATTTGGTCACCACCAGCACCAGAAAAGTAACTGTTGCAGCCGGTCTGTTCATGATAGGCCAATCCAAGAACATTGCTTTAAGTTCTTCTTAGCTATGCATAGAAGTAGACTTCATGCCTTGGAAGCTTCCCACTCATTTCCCCCCTTGAACGGTTCACAGCAGTAATACATCGCTTCTTTGAGGCTATCAGGATACTTGCTCCAGTCAGCTGAGACAGCCATCATATATAAGGTATATAATCCCGGGGAATGACACCTCTATCACCACTACCATGCACTGTTGGAGTAGTCACGGGATCTGCTGACAGCTCAAGGAGACAAGGTCATACAAAGACATGACTCATTTATCATAGGTTCCCCTACAGGCCCCTCCCTCAAACTCTTGTCTAGGTCCGTCTCTTACTCTTCCACTTATGGGCAAGTTGGCCTCTTAGAATCAGGCTCTCTATCCTAGAATGGGATCTTTGGGAAGATCAAATGAAATATCCCTTTTTTTTTTTTTAGTTTTGCCTTTTCTGTTATTTTTCATTTTTTCATTATTAGATATTCTCTTTATTTACATTTCAAATTTTATCCCCTTCCTCATTTCCCCTCTGAAAACCCCCTATCCCATCCTCCCTCCCCCTACTCACTAACCCACCCACTCCTGCTTCCTTGTCCTGGCATTCTCCTACACTGGGGTATCAAGCCTTCAAAAGACCAAGGGCCTCTCCTCCCATTGATGTCCCACAAGGTCATCCTCTGCTACACATGCAGCTGGAGCCTTGAGTTCCTCCATATGTACTCTTTGGTTAGTGGTTAATCCCTGGGAGCTCTGGGGCTACTGGTTGGTTCATATTGTTGTTCCTCCTAGGAGGCTGCAAACCCCTTCAGCTCCTTGGGTCCTTTCTCTAGCTCCTCCATTGGGGACGAAATATCCCGTCTAAAAACTTCCAAATAGCAAACACTTTGTAGATGCGGGTTCTGATCATGGTTGTGACTAATAGCTATACTACGTTGGAGATTAGGAAGCAGAGAAATGGTGTCAGCAAGGTGGCTCAGCAAATAATGTCATTTACCAAAGTTGATGACCTGACCCCAATCCCTGAGACTCACATGGCAGAAGAAAGGCACTGACACCTGTCAGTCAAGAGCCACGGGACAAATAAACATTTAAAATTTAAAAAAGAAGAAAAGAAGTAATCAAGATCATAGGCTACTTGCACCTATGGATACCCAATAAAACCACCAGCGAGGTCAGCTCCAGCCTAGACTAGGACCTGGGACATCCTGGAACATAGGCGATACTGCCAGCTTCCCAGACCCTAGACTATGATTGGTAATGAGCATGCTCAGAGAATAGCAAAGGGCTTTAGCAAGATGCTCTACTCTTCTGTTGTGAGCATTAAGCTCTGTTGTGAGCCTCAGAAGCACTGTGCCTTAAGAACTTGAGGCCTCCCTGGTTCCAGAGGCCAAGCTGAGCATCTGCCCTAGTGGGCTTTGACTCCCCTCCAGGAAGCTCCCCACATCTTCTACCTACAACTCCAGTGTTCGTTCACTTGGATTAACAAGAGCCATGGTTCATTATCACCAGAATTCCATGACTCACACGAGAAGAATTTTTAATAGCAAGTAAAACATACACTCAATCCACCATCACTGCGTCCACCAACATGCACCTGACATCAAACACATGAGCCAAAGATAACAAGCTGCAGCAATTCTCTGCAGCCAGGACACCAACAATAGCTAACAAAGTTTCACAATGATAAGGAACACATCTCTTGAGGAGTAGTGCGTGCTCTCCTAGCTGACCTCCTGCCAGCAAATTGCATCATGGGAACTCGGTTGTTCAGCTCCAGTTGATGGGGCACCCAGCCTGTGCAGCGTTGTTGTGAAAGGGATCCTAGACACCAAGCCCAAGGTCAGCCACTCCACTCTCGTGTCCCTGTGCTTGAGACACATACTGGATGGTGCATTTTTTCTCATCTTGGGCTATTTTAGCATCTTGGATTTTATCTCTCAGGGAGGTAAAAGCAATTTCTAATTATTTTCCTTCTTTCTCTTCTTCCTTTCTTTCAAACAAAACAAAACAAAACAGCTGCACCACAATTGGAATTTGAGGGGGTGGTTGCTTTGAGGCTTGTAGGCTTGGAAATACACACAAACACACACACACACACACACACACACACACACACACACACACACATACACACACTCAATTTCAAAGGAGGAAATGATCCTTCAATAACGTCTGAGAGAATTGGATGGTGGTATTCATCAGCTCGTCTGGAACCGGTAGGCAGCTCTATTGTATGAGGGGGCAAGGGTCTGCAGTCTACTTAGCTTTCCATTTGGGGAAATTTCCTTTGGAGGATTTTCTTTACAGCCTTAAAGCCCTGTGTTTATATAAGGCCTGGAGCTGTATACCAAACAAGGCAGAACACACAGTTGATGGCTGAAGCTTGCTTTTCTTTGTGTGTGCTTTCATGTGCGTGCATGTGGAGGGGCCAGGGCCAACATCAGATGTCTCCTTCCTCAATGCTTCTCCTCCTGACTTTCTGAGACAGGATCTCTTACTGAGCCTAAAACGCATCAGCTCAGCTAGGCTGGCTGGCCTGTGAGCCCCAGGGATCGCCCTGTCTCCATCTCCTCGGTGCTGAGGCTGAAGATGTAGGCTCTCCCATGGCTTTCAACATGGGTGCTCTGGGTCTGAGCTTAGGAGCCTATGTTTGCACGGGATGCACGTTACTGAAGGAACCATCTCCCAAGCTCCTCTTTTTAGTTTTCCTTTTATTTACTTGTTTATTTATTTTTGATGGATTGATTTTCCTTGTATGAGTACACCGTAGCTGTCTTCAGACACACCAGAAGAGGGCACCAGATCCCATTACAGATGGTTGTGAGCCACCATGTGGTTGCTGGGAATTGAACTCAGGGCCTCTGGAAGAACAGTCAGTGCTCTTAACCGCTGAGCCGTCCCTCCAGCCACTACTTGTTGGTTTATTATTTGAGATGATTTGAGTCAGGGCCTCCTGTGGTAACCCAAGCTGTCCTCAAATTCTCAACCAAGTGCTAGGATCAAAGGCCTGGGCCACCAGGACTGTCCAGCTTGTGTTTCTTTATAAAGGCCAAGTGACTTGTTTGTCTTATGTCTTTCCTGAGGTGACCCCTATGAGGTGGGGGGCTTTACACACAAGGGCCCTGTCCACCTCTGTAGCTTTGGTTTTAAGTGCATATGGGACGTGCATGCTGTCACGTCATGAAAGCAGCCTCAAGAAACATTGCCCGCAACACTGGGGCTTGGATTCGTGGCCACTGCCTGATGAAAGGCTGGGTTTTTAGCATGCACACAGCTTTCTGCTCTTATAGGGGATTGTGGCTTGATTACAGAAAAAGAAGACTAGTCCTGCTGTCATTCCTCAGACTGTAAGAATGGAATTAGTGTATGCTTGAATCATACTGATTTTAAAAGTTGCTGTTTGATGACTCAGGGGGTAAAGTGCTTGCTGTACAAGCTGGACAACCTCAGTTTATCGCCCCCCCCCCCAAACTCTCCCCACACCATTCCACCAACTCCCAAAGCCAAGTCCTGAAAGTTGTCATCTGATTGCCATTTGTGTGCCGTGACACACGCACACCCACTTTCACAAACACATAATAAATAAATAAATTCATGTTTGAGCTGCTGACTTGAGTTGTATTTTTTTAAGGAAAAAAAAAAAAGAACATTAAATTAATTTTGGCTTGGGATGAGAGCAGGGTTTCTAGCAAGTTCTAAGATGGTTCCAACCTGCCTTGTACTTGATATTTATATAAAGTGATGTTCTTACCACTTTCAATTATAAAGTCAGAATATTGGTCATCTCTGAAAAATGTTGAAGGTGCCTTATAGCCCGCAGGCAAAATTTAATTCGTTATAGCTAAATACACCAGCACACCTATTAGTGTGCAGATCTGCTTTCACTTTAGTAAGTGGTAGGAGCATACGTTTACCAAAGAATTGTTTGAAAATAAATTTCTTCATGGTTTATTTGTTATCAGTAAATGACTAGAGGCTGTTCCTTTGGTGCAGGGTTGCCCTGGGCAGTACTCCATCACTGAGCCCTTCTATTATTTATTTATTTATTTAGCTAGTTAGTTAGTTGTTTACTTCATGTTTGTTTGTTTGTTTGTTTTGTGACAAAGTCTCACCCTATAGCCTTGGTTTACCTCCAACTCACTATGGTTGTTGGCCTCAAACCAGGCTGGCCTCAAACTCAGAGAGATCTGCCTGCCTCTGTCTCCAAAGTGCTGGGATCAAAGGCTGTGCAAACATACCCAACATTCCAACATTCTGCTTTGTTTGTTGAGACAAGAGTCTCACTCTGCAGCACAAGTTGGCCTTGAACTCGTAGCATTCCTCCTGCCTCAGACTCCTGAGTGCTGGGATTATAAGCATGAGCCACCATCCACAGCATTATGCTTTTAGTTTTTAGTTTGAGGAAGAACCTAAATTGCTTTGACTGGTCCTGCACTTACTCTGCATCCTAGCCAGGCCTTGACTTTGGCATCATCCTGCCTCCTGGTAGCTGAGATGACAGGCCTGCAGCACCAGGCCCCGCTTGGAGCTTTACTGTATCGTGGTAAATGTTTTGGAACTAGACTGACTGCACTATGGATGTTCTGAGTGTCGCTGAATTATTCTTTCTAAAATGGTTATTTTTCTGTCATGTGAATATGATGGTTAGTATTGTCAACTTGCTGTGGTCTTGCTGTCCTCACTAGAGGACAGGCCCCGGATGTGTCTATGAAGAATTAGCTAGATGAGGTGGGAAGATCCACCATAACTATATATAGTTAGCACTATTCCATCCATGGGCCCGATACCTGGCCTGAATAAAGGAGACAGTGAGCTAAGCACCAGCGTTCATCTCCCACTGCTTCCTGACTGCAGACATGACATCACCAGCTTCTTCAAGCTCTTGCCGTTATGAGTTCTCTGCCGTGGCAGAATGCATCCTCAAACTGTGAGAGAAAATAGATCATCTGTGATGGCTCATTCTGTCTCCTCAACACAACATAGAAACACCCAGAAGAAAGCCCCTTGAGTGACCGTGGCCTGCATCAGTCTGGGCAGGGAGTCAGAGGGCATAGCACTTCCTCCTGGGCCATGTCCTTGTTTCTTAAGATGGATCTTTCTTGGGTCTTTCTTGGTGTTCTCCAGTAGGGTTGGACCAGAGATGCATCTAATCTATCCAGAGATGCTCCAGGTGTTCTTGTCTCTGAATTCTCTGGCCAGCTGTCAACTGAGCATGCGTAGGATAGAAGGCATCTGGGCACCCACAGTGAACTCGTCACAGATTTCTGGAGTTGGGAGTCTCCTCCTAAAGTTTCCTGTGCTCCATACCTTGGGAGCTTCCGCCCCTACAGTAGCCTGACTTTGATCTGTCACTTGAGCCAGACCCCTGCTTGCTCTATCGTCAGCACTTCAAATCCACAAACGTACAAAAAGGCATTATGACTAAACATGATGTGGATCAATAATTCAAGGCCACTTTAATATTTAAAAGATCAATCCGTGCAATTCACACTGTTAACAGAATGAAGGGGAACAGACGCGATCGCCTTGGTAACTGTTTTCATTCATCCCTCTGCTCCCAGACTGTGTACGCAACGTGACCTGCTGCTTCGAGTTCCTCGACACGAAGCACTGTTCCCCTGAACGAATCTGATACGGAGTTATTTGCTACGAGGCACCCTCTGGCCCATGCAGAAACTCTGATTGATTACCAGTAATAGTCTCTCTCCAAGTGTGAGCTCACCAAGGGTAGCCCTGTCAGTCTGGCACGCCTCTCTTCCTACAGCAGCTTCTGCGTCATGGAGGCGTAATTCCTAGAGACAGGGACTGGAAGGCGCTCCAGCCCCAGTGGTCTCCTCCTTGCTTACCCCTCTCAGGTGGAGATGGCTCAGAAGAGTGATTACAAAGTTTAGTTGGGCTGTCTGTAGCTGGCCCTGCTCTGGCCACAGGCTGGAAACTGGGTATGGAAGCCATGCTGACTCTCGAAATACTCCAAGTGGAAGATCCCATGTTGAACCTCAAGGAAGCCAAGGAGAAAAAAGACATAAATGGGCCAACCCAGGCTGCGAGGAGATGAGCAGTCTGAGGAAAAGACTTAACATATGCTTGATTCTAGGACGGCAAGCACAGTGAGTCAGGTGTCCTCAGTTAACCTCCACGGGTCTCTGAGCTCCTCGGAGTTGGCGTACATTACAACCGTTTGGGGATGTGACAGTTTCTAGAGACAAACATTCATGGATTTTTGTGGATGCATTTTTTTTTAAATTATAAACTTTATTTCTGAAAATAAAAATACATCAGACTAGAGATATGATTCTGTGGTTAGGAGCACTGACCGCTCTTCCAGAGGGCCTGGGTTTGATTCCCAGCAGCTCACAACCGGGATTCCAGGATCTGACACCCTCACACAGACATACACACAGGCAAAACACCAACGCACATAAAACAAAAATATGTCATTAGTATAAAACAAAAAGCACACCAAAAAAATCCAAGTGATTGCTCAGCAAGCAAATGATAACCTGCAAATCTCTGAGCTTAATAAAAGACGGTCCTAAAATTCTACAGCTAATACCGTGCTAGTGAAAAAGTGATCTTTTCCTTTAAGACTAGGAACAAAACAAAGGTATACATTCCTTCCTTCCATGCTTCCTTCCTTCCTTCCTTCCTTCTTCCCTTCCATCCATCCTTCCTTCCTTCCTTCCTTCCTTCTTCCCTTCCATCCATCCTTCCTTCCTTCCTTTTTCCCTTCCATCCATCCTTCCTTCTTTCCTGTCTGCCTGCCTGCCTTCTTTCTTTCTTTCCTTCCACCCATCCTTCCTTGCTTCCTTCCTTCCTGTCTATTGCTTTCCTTTCTTTTCTAAGGCAAGTTCTCACAATGTAGCCTAGGCTAGCCTCAAATTCTTGAGCCTCCTGTTTCAGCCTCTTGAGTAGACCCCAGAAGTATGATAAACTGTCCGGCAAGATGTTAATTTTTTTTTTAAGTGAGACAAGGGGCTAGAGAGATAGCTTAGCAGTTAGAA
The DNA here is from genome assembly GCF_000001635.26 of Mus musculus. NCBI lineage: Eukaryota > Metazoa > Chordata > Mammalia > Rodentia > Muridae > Mus > Mus musculus. Next base: position 1,924,596 of record NT_187003.1, read on the forward strand.
GTGCTTGCTGCTCTTTCAGAGAATCTAGAGATTCTCAGCACCCTTATGGTAGCTCATAACCACTGTAATCCAGTCCTGGGTGATGCCTTCTTCTGGCTCCACAAGTACTGGGTGGGCGTACATGTGTTTCACAGTTTCACAGACATGCATCCAATTTTTTTTTTTTTTCTGAAACAGGGTTTCTCTGTGTAGCCCTGGCTGTCCTGGAACTCACTTTGTAGACCAGGCTGGCCTTGAATTCAGAAATCCACCTGCCTCTGCCTCCTGAGTGCTGGGATTAAAGGCGTGTGCGACCATGCCCGGCTCACATTTTTTAAAAGAAGAAGAAAAAGAAGGAAGGAAGGAAGGAAGGAAGGAAGGAAGGAAGGAAGGGAGGGAGGGAGGGAGGGAGGGAGGGAGGGGGAGGGAGGGAGGGAGGGAGGGAGGGAGAGGGAGGGAGGGAGGGAGGGAGGGAGGGAGGGAGGGAGGAAGGAAGGAAGGAAGAGAAAGAGAGAGAGAATTGGGAAGAAGAAGAGGAGGGAAGAAAGGAAAGAAGAAAGGAAGAAAGGTAAGTGGGTGTGATATGGATTTCTCAGTGTGAGTGTCTGCATGTCTGTGCATATTCATGTGTGTGTGGAAGTCAGAGACTGACATTGACTCTGAGCATCTTTCCTCAATTGCTCTCCACCTTTTTTTTTAAGATTTAATTTTAAGCCGAGTGAGGAGGATGAGGCAAGAGAATCTCTGAGTTTGAGGTCAGGATGTTCTCCAGATGGAGTTCCAAGACAACCAGGGCAACACAGAGAAAACCCTGTCTCGAACCACCCCCAAATATTTTTAACTCTCTCTCTCTCTCTCTCTCTCTCTCTCTCTCTCTCTCTCTCTCTCTCTCTCTCTCTCTCTCGTGTGTGTGTGTGTGTGTGTGTGTGTGTGTGTACAGGAGAATGCACATGTTCTTGGATCCAGAAGAGGATGTCCGATCCTCCTGGAGCTGGAGTTACAGGTGTCTGTGAGCGCCCAGGTGCCGGGATCCAGGCTTGGGTCCTCTGGAAAAGCAGCGAGTTCTTGTAACCACTGGTGCACCTCTCCAGCTGTCTACCTCGGTGTTACGACAGGATTTCTGACTGATTCTGAAGTCCATCAGTTCTGCTAGACTGGCTGGCCAATGAGCTTCGGGGATTCTCCTGTCTCCCCCTCTTCACCTCTCCTCCAGCCCACAGTACTCCGGTTACAAGCACATTCCAGGGTGCTCAGCTTTTTACATGGGCTCTGGGGATCTGAACTCAGGCCCGCATGCTTGTGTGGCAAACACTTTACTGAGTCATCTCCCCGGTCCTTTACAAATGTATTCGCCATCACCCTGGAGGTGCCAGTCAGTACAAGGAGATAAAGAAATAAAAAGGTTGAGAATGAGAATAAACCTGTTTATTTGTAAATAATATGACTTAATACACAGAAAATCCTAAGGGAGTCCATAAAAACCATACCAGAACTAATCAAAGAAATTATGAGATACAGTAAAGGGAGAAAAATCAATTGTAAAGCTGAGCCTGGCAGTGAATGCCAGGTCTATAAATTCAGAACTGAAGACATTAAGGTAGAAGAATACTGAAGCTGAGGACAACCTGGGGCTACACAGCAAGTTTCAACCTGAACTGCAAAGCAAAACCCAACAAACAAGCAAAGCCTAGTTGCATTTCCTAACAATAACTGAAAAAGAAAACTGAATAAATAGCATTTATAAAAATAACAAATTATTTAAATCTTTAGGATAAAAATTTAATAACACTAAGCCATTACTGAGATGAATTTAAAACGATATAACTAAATGGGTAAGGTGTACCATGTTCACTGATTGGGAGACTCCATATGTTATTAGCTCAGTTCTTACACAAAATACAATTTCAATAAAATCTTAGATGGTGTGTGTGTGTGTGTAGTGTAGTGTATGAGTGTATGGTATAGTATGTGTATGTAGTATAGTTGCGTGTGTGTGCCTATCTGTGTGTGAATGTCTGTGTGTATGTGTAGTGTATGTGTATGTGGTATAGAGTGTGTGTCTAGCTGTGTATGTGTGTGTGTAGTGTATGTGTGTGGTATAGTATGTGTGCATGGTATAGTATGTGTGGTGTGTGTGTGTGTGTGTTTGTGTGGTAGTGTATGTGTGTATGTGTGTCTGCATGCATGGAGCCAGAGGTCCTGATCTATCACTCTCTGCCTTTGTCCCCTGAGATGGGATCTCTCACTAAGCCTGGAGTGAGGCTGACCATAGGCAAGCCCTGGAGACCCTCCTGTCATTGCCTATCCTTTAGCAGCTGGGTCACAGGGTCATAGGCCCACCTCCACTTATGCAGATGCTGGGATCTGAATTCAGGTTTCCATGCTTGTTCAGCAAGGGCTCTTACTCCCTTAGCAAGCTCTGGCTGTCGTTGTTACAGAAATTGACATACTGATTCTAAAACTTCAGTGAAATCTGAAAAGACTCATGAATGAGCAAACTTGGAAGATCTATGTCGTCGGGGCTCAAGTCTCACAACAGTATTAACATAAGGGCACACAGAAGGATTAGCCCCGAGGGATAGACCACGTAGGAGCAGGTGGCTACATACAGAACCACAGAACCACAACTGGTTTAGACGATGCTTCAAAGGTAACTCAACTGAGAAAAATCATGAACTTTTGCCCATACCCTATGGCACTGAAAAGCTAGCTCAAATGAAGCCTATGTCTATATATGGAAGCTAAAACTATAAAGCTTCAAGAATAAAACAGGGAAATAGGCTGTTGGAATTTGCTAGGATTTCTTAAAACACAAAAGTCACTAATGGGGAAAAAAACAAACTGCACCTCATGAAAATTTAAAACTTTTGGTTTTCGCGATGCATGATTTAGAAACTGAAAAGACAAGCCACCGACTAGAAGTTATTTTCAATACCTACGTCTGATAAATGATTCATACTGTACGATATATAAAGCCTTCTAAAACATGAAAAAAATAAACCAAACATGGTGACTCACTTCTGCAGTTCCTGCAGGAAAGAGACTGAGACAGGAAGAGTGAACTCAAGGCCACTCTAGGCTACAGATTAGGCTCTAGACCAGTTTGAGTGACATAGGAAGACTGTCTTTAAAGAACAAGAACTAGCCATGTAAGCCAGTGGTAGAGTACATGCCTAGCAGACCACAGAAAGGAAGAAAAATGAAGCAATAACGTTAAATATATATTCGTTATATCTGGTGCCGGCTCACTTTTTGGGGTGTGTCATCTTGGCACATTTTTTGGATGTGTCATTTTGGAAGAGCAGCGACTCTCAACTGAGACAAGGACCCCACCAGATTTGCCTATGGGAAAGCTTCGGCTGCATCTTCTTGATATGTGGTTGATTTGAAAGGACCCAGCCCATTGTGGGTGGTGCCATCCATGGGCTGGTGGTCCTGGGTGCTATAAGAAGGCTAAGCAGGTGATGAGGAGCAAGGCAGTAAGCAGCATCCCTCCATGGCCTCTGCATCAGTTCCTGCCTCCAGGTTCCTGCCATGTTTCCTGAGAGAAGACAGGGCATGAACTCAACAAAGCGTGACCTGAGAATTGTAAGCTGAAATAAAGCGTTCCCTCAAATTGTCTATGGTCATAGTGTTTTATCACAGTAACAGAATCCCTAAGACAATGGCACAGCCATCCAATTCCTGGGTCACATCCAAAAGAGATACATCTATACACCCAAAAGTCTTGTACAAGCCTCTAATGCCCTAAGTCTGAAATAGCCCAAGTGTCCAACTATGAAGAGTACACGAACACAGGACCATAAACAGATAATGTAATACTCTACAGCAGCGGTTTGCAACCTGTGGTTTTGACCCTTTCATAGGGATCATATACATCAGATATCTACATTATAATTTGTAATAATAGCACAATTACAGCTATGACGCAGCAACAGAAGTATTATGGTTGGGGGTCCCCACAACATGAGGAACTGTATTAAAAGATGGCAGTGTTAGGAAGGTTGAGAAGCGCGACATACACAGCTACTGTGTTAATCTGCTCAGGTGGCCATACAAAAGACCACAGTTCCTGAGGCTGGGAGGCCGGATCAAGGATCAAGGTGATAAGAGCAAGCAAGCTCTCTGATATTTCCTCTTTACAGAACACTACCTCTATTAGGTCAGGGTCCCGCCCACATGACCTCCTGCAATCTTACATACTTCCTTAAGTGCCCTGTCTACAATATAGCCACACTGGAGGCACTAGTGCCAACATACCAGTTTGGAGGGATACAGATTCAGCCTTGAACAGAAAGAAAAAAAAAGCCACCATTATCTGTAGCACAACTGAATGTATTTAGTGTCCCTTTAGTTTCCAAAATACAAGGTTTGAGAACAGAAGGTAAAAGAGGGGCTGGAGAGATGGCTCAGTGGTAAAGCAATACTGTTGCTCTCGCAGAGGACCCAGCTTTGACTCCCAGTACCACATGGTGGCTCACAACCATCCTTAACTCCAGTTCCAGATCAATAGACTCTTCTGACCTCCAAGGGCACTGGGCACACACATGATGGTCACACATATATGCAGGCAAAACACCCTTACACATAAAATAAAACAGATCTGTTTTAAAAATTAAAACAAAGGAGCCGGGGGTGGTGGCGCACGCCTTGATTTCTGAGTTTGAGGCCAGCTTGGTCTACAGAGTGACTTCCAGGACAGCCATGGCTACAGAGAAACCCTGACTCGGAAAACCGATAGATAGATAGATAGATAGATAGATAGATAGATAGATAGATAGATAGATAGACAGACAGACAAATCAATCAATTGATCGATCGATCAAAGAATAAAGGGGGGGGGACTGGAGAGGTGACTCAATGGTTAAGATCACTGGCTGCTCTTCCAGAGGACCTGAGTCCAATTCCTAGGACCTAAATGGTGGCTCAGAAACATCTGTCATCCCAGTCCATCTGAATGGCCTCTACAGGGACTGTATACACATGCAGAGATGTAGGTGCAGGCAGGACACCCATACCCATAAAATAAAAATGGTGGGGGGAGAGAATAGAAGTAAATGCATCTATGATGTTAGCTGTCAGAACAGTGGTTGTCTCCGTGTGGTATGAGGAGTGGGAAAGGGAGCAGGAGAGAAATTGTTAGTAAAGAAAACACTCCCACCTTGACAGGGTGGCACCAATACAGGTGGATACATCTCAAAACACATAGAGACCTATCCTCAGAACTGGTGCGCCTACAGCATATGAATCAGAGTTGAACCAAGTATCTCAACTCCACTATAGTGAGGCCATCACTATCTTTATCAGCATATAGGCATGAGTGTGCCATCACTTGTCCAACTGCATCCCCACTGGTGAACATTTAGATTCCTTCCAATTGTTTGCTATTATAAGGAATGCCGCAGTGACCACCTGTGAGGGATACCTTACCAGTGCTATCTCTTCTTCTCTGTAAAGATGAAGAGTGTGGTGCTGGGGAGATGGCTCGGTTAGTAAAATGCTTGCCTCAAAAGCATGAGAACCTGAGTTCGAATCCCAGAACATATGTGAAAAGGTGCGTTGAACCAACCTTTGATCTCAAGGCTAGGAAGGCAGAGACAGCCCAATCTTTGAGGTTAGCTGGCCAGCTAGTCTAGTCTGGGTAATTGAGTTCTAGACAATTGGACAATGGGAGACCTTTTCTCAAAGGAGGTAGACTGTGCTCCAAAGGTGTCCTCTGACTTCTACATACTCATGTAAACACACACACACACACACATACGAGGCCCAGAAGCAAGAAAGAATTCACCTAGGCCTACTGCATCTGTAGGTAACCGGGGACAGGCCATGAGATCTTATAGCCTGGCCCCACTTCCCGTTCACTCCCTGCTCCCTGACTATGAACACAATGTGACCAGCCTCCTCATGATCCTTCCTGCCTTCCCTGCCATGATGGAGTGGATCTTTCCTTAAGCTATGAGCCAGGATGAGCCTTCCTCTTTTAAGTTTCTTCTTGTGGGTATTTGGGGACACCAGTGAGAAAAATAACAAATATACCAGAGTATACCATGTCTCAACCTATGCATACATTCCTCATTAACTACGGAATCCCAGCACTCCAAAAGGCTGAGGCGGAAGGATCTCAAGTTTGAGGCTCTCATGGGAAAAAAAATAATTTCAGCAAACAAAAAACTAATATCTAATAATAATAAAATAGAATGCCAGCAGTTTACTGCAGTGTGGATGCCATGTTGCTGTCTTTATGCTTGACCTGTAAGTGTATCTATTTTTAGAATGCCTTGTTGTGCTGTGCTGTGCTGTGGACGAAGTGAAGTAGCAAGAATGACTTGGGCCTTGAAGGGCAGCAGGAAGCCGCTACTGGCCTGCTCTCTCTGGGCAGACTCACTATGGCACCTCCAAAGTCCTTCCAATGGCCAGGACTGCTGCTCAGTGATAACGGGGTAGATAACTTATGCAGCACAGATACATTGGACAAAGGGGCAATCAGGTCCTGGATAGAACGTAGAGTGACGTGAGCTTTCACCAACCGATCGGCTCATAATTTAAAATACACTGAGTTCTTTATTTCTAGAATCTCTTGCTCACATAGCTAAAAACATAGACACTGAAGCCGCAGATGAGATTGCCTTTGTTATAGATGATAAACCTGAGGCTCAGGCTCAGACCTTTGATATGAAAGGCTTTCCTCTGTTTTTTTTTTTTTTTTTTTTAAAGATTTATTTCTTTATTATATGTAAGTACACTGTAGCTGTCTTCAGACACACCAGAAGAGGGAGTCAGATCTTGTTACGGATGGTTGTGAGCCACCATGTGGTTGCTGGGATTTGAACTCAGGACCTTTGGAAGAGCAGTCGGGTGCTCTTACCTGCTGAGCCATCTCACCAGCCCCTCCTCTGTTTTTTTTAAAAAAAAATATTTATTATTATCATTGGTGTGTGGCAGGGGTGGTATCCAGGCCACTGTGTAGATGTAGAGGTCAGAAGACAACTTTGTGAAGTCATTTCTGTTCTTCCATCATGTGGGTGGGTTCTAGGGATCAAACTCAGACCATGAGACTTGTGTGGCAAATGCCTCTGTTGATTGAACCATTTAACCAGCTCAAGAGACATTTTTAATTTTTATTTATTTCTTCTTTGAGACAGGATCTCACTGTGTAGCCTGGGTGGCTGGAACAGGCTGTCCTTGAACTCACAGAAGTCCACTAGCCTCTGTCTCCCAAGCCCTGGAATTAAAGGCATGCTCTAAATGGCCTTACTCTTAACTATCCTGGTATACATTCTCTAAACGATAGATAACACTGCCAAGTGTGATGTAAGTCTCAGCTTACATGTGTACAAAGGAAAAGAATCAGGGCTTGGGGTGTGGCTCCGTGGTAGTGTGTTTGCCTAGCACATGTAAGTCTCTTGAGTTCCAACTCCAGGAAGAAACAAAAGAAGGATCAGTTGGGTGTTTGTGGTGGTTGGGGAACTGGGGCAGCAGTGGTCCAAACGCACTGCATGGATACAACTCCCTCTTGCTCTCTCTCACAGTGAAGAATGGCTAAGGTGGGGGTGGGGCCTCTGGTGCTTAATACTACGCTATTTTGAGCAATCTCTCAGCATATACAAAGATACAGCCAGGCTTCCAGGCAGGAACCATATAGAGTCCAAAAACACCAGAGGACCTTGAACTTCAGCTGGGTCTTACTGGCTTCTCTTTGCTGAAAAGAGACCTCATACATAGGGGAAAGGCTTTGACTCTGGAATGAGTTGATAAGGTCAATTTTCTTTCTTTCTTTTTTTTTAAGGTTTAGTTTTCTTCAGACACACCAGAAGAAGGCATTGGATCCTATTACAGATGGTTGTGAGTCACCGTGTGGTTGCTGGGAATCGAACTCAGAACCTCTGGAAGAACAGTCAGTGCTCTTAACTGCTGAGCCCTCTCTCCATCCCCAGTGCCAATTTTCTTAACACACATTGTTTTATTCCAACACTGTTGAAAGCCTCTGGTACTTTTTTTTTAAATTTGTTTTGCTTGATTGGTTTTGGTTTGCTTTCTTGCTTGCTTTTTTCTGTTCTTGCAGCTATGTCTCATATAGCCTAGGCTGGCCTTGAACTCCTGATCCTTCTGCCTTTACAGGAATATTCCACAACACCCAGCTAAATCCTCATTATTCTGTATGGCTATTTTTCTGGTTCTCCTGGGCGCTAAAGATCAAGCCCAGGGCCTTCCACATAGTAGGCAAGCATTCTCCCACTGAGCTAACCCCCTCTGCCTCTCTGTTCCTTGATTAGTCAGTGCTGCGCTGACACTCAAGCCCGGCCTTGGTCCCTTGTCTAAGCTTGGTTCTCTGTGTGTCTTCCCTTCCCCGCCCTAGTGTTTAGGTTGGCGCCCAATGTTCCAAGTCTAACTGCCTCGTTCTGAGAAGGCCCCTTACAGCATCCCTGCCTACCAGGCAACCCTACCCACCTCTCAGCACAGAAAAAGATGGCTGGGAAGAGGGGGCAGGATGCCCTGAAAGCCTGTTGACCCAGCTAGTTGGTTCATGTGTTTTCTAACATCACCAGCTTTTATTTTTCCTGGCTAAATCCCCACCACCTCAGACACACTTCCCACAATTCCTCCCTGCATCTCTAAAAGCCCTCTCTCATTTTGTACTTACATTCTCAGAGCCTTGCTCATTAAAGGCAATTTTGCTTTCTGTTTTTATGGTAATTCTTAAACTCTTAAGTGAAACTTGTTTGAAATGGCTGTCGCTCTGTTATTACAGAAACAATGTAACAAAAATACATTTTCCTGGAAGACTCTGATGTCACAACCGGGAGAGAGAAATCGTTCTTGAACTTAAATATTTGAACTTGAAAAATATCAAGACAAAGAGATGAGAAAACAAAACAGAGCTGACAAATAGGGGACATTAGAGGACCAAATTTCTCAGCTAGCCAACAAGAGTTTGCAGAGTTAAAAAAAAAAAAAAAAAAAAAAAACAGAGGAAATGATCGAAAAGAAAGCACAAGACATGGTCAAAAGAGCCAGAGACACAGACCTCAGATTGAAAAACCTCAATGCATTGCAAGAAGCCAGACCACACCTGGGAATGGCCATGGTTTAAATAATAGGTTGCCTGGGATACTTGCCATGACAGCTTCCATGAATGGCCAGGATCCTTAGCATTAAACCAGACAATGACAGTGGTTTCTCCTTAGTCAAATATTCAAGCCATGTTGTGCTACATATGAGACTAGAGGCCATCAAAACGAAGAATGAATCAGCCAGGCACAGGACAAGCCGGCAGTCCAAGCCACTATGGAGATCAAGGCATCAGGTGTGAGGAGATCTGTTTGGGTTATCAAATCAGCTGAAAAGGACAGAGGACCCTGAGTTCAGAGGTTGAGCAGCTATGTGCAAGACCAAGAGTTTGAGTCTCAGTATCTCCCCATACCCCAGATAAAGTTTGGGGGAAAGAGCCAAGGAGGTAGCTCAGCACTGGTTGACTTGTCTGGCATTTGCAAACAAAAATACACAAATAATATGTATTATACATTACACACACACACATATATACATTATATGAAGGGAGAGGAGGAAAGAAGGAGAAGAGAGGAGGAGGAAAGTCAAATTTAATGGCTCATGTCTATAATCTCTGTGCTTAGAAGAACCCTGAGGACAGTCAGGGCTGCATAGTCTGGGGAGAGAGGGGTAGAGTTTTCAAAGGAAAGTTGGTGTGATGGTTTGCATATGCTCGGGCCAGGTAGTTGCACCATTAGAGGGTGTGGCCCTGTTGGAATAGGAGTGTCACAGTGGGTGTGGGTTTTAAGACCCTCATCCTAGCTGCCTGGAAGCTAGTATTCTGCTAGCAGCCTTCAGATGAAGATGTAGAACTCACAGCTCCTCCTGCACCGTGCCTGCCTGGATGCTGCCATGTTCCTGCCTTGATGATAATGGACTGCACCTCTGAACCTGTAAGCCAGCCCCAATTAAATGTTATCCTTATAAGAGTTGCCTTGGTTGGAGGTGTCTGTCCACAGCAGTAAAACCCTTACTAAGACAGCCGACATAGAAAGCAATAGGTTCATACCTTCCAAGCTATAAGGGCACTCAACTTATAGCCCAGTACTGGTGGCTCCTGTCAGTCATCAATCAAGGGAAAACATAAACTAGATCCCTGATCATAAGGTACTCAAGAACTCCGACTGCCACACACCTTTGAGTAAAACCTTATTTAATGATAAGTTATTACAAAATAAGGAAGAAAAGCCAAGAAGGGCAACTAAAACGTCAGAAGCTGACAGCACCCAGCAGTGTAGAGAAGAGAGGTATATGAGCTATTTTCCTATTGCTATGATGAAACACTGTGACCAAGAGCGACTTACGGAGCAAGTTAAGCTAATGAGTCCAGAGGGACAGTCCACAGTACTGGGGGAGGCATGACAAGCAGCTGTTGCAGCAGGAAACAGAGCTCACATCTTCAACCACAACCACCATGCAGAGAGAGAGAGAGAGAGAGAGAGAGAGAGAGAGAGAGAGAGAGAGAGAGAGAGAGAGAAGTGTGATGAGGCTATACCCTCTTAAGGCCCACCCTCCAGTGACATACTACCTTCAGCCAGGATGCTTCACCTCCATAAACAGCACCATGGACTGTGAACCAATTATTCAAATTTCTGAGCCTATGGGAGACATTGCTCATTCAAACCACCACAGGAGGTCCCTGAATGATAGCAGCCTATATCAAAGAATAGAAAGCTATAGAAGGCAGGTCTCTGCAGGGAGGCAAAATCAATAGAATTTCAGTTGGCATGGAAAGTTAAAGAAAATTGAAAGTGTTTCCAGACCCCTTCCCTACTCCCTCTTGCTCCGGCCCCACTCACTTGGGGCTCCGGCTCCCACTTGCTCCTACCCATAGGGCTTTGTTTGTTTGTTTGTTTCTCATTACAGATGGTTGTGAGCCACCATGTAGTTGTTGGGATTTGAATTCATGACCTCTGGAAGAGCAGTCAGTGCTTTTAACCACTGAGCCATCTCACCAGCCCGGAAAATTGAAAATGTTTTGAAGTCAAATAGTAAGAGAGAGAGAGAGAGAGAGACAGAGACAGAGAGAGAGACAGAGAGAGAGACAGAGAGAGACAGTGTATGGCAGAAACCCAGTATTTAGGAGGTAAAGACAAGAGGATTGAGAGTTCAAGGTCAACGTTGACTACCTGTTGTTGCATTCAAGGCCAACCCAGGCTATAAGAAACTGTGCGTCTGAATAAATAAATGTTTCAAATTCCACATAAAAAAAAAAGAAGTATCATGAGAAAAGAAACATTAGTGGCCACCAAGATAGTTCAGTGGTTAAAGGCACTTGCCTGTAACCCCAGGCAGTTCCTGATACCTGCCTAAAGGAGGAAGGAGAAAACTGACCCCTCAAAGCTGTCCTCTGACCTCCGCATGCATGCTCTGGCCTGTATGCCCATACACACTTATTGAACACACATAGCAACAATAAATAATTTTAGAATGACAGTAATTGTAAATTAGGACTGCTTGAGCAAGGAGCTGAGTTCATGGTGTCATTATGTAAAGCCTGTCATGTTTTGTTTTTTTTTTTCTGATCTTAGACTCAATCTATAATAAAAGCAGGGAAGACCCGAGAGAAGGTTTAGTGGGTAAAGGCTCTTGCTGTGCAAGATGACAGACCTGAGTTCAACCCCTGGAACCCACTGTGGAAGGAGAGAACCAACTCCTACAAGTTGACCTCTGACCTCCACATGTTCGCCCATTCCAGCACACATCACCCATGTGCTAAAAAAAAGCAAAGCATGAAAGACTTTATTAAAGTTATGAAACAAAATGAGAGTGCTTTCAATCAGGACCATGGGAAAGTGGACCGTGGTCCCTCTGTTACCTTCAGGGAATTCTTCCAGGACCTGCTGCAGATGCTCAAATTCATGAATGCTCAAGGCCATTAAGTAAAATGGCATTGCATTTGCAATTAACCTTTGCCCATCCTGTACACTAGATTCTCTCTTGATTACACACAGCATCTAATACAGTGTTCTCATTAGGCAATATTGTTTAGGGAATGTTGGTGGGAGGAGGCTTGCACAGATCTAACATCGGTACAATATCTTTCCTGTATACTTTCAATATCTAGTCCGTTGTTTCTACAGAGACTGGACCTGTGCATACGAGGTGTTGACTGTATAACACCGAAACCTGAAGAGAAGGAAGGAGGGAGATGAGGAAGTCTGAGGCAGTTGCTGCCTGTTCTAACATGGCTCTGCCAAGCCATGGTGGTAGGAGCTAGCGGGTGGACCGGAAGCATTAGCATGCTTCTAAAAGTGATGGCTGTAACCAACATAGCAACGTGACTGTGTCGGAGAAATGAGCTAGAAGAGGGTTCAAGTGAGCGAAGTCCTCCTCCAGTGTAGCAGAAAGCGTGTGTATATATATTTAAGATGTAAGATAAAGAAGTGGTGCCATTTACTCAGGGATCGGAACTCCAGAAACCGCAGCTCAGAAGGCAAGCAGTGGTTGCTCTGGGGATTGGGTTGAAAGAACAGACTTTCGTCGACATAAATATACCCCGGGCTGAGGATAGCTCAATAGGTAAAGGGCTTTCAGTGCAAGCCTGATGACCTGAGGGTGGATTCCCCCCAGGACCCCCGTAAAAGCCAGGTACAGTCGTGGCAAGCATCCGCAATCCCAGCATCCCTACTAGGAGATGGGATACAGATAGGAGACTCTCCTGAAGCTCCAGGGCCAGCTAGCCTGGTGTAAGAGACCCCGTCTCAACCAAAGTAGAAGGTGAGCACCTCAGGTTGTCTTCTGATACTCACACACATGCTGTGGCATACACACACACACCATGTAAACACATACATATCATACATACACAAAACTCGATGGAAAGCAGTCATGTGTCATATGCTCTTTGTAAAAACATGTTGATATGTAATAAAATGGAGATCTATTAACCTGTGTTGGATTGGGGACCACCCTGCTTCTTCTATGGTGGTTCTAGAGGTGCCTGGCCCGCCAGTGCTCACACCTGAGTGGGGGATAGAGCAAGGGGAGAGCTAGCAGGGAAGGTCTGGTTGTGGGGGGCAGGGCTCTCTGCGGGGCTGGCTCACAGTGGTGACTTTCCTTAACCCTTAACCAAGCTAAAACTAAAATGCAGGCAGCCTGCACACAATCCCACACTATAAATGATTTCATTTAAAGCATAGTCTTTTTTGTTTTGTTTGGTTAGTTGATTGCTTTTTTTGTTTGTTTGTTTGGCTGGTTTGTTTTGGTTTTGGTTTTTTGAGACAGGGTTTCTCTGTATAGCCCTGGCTGTCCTGGAACTTGCTCTGTAGATCAGGCTAGCCTCAAACTCAAAGACATCCTACCTGCCTCTGCTTCCCAAGTGCTGGGATTAAAGATGTGCACCATCACTGCCTGGATAAAAAGCATACTCTTATTAATATGAAGCATTGATGGCTTTAAAGAAATGTGTTTAAATTTCCTATATGCCACTCCACGCAGATGCCTAATAATCACTTCAATGTTTTTTTTCTCATTATCCTTTCTTGGCTTTGTCTGTATGACACCCAGTTTTACCCAGGTCTGATCCTTGTACACGTTTGTAAGCATTCATACCTGCCACAAATGGTGTTGCCTCATAATTATCTGTTTTAATGGCTGCATATTATGCAGGATCATTTTTAATTAATCACAGTACCCCGTGTTAACGGTTCATTATAATGTCAAGTATTTATCGTCTTTCATCTCCATTATACTTTCATATGAGGCTGCTCCACTTCCATAAAGCTTTGTCAACAGTCTCACACCTTCACAGCATGGAATAGTGGCAGGCAAAACCATCTTTACCCTGAAAATGGGGAAACTAAGGCCCAGAGAGATCAAGCATCATACAGACAGCAAGGGCGGACACAGCTCGAGCATGGTCTGCCAGGGTCTTCAAGCCAGGTCCCCTGCCTGGTTCTGAGCACCAGCTACGCGTTCCTGGGACCTTCTGTTTTACAGGTGAGGAGACCAAGGCCCGGAGTGGGAAGCTAACTTGCCCAGTGTTGCATGGCAGAGCCAGACTGACTCCAAAGCCTGATCTCTTCCTGATAGTCACCATGGCCTTCCCGGCCACTAAACTCAGAGGGAATCTCTTCAGATTCCCTCTACTGGATTCCCTGCTCTTGTTCTGTCTGGCTTGCTCCTTCACACCTCTCGATGAGGTGTGCTCTGACCTAGTTGCTCTGACCTAGTTCCTCGGATACATAGCTGAGAGTTTTGTTTTGTCTGGGCTCGTGCAACCCAGGTTGTCCTTGAACTTGCTTTGTAGTCCTGCTGGCCTTGAATTTGATACCGCAGTCTTCTTCATCCCAAAGTGCTGGGAATCGAACCTAAGGCCTTGTGTATGCTAAGCAGATATTCTATCCATGGGGCTACATCTTTGGTACTTCTTCCTTGCTTTTTTATTTTTTACTCTCCTCCATTGGGTAAATTGGCATTTTCCCCCCTGTGGTAAGATGCACACTATGTGAAATTCACCGTTTCAGTTATATCATGAGTGTAGGCAGCGGTGCTGAAGTGCATTCACATTGCTGTATAGCCTGGCCAGCATCATCTAAGCTCCACAGCCTTCCACATCTGTCCCAGTTAGACCCCGAGCCCTCACTATCCATCCCCCCGCCAGCGCCTCTCTAGTTCCTGACTCTTAGGAGTTTGACTCAGTACCTGGTGTAAATGGAGTCACAAGTAATAGTTATCCCCCTATCTCTGGCTTATATCATTCGACACTAAATCCTCAAGACTAGTTATCCATGTTATAGAACTTAGACACTATTACTTATTAGTCATCATATTATCAGAGAGAGAGAGAGCAGGAAGAGGTGGGGACAGAAAAAAGGCTCTCTAAAGGTCAGAACTCTCCAAGTAGGCAATGCCAGCTGTCTAACAAGCCCCAGGCACCAACACTGGATTAAAGGCATACATCACATGCCCAGTTTTAGATTTTTAACGTTAGTTTTAGGGCTTGACCTCATGTTCTTAGCTCATAAGGCACACACTTTAATGACTGAGCTCTCTCTTCAGCCCATAAATTTCATTTTTTTAAACAGATTTTTTAAGATTTCTTTTACTTCTTGTATGTTTAAGTGTTTAGCTGCAGCTCACAGCCGTCTGTAACTCCAAGATCTGACACCCCTCACGCAAACACACATGCAGACAAAACACCAGTGTACGTACAATTTTTCTAAGTTATTTAAAAAATTAGAGTATTGAGTGCTCACCTGCGTGTATGTCTGTGTACCACATGTGTGAGAGGGGAATACCCTCTCACAACTCATTAATAAAAGAGGATAACCCATGCAGAGCAGTGGTGGCATGTACCTTTAATTCCAGTGCTTGGAAGGCAGGCAGAACTCTGTAAGTTCCAGGCCAGCCTGGTCTACAGAGTGAGTTCCTAGCCAAGGCTTCATAGTAAAACCTCCTCAAGAAAAACATAGATAGATCGATAGATAGATAGATAGTTAGATCGATAGATAGATAGATAGATAGATAGATAGATAGATAGATAGATAGATATAATAAAGATATGGATATAGAAACCCAATCTAAAAATTAGGGATGACAGAGAGACCTTTCTCCAAGAAGTGGCCAATAAGCACATGAAAGGAAGTTCTGTGATCATCAGGAAAATATAAAAATATGCACAGTGAGATCCCTGCCGTGTCACTCCCACTGGGACAGCCAGAATAAAACGATCAATAGCAACAAGCATTGTGGAGGCTATGGAGAGATTAGAAGCCTCTGTACTTCTGGTGCGAAGGCAAAGTCAGAATAACTTTGGAAAACAGGTTAGCAGTTTTCCACGTGGTTTTGTTTTGTTTTTGTTTTTGTTTTTGTTTTTGTTTTGATTTTGATTTTGATTTTGGTTTTGGTTTTTTTTTTTTTTTTTTTTTTTTTTTTTTTTGAGACAGGGTTTCTCTGTGTAGCCCTGGCTGTCCTGGAACTCACTCTGTAGACCAGGCTGGCCTCGAACCCAGAAATCCGCCTGCCTCTGCCTCCCAAGTGCCAGGATTAAAGGCGTGCACCACCACCGCCCGGCAGTTTTCCACATGGTTAAGCATAGAGTTCCCGTATGACTCAAAGAACAGAAAATGGGTTCAGCTTTCACTCAAACCAAAGTTTTCAAAAGTGTTCATAACAACACTCCTCACAATACACAAAAGAAGGAAACCACTTACCTAATGGCAGCCATCAAGTAAGTGGGATGAATGGTTGTGGTATATCTATACAATGGAATATCATTCAAGCAAGAAAAAGAATGACATATAGGAGGTGTGTGGTTGCCCAAACGGCATTCCAGCTGTACCGTGTGCGGGAAAAGGAACAGCCAAGACACAGTGGAAAGACCAGCAGTTGCTCTGGATGGGGGAGGGGCTGGAAAGCACACAAGATTCAAGACAGTGAAACTTTTCTGTCTGATACTTTAAAGGTGGATGCGTGAAGTCATCAAAAGTCCCCAAAAAGTGCGAAGCCCATGAACGGGCCCAGCATGGTGATGCACATCTCAAATCTCCATGCTCAAGAGGTGAGTTTGAGGTACCCCTGGCTTACATAAAGGGTGCTAGCCAGTCAGGGCTGCATAATGAGTCCCTGCCCTGCCTCAAAACAAAATAAACCACACACCGCACACATACATCGCACATGCTCAAAACACACACACAGACGCACATATGCATGCACAGGCACAGGCACACAACTCAAAGTTGAATCTCAGTTTGATCTATGGACTTCAACTGATTGGCTCAGCTGGTTTATCCATTGTAACCACGGTAACAATCTGGGGTGAGATGTTGCTGTTAAATCATGGTGTCTGGGCAAGCCCGGGGATGGGGTAATGTGAGAAACTTCTGCTTTCTGCTCAACTTAGCTATGAGTCGAAAGTGTGACTATCCCAGGAGGTGTGAGCTTTTAAAGATTTATTTATTTGTATTCTATATGTATGGGCGTCTGTGCATCACATGCATGGAATGTCCTGAGAGACCAGAAGAGGGTATTGAATTCCCTGGAACTAGACTTATATCTAGTTAGCTGTCATATGGGTGCTGAGATTTAAACCCGGGTCTACATAACCAAACATTAGGCAGAGCTCAGGGAGTCCTGTGGAGGAGGAGAGGAAGGCTTGGAGGAGCCAGAGAGGCCAAGGACACCAGGAGAACACAGCCCACAGTCAACTAACCAGGGCTCACAGGGACTCTCGAAGACTGACCAGATGGCCGGGGAGCCTGCACCGGTCTGACGTAGGTCCTCTGCCTATGTCGTGATTGTGTAGCTTGGTGCTCTCGTGAAACTCCCGACAGGAAAACAGGAGACTATTTTGCCTGCTCTTGGGACCCTTGTCCTCCTGCTGAGTTCCCTGGCTCCAGCCTTAAGATGAGGGATGGTGCCTAATCTTATTGCAACTTGATATGCCATGTTTGGTTGATATCCCTGGGACGCCTACCTAGTGTTGTGAAGGAAAATGGAGGAGATGTGGATCTGGCGGAGAAGGGAGGTGAAGGAGTAGAAGTGCGAGGAGACAAGGGAGAAGAAACTTCAGCCGGGATGTCATAAATGAGAGAATAAAGAAAAAAAAGGAGGAAAACAAAAACAAAACAAAACAAAACAAAACAAAACAAAACCAAACCCAAACAATCCTGGGTCTCCCGGAAAAGCTTAAGAGCTCTGAGCCACTATCATCCCTCCAGCCCAGGAATGAGGATATTTTAAAGAGACACTGAAGCTCTTCTTTCTGGCTATCGGATTATTGAAAAAAAAAAAAAATGGACTCCAACAAATTAGAATTTCCCTAGGAATCCCATGCTGGGGAAGGAAATGACTGAAGCCTGAAGCCAGCCAGAGGGGGACACTTGTCTTCCAGGAAGAGATTTCAATCAGCAAGTTCCAATCATTTGCCAGGTCATCGTGTCAGGGAATCTGGAGCCAGTGAGGGGGTGGGGGGTGGGACCACACCTTCATCAGGAGGCCATGCTTCTTGCGTGACCTCATGGCAGGACCCTGAAGGTGGACTTAGGGTTCACTGGGTTTCTTTGCTCCTCGTCCCAATGCGGCCACATGGAATAAGCCTTCCCTTTCTGGTGTTCACTACTTCTTGTTTGTTTAATTGGTCAACCGGGAGATAGGTGACTAAGCCCGGACCGCTGGAAGCAGTTAAGCTCCAGTTCTGACCCTAACGTCTCTGGTAACGGAAGTGGTCTAGCAAGTAAGTTTAAAGACAAAAGGAAGAAAAATCTACAACTGAGATGAGCCCTTTGACCACTATACTAGCTGATATGAGCTCAACACAAAAGGCCACACACTGCCTGGTTGTATTTGTATCAAATGCCCAGGAAGAACTCGGGTTGGGGGACTCTGGGGAGTCAGTGCTTAAGGAAAGAGGCTGTCTTGTTGTTTTGTTGGCTACAGCATCATTAGTTAGCCCAAGCTGGCCTTGAACTTTGAACCTTCGTGCCTTAACCTCTAGAGTGCCTGGATCAACAGAGTGTGCCACTGGGCCCAGGAGAGAATGCCTTTTTAAGATGTAAAAATGTTTTAAAGTAGAGAAATTGTCCATATCCAGGAATATCTAAAAAACAAAAAAAAAAAAAATCAAAATAAAACAAAAAGAACCATGCATAAGTTGTATAGCATTCAAATTATATCTTAATAATAAAGTTGTTCTACAAAGAAATAATTAGTGTTAAGTAGCTAGTCAGATCATTAGAATTGGAAATCACTGGGGCTGAACCTCTAGGCAGCTTATAAAACTGCTGGAGTTGCAGGGTGGGCCCATGCCTGGGATCATGGTCCTGTCTCTGGCGCCTAAAAGAGACACAGCATCCTGTGCTGATTGCTGATAATTACTGGATAACCCTCCAAACCTTGTTCCAGGAGCCAAAAAGATCAGGAGTTAGCAAGGCACTTTCTGAAAAAGAACAAAGGCAGACTGTTGCCCCTCCTGTCCATCAGCATGGGTCTATCAATTATCTGGACAGAAAAACATCCCTCATTCAAGTTGAATATGCTAAAGGCTGTAAGAAATAGCACAAAATCCTACCTTTAAAAAATGTATACTTGGGGGTTGTAGAGACAGCTCAGAGATTAAGAACACTGGCTGTTCTTCCAGAGGTCCTGAGTTCAGTTCCCAGCAACTACATGGTGGCTCACAGCCATCTGTAATAGAATCCAATGCCCTCTTTTGATATGCATAAAGACAGATACAGTGTATTTATATACATAAAACAAATAAAATCTTTATTTTAAAATGTATACTTATGGGCTGGAGAGATAGCCCAGAAGTTAAGAGCACTGACTGCTCTTCTAGAGGTCCTGAGTTCAATTCCCAGCACCCACATGGGGGCTTACAACCATTTGTAATGGAGTCTGATGCCCTCTTCTGTTGTGTCTGAAGAGAGCTACAGAGTACTCATAAATAAAATTTAAAAAGAGTACTTTTAAAAAAAAAAGTATCCTTACAAATAGGTTGCTGAGAGGGCTCTGTGAATAAAGGTACCTACTACATAAGCCCAGAGACCTGAGTTCAATCCCTAGACCCTATAGAAAGGTAGAATGAGAGAACCACAGACATACCCTTGTGCATACACATCAAACCCTTTTTAAAATGTAAAAATGTAGGTTGGCCATTGTCCACTCTCCCCCACAGCACTGCCTGTGTTCATTGCCTGGGTTCGTTCCTTGCAATACCCTGTTTTACTCTAACAAACTCTGTCTTCCCTGAGCTCAATGCATTGCATCTAAATTCTTTTACCGAGGGCCCAGGACTGGAGCCCAGGGGAGTCGAGAGTGATACCCTACTAACAGTAGGACTAGAGTCTCGGAGAAGCCTGTTCCACTTAGCTTCCTGGTGGTTGAGAGTGTGCCTGGGTAACCTCTGAGCCAGGATGCTGTGCCCTACGTGATGGACAATGGGTCTGATGTCTGCCAGGAGGTTTCATCCACATAAAACCAGCTGGGCTTAGCCACTGGGCAAGTCATCTGGGACGGGCATGTAGACAAGACACACAACCTCCATTGTGACACCGTGACAGGGATGGAAGGGACACAGCTGACTTGTTGCCTGAATCAGCAAAAAAAACAAGGACCTGAGAGGAAAAAGCCAGCCACTCTGCCTTTATCTAAAGTACAATTTACGAGGCCTGTCTCCTGTCCCTAAGAGAGGCAGCCAACCTTGCCGGCTCCGTCGCCAGAAGATAACTGCTGGCCAAGGGAGTTCTTGGGCCCACCACGCCCACGTGTGACCTCTCCAGTTTAAAAACTGAAAAGATAAAGAAGGCTCAGCCTGGAAATGTCCCTGGAGGTCATCCAGGCAGTGGCTTGCACTTCACAGCCTGTATCACTTGAAAGCATCTGGGAAGACGTTCAAGGTTCCCTGACCTTTATGCTTCCCTGAGTTTGGACCACTTTCTGGGTTGGTGAATTAGCTCAGTGTACGGTGTCTGCCTTGCATGTATGAGGCCATGGGCTCATCCCTATCATAACACAAAAGGAAATAATATTAGTAAAAGGCAACATTTAAACACGTATGTGTGTGTTCATGATATATGTGTGTGGTGCTCAAAGGACATCTGTGCAGTTGACTCTCTACTGCCACCTCGGGTGTGGGGATCAAACTGAGGTCCCAGGCTTCCTAGGCAAGCAGCTTTGCCCACCGAGCCACCTTGCTGTTCCAAAAGGCAATTTTTCCTCTGACTGACTGACTGTCTATCTCTCTGAGACAGGTTCTTACTCTAATAGCCCTGCTCTGGATCTTAATATATACACCAAGTTGGCCTCAAACTTGTAGCAATCCTCCTGCCTCAGCCTCTCAAGTGCTGGAGATTATAAGCATACATCACGATGCCCAGGTAAAAGGTATATTTAAAAACTAATGTTATTTGATTAAAATGAACAGAATTGAGACAATAGAATGTCCGATGAAAGGGAAACAATCTATAACCAATGGAGCAGGCTTATTTTAAAAAAAAAAAAAAGCACTTCATTTCTCCTTTTCCCCTCTTTCTTCCTCCCTGTAGTGAAAATATACAGATCGTGGGTCTTAGGTGAAGACTTCATTCTGTACCAGAAATAGCCTTGGGGCCTGCACTAGAATCCATTTTCCACTGGGTGTTAAACTTCTCTGGAAGCTGATTCCACAATCTTTTCTTTGTTTGTTTTGTTTTTTTGAGACAAGGTTTCTCCATGTAGCCCTGGCTGTTCTAGAACTTGCTTTGCAGACCAGGCTGACCTCAGACTCACAGAGATCCACTTGCCTCTGCCTCCCCAAGTGCTGGGATTACAAGCGTGCACCACCACTGCCCAGTCAGTCCCAAGATCTTAAAGGCAAGCGCATGCAGATGCAGACCAGCCTCCCAGCCTCCCAGCCTCTCAGCCTCCCAGCCTCCCAGCCTCCTAGTCTCCCAGCCTCCCAGCCTCCCAGCCTCCCAGCCTCCCAGCCTCCCAGCCTCCCAGCCTCTCAGCCTCCCAGCCTCCCAGCCTCCCAGCCTCCCAGCCTCCCAGCCTCCCAGCCTCCCAGCCTCCCAGCCTCCCAACCTCCCTGGCTTGATTTTTGTAAGTTTCTTGCCTTCTCTATAAATGAATCTGAATCTCAGAGTGTTTTTCTCTTTCCAAGAGAATTATCACAAAATCAAAGCTGTGGTGCACAGTAGGCCCAGCCTTGACAGTTCCAAGGCTTCTGGTGTGGAAGACCTCTCCATTCAACTATTCCATTTTTTTTCCTGCTACTTCAGTTGATAAAAATTCTTTCCTCGATGTGGATAAATGCACTTACTGATGTCAGATGAGCCAATCTCATTCTCCTGTCATGTGACTGACCATCCAACACAAGTGCTGGGACTTGTGCCACTAAACTCAGTTTGTATAGCTTTTTGTTTTGTTTGTTCTTGCTATATTGTTATTGTTGTTGCTGTTGAGACAGGGCCTCGCTATGCTGTCTTGGCTGGCCTGGAAGTTGCTGTGTAGACCAGGCTGGCCTCAAACTCATAAGGGATATGCCTCCCTCCTCCTTCTGAGTGTTGGGATTAAAGAGATATACCACCATGCTGAGCTGCTTTTGTTACTTACTTGTTTGAGACAGGATCGTATATAGCCCAGGCTAGTCTCAAACTTGCTGTGTAGCTGAGGTTGACTTTGAACTCCTGATCCTCTCTGCCTCTACCTCCCAAAGGATGTATGTCATTATGCCTGGTTTGCCCTGCCCATCTTAGGGCTTGTTCTTTTAATGACAAAAGGCAAGGGCACCATGGACAGTCCTAAGCACAAGCCTGTTTCTCATTCTTCTTATCTTCAGGTTCTATTGGCCATAGCAAGTTCTGAGACTACCTCAATTAGTTTTTATTGTCGACTTAATACAAGCAAGGAAAAGGGAAGATCTGTCAAAAAGCTGGTTCCAGTTAGACTGGCCTGTTGTCATGTCTAGGAGATGCTTGTCTTGGTTGATAATTGATACAAAAGGGCTGAGCCCACTGTGGGCAGCACCATTTCTAGGCAGAAGAGCCTAGGCTGCATAAGAAAGCTAGCAGAGTGAGCCAGGGAGCAAGTTAGCAAGCAGTGTTCTTCCACAGTTCCTGTCTGACTTCCTCAAAGGTGGGCCGTGTCCCGGGAATGGAATTTGAAATAAACCCTTTTCTCCACAAATGCTTGTGGTCATAGTGTCTATCACAGTAACAGAAAATCAAAGTAGAACAAAAATGAAGTCCAAAAAAAAAAAAAAAAAAAAAAAAGCCAAAGTCAGAGAATGGATGTCTCATATAGCCCTTAGCAACTAGACAAAGGCCATAGCCAGAGAATGGATGCCTCGTGTAGCCCTTAGGCCCAAGTCAAAGGTTATAGTTAGCAAATGGGTGTTTCATGTAGCCCTTAACTACCAGCCAAAGACCATAGCCCCATAGCCAGAGAGCAGATGTCTCATGTATCCCTTAGACCCAAGTCAAAGGCCATAGTCAGAGAGTAGATATCTCATGGAGCCCTTCACTGGCACTCTTGGTCCACCTGCCTCTAATTTTGTGCACTGAAATTATAAGTGATCATCGCCAGGCCCTTCCGGCTCTTCTTTTTTCAATGGCAAAGGCAGGGAGGCTGTCCCCCTTCACCTTTGCACAGGGCCCTCTGTCTTCTGACAGGCTAGCAGTTGCCAGATGGTGCGTCTGAGGGGTACAGAGCTGGAGAAGGCTCTCCATCTTGTCCTGGTGCGAGGTCTTGGCCTCCACCACCTGACCATTGTTGATGAGGATTTGCTCCTGGGACTTCATCCTGCTGATTCACCTCCTCCGAGGGCTCCTCGCGCTCTGACTGCATGGCCGGTGACCAGGCAGCTGACCAGATGCACACCAGGTGGTGCGGGATCAGAAGCACACCACCCATATTTCACCAGTGGTATAATTGACAAGGGTCACCACAGGAGAGCTTCAGAGGAATAGAGGCCAGGGACACAGATTGCTGCTTGGGTTGCTAGTGGAATGGCTGCCCAGCCTCTCTTCTCCTCTGCAGAAAGCTTTCTCCCCCCACAAAGCCTCAAAGTCCGGCTTCACCTTCATCACCCTCCATTACCATGAACCAAGGACAAGTTTCCATCCCTGGAACGTGCAAATCTTTGAAAACAAACATAGGTGGGCGACAAAGTCAAGTATCCCTGACTCATCTCTGTCCCTCACTGGCCACAGGCTGGCCTTAAACTTCTCATCCTTGGCCTGGCTGTCCTAAAACTCACTTTGAAGACCAGGCTGGCCTTAAATTCACTTGAGATCTGCCCTTCCTCTGTCTCCCAAGTGCCAGGATTAAAGGCGGCGGCGGCGCCACCACCACTAGATGGCTTAGACTCCGTCTTTAACAACCTCAGTTTTCTCAGTTGATTAGCGGGCATGGTGAAGCCTATTTTCCAAGTGAGTGTTGGCTGTGATTATCCCCACCTGCTCCTGACTGTAACAGACTCACGGACCTGCGGCATCGCGAGCTCTCTACAGCCAGCGGTGCACAGAGGGTTAAGGATTCAGAACTGAGCCTCTCCAACAGAGGAGAAAATAGAGCCACTTCCGGTGCACTTGAAGGACAGATTGCTGGGGATGGAATTGCAATCGGGTCTCGGAGTGGGAGAAGTGATTGCTGCCCTCATTAATATTACTGCTGGCGAGGGCTGCGTGGGACTCAATCAGGTAATTGAGGTCCCAAATTTCGTTTTTTATCCAGATGCGAGATTAATCGAAGTGGCTTCTTCAAATGAATTCTTCGGAGCTTTCGTTGTAAGCACGACGTCCTCTGGAGTTGTTGTTAACGTTTCAGACCTGAGCAATCGGGAAGCGAAGGCCTATTGTCCGGTTTAGCTAGTGTAAATGTTAGGACGGTCAAGGTCAGGGCATCACTGTACAGCTGTCAGCTCTGGTTTGACTCCAGGGACTCTTTGACCATGTGAACCCCTGGACAGCCACTCTGAGATGATGTCACAAGTCATGACCACGGTGATGATGGGAGGCAATTAACTTTGGTCATTCTGGACAGAGCAATAAAAACTAACTGCAAATCAGAACTAACCAACTACCACCACCTCCTGATGGTGATCAGGGAGGGGCAATGATGTCCATCTGTGATAAATATTTACATATTCATCATGCACAC
Organism: Mus musculus; assembly: GCF_000001635.26. Lineage (NCBI taxonomy): Eukaryota > Metazoa > Chordata > Mammalia > Rodentia > Muridae > Mus > Mus musculus. Next base: position 1,949,205 of record NT_187003.1, read on the forward strand.
TACCCTTGTGTCTCTTCCGTTCCTACCAGGTACACGCCTTACAGTTAAGAATGGTACACAAGCCGGGCATGGTGGACACGCCTTTAATCCCAGCACTCGGGAGGCAGAGGCAGGTGGATTTCTGAGTTCGAGGACAGCCTGGTCTACAGAGTGAGTTCCAGGACAGCCAGGGCTACACAGAGAAACCCTGTCTCGAAAAAAGCAAAAAAAAAAAAAAAAAAAAAAAAAAAAAGAATGGTGCACAAAAATGGTGCACAAAGTGTTTTGCTAAGTACTGGTCACTCTGCTGAAAGACTGAAGGTCAGGAAATAGTTGTGGAAACCCCTTTATCTATGGTCAGGTGCATGGCACTAGTGCCTAGTGGCTAAGTCTGGGGTGTTGCAGAACCCCTTGATTTGGGAGGTCTGAGGAGTCTTGGATAACTGGTATCAGAATTGAATTTGATTGTTGGACACTCCTTTGGTGTTTCAGAATTGGAGAAGGGACTTGTAAATTCTCTCAGGGTTTCCACATAGGAATACTATAAATCCATTGTTAGATTTTTTTTCTCTTAGTATCTTTGTGCTTTTGTGACACCACTGTAACTAATATGGATTTGGAAAAAAAATCCGTGTGTACACACACACACACTGGTCAAAGGAGTCAGTTCTCTCTTGCTGTCTTATGAAATAAGCTCATTAGACCTGTGCACAAGTGTCTCTAGCCACTGAGCAATCTTACTGGCCCAATAGTAAGTTTTAAAATTCACTTCCCAACTGTTTATTGTTGGTGCGTGGGAAGCTAGTCATTGTATTATCTTCTGTTGAGGTCCTTGTTAGCTGACTTAATACTTGTAGCTGATATTTAGATATTTAGTTTGTTTTTGGACTTTTTAGATTTGTTTTAGGGTGTGTGTGTGTGTGTGTGTGTGTATGATGTACATGTGTATGTGCACTTATGCATAGGTGTCTGTGGAAGGGCATCAGATCCCCTGACACAGAAACTACTGGCAGTTATGAGCTGCCCGATATGGATGCTAAGAACCAAGCCCTGGTCCTCTGTAAGAGCAGCCAGTGATCTTAAACACTGAGCCACCTCGCAAGCTCTTGCAGTTTTTTTTATACAGTTCCTGGGATTTCATGTGTATTCCAAACCATCTATGGATAAGGACCAGTTTACTTTTTGCCTGATAACCATAAGCTTGCTTGCTTTATTTATTTATTGCCTTATTCTGTGAGATTCTGTTAAGTCACAGTGATAAGAATAGATACAGTCACCTTGTTCTAATAAATAGCTAAGCATCAGGTGGAGGTATCAGAAAAGCACTGGGTATTAGAAGAAAAACCTGTGCGTTTTTTAGAGGGGAGGATGCACCAACAACCCCATACATATTCAAAAAACCAACTGGAAAAAAAAACAACACTAAACTCTTGAGGGATAAAAATCACTAAGCAATCTAGGAGTAGAAAGAACTCAAGTTAGCCTCAATTTTAAAAAAGAGTGGCTGAGCACACCTTGAATCCCAGTACTCGGGAGGCAGAGGCAGGCAGATCTCTGTGAGTTTGAGACCAGCCTGGTCTACAAAGAGAGTGCAGGACAGCCAGAGCTCTGTTACACAGAGAAACTCTGTCTCCAAAAATGGGAAAAGAAGAAGGAGGAGGAGGATGAGAAGGAGGAGGAGGAAGAAGAAGAGGAGGAGGAGGAGGAGGAGGAGGAGGAGGAGGAGGAGGAGGAGAAGGAGAAGAAGAAGAAGAAGAAGAAGAAGAAGAAGAAGAAGAAGAAGAAGAAGAAGAAGAAGAAGAAGAAGAAGAAGAAGAAAGGAAAGGAAAGAAAAGAGAAAGAAAGAAAGAAAGAAAGGAAGGAAGAAAGAAAGAAAGAAAGAAAGAAAGAGAGAGAAAGAAAGAAAGAAAGAGAGAAAGGGAGGAAGGAAGAAAGGGAAGAAGGAAGGAAGGGAGGAAGGAAGGAAGGAAGGAAGGAAGGAAGGAAGGAAGGAAGGAAGGAAGGAAGGAAGACGGTTCTCTGTACTGGTGAGATGGTGAAGTGTGTAAAGGAACTTACCACACAAACCTGTAGAGGACCAACTCCACAACGTTGTCCTCTGACCTCAAGATGTACGTGCTATGACCCATGTGCCCACAGGCATACACCACACACAATACATTAATAAAGGTAATTTTAAAAGAAAACCAGTTTGTTACCTAAAACTTGCTGGCAAAATACTGAAAGCATCTTGCTGAGATGGGGACTCAGACAAGGAAGTCCACCTGTGTTGGTTTGAATGAGAGTCCTAACCCCCATATTTGAATACTTGGTCCCCAGTTAGTGGAACTGTATGGGAAGAATGAGGAGGTGTGGCCTCAGAGGAGGCGTGTCAAAGGAGCTGGGGTTGCTTTTGAGGTTTCAAAAGACGGTCTAGATGCTCTTGCTCTCTGCCTACTGCTTTGCAGATCAAGATGGGAGCTCTCAGCTGTTCCTGCTGCTTTGACTCCATCCTGCCATCATGGACTCTAATCTTCTGAAATCATAAGCCTAACTAAACACTTTCTTTTATAAGTCACCTCGGTCATGGTACCTTGCTTGTCACCATAGTTAGTAGAAAACTAATACACCATTTCTGCTGAACTAGACATTCTGATCAGGGCAAAGTGGAAGGAAAGAGGGTAAAGCAAGACTCTGCCTTTACAGACGAGGTGGTCTTACATAGATAAAACCCTAGAGAAGGGCTGTGGATATAGATCAGTGGCAGAACACTTGGCCAGCAGTCACAAGACTATGAATTCAACCCCCAGCATCCTCACCATCACCACAGCAAAGGAAGGCTTTGAAGAGATCACAAACACAGAAAACAAAACCTATCAGAGTTAACACATAAGTTCAGCAAACTATCAGTATATCATAATAATAATATACAGCAAAGTATCAATAAAGAAAGTTAATTCTAAGGCCGGAGAGATGGCTCAGAAGCTAAGAGCACTGGCTGCCTTTCCAGAGGACCTAGTTTTGGTTTCTCACACTCACATGGTAGCTCACAACCATCTGTGACATCAGCTCCAGAGGATCTGGTGTCTTGTTTTGCCTTCTACAGACACCAGGCAGTGATCTTAACTGCTGAGCCATCTCTCCTGTCCCAAGATAACTAATTTTTTTGTCTGAGTCAATGTCACTTCAAATTCTTTCTTTTCTTTTCTTTTTTTTTTTTTAAAGAAATCTTTTCATTTTCTTTTTTGTTTGTCTGTTTGTTGGAGGCGGGGGGCAGGGGGCGGATCGAAGCAGAGTTTATTTGTATAGCCCTGGCTGTCCTGGAATTCACTTTGTAGACCAGGTTGGCCTTGAATTGCTGAGATTAAAGGCGTTTTGCACCACCACTGCCCAGCTACTTATTGTTTCCTTTTTAGATTAACTTATTTTTATTTTATCCAAATGGGTATTTTGCCTGCATGTTTCTGTCTGCACCATGTGTAGTTGGTGCCCTTGTAAGTTAGAAGACAGCATCCGATCCCCTGGAACTGGAAATCTGAGCTGCCATTGTAGGTTCTGAGACTTGAACCTAGATCCTCTGTAGGAACAACCAGTCAGTCCTCTCAACCACTTGAGCCATCTCTCCAGCTCCCAGTATTTTCTTTAAAAAAATTTTTTTAATCTTATGTGTATGAATATCTTACTTGCTTAGATATACGGGCACCAGGTAGATGCCAAACCTTCTTGAAGGCAGAGATTTTGAATAGAAGCGTCTGGACCATAGGAGGCTATCACAGTGGCAAGGAAATACTCAAAGGAGTGAAGTTTCAAAACACTGAGAAATCATGGAGGTGGCCAGCTGTCATGTGAGCCAGGGAGCTCAACAATCTTAACTCTTATCCCAATCTATTGGTCCCTTTTCAAGTCACATGGACTGAAAAGAAAGAACTCAATGCCAAGCCCAGGATGGCCAGAAAGGACCTGGATCCTGTCTCCTTTTTCTCTTCCTACAAAATCCTAAGGGACGGAACTGACAGAAAGCAATGCCAGACAGGTGCAAGGAACCCTCACGTGACCCAGGGAGACCTGGGTGATGATTGGCATGGGAGGTCACATTCACTCTGAGCTGTGAAGAGACAAAGGAACCTCCGCGGATGGAGTAGGGCTTTTTGGGAGCCCTGTGGGCAGAGTGTGGAACGCTCACTGAAGAGTGAATAGGCAAACCCCAAAAGCCCAGACTGCACTTCATCTCCTGACCCGTCATCACCCTTTCCACAGGCTCTGCTAACCCCACTCTCAGATTCTCAGATGCTTTGTGAAAAATCCATCCTCAGCTAGATGGGACTCTCCAAGGGCTGGAGCGAGGACATAGTAGATTAAATGTCTGACACAGAAACCGGAGGGCTCGAGTTCAGAGTTCAGAGCACCAGTGTCCAGGTTTAAAAAGAAACATGCTGGTGAGATGGGAGAGGCGGCTCATTGATTGAGCGCCAATGATGCTCTCGCTGAGGACCCGGGTTCAGTTCCTGGCACCCAGATTAACATGACTCATGGCCACTTATAATTCAGAAGACAGGACACCACCTTCTGGTCTCCACGGGCAACTGCATGCATGTACAAACATCTCCAAATGGACACACACAGGCATGACCCGCTCCCCCCGCCCTGCCCCCCCCCCCCCCAGAGCTCACCAGACAGGCAGTTCAGTCAATCAGAGAGCCCTGAGCTCAATAAGAAACCATGACTAAAAATATAAGGTGTAAAATGAACAGACACCTGAGGTCAGCCTCTGGTCTCTCTGTATACACGTGCACGCATGCACCCACATGTGCACACACTTACTCCATAGGCACAAAAACAAACACACACACACACACACACACACACACACACACACACACACACACACCTCAATTCATTAAGACATTAAATGTCCCAGTTGCTCAGACTTGGCTTCTGCCAATGATTTCATCTGTTCTAGACCTAGGTTCCTTCCTCCTGCCTGGTCATTTCTCTGGCTACTTATGTCCCTGGCCTGAAGCATCTCTGTTTTGACTATTCACCTCTTTGGTCCTGTCCACACCCAGCTAAAAGATTAGATTCCCCCTTCTCTCTTCCCCACCCAGCACTCAGGGTGCCTCTGCCACAGTCCAGTCCTTTCTTGCCTTTTCCCTACCAGTGGTTAACAAGCCTGCCTTTATTTAAATTGATTAGCCCTCCAGGGAAGCTTCCCACCCCTGTAAATTAATGGGGCCAGACAAGGTCACAGATGTGGTCTGCAACAGCCCACAGCCCTATTTAGAGCATACAATATTTCTTTTATTTAGGTGAGTATTTTAAGTTGGGAAGGTCTACATTAAAGCTCCGTCTTCTCCAGGAAACCAGGGCAGCTTGGTGGAGCTGATGCATAGAGAAGCGTTCTTTTTTACCTTCCTAGGATGGTAAAGCAGCAGACACAAGCTTCCCTATTTCTTCAGTAATGAATCACCAGATTACAGTTCATCATCCAGGGATGGAGAGATGGCTCAGTGGTCAAGAACGTGTGCTGCTCTTGTAGAGGACCTGAGCTCACTTCCCAAAGGCCAACTAGGGCCTCTGACTATTACTCCAGCTCCAGGGAGATCTGTTGTCTCTGGCCTACCATGGGCATCTCCACATCCACACATACTTGTGCAACTCCACACAGACACACGCACACACAGACACACACACAAGCACACACACACTTAAAAAAAAAAAGATTTCATCATTGTAGGACAAGGGTGTGGCTCACTGTTAGAAGGCTTACGAATGCCAAGCTTACCCACTGGCTCACACCTTTAACCCTAGCACTCTGGAAGCAGAGGCAGACAGGTCTCTGTGAGTTCGAGGCCATCCAGAGCTACGTGGTGAAATCTATCTGGGGAAAAAAATGTTTATTCATCATGAACAAGGCTCTGGGTTACAAAGAGGGAGAGGGAGAGGAGGAGGAGGGAGAGGGAGAGGAGGAGGGAGAAGAGGAGGAGGGAGAGGGAGAGGAGGAGGAGGGAGAAGAGGAGGAGGGAGAGGGAAAGGAGGAGGGAGAGGAAGAGGGAGAAACAGAAAGACTAGTTAAAGATCTCACCATGCTAGGGCAGGGTGTGGCTCACTGGTAGAGTGCTGGCCTAGCCTGGACAAGATGCTAGGTTCTGTCCCCAGCAATGGGAGTCATGCATGGGACTGGAAAAAAAAATTTTAATCACCCTTAGAAATAATTAACACCAGTTTTCTAAAAAGCACTGTTGCTTTTAGATTCTACCTAGAGAGCACCTCCCCCTCAACAGTGAGCCGGGGACAGAAAATACATCTGCAAGGTAATCCAACTGAACGTTGACTTCTGAACAGCATCATGAATACCTGAACAAATCCTGCCCACCTCCAACCATTTAGGCAATTTTCAACACATTTCCCGTGCATAATTATGTGAGGACCTTGGTCGTAAAACATGCCGCTGAGAACTTCGGTGAAATCAGCACAGATTAGTATTTGTAAGAAAAATGCCTCCTTGCGAGGTAGGCCCGTCAGCAGCTACTCAATGGGTTTCCAGCGTGCCATTTCCCACCTACCCAGTGGGCTCCAATCAGCTCACCCTCGGGTCTCTGGAAAAACCATACAGAGCAAGCATCCAATCCCAGAAGGGAACTCAATTAGCATCTAGCTGGAACTGAGCAGAATGGCTCCTAAAGCTTGGGATTTTGAACTTGAAAGCAGAAGCCAGTATGTGACTGAATATTAGGGAAAGGGGTCCTTCATTTTCCTTCAGGAACCTGCGCCTGGCCTCACCTCCCTGGTGATAAGGAAGGTTCAGTGGTTCTCAGCTAGCCTGCACGTTAGTACATTTAGGGGCTTTTAAGAAAAATGCCTGTACTTGGACTATTGAAGACCAATCCAGGCAGATCTTCAGAGAGGTCCAGCTGGCATGGTGTGGTGTGTGTGTGTGTGTGTGTGTGTACAACACACACACAGGTACATATGGAAGCCAGAGTTGATGTCAAATGTCTCCTTCACAAGATGTCACCCACACAAGTGACTCATGAAAACACCATGATGAGACCCAGTGTGTTACACAAGAACCTTACATTTTTATTTAGACCCACTGAGATGGCTCAGTGCGTAAATGCACTCGCCACCCAGCCTGACAACCTGAATTGTATCTCCAAGATCCACACGGTGGAAGGAGAGAGCCAAGCCCCACAAGCTGTCCTCTGACCTTCACACGCCATGACACATATATAAAATAAACAAAATTGATTTAAAAAAACCCAAACAGCCAGGCTTGTTGGTGCACACCTTTAATGGCTGAAGTACTCTGGAACCAGAAGCAGGCAATGTCAATGAGTTCAAGGCCAGCCTGGTCTAAATAGTAAGATCCTGTCTCAGAGAGAAAGGGGGAAGGGGAGGGGGAGAGGGAGAGGGAGGGAAATTGGACAAAAGATATGGTCTCTCATTCCATTGGCTCTACCCCTTGTGTCATGTTAGGTATTTTGTTTGCTTGTTTCTTTGTGACAGGTCTCATGCATCCCAGGCTAGCTTTGAACTCACTAGGTAGCTGAAACTTTCCTTGGACTCCAGATCCTCCCACTTTCATCTCTTAAGTGCTGAAGAGAGAGAGAGAGAAGAGAGAGATACACACAGGAAGACACACACAGAGAGAGAAGGTAGGCTTACGGTAGGAAGATTGCTATGAGTTCTAGGCTAGCCTGGGATACAAATCAACATCTGACTAAAAAACAGAGTCAGGTAGTAAAATATGTCATGATTGGGCCTGGAGAGATGCTCAGAGGTTAAGAGCACCGGCTGCTCTTCCAGACGACCCCAGTTCAAATCTCAGCATCCACATGGCCGCTCATAACTTCCTGTAACTCCAGTTCCAGGGGATCGCAGACCTTCATGCAGACATACACACAGCCAAAACATGAATGCACATGAAATAAAAATAAATAATTTTAAAAACAACGTCATGATTCAAGTCGCTAAATACCTATCATGTTTGGTCTTTAATGTAAGTGAGGCCTGTTTTCAGAAGCGATGCTCACATGCACATACTTGTATATGCACCTGCATCTACACACTACACATGCAGACAGCCAATAATAGGGGCTCTATCCAAAAGCCACATGGCTCCTAGCTAGGCCCACTGGAGTCCAGTTCAGAGCGTTACGCTGCAGGCGTTGCACTTAAGAGCTGTAGGACTCTGTGTGCCTGATATCTTCTGATCCGTTTTCCCTGACAAATGCAGCGTTGAGAAGATGGGAGAGAATGAACGTTAGACACCTGGCACAGAGGCATAGTCAACACCAGCAAACCCAGAGGCTGCTGGGACAGAAAGCAAGCCCAGGAATGTGCTTGGACATAAGGGAGCAGCCCTAGGTGCCCGCTGAATGGAGCTCAGAAGCCTGAAGGATGGAGGTCTACATGTATTTCCCAAGGTGCACAGCGTGTCACTGTCCCAGGTGGACACCCACTCCCTCATGTCTCCCTCTGCCTCATTCTTTCCTGGAGTAGCTTCTTTCCTCAAGACTTCATTACAAACCAGTTAAGCCTGGGCACATGAAGCTCGTGAGGAAAGAAAGAACAGGGTCCCCAGTCCCTGAGACTCCCTGGAGACTCACATGGAGTTTTCTTTCCAGTCCCCATGGCATCCTCTTCAAACTCTTAAGACCTCAGAAAATAAAATAAAAACTTGACAGATCTCTGAAACGCCACACATGCACACAGCCACACACATGCATATAAGTAAACATAAAACTGTCTTGCAATAGAAGATAAACAGTCATCCTACAAGTTTAAATGCATATTCCATTGCATCAGAGCTTATCATTGCTCCATGCAAAACGGCGAATGCTTGCACAGATGCCATGGACCAGAAGACAAGCCAGACACAAAAGAGTCTACACTGTCTTGTTCCATTGATGTGAAACTTGAGCAGGCAAAACCAACCAGTAACAATAGCAGCCGTAATGTTGTTATGTGTTGAGAGGTATGGGTGCTCAGAAGGGACAACGTGAGAAGATGGCGTGAATGCCAGAAATAGCCTGAGCTAGATAGTCATAGCTATCTATGTATATATGTATGTATATATGTATATGGTATGGATATATGTATATTATAGATATATATGTATGTGTATAGATATATATGTATGTGTATAGATATATGTGTGTATATGTATATATATACACAGATGCAGACATATATACAAAAATATACTAAATCACTATACAAATCAATACTTGTTAAGCAAGCAGTTGGAGAGCTGGCTCCGTCGGAAAGGGCTTGCCATGCAAAGGGTAAAGACCTTAGTTTAGACCTCCAGCACTCAGGTTGGATGTGGCAGCCCTTCTATAATCCCAGCACTCAGGAGGCACTCAGGAGGGTCCCTAAGGCTCCCTGGCCAACAGTCTGGCTGATTCACTAAGAGATTCATGGGGGTGACCAAGATGGCTCAGCAGGTAAAGGAATTAGTCCTACAAGCCTGGCAACATCCCTTGAAGGTAGAAGGAAAGAACCAACTCCACAAAGTTGCCCTTTGACCTCCATACGCGTGCTGTAGAAGAAATACTCGTGTGGCCACAGAGACACACAACAGTAAAGAAACACTTTAAATGAGGTGGAGAGAAATGAGGAAGACATCTAGTGTTGACGGCTGGTCTCAGCATATGCATATTCACACGCATGTGCAAGCAGATCCACACACAAACATACATACACTCCAATTTTTATTTTTATTTTTTGGTTTTTCAAGACAGGGTTTCTCTGTGTAGCCCTGGCTGTCCTGGAACTCACTTTGTAGACCAGGCTGGCCTTGAACTCAGAAATTTGCCTGCCTCTGCCTCCCAAGTGCTGGGATTACAGGCATGCGCCACCACTGCCTGGCTCCAATATTTTATAGAATAAAATTTAAACAGCGACAGCGGTTCTTGCATTTTGACTTCCCATGTACGCAATGGCTAAGCCTGTAGAGAGATGTTAACAGCCACACATCTAGTTACAGCTCAGCTCCCTGGGGGGTAAGGCATGGAATTCAACTGCTTGATCTCTGTGCCTCAGTTTCCAGCCAGTCCTGCGGAGGTAATGGCAGGACCACCCAGAAGGTGTTTAGAGAATCCAACCAACCCTCAGCTCTGGGCTTGGCCCGTGGCATGTGCTTGGCATGACACCCTGCCTAACCACATGGTGAAGGCGGGTTATAGAGGTAGCAGCCTAGCAGTCCCGGGCTTCACATTCCAAGGGGCCCTGGGATCAACTCCCCTCGCCCTGCTCGCTCCCTCTGCAGTGCTCAGTCTGACACCAGCTGTATCCTTACACCCCTGGAGAAGTGTGTCCTCTGCTCATGAGAGCCTAGCCCCAGCCCCCAGCCCCCAGCCCGCAGAGAGGGCTTGAAACGCTAGAAGGTAATACATCAGCTATGAGCTATCTCGTCCATCTTTGATTTGGGGTTCACTGAAGCATGGCCGATGTCTGGTTATCTTGGGTCCTGTAAGGCTCTCCGGTAAATAGACTTCTGAAGAAAAAAAAAAAAAGCCTGTCTTGGAAAAACTGAAAGAAATCTCACTACAGCGAGAGTGTATCGTCTCTGTAGCCCTTCCCAAAAACTTGGATGGGCTGGGAAATGCCAGGAACAGCCTGGTGGCTCTTGTTTGAGCTTTCTCTTGAGTTCACCTTTGGGAGCCCCAGTTTGTGCTCCTAAAAAACAAACTGCAAGTCCAGCCCCTACAACTGTGGTGTGCAGTATAGACATGGGGTGTGGGATGAGAAAGGATGGGGTGATGCACATGTGTGCACGCACATGCACGTGAGTGCACATGCATGCACACACACAGACACACACACATACACATACACACACACACCAGTGACCTAGGCAACAGTCTGGGCCGCTCTAGAATCTGGCATCCTCTGTAACTAAGGACAATGGTTCCCACCTCAGGGACAACCTAAGATGGCATCTGTGGCAATCACGGGACAGTACCTGGCTCTTAGTAAGTTCAGGAGACACTGCCTGCAGATCCACACAACAAGCACCACACCCAGGTATCTCAGACCCAGAAAAGCAACAGTGCCAGCTGTGTTACTGTTATTTAGTTCACCCCAGGGATGCATAGTGGATGCAGACAGCTTCCAGAAGTTGGAGATGCATGAGCCGCACCAGTGGGAAGTCAAGAGCTACAAAAATATGTTAATGAACTTATCTCTGCCCATCTTCCCCAAGGAAGGAAGATGACCACAGACCTCAGGGTCGCTTTAATATGACAGCCCAAGAGGAACTTTTTAAGTCGGTGAGTTCTAATTGCACTGGTATGATAGGAACTCAGTGAAGGCAAGTGACCTGCCCAAGGTCACACAGTAAAACAAGAGCTGAGCTGAGAAGATGGCTCGGGGCTCTCGGCTTTGTGCAACCCTGCCCCATCCTGCTACATCCCCTTCCCTCTTCTGCACCGATGGACTTTTTCCCAGGTTATAGGCTCATCAGACTCTTGGCCACGTTCTACTAGAGATCCATTTTTCTTACTGAATCAGGCCGCCATTTGGTCCTGAAAGCCTCATAAGTCTTCAATGGATGAGCAGTCCCCTTAATCTATTATCCCAGAGTCCTATTTATATATGTTTATCCATATGGCTATATAAATAGGGCTCTGAGACATATACGTGGCAGGTTATTGCTATAGCGTGGTTGTTCTTCCCAAGAGGAAAACAAAGATGATGTACGGCAAAGGCTCCTTCCCGGCGCAGGCTCCTAGCTGATTTATTAAGAGTTAGGTCACAGTCACATGCTCTGAAGTACAGAATCCATTGCGAAGGGATGCAGGAACAGAACGCCCTGAGCTCCAGACACTAGGAAAACACAAGTTTAGGATGAAAGAAACAAGGAGCCTGAGAGCAGCCGCTCCTTAGCACCTGTCACTCCCAGGATACAAACCCATTGTCTTTTGTGTGTGTGCACACATATGTATTGTGTGCATTTGTGCATCAACATGTGTGTGTGTGTGTGTGTGTGTATGGGAAGGACATCTGGTATCTTCCTCAATTGCTCTCCATATTTTTTTTAACTTTTAAAACAGATTTATTTATTTATTTATTTATTTATTTATTTATTTATTATGCATATAGTATTCTGTCTACATGCCAGAAGAGGGCATCAGATCTCATTACAGATGGTTGTGAGCCACCATGTGGGTGCTGGGAATTGAACTCAGTAGCTCTGGAAGAGCAGCCAATGCTCTTAACCTCTGAGCCATCTCTACAGCCCCTGCTCTCCATATTTTGATTATTGTTATTGTAGTGTTGAGATTGGTCTCAGTACATGGAATGCACTATGTAAACCAGGCTGGACTCAAACTCATAGAGATCTACCTGCCTCTGCCTCTTACGTGCTGGAACTAAAGGGATGCACCATCATAATGCCTGGCTGTGCACCTTGGTTTTGGAGTCAGGATCTCTGACTGAATCCAGAGCTAGACTGGCTGGCCCTCAGAGCTTCCCTGAATGCCACTGGGTTTGCATGCATGCACCACCCCCAGCATTTTACAGGCTCTCTGGGGACCAGACTCAGGCACCTGTGTTTCAGTAGCAAGCACTTTACCAGCCATCTATCTCCCTAGCTCTCCCACTCTCAGTTTCTTTTGGTTGTAAGTTAAAGTTAAAAAAAGAAAAATTGTTACAACATGGGCTGGAGAGATGGCTTAGCAGTTAGGAACACTGGCTGCTGCTTCCAGAAGATCCAGGTTCAATTCTCAGCACCCACACGGCAGCTCACAGCTGTCTGTAACTCTAGTCCCAGGGGATCCAGCACCCTCACGTAGACATACATGCAGGCAAAACACCAATGCACATAAAATGAAAAAAATAATTTTTTAAAGTTGAAAGGGGGGCTGGAGATATAGCTCAGAGGTTGAGAGCATTGGCTGCTCTTCCAGAGGTCCTGACTTCAATTCCCAGCAACCACAGGGTGGCTCACAACCATCTGTAATGGGATCCAAAGCCCTCTTCTGGTGTGTCTAAAGACAGTGACAGTGTACACATAGAAGTAAAATAAATAAATAAACCTTTTTTTTTTAAGTTGACAGAGGGATCTGGGGTGTCTGTAAACCAAGACGGGCAAGACGGGGGCTGATTGACAGTGGGCCCCAACCCCTCTCACTTCTGCTTCTCTCCAACCTCAGTGTCACCTTCTTGCCTCCCTTCATGTGGATGATCTCCAGGTGAAAGTCAACGTAGTAGCTGACAACTCCCAAGTTCCTAGCTTCTCGAAGCTTTTCCCAAGATCATGAGGTAGCATATTAGATGGGGTTTGTTGCTATGTTTTGTTTTGTTTTGTTTTGTTTTTGCTGTGGTCAAATACCCGACAAGAAACAACTTCTGGAAGGAAGGGGCATCCAGTCTATCATGGCCGGAAAGGCAAGACGGCAGGAGCTGAAAGCAGCTGGTCCCATTGCATTCGAAGTCAGGACTCAGGTGTCTTGGTTACGGTTTCCACGGCTACAACAAAACATGGAGACCAAAAAAGAAAGTTGGGGAGGAAGTAGAGGGTTTATTCGGCTTACAATTCCAGATCAGAGTCTTATCACTGGAGGAAGTCAGGACAAGAACTCAAGCAGGGCTGGAACCTGAAGGCAGACACAGATGTGGAGGCCATGGAAGGGTGCTGCTTACTGGTGTGCTGGTCATGGATTGTTCGGCTCCACCCACTATGAGCTGGGCCCTCCCCCATTGATCACTAATCATGCAGGCATTTCCTCAACTGAGGCTCCTTCCTCTCTGATGACTCTAACTTGTGTCAAGTTGACACACAAAACCAGCCAGGGCTGGAGAGATGGTTCAGCTAAGAGTTAAGAGCACTCACTGACTGCTCTTCCAAAGGTCCTGAGTCCTGTGTGACCCCCACTCCCCCCGTGTCCTTAACAAGTGTCAACCTGCAGACTTGCACTGCCCTAACGTAGCATCTACAGCCCTTTGTACTGAGGGCAGAACCGCCTCAGACCACAGGGCCTCAGACCACAGGTAAGAAGCTGTTCAAACCTGCCGTCATTTTCAATGGCCTGGTCAGGAGAGGCAAGATTTCTCTCAGTATTATGAAGTCAAGGCAAGAGGTAGCAGTAATTTGTTGGTTGAAGGAACTCCCTGCCATCCGGAGCCGGACCCTTGGAGCTTTCTTTGTCCGTTGGTGAAATCTATTCATGGATGTCATAAAGACTTGGAGAGAAAGCTTTTCTTGGGAGTGATTTCTATTTACAGAAGAGTGGCAGCTTCTGAGTGAGCTTCCCCGGCAGAGTTTCCTCCTGACGTCGCCACTGACTGTAGGCACAGCACAGCCCTCAGGGCTGAGAGCCAATGGCGGGTTGGGCGGGCGGGCGAGTGGGCAATGCTGAGACAGGAACTAACTCCCTCATTCCTCAGATTTCACAGCTTTCCCGCTGAGGGTCTTCGTGTTCTCAGATCCAACGCAGGCCATCACGTCACATTTAATCCATTTTATGTTTTCATCTGCCTCAATAATCTCCACCTAGTAGGTAAATTCCCATACACATCAACATACAAATTTGTTTTATTCTTAACTTACTTTTATTTGCTGTGGGCTGAGGTCAAACCTCATGCGCGTTAGGCGAGTGCTACCTCTGAGCTATACTCTTAGTCCAGGCATGTAAACTTAACACAAACAAAATAGTTACCTTGTCTGTTTTTCATAACGGAGTTTGGGAAGATTTCTTGGAAGAAAAAAGGGATTCATTATACTTTTTTTTTTAAAGATTTATTTATTTATTATATGTAAGTATACTGTAGCTGTCTTCAGACACTCCAGAAGAGGGAGTCAGATCTTGTTACGGATGGTTGTGAGCCACCATGTGGTTGCTGGGATTTGAACTCCTGACCTTCGGAAGAGTAGTCGGGTGCTCTTACCCACTGAGCCATCTCACCAGCCCCCACTTTTTTTTTTAAGATTTATTTATTTATTATATGTAAGTACACTAGCTGTCTTCAGACACACCAGAAGAGGGAGTCAGATCTCATTAGGGATGGTTGTGAGCCACCATGTGGTTGTTGGGATTTGAACTCAGGACCTTTGGAAGAGCAGTCAGGTGCTTTTGCCTGCTGAGCCATCTCACCAGCCCCCTCATTATACTTTTTAAAATAAATGTATTCACTGGGTATGGTAGCAAAAACCTTTAATCCTAGCATTGTGGAGGCAGAAACAGGTGGATTTCTAGTAATTCAAGACTAGGCTCGTCAACATAGTATACATAAATAAAAGAAAAGTAAAATAATTGTCTAAATAAACATAAAGTTAAAAAGTTTATTTACTGTGCTAGATGGATTTATGTCAACTTGACAAAAGTTACGAGTCATCTGAGAGGAAGAACTTCGTTTAAGAAAATGCTTCCATGCCGGGCAAGGTGGTGCACGCCTTTAATCCCAGCACTTGGGAGGCAGAGGCAGGCAAATTTCTGAGTTCAAGGCCAGCCTGGTCTACAGAGTGAGTTCCAGGACAGCCAGGGCTACACAGAGAAACCCTGGAGAGAGAGAGAGAGAGAGTAGAGAGAGAAAGAGAAAATGCTTCCATAAGACTGAGATATAGGCAAGCCTGTAGGACATTTCCTTAATTAATGATTGATGGGGGGTGGGTTCAGCCCATTGTGGGCGGTGCCATCCCCAGGCTGGTGGTCCTGGGGTCTGTAAGAAAGCAGGCTGAGTAAGCCATGGGCAGCAAGCCAGTAAGCAGCCCTCCTCCATGGCATCCACATCAGCCCCTGTCTCCAGGTTCCTGGCCTGCTTGAGCTCCTGTCCTGATCTCTTCCAGTGATGAGCAGCCATCTGAAAGCACGAGCCAAAAAGCCCTTTGCTCCCCAGGTTGCTTCTGGCCAGGGCGTGTCACCACAGCAATGGTGGTGACAAACCCTAAGACAACACCCATCCATCTGTTCACTTTTGCCGGGCTGGGATCAGAGCCCAGGACCTTTGGTGGTACACACCTGGAGTCCCAGTACTCCAGAGGTTGAGGCAGGAAGATTAAAAGTTCAAGGTCAGCCAAGGCTGCAAACACCTTCCACTGGATTTTCAAGAGATTGCTGCCAGGCATGGTGGCACACTCCAGTAGTCAGGAATCAGAAGCAGGAGGACAAGTTCACCGTTCTGATCTACATAGCAAGTTCTAGCCTAGCCAGGGCTAAATAGTAGAACCATATCTCTACCTACAGCTACATCTCTACCTATATATATTATAACTATATCTATATCTATTATAGCTATAGCTATATTACAACTATATCATCTCTATTTATATATATAATCGTCTTTATCACATTATCTATCAATATCGGTTATTCAGAGAGAGAGGGACAGAGACAGAGAGACAGAGATTGCCGCCAGGCTAGCTGAAAGCACCTATAATACCATCTACTCAGGAAGACTGAAGCAGGAGATTCTTTGTTTGAGAACAGTCTGGGAAATTTAGCAACAATGTCTCTTAACAACAACAACAAAAACTAAAAACGACTGGGCTTGAGGCTGCTCCCGCCAGCCAGCAGCTGCACAGGACCTTCTCCTCGGTCCAGCGGTCTCTCCTTACCCATCACCCATCCCAGCCTTCTCCTTTCCTTCTCCCCTTCCTGTCCCCTCCCTCCTCGCTGCCCCTCCCTACGGATCCCTTCTTTTGTCCCTCCAGCGCAGGGGTGTTTTGCAGGCCTAAGCCCCCCTCCTAAACTCTCAAATGCTTGATAGAACAAAAGGCTAACATGGAAGGCAAGCCAGGACTGCTAATGCTGTTTGGTTTCGTTGTCTTTGGTCTCCCACACAGCAGGTCTCTAAGTAAGTGGAGTGCACCTGTCTGCAAGTGTATTTACATGCACACTTCTCCCCCCCCCCCGCCCCCCCCACCATGAAAAGCAGGGCCTGAGTTGAGGCTAACTCTCTTGTCCCCTCCCCTGCTTCCCTTCCTCACCCCCACCCTTCCCCTGATCTCCTTCCCTGTCCCCTCCCCTCCTCTCCCCTCCTCTGCTTCCCTTCCCACTCCCCTCCCTAAGATCATGATCCCAGTCCTGGTCCCATGGCCCTGGGAATTCCTGTCTAGCGCTCTCCTCCTCTGAAGTGTCTTACTTCCTGTCCTAAACTGTTGCTCTGAGTCCCCACGCATCCCCGTGCTTTTGCCTCGGAGGGCCTCGTTTCCTGACTAAGTAGCAAGCCAGCCAGTACAAAGGCTGAATAAACAGTCAGTAGAAATTAACTTGAATGTTCAGGGAGAAGAACAAAGACTTCCGACGTGAGCCAGGGAAGGAATCGTAATTGCCAGAGAGAGAGGGACGGCCCTGAGCTCAGGCTGCTGGAGACTTGGGAGCGCGGATGTTGACAGTGGCGGAGACAGGCAGGCGCGATGCTGACTTGATAAGTGGAAGAGTGAGAATTCTAATTCAAGGAAGATGCAGATAGAGAGGAGCACGAGAACAGAGAGGAGGGGCCGCTGAGGGGTCCAGAGGCAAAAGGCAAGGTCCCCCTGCTCCCGGCGGGGTATCCTTGCCTGGGCTCCCAGCCCAGAATAGACGTTCTCATGGGGACACCAACAGTAACCAAGTACGCATTCATGGAGACTCCAGGATAGGAGAAAGGCAGAGGCAACTGGCATTGTGTCTCCAGGGTGGAAGAAATGACGAGTCCTATGGACCCAGAGAAACAGAGAGGGCCCCACCCTAGACCATGGAAGCAGACCCATTTAAGAGACTTCTACAGAGAAGCAGCTGGCACGACCTGTCCTTACCCCACCCGGTGTAGCAGCTTACAGAGGGGTGTGAATGCTCAGAGCCATGCCCTGGAGGAAGGCGTTGCAGGGTAGCATCCTGAGGAAGGGTGCACCCTGGAGAAGGGTCCTAGGAGACAGCCTGCGATGAGAACACAGGCCTCTGTGCCTTGAAGGGAAGGAAAGGGAGAAGAGGAGGCTAGGTAGATGCCAGGAGACTTCCGAGGGAGGGGAGACTGGTTGGAGGGTTCCAGCAATGGGATAAAGGAGAGCTTCCTGGAACATCTCCCCTGGCAGAAAGGAGGCAGCCAGCTCCCAGGACCCGTGGTTGGGGCTATCGGAGGAGTGTGAACACTCTGAACGGCAGCGTTTGCTGGAGAGAGACCATGACAGACCACCCAACCTCCAGAGACCACGAGGAGGGACAACCGGGTCCCTGCTGCCACTGGTGGCCCGCCAGAGTGGACACAGCACATGTTTGTGGCTGGAAAGCCAAGTGACGGCACAGAAGCCTGGGAAGGGTCCAAGCAGGACACCAGGCTTCCATCCTTGGGTAACTTGTGCCCCTCAATGCTAGGTAAAAGCCCCCCAGAAGGACCAGACCTTCGAAAACCCCTGATTCTTTTAGTTGTTTGGCAAAAGACATCTCCATGCTCTGTGGCCTCTTAATTTCGTAGATGGTGAAAGGCAGAGAATTAAAGAATCAATGGGCAATTAAGGAGGTACTGGCAGGTACTGGCCAAGAGCATATTATTTATTTATTCAGCCAGCCACACTCATTTTTAAAGAGCTAACTTCCATTTTGTTTCTGACACCAAAAATAAATCAAACTAAAAACTGTATACATCATAACTGAAAAAAAAATACATATTTGCATGGTATGTCGCCCCTGTGAAGCCTCAGCTGCGACCTGCAAAAGGAATTTTTGTGTAAAAAAAAAAAAGAGAGAGAGAGAGATGAATTCATTCTGCACTGGCCTTCCCTGAGGGTACAGATGGGATCGAAAAGACAAAAATAAGGTTTTAATTCACTAGTGATTTTCCCACCCCGTCTCAAGCTTCTTTTTGATTCTTAGCATCCATTTTCCTGGGTCGTCTTGGGAGGGTTGCAAGATTTCAATCCATTAACACAGTAGTAGGTTGGTGAAATTTCAGAACAGGCTGAGACGAACAGCCACAATGAGGACACAGCTGCCCTGGGGCTCCCGGCAGAGAACTCAGCCTATGATTCAGCTCCTAGCCCACGATCTGGCGCCCTAAGGGAGGGGATCTCTTTGAAGAGCCCTCTTTTCTCTCCTCTACTTCCCCGACTTGGGAGAAAAACAGTCTTGCCCCCTAGTCCATATCAGCTCTCTGATTTTGGAGCAGCTCCTTGGCACTAAATATACCTGCACCATTGACTGTCTTCCACCCTCCCCACCCTCCCCTCCTCACCCCGCCCCGCCCCCCACGCACCTCCTCATTCCCTCCCCAGCAAGCGCTTTTGGCGTCCTACAGGTATCTTCCCAAGCTACCCCAAGGTTGATTCTAGGACAGTGGCTCTCAAACTTAAGTCTGCATCTAAACTACGTGGACAAAGTGCTACACGGTTCTCGGTCAGTAAGTCTCGGGTATGAGCTGGGGATTTGCATTCCTGTTAAGTTTAATACTGAGACAAGTGCTTGGAGAACTTGTTTTCTGGGATGAGGCAAAGGGAGGGGATACCCGTAGTAGCTTGTGCTGTGGTGCCATCTAGTGGACATAGACCACAATAGCAGCAGTCTGCCCTGTGTAGTGCGCAAGACTTCATTCCACTCCTTTAAACACTTCAAAAACACATTCTCTTTTACGACTCTACTTCTTAAGGTGGGGCCTTTTACTGTTTAAGTGCTCTCTTTCCACCCTCTGAATAAGACCATTACAAACTATGCCCTGCCGAATATGGATGAAATGAAACAGGAAACTGGGTGTTTTGAAACGAAACTGCACACCCTGATTTTGATAACTGTCCCCCAGATACATCTGACCTAAGGCACAACACTGCACACATGGCAGACATCAGGCCGTCACCCAGATCACACAATAATTAGCTCTAACCCCAAACCAGGACCCAAGGATTCCATGTTGTCTCAACCCAGGGGGAAGCACACCACTTTAGAAGTAACTCGACAACCCTGAGGACGTGGCTGTTGGGGAGAACTTATCAGAGCACACTCGGAACCCTAGGTTCTCTCTCCAGCATGACCTGAACTGGGTATAGTGGTCACACCTGTAATCCCAGCCTGGCAGTTGGGAGATCGAAATGGGAAGGTTGAAAGCTCAAAGTCAACCAGGGGGTGCTGACGGACAACTTTAATTCCAGCACCAGGAGAGCAGAGGCAGGTGGACCTCTGTGAGTTTGAGGCTAGCCTGGTCTACAGAGCAAGTTCCAGGATACACAGAAAAACCTTGTCTCAAAAAAAAAAAAAAAAAAAAAAAAAAAAAAAAGAGGGATGATGGAGAAGGAAGAGAAGGAAGGGAAGAAGAAAGCTGTTTACGGTTATTCTTCTATTTTAAAACTCAGAGAAAAAGGAAAAGACAGGGTCACAAGTTCAAGGCCTGCCTCAGCTACCTGGACTATGGCTTGAGTTTAAGGCCAGCTTGGAAATCTGTCTCAAAATAAAAATGTAAAAAGGGCTGGCGATGTAGCCTAGTGATAGAACACACGTGAAGGCCTGTATTTGCCCCACCCCAGGATTGAAAAAAAAAATGTAGGCTTCAAAGTCCCATTCTTAAGAATCTCTGGTTCAGTGGGCCTGGGCCCAGCCACTTGCAAGCATTATAAATAAATTGTAGCAAACGCTTGAGCCTCTACTGTGAGACTGCCTGCAGGGCGGTGACCTCAGAACCCTGTTCCCTACCTAGCACTATCCAACAGAAACAATCTGAGCCATACTCAGACTCGTGACAATGCATGCTCATTAGCCTCCCGTTAAACATCAAAGGGGCAGGGCTGCAGAGGTGCCACAGTGGTTCAAAGCATCACTGGCCGTTCTCCCAAGGGGTCCAGGTTTGAGTTCCCAGAACGTACATGGCAGCTGCCAAGCATCTGGAACCCAGTTCCAGGGGTTCTGACTCCCTCTTCTGACTTCTTCAAGCACCAGGCAGGCACGAGATACACAGATTATGCTCGCAGGCAAAATAAAATACCCATCTACATAAATGATCACTTTTGTGGCAAAGGAGGAGCCAGGAATGTGGTTTGGTTAGTAGAGAACTTGCCTATCATGGAAGAAGACCTAAATTTGGCCCGTGGCCCTGCGTAGCTGGGCATGGTGGTAAATGGCTGTGCTCTGAGCACTTGTGAAGATGGAAAGATCAGAAGTCCAAGATCACCGCTGACATGGGGAACTCAAAGCCAGCAGCGTAGGCTACATGAGATCTGATATTGAAAACTAAACTAGACTGAACAGGGCACGGGGAAACTCTAGGACCCAAGATGCATCCTATGCTCACCTTTTGAAGGTCATCTGGGATATGTGCATATTCGAGAAGGCATCACATTCTACTCTCCAGACTCCCTTGCACTTATTATGATCTAAAGGTAACAATAGGGAGGTAATATCCTAAAGGTAATAGTGCATATGAGTGCTGTGTCCTCCGGGGCCAGAGATGTCAGATCCCCTGGAACTGACTTCCAGGTGGCTAAGAGCCACCCGATGTGAGCACTGGGAACTGAACCCAGGGCCTCTCCAAGAGCACATGGTCTTAACCACTGAGCCATCTCTTTAACTCCCACACCAGATTTTTTTTTATGTGGATTCTGAGGTTGAGATTCTCATGCTTGTACAAGCAGTAACTTTACTGAGCTATGTAGGTAGCACATGCACACCCCCAAATACTAATCTTTTAAAATACGGATTTTTTATTCTGTGTGTCTGTATGTATATGTGCATGTGAGTAGCCACAGGGGCCAGAAGCATCAACCCTTCTGTAGTTTGGGGTTACAGGCAGTTGTTAGCTGCCCAGCGTAGATGCTAAGAACCTGACTCTAGTCCTCCAAAAGAGCAGCATTCTTTACGGCTAAACAAGCTCTCCAGCCCCCAAATGGTAATAATGTTTAATCATCTCTTAGTGAGTAACTTCATCTCAGACCAGTTAAGTCTGCTCAATTTGGCCGATTTCAAGTTAAGTGTTAATACACAACCAGTGTGGACCATCGAAGCCCTGGGAAGGACCTCAACCTTTGATGAACAAAGGAACAGACTCCGAGTGATTAAAATGAAGATCAATATCCAGGTGCAGTGGCTTGTGCTTATGTGGCCCAAGTTACTTGGGAATTTAGGCTCCCAAGCACCCAGAGAGAGCAGGGAGCGTGGATACCAGAAGACACAGGTTCAAGGCCAGGTTCAGCCTATTGTGAGCCTAGTCCCTCCCTCCCAAGAGGTTCCAGGACCCCATAGAAAAGTGGGGAAGGCCCCCCCTTAGGCATGTGCCATCTGTTATAGACTCATCGGCACACTTCCACAGAGTACTTCCTGAAGGCTCTGGACCTGTCTCAGCTTTGTAGCCCTTAGCAGGTTTGGCATACTCATGCAGGCACTTGGTGCAG
This sequence comes from Mus musculus, assembly GCF_000001635.26. NCBI lineage: Eukaryota > Metazoa > Chordata > Mammalia > Rodentia > Muridae > Mus > Mus musculus. The sequence continues at coordinate 1,971,454 of NT_187003.1, forward strand.
AAACCCACAGGAGCAGTCACAACGCCTTCCCTGTCATCCTGCCAGGAAGCCTGGAGAAAGACAAGAACTCCATCCCAGCTCAGGGAGGAAGTATCAGCCATCCTTGCCCAGAGCACCGGGGGTTTCTCCAATGCCGTCTGTCTCCACCAGATGTCAGCTGGGCCTGCTTCTCTAAACAAGCAAACCAAGATCTCAGAGATTTTCTTTGTAAAGATACAAGTCGACCTCCTTAAGAGGAATCTTCAGTTGGCCCCCGTTTGCCAGATTACCCCCAAATCAAACCTGGCAAGCCTATTGAAATCCACCTTCACTTAAAAACATCTAGCTATCGTATGATGTGCACCTTCACGACATAAAGCCACGTTCATGTATGCGTTCACAAAAGCAGGAGCACACGTGAACAACTTCAAGTGTTGGTCTTCATCTTCTGCCCCGAGACGGGTAGGTTTGCACACTGCCACACCAGGCTAGCTGCCCTGGGAGCTTTCTGGCGATTCTCTTCTGTCTCCTCCTCCCCTCCCTGGCACGCTACAACATTGAGCTTTTTGTGGGATCTGAGGACCCACACCTGGGCCCTCATGCTCACACTTGCCACCTTTTGTTTTTCTATTTATTTACAAATCGAGGGTTATAGGGACAGAGAGCAAAGGACTTGTACCCAGTCAGGCAGAATATGGCGCACAGGTGGCCCTGGGGCCAGAGTGCTGATTTCAGAGTAAAGGTTGGGGCTGTGGTGGTTTGAATGGGAAGGGCCCCTGAGAATGCTTGGTTATTAGGAAGTGTTGCTACTTGATAGGGATTCGATATGGCCTTGTCGGAAGAAGTGTGCCTCGCTGCAAGAGGGTTTTGGAGTTTCAGCTACCCAAGCTGAGCCCCGGTGGCTCTGGGTCTTCCTGCTGCCTGCCGATCCAGATGTGAGACTCTCAGCAATGTCTCCAGCCCCATGTCCGTGTGTGCCACCATGCTGCTTGCCATGACGACAATGGACTTAAACCTCTGAGCTGTAAGCCGGCCCCAGTGAAAGGTCTTCCTTTGTAAGAGGTCACGGTGTCTCTTCACACCTATAAGACACTGGCTAAGACAGGGGCCTAAAGCAGCATCACTGAGCAGGTCACAGTTGACACACAAACCTCATCCTGGTGGCTTGTGACAATTCTACCTCACCCATACTTCCATCCAGGATTAGCTAAAGCTCCTGGGTATTGTCTTCACTCTGAAACATGGCTGACACTGGGCAGAGGACGAAGGAAAGCAGCCCGCCCTCCCTCGTAACTGCAGCCCCTTGACACGTAGCGCCCTTACCTCACAATCAGGAGGAACCTTAAGTCCAACAGGGCTGAAGGTCACACTTTGATTGTGGAGTAGACAGGATTGTTGGCAAAGGCCACACCCAATTAACCAGAGATACCCAGCCAAAATAATGGTGCCTGTCAGGTCAGGACAACACACTTCTCACACTTAAGGGCTTCACATGTCCTGATCATAACAGCAACAAATCAGACAGTCCAAAGGGAAGATTATGTCAAAACGAAAAGCGCAGGGGCGCTGTGTGAGACATGGGTGTGCAGTGAAGATGGCAGACAGTTGGATCAAAATGCATTTTATAATGTTGACTGGTTTTATGTCACAATTCAGAAGCCTGAATTTCTAGCACCCAGGAATCAGAGACAGGATTGAAGTTTGACGCCAGCTTAGTCTACATGGCAAAAACCTCACACAGAGAAACTTTTAAAAACACTTCCCGCAAACATGCTTTTAAACTACTACACCTATGTCCAACATGGGCGCACATGCTGACCTGCATGCATGCAGAGGTCAGAGGACGACTTTGCGAAGTGGTTTTTCTACGTTCACTGTGGATTATTTTTTTAAGATTTATTTATTTATTTATTTATTTATTTATTTATTTATTTATTTATTATCTGTAAGTACACTGTCACTGTCTTCAGACACTCCAGAAGAGGGAGTCAGATCTTGTTAGGGATGGTTGTGAGCCACCATGTGGTTGCTGGGATTTGAACTCTGGACCTTCGGAAGAGCAGTCGGGTACTCTTACCCACTGAGCCATCTCACCAGCCCTCACTGTGGATTTTGAACTGGGCATTGAACTCGGGTCATCAGGCCTGCACAGCTAATGTCTTTACCTGGTCTAAAGAGCCATATCCCATTCTGCAATCTTGTTTTTGACACATTACCACCATACACAGCCCAGGCTGGCCTCATTCCTCCTGCCTCTGCCTCCCAAGTGCTGCTTGTATGGTAACACCTGGTCGATCTATAGTGTTTGCAGTAAGAAACGGTCTGTGTAAGGGTGCTGCTGGCACTGGTGGGTGGTCCAGTGTTGCTGTCCAAGACAGGAGCCACAAGCCAGTTGCTTTCTGGGGTCTACTCCAGAAAGTCCACACCAGATATCCAACTGTGGACTTCCTCATTAATGTTTCTCTTATATGCTTTAATTGAACAATATTGATTTTTTTTCTTCTTTGGGGGCTGGAGAGATGGTTCAGAGGTTGAGAGCACCAACTGCTTCTAGAGGTCCTCACTTCAATTCCCAGCAACCACATGGTGCTCACAACCATCTATGAGATCTGATGCCCTCTTCTGGCACACAGGTGTACATGCAGGCAGAACACAGTAAGTAAATCTTTTTTTTTTTTTCTAATTTTTTTTCTTTTTAATTTTGACTTTTGGAAAACTGCCACAATGATGAGTCAGGTTCTATTTTTTTTATATGAATTGCTGTTGTATGTACATTTCTGTTTTGCCTACCTGTAAGTCTGTGTGAGGGCATCAGGTCCCCTGTGAGCTTCCATGTGGGTACAGGAAATTGAACCCCCCCATCAGGTTGCATATCTACTGTATTTCACCAGACTACCCAAAACCTGCCAATGGAGTCGAGTTTTCCTTCTAGGCCATCCTACATGAAAAGATTCATCCTTTGGCTCAAACATAAATGTCTCCTTGCTTGATTCATGTTTTACTTAAGTCTCTCACAGAAGCAAAACCATGGATGGCCCTGTATCCCTCTTTGTTCCCCTATGATCTAAAACTATCTCCCTGGCTGACCATTTAAGTACTGGCACTTGTCAGGGGACATAAACCCAGGTGAGTGTCTTAGTCAGGGTTTCTATTCATGCACAAACATTATGGCCAAGAAGCAAGTTGGGGAGGAAAGGGTTTATTCAGCTTACACTTCTGCATTGCTGTTCATCACCAAAGGAAGTCAGGACTGGAACTCAAGCAGGTCAAGAAGCAGGAGCTGATGCAGAGGCCACGGAGGGATGTTCTTTACTGGCTTGCCTCCCCTGGCTTGCTTAGCCTGCTCTCTTATAGAACCCAAGACTACAGCCCAGGGATGGTCCCACCCACAAGGGGCCTTTCCCTCTTGATCACTAATTGAGAAAATGCCTTACAGTAGGATCTCATGGAGGCATGTCCTCAACTGAAGCTCCTTTCTCTGTGATAACTCCAGCTGTGTCAAGTTGACACAAAACTAGCCAGTACAGTGAGCAAAGTGGCTCCTTGCTACTTAGAAGTGGTTAATAGAGCTGGAGAGATGGCTCTGGAGAGATGGCTCAGTGGTTAAGAGCACTTGACTGCTCTTCCAGAGGTCCTGGGTTCAATTCCCAGCAACCACATGGTGGCTCGCAACCATCCGCAATGAGACCTGATGCCCTCTTCTGGTGTGTCTGAAGACAGCTACAGTGTACTTATTTATAATAAATAAACTTAAAAAACAAAAAAAGTAGTTAACAGCACTTAGGCTGAGGAGGGGGGCTTTACAGCTTGGCTCTGCTCTGCTAAGTAGCTCAGCCAGGAAGTCTTCCTGCCTCGCTAGCGTGTGGATTATGATGGGAAGTACCCTACAGCCTTTACCTTACACCTGTGATGGCTGTGGCTTCAGTTCCCGGGAGCTGGATGCGGATCCTGGTATAACCAAAGCTGTCCTTGCAGTAGCAATGACCTAGAACCTAGGCTCTGCAATGACCCGCCACTCCTGTGTCTCTGACAGCTCAAAGGACGCTGACGCCTGCAGTGAACTGGAAGAAACTGTCACATCGAAGCCCAGTCCCCCAGGATTCCACCCCCAGCAGTTGGCTGGATCTCTTCTTCCACAGCCTGGTTCAGGCTAAGATGCCTCTGATGGCCACTACTCACAGGAGTCTCAGATGAGCTTACCTGGAAAACTACAAACACCTGCTCCTCTGTTTTAAGTCCATGCCTTCATGGTTGGCCCTCCAACCTGCTTTTCCTCCCCAATTCCCAACCATGTCCCATGAGATCACCCTCCGAGGATGAGACCTTAAGATCTGAGAGACCAAGACCCTACGGCTCTGGCCAGAGGAGCCTGTCTCAACACCTAGCCCATCCCAAGGGAAGCACTCTGGTGTCATCAGGCCTGCAGAGGCCTGTGTCTCTATCTTCTACCTTCTACATCCTCTCCCTACACCACACCCAGTGTTCTCTGAATGCAGGAGCCAGAGTAAGCTGGGCTGCCACCTGGTGGGGGCAGGGGGAAGAGCAGGCCAAAATGTCTTCCAAGATTTTGGGTCTTCTCTTTTATGATGGCCCTTGGAGAGTCACAGCTGGCCACACCACTCTCAACCACCCTTAGTCCCAGCCCCAAATCTTTGTCACCACTCCACTGAAGAAAAAATGGACTCAAGGTTAGAGTTTATACAATTCAAGATTTATGTAAAGTCCAAGATCCTTAAGTTATTCTTAAATTGCACAATGCTAAAGACAGTCTATAAAAGAGTCAACACCACTGCAAGGTAATTCAATGAAGTTTCTTTTTTTTCTTTTTTTTTTAAATTCGTACAGAAAAAAAAAATCAAATTCCCAAATGACAGTCTCCCACACAGCTTCCTGTCTGCACAGGAAGCGCAGGGGCCCTGGCTGGAGCAGCAGGGGCGGTCGGTCCCACTCTGTGGGACGGATGGACGTCTCGTCGATTTCCTCGGGAAGAATGTGGAAGAGTTTTGAGTTCCCTTTGTTCTCCAGTGTGTCTTGTACAAAATATTACATTTTTAAACATATTATTTACAGAGTTCGAACAAATAGAAAATGGTTACAAATTACAACCAGGCTTGGCAAGATAACAGCTGCCCCTCCCCCCACTCACTGGGGTCAGGTGTGACAAACTGTTCCTTATTTACATCTATGTTTAAAAAAGTCTGAGTTCCTAGAGACCCGGAGGAAGTATATAAAAACTGCTAAACACCATCAATTCATCCAAGCGAGCTATCCAGGGAATCGATACCAATTAGTCCATGTCTCACTCCCTGAATAAAGACTCTAAAATTGATCCTCTCAGCCAGCCCCACACCCGCCCTGGCCTGCCTGCTGCAGTGTGGGGTTTGGGTGGGGAGAAGGGAGCGGATGGAATGGGAATAGCCTGGCTAAGAGGCCTTCCTGCAGCTAAGCCAGCTGGCCGGTGTAGCGCCACTCTAAGGCTTTGAAAGAACACACAGGTCCTCCTGGGAGGACCCTCCTCCTCCACAGGACTACAGAATGGGGAAAGAAGACTCCGTGAGAACAGTGTTTGTTACTCTGCTCTTAAAACTCTGTCCTGGGTGCCAAACCCACTCTCAACAGTGCAAAGAAGACCGAAGCAACTCAGGAGCCAAGGTCAGAGGCTGGCATAGTAGCTGTCTACCCACTGTGCAAGGCCTCGCTCCACCAGCGACCGGTTTATCAACACCACCTGGAAAAAAAAGAGAGAATTCCTGAGAACTCTGCATGGCACCCAAGGGGCTAGGTCTCAAGTCAGCGTGGGTCCTTCAACCCAAGTCTCCAGTCATCAGCCAGGGAATGGGTGCAGACCTGGCGCATAAAACCACAACAGGGTTCTTACTCAAATGTTGTGCCCTCTGGCACAGGCTTCTAACATCCTGAAGAAACTGAGTCTTGATGGTAAGGATAGGAACAATGGACAGAGGTCCTGGAAGGTCTAGAGTGGGGTCTCCCCCGCTTGGAACTAAGGGTACTTTGTGTTGGGAGAGACCGTCCCAGAAGTTACATGTTCAACAGCACATCTAGCTTCATGACACTACATGGCACCACCCATTACATGACACTAATATCATCACCCCCAACCATGATGTGGCACTGGTCCACAGTCATGCTAACAGTGGCCAGAACTAGTTCCCAGTCAGGATCTGGGACGAAGGGGGCAGACTCACTTCATCTCCAACCACACTCCATAGCTGAATCAGAGGAAGGCCAGTCGCACTGTAGCTTGTTACCTGGCGGGACATGGGACATAGAAAACATCTTAGGCTGTACACACTTAAAACTTGTGAGACAAGTTTTACTATGTAACACACAGGCCTCAGACTCAAAATCTCCCCCTCTCAGCCTACAGAGTGCTCGATTCAAGGAGTGTGTCAGGCCTGCCTTATGCACTTCTTCACGACTGCAGGCCACTCCAGGCTCATGACCATAGGACAGGAAGAATTTTAAGTGTCAGATCTCAAGAAGTCTAGACACTTAGTTGCACTAGGCAAGAGCCTCCACTGACAGTCCCTGGCTGGTTTCCAGCCTTCTGTCCTACCTCCAAACCTGGGCTAGACTCCTGCCCCCATATACACACTGGGCTAGCTTACACACACACACACACACACACACACACACACACCTGGGCCAGCCTATATACACACACACACCCCTGGGCGAGCCTCCTGCCCCCCACCCCACCCCCATACCTAGGCCAGCCTCCTACACACACACACACACACACACACCTAGGCCAGCCTCCTACTCTCTCTCACTCTCTCTCTCTCTCTCTCTCTCTCTCTCTCACTCACACACACACACACACACACACACACACACACACACAGGCCAGCCTCCTACTGCCCGCCCCCCCCCAAACATGGGCCAGCCTCCTACACATATACACCATACTTGGGCCAGCCTCCTGCTCCCCCCACACACACACCTGGGCCAACAGTGCTGTATTGCCTGTCATCTCACTCATGGCTGCGTCTGCCTCCGGTGAAAAATGATCATCATCTAGAAGGAAGAAAAAGACAAAACAGGCTCGTCCACCTATAGGCTGCGCCAGACCCTGCAGACTGCAGAACTGTGTGTAGGACAGCCACCTGGCCACCTGAGCCTATGCCTCTGGTGACTCAAGTGTGTAAACACAGGGGAGCCCAGGCTGCATGTGTTCCCCAAGGCATAGGGCACACAGAATGGGGCCAGCTGTGCTGAACAAGTTTGTGTGATTGCAACCAAACCAGCAATGCCCCAGAAGACAGGAGGGCATGTCTACTTTATAGGAAAGGCTGACCCCCAAAGGGAGACTTGGACCCACGCTGATTTGAGACCTAGCCCCTGGGTGCCATGCAGAATTCTCAAGAATTCTCTCTTTTCCAGGTCGCTGGTGGAGCGAGGCCTTGCACAGTGGGTAGACAGCTACTATGCCAGCCTCTGACCTTGGCTCCTGAGCTGCTTTGGTTCTTCCCACTGCGCCGGGATTGGAATTAGGCAGCGTTCTAGCCCCAGCAATGGGCCCAGTATGGGTGGATACCCTCTAATGGGCAGGACTCGAGGTGGCTGACTTATAAAAGTAACATCTAAGAAAAGAATGTGCCAAGGCAGGAAGTAGTGGGGTGGAAGGCGAAGCTTAGAAAGTGTGGTGGCGAGTCTGTGACAAGGCAGGGCCTGTTCTCCTGGGTCTGGTCAGATTGTTAGATGGACAGAACCGAGAGAAAGGTTAGGAAGAGAAGAGGGAAAGACAGAGCCTGCTGGAGCTCTGGCAGAAGCTCAGCTGGACTTCAGCTTCTGTTGCCCATGCTGGCCTCAAACTCATGGCAAGCCCCCTGCTCTGGCCTCCCGAATGCTAGTATTTCAAGTGTGCAACACCAAGCCTGGTTACACTGTGGTAAGTCTTGAGCACTTAAAACTGCTCTGGACACAGCAGGATCCGAAGGGGCCGGCCTGGGAGAGGGCAGGGGGTTAGACAGACTTCCCTACGGCTTGAGAGCTGCGATCTGACCACTTCCTACATCAGTACGCGTGCCTCTCACAGCCTCCCTGATGTGCAGGCGCCATCCCGTCGTGCCAGAGGACACAGCTAAGGGAGGCCAGCACCCTCTCTAGCAATGCTCTCGGTCTCAGACACACGGGCTGGCACAGTCCCCACACCGCCAGGCGATCTCTCAGACCAGCATGCCTGTCCTCTCCGGGCCACACTCTGAAGGACCTCACTGGAGCCGCACAGGCTGGCAGCTGGGTAAGGAGCAGACAGCAGCAGACCCTGAACAAGGCCACAGCAGCACTGGCTTCGCCTGGGGACTTGCTAGGAATCTGAGATCCCAGGCCTCAGTCTAGACTATTCAACCAGAAGCTAACAGTGACAGCAACTATGTCTACACAACACAGACTATAGGCGAGAGCCCTGTGCGCCAGTGTTCCTCACCCTCTTCCCTCGGCAGTTGGGGGTTCGCCTGTTACCTGACAGAGGAACCACGCTGTCCAGAAGGACTTCTGCTCCTTGGAATGGCAGGGTCACAAAGTCAGACCTGGAAAGGCAAGAAAGGGGTGGGTTTGACATGGTTGACAGTCCCTGAATTCATCATCTACCCAGCACACCCGAGTGCAGGCGAACAGCTGCAACAAGCCTGACTCAGAGGGAGTCCTTCACCAAACTCAAGCGTCTCTCATACTTTTGAGGCCTGGCCCTTGGGGCTTCTCCCACAGAGCCGCTCTCTAGTTCTGTGTAGCCGAGGCAGGTCATCACGCTTGTCTACATCTGACTGTGAACATAAAGCTAGCAGCAGGAGGGAAGACTCTAGCCCCGTCTGAAGCTGGGTAGAACTGAACCATGCACGCCATGCAGGGGTGACTTGTGGCTGGCCAAGGAGTCCCACTCACCTAATTTGCCGGAGCACGTCGACTTTCACCCTCTTATATCCACCATAGTCCACGTAGCGAATCTCCACCTCATTGGTCTCCTCATAGGAAGCCACTACTTGGGCTCTCCACCAGGCCCCGTCCGCACCAGGGGCAGCGCAGATAACCGTGACTGCAGGGTGGGAGGACAAGTGTGTGGGACACATCTGGCCTAGGGCAGGGCTGTGAGGGCTCCCCTGGTCATTGCTCTCCACCCTCCCGCATCGTCAGAGGCATGCATTTTCTCCGGGAGGAGACAGGGACAACACGAATCCTCCACAAAACCTGTCCCAGAGCCAAAGACAAACAAGAGAAAACCCAGCACGTTGGAAACCCAGCTCAGCACATCCCCAAAGCTGCCCAATAATCCTGAAGGGCCTTCAGTCTGGACCGCTGACTCACAACTATAGCCTAAAACTAGTACAAAACTCAGCAAGGGCCTGCCTTATGTGTGTGTGTGCGGAGGCCGCATATGACCTTAGCGGCCATTCCTCAGGCATTGTGTCGTTCCTCAGATATTAGGCCTTTTTTAAAAAAAAATGCTGGCTGGCCAGTGAACTCCAGTGCTCTGTCTGTCTCTCTCCTCAGTGCTGAGATCACAAGCATATACCACTACACAGATATCATTCATTCATATTCTCTCTCTCTCTCTCTCTCTCTCTTTCTCTCTCTCTCTCTCTCTCTCTCTCTCTCTCTCTCTCTCTCTCCCTCCCTCCCTCCCTCCCTCCCTCCCTCTCCCTCCCTCCCTCTCTCTCATAACTAGAGGAAATCAAATTCACATCCTATGACAAGCATTTCACTGAATTACCTCCCAGCCCCTGGGCCTAAGGAAAGGTCCCAGGGAGACCCAAGCACCTAGGATCTGGTCTATTCGGCCTGACGATGGCTCACACCATCCAGCCTCCGCCTCGGGAAGGCAGGAGCTGGGAAGGGTCAGGTAAGGGCCACAGCAGCACCTCCAGGATCTCCAGTAACCAACTGCACTTGGTCTTGATCCAGGGGCAAAGCCCCAGTGCAGCTGGCTTCCCTTCCACTTCAGTTTGAGCTTGACTTCTAGCTAGATCATTAGAGAATCTGATGAAAATTAAAAATACCTCATTCTTCCAAAGGGGACTGGGGTGGGGCCAGGGGGCGGGGCTACTACAGATGACGTCAAAGCCCACGAGGAGATGGGGAAAATATTTTGCATTTAGCCCCCTGCCCACTGATAAACACAACAAAGGTACCCCAGCCCTGCTCACTTGCTGACTGAGAAAGTCCCTTGTTTCAGAGACAGTGGCCTCACCTGTCATGTGCCAACAACCCAGACCACTGCACAGGAGACAAGTCACACCCGAAATGCCCTACATGACACAGACAGCATATCCACTCTACTTCCTGGTAGGCAAGCCTGGGTACCACCTGGTATCACCCCACTTAGAAGACACAAAGCCCAGTCTGGAGAGGTGGCTCTGGGGTTAGGAGGACATATTGTTCTTGAGAAAGACCTGGGTTTGATTCCTAGTACCAACACAGTGGTTCACAACCATCCACAACTTCAGTTCCAGGGGACCTGAAGCCCTTTCTGACTTCCATGGGCACCAAGCACACAGGTGGTACACATACATACACACAGGCAAAAATACACGTCACATAAAATGAATAAATGTAATCTTTAAAAAAATGTTTAAAAGAAGAGTCCGCCCGTCAAGACATCACTCCAATCTGTATTGCTTTGGCCAGTCAAGCTAACACTGGCTAGCCAGAAAACTGAAACCAGTATAACCCCATAACAGCGCAAGAACTTATGGACGCTGGCACACAAGTCTTTCCCTGGTCCAGACCAAGGGTAACGTGGGCAACCCTCCTTGCCTACATGTCTTGGAGAGTCCTAACCAGGCACCAGGACTCCCCCTGACTCTCTAGGTAGCACTTACTTTCCACTGGGGTGGGCAAGGTGGGGATTCCAGGCTGAGAGTAACAGAGGTACATCTGCTGGTCCAGACTGCGCAGTGCGTGGAAGGTGGGGTGTGTGTGCTGCTGGACAAATAGGTGCCCAGCATTGACCTGGTTGACCACGATGACTTCCACAGTGATACCATCAGGTAGCATGAGCTAGGGGACAGGAAGAGACAGCCAACACTGTTATTCTCGTGTTTATGTCGCAAGGCCCCAGGGCAAGCCCATGAACTGGCATAGCCATCAGGAACATGGCACCCAGATAGTCTGTAGGCTGTTGTACTGTAATACCCAGACCTGCCTTTAGAGGCGATCTCACCTTCAGATAAGATAGGGGAGACCCCTAGCCCAAAATAGGCAGCCAGAGGCCAACTGTATATGCAGTGCGACTGACTCTGTGACAAGGGTCCATCTCCTGGAGCATGCAATCACTCCAGTATGGATATTTTGCGCGCACACGCGCGCATAGCTACAGACAATTGTGAGCTGCAGTGTGAGCACTGAGATTTGAACTAGAAGAGCAAGCAGTGCTCCTAACTGCTGAACATGAGTCTGAAGTCAAGGAAAGCAAGTATGGGAGTGAGCAGTTTGCTCAGAACAACATGCCTAAGAACACTGGTGGGCTGCCTCAGGCCTCTTTGGACCTGCAGTTAACTCTAGAAGAGCACCCAGGAGCCTCAAAAGCCAGGTCCCCTTGTGTCCTAATTACTCCTCTGTGCCTTCTACTTGGCCCCTAGATCGATCGTATCATATCCACCTCCGCCTGTGAGATGGGGTCTGTAGGTGTGTTCATCTGCTAAGGCACTGTACAGCAGGTCCTGCAGAGCTTTCTAAAAGCCCCCTGCCCCGGTACCCTTTTCCCTGCCACTAAGCTATGGGCGACAAAGCAGGGCTCCGCACACAGGAAGGTCTGCACTGCACCTTCAAACCTGGTGACCCAAGAACAAGTCCTTTGACTTCTATGGGACCCCGCAGCCCTGCTGACTTCAAAGTTCCTGGAGTCTCCTCTGCAGTCCCACTGAGCAAGCAGAACACAAGAGAAGGAAACCACCCGCACTAGCTACTCTATTATTTAAGAAGAGAGGCTACAGCCAAGCCTTCTGGGACAACCTCTAACTCAGAAGTGAAGCACAGAGTGGGAGCCACGATATCCCCTAATGCCCAAAGTGAAAGACCCCTGCCTCCACCCCTACAGCACAAGGGTCTCTGGCTGGGGACGACTGAGCTGAAACACCTACCATTCTAAACAAAACCCAAAGGGGCGACTTTCCTGAAGTGGCTGGCCCAGCCCGTCTGAAATGCAGTAAACAGAATGTGGCCCACTTCCAGCAACAGGAGGCCCAAGGAGCACCAGAGGCATGGCTGCTGCAGACAGTACCTTCTCTTCTGCTAACCTCCTGGGCTTCCAGGCTAGGGACTCTGCCTTTACCAACTAAAATCCAGGCAGTTCCCGAGGAAAGGGTCCTTTGCCAGGGCCGCTATCCAGCCCAGCTGACTAGAAGAATGTGCATCTAAGTCGCACACAAATCCTTACTGGCAAACCCTACCCAGGACTCTGGCGCTGGGGAGTGAGTGGCTCTAGGTACAGCCCCAGCATTTCAGAAGGCCCACACCCAGTCAACTAGCTCAGTCCTCTATAGTCAAAAACCTAGAAAAAAGAAAGCATGCCTGGGGGGCAGGAAAGCATGACCTTCCCAGTGGGGTCAAGAGGCCCCGGCTTCTTGCCAGCACTCTATCCTGCCTTCAGGGAACACGCCAGCAGAACTGCGTGGAGGCCAGAGCGGGGAGCGCACACACCCCTCGGCCCGCTTGGCCCGGATGCCAGGAGTCTCTCAACTGGGATACGTTTAGGGAAAGGGTCAAGAATTGAGATCCAGTAGAACATGCTCACCCAAGACGTCATCGGCAAGGAAGGCAGTGCCAGCGAAGGCAGTGGTGGCGCATAGATATTGGTGAGGTTCAGTTCCTTAAACTTCTTCCCAATCAAGTTCAGAGCTTTGTCTACATGGTGCTGAGAGCCTACGGGTAAGGACAGACACACAGCCTACGGGTAAGGACAGAACACACGGCCTCTGTGGGTAGAAGAAAAGTGACAGCAAACACCCAACACCCCCCCCCCCCCCGGGCCTCCTCGGAATCCTCCCGTGCAAGGGTCTCTAAGATGCCAAACGTGTGGCTTTGCTTTAGGAACGAAGTCACGTAAGTCCACTCCCCTCTGGTACCTTTGCCATGCTGACCCATGCTTTGAACACATAAAGAAGCTGGCAGATGGGAAAGGCACAAGTGGACTCAGCCAGAAGGGGCCTATGCACTGTGAGGGAAATGTGGATGACAGGCCCTGGGCCTGTCACTGAGCACCCATCCTTATCCTGGCCAGACAGAGACACGGTGCAGAGGGATAGAGTCTCCCACAAGCACCTGAAACTGGACAGGTCTGACGGGAAGATACCCAGCATGCCCTCCAACTAACTAGAAACCCACAGTTTCTATTTAGAGGCTAAACTTCCAAATGGACAGCTGCAACCAGGGTGCTGCTGCCTTGCATTTCAGGGAGGGGGGGCTGAGCAAAGGGCCACACTGCCACTAACCTTCTATGTGGCAGATCTGGATGTTCTGTGTGTAAGGCAGGGTGGAGATGTAGATCTTGGCACCAGATGTCTGCTTCAGAAAACTCACGTACCGTCCCTGCTTGCCAATCAGTCGACCAACTAAGTGCTTCCAGGGAAAGAGAGAGATGAGGGTGACAGGAACCCAGCTCCTCGAGGCCCGAGGACCCAGGCTCAGTCAAGCCCACACTGTTACTGTCAGCATGTAGTTTTCAGAACTGTTCTAAGCACTTACATTCACTTATAGGACCTATGGTCAGACAACTTTATCATCTTACACATGAAGAGAAACAGGCTGAGACATGCTCCGGAACCCACCCAAGACCACACAACTGCTCAGCAGCTGAAAGGGACAGCCTGGCCTGGGACTCAGCATCTCATCCCAACCATATGGCCCAGACCCAGAATATCACAGCACCCCTCCTACGCGCGCGGGCACACACAGGCTGAATGATCCACTGCTATAAGAGTTGACTCAAATTCTGAACTTCCATCCTTGCCCCTCACTCAGGGCCACAGACAGAGGAACTTGGTTGGACAGTGAAAGCCCGAGAACATGCAACACTCCCACCCTACCACTAACAGCATATACAAGTGCCCAGTGCACCAGAGTTCACGGCAAACAGAAGACGCCAGCCGTAAGCATAATGTAAGACAAGCTCCTCAACAATTCTTAATGACCCCAGCCCTGGAGGGTGGCAAGGGACACGGTCCCTACTCACCCAGGGCCTGCCTCACTATGCCCTCTGTGACCACTGAGGGCAGGATTGATAACAAGGTCACGAGGGAAGGAAACTACCATGGGAGCCAGCAGCCCGGGGTCAGCGGAGGAGTCTTGACCCAAAGTTCAGACTGAGTCTGGTCCCCAGCTCAGCATGGAGCCAAGCGCCCTGGGATTCGGTAGTCTGCCAATTACTTCTGAACCCCGGCGATAAACACTAATAAGTTGTTAAGTTCTAACAGCAAGGGGCTAGAAAACTACTCAGGCGCTGGGGGCTGGTGAAGCACCAGACATTCATACAATGCACAATGCAGTTAAAACAATGTTTTTAAAAACCAGCACGGGAAAATTAAATTGTTAAATATTTAGAAGTATTAATTAAGACACCACAATCTTGGCTTGTTTAGTAATCACAGGGTGTGAGGTGAGGGGAATGAGCGTGCTCACACACACCCGCTCAGGGCTGCCTGCCTGCCTGCCTGCCTGCCTGCGCTTCTGCCCCAGGCTCTCTGGACTTTACAGCAGCTGAGCTCAGCTCAGTCATCTAGTCACCTTTACAGTGAGGAGCAGGGAGGCTCTGGCGCTCACTCCTCCAACTGATGTTTTCTAGCATTCAGGGAAGACCGAGCCCCAACCCACACAGAGCAGCCTGGAGGACCCAGAAAGCAGGGGAGTGAGGGAAGATGGTCTTCCTGTAGCTTCCCAGCTTGGTCCATCTAATGGAATTCGCTGGCATCCTTTAACCCTGGCACTGAGGGAACTTTGAGCTCCCACAGAATCCAGGGTACAGAGAGGTCACTGCCCTTACCTTTGGCACCTCGATCTCCCAGATGATAAGGTCAACCTTCTTAGGGTTGGAGCCTGCCTGGACACTCTGGGGGCTATCGGGCTTGGTAAGCCCGCAACAGCTATCCACTGAATCCATACTGTTCCCGTCAGAACCTGCAGGGGAGGAAGTGACATATATACACACACACACAGACACCAGCTCAGCCGTAACTATCAAAGCTTCCCAAATTTACAATTCTGGGGGGTCCTGCACACATATACCCCTCTGCAAGCTTGGCAGACACCACAGACTAGAAGGCTCAGGCAACCCAATGAAAGGAGGCTTAGCGTACTAAGGCACCTAATTTTAGCCCGTCACTAAACAGTCCTGCTTGCTTATCTGGCAGCCGTGCCTAGCCACAGCTGCTAGGACAGACACACACGTGGTAAGCTAGGAAGAGGTACACTCTATACCCAGGGAGGGGCTTATACAGGGTATATCGGGGAAGGGAGCCAACAAGATGACTCACACATCTACATAGTTCCAGAAGCAAGCCTTGACCTTCTTGTCACAATCACCTTAATCCCTTTCCAAATGTCCCAGCCCCTCAGACCAAGGATCTCTAGTCTCCAAGGACAAGGCTTCGGGGAGAGGGTGTCCTGGGTATGTTGGGCAATCACAGTAAGATAGCCTTCTGAGGGTCCCATTTCTCCGGCCTGCTGAGGGCCTGCTAATCTCTGCCAGGTAAAAACAAAGGCAGGTGGGCCTCCTTCCTTCCCCTTTTGGGACAGGCTTGTGAAGCTCTGAATATGGGATGATTCAAAAGGCCCTTGGTGAGAGAAACCAACGCTTACTCCAAGAGAACAGTGGAGAATGTGACTCTGGAACCAACTTAGGCCACTCAACTCTTCCATAGGACATGACAAAAGGAAGAGGAGAAGGAAGAAGAATAGAAGAAGGAGGAAGAAGAAGAGGAAGAGGAAGAGGAGATCAAATAAACACCAGGGACATCCAGGGCAAGTTAGGAGATACGGCCCTGGCTGAAATACCAAACTCAATGGCCTGAAACACATCACTCCTGTAAGCCTATTTCCCACCTGGTTTCCCCAAACTCAGGACATGATTCTTTTCCAAGCAATCCATACACTGTCTGGATATAAAAGACTATGCCTGCCGGGCGGTGGTGGTGCACCCCTTTAATCCCAGCACTCAGGAGGCAGAGGCAGGTGGATCTCTGAGTTCGAGGCCAGCCTGGTCTACAAAGTGAGTTCCAGGACAGCCAGGACGACACAGAGAAACCCTGTCTCAAAAAAAAAAAAAAAAAAAAGACTATGCCACTCTCCGCCCCTAGACAAGGAAGAGACCTCCAAGGTGATCTCCCTCAAGTGACCTCCCTCAGCACGAGACTTCCGGCAGAGGACACCACCCACCCACACGAGAAAGCAGCACCTTGGGCGGCCATCTTGAAGTAAAATAGGCTGGTGGGGGATTTTACCACAAAGCCCCTAACCTCTGTCCAAGAGAACTAGACTAGCCAATACCTGCGTGTCAGTGGCTCCCAGGAGTAACTCAGAGCCACGCCAGGCCTTGTTCCCAGCCCAGCCCCTTACCTCCGGCCTCTAGGGAAGCACACAAGCAGGGTTAAGGCTAACCTGAAAACACCAGTGTGGCTTGGCACCCGCTGAACACGCCCCAGTCACTACCCCCAGGCTATGACTGATGGGCTACCCTGCCTCCCCACACATTGATTAAGGTCTCTTCTCTAGAGCTATGCTCAGAAGCCTCAGGCATCCACACAGCTACAAACCTGAGGGGCTCATTCATTACAATAATGGGCACCAGACAAATAGAAAACTCTTTATTCTTTATTCTTAAAATATTTTTAAAAGCCTTCCTTTTTGCCCATTTTAAGATGCAGATCTATCTTTCTTTCTTTCTTTCTTTTATTTTTTAATTTAACTTTATTTTTTTTATTTTTTATTTTTTTGGTTTTTTGAGGCAGGGTTTCTCTGTGTAGCCCTGGCTGTCCTGGAACTCACTCTGTAGACCAGGCTGGCCTTGAACTCAGAAATCCGCCTGCCTCTGCCTCCCGAGTGCTGGGATTAAAGGCGTGCGCCACCGCGCCCGATCATTCTTTTTTTTAATCTTAGCCTTTTAGCACTATAGCATAAGATGTATAATACATTATCTGGCCTCCACAGTTACAATGGGCAGAAAGAAGGCACTTCCTTTTAGAGGTATGTTAAGTCACCATGGTCTCAAGTCTCAAGCAACAGCATCTTGGGTGTAAAAATCCCGACGTGTGGTACCCCCACCCCAGATTCTAATGACAATAGTAAAACACCCGAGACAAATGCCCAAGCTTCCTGGACGAAACCGGTTGGGAACACTCCGGGCCAAACAAGCCATGACCTGCTTGGAGGTCACTAGGAGAGAACACACCCCGGGGAGCTGCAAAGCAGGGTCAGGAGCTGCTGCTGACCTGTAAGTTAGCGGTCTGAACTGTCTACGCTGGCTGGGGTCAGCACTCGAAAAACCCAGTGCACCCTCCGTTACCAAAGTGCCCTCTTTCCTGGGGTGGAGCTGCAACTGCACAGAGAAAGGACGGCTGAGGCTCTGCAAAGGAGGCGATCACAGCAACAACCGCAGACAGCTCGAGCCTCCCACCAGCGCTCGAAGCTGCGGCTGTCCTGGGTGAACTTACCCTTCGAGGGCTTCTGAGGAGAGCAGGTGGAGACACGGAACAAGCACATAAGTAAAGGAAGTCGGCCGTTAAGAGATGCTCACCCATTCCTGGCACTTGGGAGGGACCACTAAGGAGGCCCCAAAGGCCCCTCCAAGGGCATGTGTCCAAAGGAGAAGAGGCACTAAGGCTGACTGGTGGACCCAACAGACGTGGTCCCTTCTAAAGGTCTGGGGAGGTTCCCTGGCTAGTGAACCCACGGACAACTCTCATAGCCATTAGGGTCTCATGTGATCACCTGACTTCTCGGGTATCCATCTGTACGGGTGGCTGGATAACACAGAGATGGGCAGCATTGTTTTGTTGCACGAGTGGCAGAAGGTAAGGGTGGCCAGTAGCTTGTTGCCTTCTAGCAAATAATGGGACCCCTCCCAGATTCACCAAGAAAGCACCCCAAGACCTTCCTACCTCCTGAGTGATCTGCTTCTGTATCCATGGTCCATCCATCCTCGGTCCCTAAGTCTGACAGCTCCTCCTTCAGCACCCCGTTGCTGAAGGGCTGAGTACTGACTGGCAGTGGTGGGGTGATAGCTTTGTCTCCGGAGCTTGAGATGGTCTCTGTGCAAGAGTCTTCAAGCCCCGAAGTACTGACAGGATCTGAGCACTGCCCCAAGGAGCTAACTGAAAGGACACTCTGGCTGTTGTTGGCCATACAGGCGACAAAGTTGTCATCACCTCTCGGGTTACTTGCCCCCTCCAGAGACTGCCTCTGGGGGGTGACTGGCGGTGGGCAGGGAGCCAGGGAGATGTGATGTGCAGAGTTCTTTGGCTTCTGGTCCTTGGTGGGGCCTGACAGAGGGCTGCTGAGACAGCTTACATAGGTCTTTGGTGGCAGAGCTTCTGCTGAAGGGCTGGCAGTGGCACCTGTTCTGGTGGAAGCAGGATCTGAGGTGTCTTGTCCCAAGCTAGTTTCCTGGCTGGCTGGAACACAGCTCTCCTCCTTCCCCTTAGGCTGAGTGGCCGAGATTGGGTGCACTTGTGCCACAGTCTTGCCCACTGTGGTGGCCCGCAACTCTTCAGTTGCTTCCAAGATCACCTGGGAGATGAGCTGGAAGGCAGCCTGCTTAATCTGGTCATTTTCAGGCACGGTCTCGTCTTTGTCCAGCTCTCCAGCCAGGTCTCTATCCGAAGTATTGCTGCTACCTTTGACCTGGGGTTCCAACGCATCCTCGTCCTTAACCGGCTCTGAGTGAACTGGCTCCACAAAGCTACTCGGCAACTTCCCAACAATATATTCTTCCTTCTTTAAAAGTTCAGCTACCTGTGGGGGGCCATGGCTCACCTCTTCTCCCTCACCTCCCCCGGGGGCCAGGATTGGAAACTCACTCTTCTCCACTTCTGAGACACACTCCTGGGACAATAGGCCTTCCTCAGATACATTTTCCCCCAACACAGCATCTCCAGTCCCCTCTGTCCCACCTGTCTCTCTCGCTTTCTCTCCAGAGGCCGCATACGGGCTTGGCCAGCCTCTTCCAGGAGTCTTGCCCAGTGCGGACTCCTGCTTACACCTTTCCACTGCTTCATAGGGGAAGGACGCATCCTTTGGGAGAAGCGGACATCCAAGAGGAATAGATTTGGCTTTGTCCCCCATCAGGGAGAGTTCCACTTTGGCGATCTCATCTCTGCACGGTCCTGGCTGCGACCTCGTGTCTGCAACGCTGGGGAGGTTGCCTGAGGACTCTGATCTTCGTCGAACCTGGCGAGTCCTCGGCAAGGCCAGGGGCTCTGTAGAAGGCTTGTCCACAGAGCGCTGCTCTTCCCTTCCAGGAGGCTGTGTGACAGTGGGGGCCACAGACAGAACTCCAGGACAGGCCTCTTCACTGAGCCGTCGGTCCTTGATGGCAGGGCCAACCTTCAGTGTCTCCACCTGCTTATCACTGCTGCTGAGCCGATCTTTTTTACGAGAGAAAAACCACCACCAGCCAAGGAGGGCCAGCATTCCGGGCAACGCCAAGGGGAAGAGCGAACGCAACTGGATTGCCATCTTGGAGTCAGTCGATGTGAAGTAGCTACACCTAGGAAAGTAGGAAGAGAAAAGGAGGTATTACAGAAGCCAATGAAGAGTGTAGTACGCTGGGCATGGTGATGGTCCCCTTTAGTCCCAGCACTTGGGAAGCAGCGGTGGGTGGATCTACGAAGTCAAGGTGTGCACAGGGTGGGTTCCAGACCAGCCAGGGCTACATAATGAGATTCTGTTCCAAAACACAGTACAGACAAAACTAATGTGGGGGTACAGGAACCGCATGTACACTGACACGACACAGGGGTCTGTGTATGGTTGCAGAGAGTCACAATGTAAACACCCCAGCACACCCCGGCTGGCTCTGGGGTTCAGCAAGGTCAGAAACCCTGCTGTGGAGCTCCTGTGTCTCGTCTGGAAGAGTGGACTACAGACCAAAGCTGCTGATCACACCTGCCCCAGTACCTGCTCCAAGTACAGCCCCCCTGAATCACACTGGTCCTTTAACAAGTTCCCCAGGAAAAGTCTAAGCACACCACAGTCAGGAGGAATCCTGACACCAGGAGACCTAGCTACCCCAAAATGAACGGCATGACAGGAGCGTAGACAGAGGAGGTCATTCCAGAAAGCCCTTGCAGCTGTGAAGACGGACATCCTTCACTAATATCCAAAGGCAGAGAAGCAAGATGGCTATGAGCAGTGGCCAGGGATCGGGTGCTTTGTAGACACCCTGTGGAAGGTAGAAACCTTTCATGATGCTACCTGTGGCTTCGGATTCAAGCAGGATCTCCAGCGTCTTCATTCTCAACCTACCCATTCTTCACTACTCCAGTGACTACATAACTCAACGTAGTGCAGCTGAGGAATGGGAGCCTGGCAGCCGACCTACTACCAGGCGACCGGTCCATGGGGAAGACGCAACTGAGTCAGGAAGGCGGTGTCCCATGCTACCTTTTCAGAGTAAGAGCCCAGGAAACCTGACGCCTGCCCTATGATCCGGCAATTCCACAAAAGCAAAAATAACTGTGCCTAGGCAAAGGCGCCTAAGAACCCCCACCAAGGTTATCGTTTGAAACAAAGTTAGGATGAGCCTTTTTCAGAGCAATGGCTGGTAAATACACTTGTACAGTCGGCACGCCGAGGCTGTACCAGTGTTACAGATATTGTGCACTGACAGAAAACACTGTAGTGAAGAAACCGAAAGCCATGTGGGGAGACTTGACTTGGACTAAGCCCTCGGCTGGGGGGAAAGGGCAGTTTCTGCAAATTGATTTCGCATAGTCAAATATGAACGCTTATATCACTAGAGTGGTCTTTTAGTAGATTCTATCTATAATCAGAGAGCTGCCTTAGAGTTGTAGTTTTCCAACTTGGATCTACATAGATCACTGAGGAAGCATTTTCGTAAGATTCACCTATGTTTTGCCTGAATATATGTACTATACGTGCCCTCAGAGGTCAGGAGGCATCAGATCCCTTGGAACTTGGCTGGTTGAGTCACCTGTGGGTGCCAGGAATCAAACTCAGGCCTCAGACAAGAGCAGCAAGTGTCCCTAACCACTGAGCCACCTCGCCAGCCCCCTCACCAAGGAAGATTATTTTGTTTTACTGGCAACCCAGGCTGGCCTTGAACTTTAAGTTCTCTTGCTTCAGCCTCTCAAATACAGTGATTGCCACTGGGGTTACAAGCGTGAGTCACCACACCCAGATGCTGAGGAAGCTTTCCTGAGCCCAAGGCCAATGTGGCCCTCAAACCAATTAAATCAGAACCCAAGGGGCAAGATTTAACACCAGGCGTGGTTTGTTTTAAACCCAGGTATTCAGCCAGGTTTGAGAACCTCTCATCTGCAGCATCCTACACACAGCAACAGAATCAGTAAGACTCACTGGGTCTGTGCTCAGTGCCATCCACAGAAAAGAACAAAAGCAACTTGAGACCGTTAAGGAGTAAGTCCGCATGCCTGGAACAGGGCAGGAACCCACAGCCTAGAGTCGGGAAAGCACTGCCCAGCAGGCAAAAGATTACAGGAAGTGGCCATAAATTTCTGTCTCCTTACTAACTTGAAAATCCCTTCCCCAGCAAGACTCAAATTTGTGATTCCTAGAGAACTGTAGAAGTCCTCTGGACTCAGGGGGGAAAAAAAAAAGAATTGGTAGAATGGGATACATAAAAACAACAAAACAAACAACCCACAATCTCTCCAACAGAGAGCAGCAGCTATCCCTTCTAATATGCTAGGGCCACGACCACAGTCATGTGTGTGATGGATAGCTTGGTACCTAAAACAAAAATGGCTTCCAGTTCAGCTTTGAGCAATTCTGCCCTTTGAAACTAAACCAACGCCCACAGTCCCACCCTCTACCTCAGTTATAGGTCACCCCACTCTATCTCCCCAAACCCCTGAAGCATCCCAACAGCATGCTCTCTAGTCTGCTTTAGTCCAGTACCTGGCCAATCCGCAATGTCCTGAGGCCCAGGCCAACCAAGCCAATGGCCTCCTCCCACCACTTCACCAGCTGTCCCACCCAAAGCTCAGACACAACCCTGAGAAGAACCAGCAGTCCTGCCACTCTGAGCATATATCCCGGCTTATCACCACCACTGTCTACCTAAGCCTCCCTGTTAATTTGTTCCCCAGAGACTGGGACTCCAAGTCTCACCCCTACTCAGTGCAAATCAGTCTGTTGTAGAGGCTTCGTCAGTTGAAGAAGGAAACAGTGGTAGTGACATTTCCCAGACAGACTTCCTGTCTTGTGCCAATCAGCCTCCTAGGGGGTGATGAACACTGCTAACCTGGGACCAGCCAACACAAGGAACCTAGAAGAGACTCACAGTGCCCACTGCTCCACAGCCCAATCTGAGCTGGGTCTAAAGACCCACTACTGAGGCGGCTCAGGACAAAGCCCCTCTTTCCAGGACTGTTTCCAGACAAAGCCAAGGTCTGAGTGAGGGAGTTCCCCAACAGCCCTGTAGAGGGCAGGATTTGTTTGTCCCCTGCTTCCAAGACAATGGGTGAGATTAGAGGCAGCAGCTATTCTCTCCCCAGAGGGCAGCCCCTGGACCAGCAGCTACAGGGAACACAAAGGATTTGAATGCAATGCACCAGGCCTAGGAGTGTCATCATCTTAAGGGATCCGGTGCCAAGGGGCACCCACAGGGGCTCTCCGAGGCACCTGATGCCTCTCCACCCCACTCTACTTCCTACCATCCAGGAAACAAATAGCCCACTTCTTCCTCACCCCAGGCAGTCTCATGTCAGCCACCCAACCCCAGACTTAAATGGTCTGACAGGTCAGTAGAGGTGGGAAATGATGCACCAACCTGCTGTGTGTGCCCGAACCTGCACACACACACACACACATACACACACCCTTCATCCTCACAAGGGCTTCCCACAAAGGCAAAGCTAGCTAGTTGCTCTTTGTCCTAAACACTTGGATTTTAAACTTGAACTTCCCAAGTTGTGAGTGGACCGAACACTACAGGTCCCAAAGGCCCCAGCACTCTATACCCACATGCTAACCAGAAACTCTTCCGAGACCAGTTTCTGGTCCCCAGAAGCAGGCTGCCTGCAATCGGGGAAAGCCCCACACAAGGATACTTCGGAGCCCTGCTCCAGGCTGGTGAGGAGGACACTCAGCTATTTTGAATCTGCTGGAATTAAACTCCTGCCTGCGTATTTTTAGCAGGTCCGTTTGCCCAGGAATAGATGCACACTGGCTGGCAGCCAAGCGGTCACACAGAGCAGAAAGCAGGCACGTGCTACATCAGGCAGCCCTTTGCATGCATCTGTTCACTCCAGGTTCTAGAAGGATCCCTTCTCTTTCCACAAGTACCTGTGGCTTCTCAGAAGGCCCTCTGGAGAAGTAATGGCCTCAACTCCCCAGCCAGCTGACAAACCTGTAACCCAAGTCTAGAGCCTTCTAAACAAGAAAATAATCCCCGGGAGTGGCACGAAACAGTGTTGGTCCTAGTGACCAAATCAGTTTTGGCTGCAGTTACTGGGAAAAGGGCTGCATGTAATTGACAGGAAAGTCAATCATAAAAACAACAGCTTAGAGGCCAAGAGCCCAAGTCCACTCTAGGCTTGGCCCTGATAGGGGGAGGATGTGTTCTGGACAGCTGTTCACACACCCTCTCTGTCAGAACTAGAACATTCCCCCATTATCCCAGGTATGACCACCGGGGGAGTGTGTGCCCCAGCCACTCCACCTCCAGAGCAAAGCACAGCTAGCTCTTGATAAATGTGCCTTCCCTTCAAGGGTCTTCCCCTGGGCAGGCGATCAGAGCCAAGCCCAGCAGTCCTGCAGGCTCTCCTGTACTTCTGTGTGGAGAACAGATGCAGCCTTGCTGGCCTCCATAGGAAGTTCCTTGGCGTGGGAGTTAAGGAAAGAAGAACATACAATTGTGGTTCCCTGCCTGGCAGCGAGAGAAAGAGCCTCTAGTTTCTGTCCACAGCGGTTTCTGAGCTCTCAGCTCTGCTGCTCCTAAGGAGCAGATGATCTACCAGAAGACTGTCTCGGAGACACTCTCTCTCTCTCTCTCTCTCTCTCTCTCTCTCTCTCTCTCTCTCTCTCTCTCACACACACACACACAGACACTCTCTCTCTCTCTCTCTCTCTCTCTCTCTCTCTCTCTCTCTCTCTCTCTCTCTCTCACACACACACACACACACACACACACACACACACACACACACACACCTACACACCTACACAAGTCTCGGTGGAGCCCAGAAAAACTTTTTCAAAGATCTGGATTAGGACTGG
This sequence comes from Mus musculus, assembly GCF_000001635.26. Lineage (NCBI taxonomy): Eukaryota > Metazoa > Chordata > Mammalia > Rodentia > Muridae > Mus > Mus musculus. Next base: position 1,995,862 of record NT_187003.1, read on the forward strand.
ATAGATGAGCCGGGCGTGGTGGCACACGCCTTTAATCCCAGCACTCAGGAGGCAGAGGCAGGTGAATTTCTGAGTTCGAGGCCAGCCTGGTCTACAGAGTGAGTTCCAGGACAGCCAGGGCTGCACAGAGAAACCCTGTCTGGAAAAACCAAAAAAAAAAAAAAAAAAAAAAAAAAAAAAGGACTGGAGAGATGGCTCAGTAGTGAAGGGTACTTCTGCTCTTCCAGAGGACATGGGTTCATTTCCCAGGACACATAAGGAAGTGTATAGCCATCAGTTCCAGGAGATGACCCCCCCCCCTTTCTGGCCTGCCTAGGTACCAGGCACACATGCAGTGCTCATACATATATATTCAGGCAAAAGCTCATCTCATACACATAAAATAAAAATAAGCTAATCTTTAAGGCAAGGATTTCTATAGGCTGCTACAGATACAGGGGAGAGGTGACCTTTTTATGGTTCTGATGTTTTTAAGGGTAGGAGAGGGGAGCAAAGTCCCTGGGCAGAGCCTGAAGGTGTCCTAGGAGCTGACCTAAAGAGCTGGCGAGAAGGCCTGGCAGTCTCGTCAAGTGGGGCAGATCACCAGAGGTAACGGCTGACTGCGGCGATCCCCATGTGATTTCTGGCCAACACTGGCAGTCAGGCACTTAGCCATAGGAGGTTACTGAGCACTGAAGTATGACAAATGCGACTGAAAAACCTCAATGTCTAGTCTTATGTAAAGTCAGTTTAAATATCCACACGCTGGTGGCGACAGCTTGGGTGACAGCAAGTACTAGAAGGTTTCCCCAGAAAATCCCAGGACATGAGAGGTCCTGCCCAGCACCAACCTTGCTGGCAGAGTGCAGTTCTGCCACTGAAGCTGGGGGTGATGGTGAGCCTGGGCCACTCTCCCGCGGCAGCATGGCTGAGGCCCAGGGTCACAGAGATGGAGCCATGCCTCAGGCCCGCTGGTCTTAGCCTAGCCCGGGTGTTCCCTTCATCCCTGGGGGTCTGAGCAAGCTGACTCATGCGAGCACCATCAGGATTCCGTGTTAGCTCATAATGGGCTGGCTGGCCCGCCCAAGGTTAGCCCTACACCTCTATTGTGATGGCCTTACAGGGCAGCAAGCCAGCCAGTGCAGGCATGTAGACTGGCAGACAAGACAGACAGATTCACCCTAGGGTAACTAACTCCTTGCACAGGTACAGATGAGCCATCTCCCCAACCAACACCCTGGAACACTTTCTCAGCCTGCTCCACAGCAGGAGGGCAGAAGCTCAAGACCCGCTTGGTGAAACTTCTCTGGCCAAAAAGGAAAGCTAAGGTCTAGAACTGAGAGGCCCAGGTAAGACGAGCTGGAAACTAAAACTCCCATTCTAAGCATGGGATCTTCCTTGCCAGCCCAATCAGTAGTTAACTAACTTCCAGCTTAAAGAATCTGGTTAAAAGGGCTTAGCTGTTGAGAGCACTGGCTGCCCTTACATAGGACCTGGGTTCAATTCTCACTACCCACACCGTGGCTCAAAACCTTCTTAGACTGGAGTCCCAGAGACTCTGATGCCCTCTTCTGTCTCCTGAAGGCACTGTATCCACGTGGTGCATATACACACATGCAGATAAAATACCTACACACATAAAATTAAAAACCCTTGGTAACACAAAGGAACCAACCAACCAATCAGGAACAGAGTGTCCACCTCTCCTTGCAGACAGGCCCAGCGCCTCAGTCCTTTCTAGTGATGCAAGAAAGCAAACTCCTACAGTGGTCTCCCCAGTTACTTCATCTCAGGTAGGGGTGTGGTTTGGGGGTTTTGTTTGTTTGTTTTAAGCACAACCATTTATTGTTATTGTTGTTTTTTAGTATTTTTTTTCAAGACAATGTTTCTCTGTGTAGCCCTAGCTGTCCTATAGACCAGGCTGTCCTGGAACTCAGACATCCACCTCTGCCTCTCTAATGCTAGGATCAAAGGTATGCACCACCATGCCTTGCACGGGGTGTGGTTTTTGAAAAGTCTGAAGGCTGTGTCCAGTCCCTCCTGGCCCCCATCTTGGTCTCTTCATTATTGCCTGGTTTTACGAGAGAATTCTGTCAGGCTCTAGGGGGTGATTACAAAGCAGATTCAGGAATGCACTCCTGGGTACATGGAGTTCTCACCTCACCACAGAAGGCACCACACAGGCCTGCTCCAAAGATATGAGCAGTGATCTGACAACAGGCTTGCTTAAAAGACAGGAGGATCACGAGTTAGAGGCCCTGTCTCAAGACCAAGCAAATAAAAACCAAATGGTATGTGGCTTCACAAGAGGTAAGTAAGGAAAGATATTGATGTGTGGCTAACGATGCCAGCAACGGAGAAATCACAAAGGCAGAAGAGAAAAACTCTATTCAATAAATATGTATTGACAAGTCCAAGTACCAGGCAGGGTAGGGCAGAAATGAGTGAGAAGCTCTGAACCTTCCACAACATTTTTGGAGGTGAATACCCGTGACCTCTTCCCTAGTGAGCTGCTCTGCTGCCCACGCTGCCAAGGACTGGTCCAAGGGGCAGAGGAAAAAAAAAAAAAATGTCTGGTGGTTGGAGGAATGAGCAGAAAACAGAGTACCATTTCCCCAAACATGGATGCTCCAGTTCCTTGTGCAAGGATAAGAGGCCTTTAGACTGTGTGCTGAAGAGCCAAGCATACTTGGGCTACACTCAGTGACCACTGTCTCCACCACCTGGGGGTTCAAATCCAGGTGTCGTCTCCTTCACAACTTCCAAAAGGTAAAGCCTTCTGTTAGCTTGGGAGAAGGAACCTCCTGGCTTGGTTGTCCTTGCTGAATAGTCCTGTGTTCAGTCACATATCCCCTAATGCGCACTCTCAAAGGGACCTGCTCTCCTGCACATATCAGCATGCTTGATAGCTACCCACCTCTGCACGCACACACTCGCAGCAAGGTACTGGAGGACATGTTCTCCCAAGACAATGGAGTGAATCTAGAAAGGAGGGGAGTCTCTGTAGGCATGTTGTTATTGTGTGTTGTGTAAAGAGTATCCTTGTGTTACTCAAGTGCTGACTTCCGGGCCCCCATATCTGGTAGCAATTTTTATTCTAAGAATCTCCTGCTTCAATATTGTGTTAACATTGCTCCCCAATTATTCTCTGAATAGTCAATAAAGCTAGCTGATCAGCCAATGACTGAGCCAATAGGGCTGATCTCTTTCTCCCAGAGGGGAGGGAGGGGGGGGGGGAGTCCAGGAGGCATCATGAGAAAAGACCTGGAGCCCAGAGAGTCAGATCAGTACTAAAATGCAAATATCTCTGGGATTTTGGCTGGGAGGTAGCCGGATCAGTTTAGAAGAAGTCATACTGCTGTTCGGCTGTTGTGCCCTTAAAGCTTGTTAAATAAATATAATAGTCCAGTCTCAATTATTTGGGAGCTAGCTGGGTTAAAAGTGCAACAGGTATCACATCCAAGGAACACATCAGACAGAGAAAATCCCCAGGAGGAAGAGGAGGCAGAGCCAACAGAAAGGGATAGATCTGCAGAGCAAAGTGGAACTCTTAGAAGGAGCTGGGATGCGGAACCACAAAAGCCTCTCCACCAATGGCATGATGCCTGCCATAATGACAGAGGCTAGGGAGGAGTGGGAACTAGGAAAGACACAGAAAAGTATAGAAAGGGGGTCTGAGGGGCGAGGATGGCGAACACCAGACCAGGGTGGGGGGTGGGGGGACAGACAAAATTATATCTATAACCTGAGAGCTCTGTAGACACAGATAATGTTTATGAATAGCAACCTTCAAATTACGCTACCTCTATATTGAGAAACTGAGGAAGAAGGTGTAGGGATGAGCAGACATTTACAGTAGAAAACCAGATAGTGTTTTCTGAAGAACAGAAGGAGGAAGAGGAGGAGAAGATAGAGAAAAGCAAGCAATCTCGAAGACTGGAAACAGATGAAAGTCGGCTGACAGGACAGCGAGAAAGCACAAGCAGTGTCAAGCATGTATTGCTCTTACAGAAGACGTGAGTTCAGGTCCCAGCCCCCCACACTAGGTGGCTCACAACCACCTGTGAGTCCAGCTCTAGGAAATACAATCCCTCTGTCCTCTTTAGGTGCCTTCATACATGGCAGGCAGGCGCACACAGGAGCACACACACACAATTAAAAATAGGTAAGGGGGCTGGAGAAATGGCTCAGCAGTTATGAGCACTGTATGCTCTTCCAGAAGACCTGGGTTCAATTCCCAGCACCCACATGGCAGCTCACAACTGTCTGTAACTCCTGTTCCAGGGGAATCAGACACCCTCATGCATAAACGTGCAAGCAAAACACTAATGTATATAAAATAAAAATAAATAAAATATTAGAAATATATTCCTTTTAAAAAGAGAGACAAGAGACAGGCGGTGGTGGCGCACGCCTTTAATCCCAGCACTTGGGAGGCAGAGGCAGGCGGATTTCTGAGTTCGAGGCCAGCCTGGTCTACAAAGTGAGTTCCAGGACAGCCATGGCTTTACAGAGAAACCCTGTCTCGAAAAAAAAAAAAAAAAAAAAAAAAAAAGAGAGAGAGACAGGAAAAGGAAGGAAGGAAGAAATGTTCCCGGTAGCTTCCAGGATGTTCTAATGGAGCAAAGGACTGTTTGGGGAACCAAACCCAGGTTTGCCAGGTGGATTCTAGGCGAGCCCTGAGTCATACAGCCCCTGCAAAGAACTGTCTTTTCAAATTTGAACATAATCAAAACCTCAGTGTAGCCTGCCAAGGCACTGGGTCCAACCCCCAGAACAACAGATAAGCAAACCTCTTTCCATAGGCAGTGCTGACTGTTGATCTGGGGTTTGGGTTTTGAGACAGGTTTTCATTATGTAGCTCAAGCTGACTTGACATCTCTAAAGCATAACCTTCCTGCCTCAGCCTCCCAAGCCCTGGGATTCCATGCACACGCCAGAGTGCCCAGCCAAAACTCCCCACAAAGGATACTCTATTACCACAGTATGTCGTTCCTGCTACCCAAGGTAAACATGTAGTGGTGTCAACTCGCACAAACAGGTAATGCTCTTCTCTGAGAACTGGTGGCAACTTTGCTTCAGATACCCCTGAAACTAACACAGTGAAAAATCAAGAAGAGAACGCGCTCACCAATAGAGCTTTGGGGAACCATGGCAGCAGGCTCTCCAATGCTAAGGTAGCAGGACCCATCATTTAATAAAGGTATCAATACCTACTGCGAGCTAGTACCATGGGGGCTGGGGACTCAAACTTCAGGTAATAAGACAATGCAATGAAGAACTTAATGTAATATGCCTGTAGTCTCTGAACTGGTTGAGAGCACAGACAAAGCCCTAAGGCACCCCTGGCACATTCCCCATGCATGTAAAAGTAATGGGAGGGTTAACAAATGCTTTTCTGTGGGCCCTGCGGTTGAGATGAAAAGGGCTATGGAGAATATATATGGGATGGGAAGCTGTATGCAAAAGTGTGAGAGAACGCCTCCTGGAAGAAGGGCTGTCAGCATCTCAGAGCTCAACAGTGGGAGCCATGCCAGGATGAAGGTGGCACAGAGAGGGAGAGAAAAGACCCAGGCAGAGAAAACGACCCAAGTCCTCGGGGCCAGAACAAGCTCAGCTAGCTCAAGGGACAGCAAGGAGAGGCCAAAAAGGGGTCAGAGGAATGGCTGGCTCCACATCCCCCACAGAAGCTAAACTCCAGGAATCACGGGACTCAGAAACATACTGGAACATCCTTCCAGAGAGGGACCACTGTCCTCAAGTGTCAAGGAGCTTTGTTCTTAACTCATAAGGTGCCTCCAGAATCTTTTCCAAAATCATGACACCCCTGGCTAGAAACATAACAGGTATGCTTTGTGGGTAAACCAGTTAATTATTTTTACCCGGAACCTCGGCAAACATGCTTGCCAGGAAGTCCTGAAACCACACTACATATTAGCTTAGAGCCACTGCTGGACCAGTATCCTTACTCCTACCCCTCAAGCTGGGTCTAGCCCACTAAAGGGTCCAGCCCCTAGTGGGAGGTGCACCTACACACAGTACACACACCCTCACATAAGCCCTCACTACTACTATGAATCAGATCTTGCAACAACAACCCTGCTTTCCAGCCAACATAAACCATAGGCCACAGAGGGCCTTATATGGCTTGAAGCTTTCTTAATCAGAAACAGATAGATGGGCTGGAGCTGGCAGCTGAGTTAGGGGAAGGAGGAAGGGGGAGAGTGGAGAGAAAGGGATGAGGACCAGGCAAACTTGTCAAACTCCTTTTTCATCCCTCTTCCGCCTCATTGGCTTCCTCCCAGCAAAAAAATTCCTAGTGGGGGTAGGAGGTGTGGGATGCAGATGTAACTCAGAGGTAGAATCTAGCATGCACAAGTTCTTGAGTTACACACACACACACACACACACACACAGACACCCCTATCTACCTACCTACCCTCCTACCTAGAGCCACTTTGTCCCCTCCTGTGTTGGTATTTTGATGAAAGCCAGAAGACACCAGTAACTGGACTGCCAGTCAACACATAGTTTCTTCAGACCTTTTTTTGCTACTTTGTGGCCAGCCCTTAGGTTTGGGCAACTTCACCAAACAGGCAGGGACAGGAGTGGACGTTAATATGTTTTTCCGGAAAATTAGCTAATGCGACAAGGGATCCTCATTTCCTAGTACTTGGTCCAGCTCCCTAGCTCACTGCTGGTCTCAGTCACATGCCTGCCTGGCCCTGTTCTGAACTGAACTCAGAATAGAAAAGGCCACCTTGGAGACCTCCCGAGCAAAAGCGGCTACAGCAGTTCCTAAGGCCGCTCTTGTCTCCTCCATCCCCTGGTTAGGTAGCAGTGGCCCCCCTCCAAGGACCTGTCCTGGACCCTTGCAGCCACATGCACTTGACTCCCCTGAAGGATGCCACCTGCTAAAAATAACCACAAGCTTGGTGGAGTGGGTGACACCAAAGCCAAAGGACAAAGCCAGGGAGGTTATTCTCAAGAGCTGGTCTCTCTCCAGGGCAGCTGGACAAGCTGGGGTCACTGCCTGGCCTCTGCTCCAGTGACAAGGAAGAGATGAACAGCAGGCAAGAGCTAAGAGCTGCCTCCAAATGGAGTGCTCTCTCATCCCCACAAAGGCACAGCCGGACCAAGGCTGAGAAGACAAGGGTCTGGGGGCTGCCTGGCCAGATCTTTGCAGTCTCCTCCTCTCTTGGGTAGCAGCCTGCTGAGTCCAGGGGATGGTCTCATGACCTCCATGTGAGGTCTGACAGGCAATGTTATTATTAGAAATCTTGAGTGACTTCAAGGTTGTCTTGAAACCTGCTCAGTTTCCCAGCCCTGAGGGATTTCTTATTCAGTAATTACTTGTGCATTTCAAAGGTGCACTTCCCTAATGGTGACAGGGCTTTGTAAAGAGTTAAAAGAGTAAGATCTGAACTTCAGTATCCTGTGAAATGCGATCCAAATAGCTCCACAGGGTTGTAACGAGGCTTAAATAACTCAGATACACTTAACAGACTCAGTCTGTAGGATCAACTTTTTAATTCTTGAACACCCCAGTTTCATATTGTAGCTGAAGAGGGAGTGATAACAGAGCAGGCCAGTATATGGGGAAGTAGAAGATACACCATCCCAGATCCAAAAGCAGATCAGCCCATCCAGTGTTCTGGAAGTCACCTTATTTATCTTATTTGGGGTCTCAGTTTTAACTAGAGATACTTAACCTCCTCAGAGACAAAAGGATAAAAACAATGTTGTTTAAAAAATAAAACAAAGCCGGGCGTGGTGGTGCACACCTTTAATCCCAGCACTCGGGAGGCAGAGGCAGGTGGATTTCTGAGTTCGAGGCCAGCCTGGTCTACAGAGTGAGTTCCAGGACAGCCAGAGCTAAAAGAGAAACTCTGTCTCGAAAAACCAAAAAAACAAAAAAAACAAAAAAAAAAACAAAACAAAACAAACCAAACCCCAGCTAGGTAGATGCAGTGGTATCTACCTGTAGTCTTAGGTACTTGGGAAGCTGAGGGAGAATCCTTGAGCCCCGGAGCCTGGGACCAACCATGACAACACAGTAAGACCCCATTTCAATCAATCAATCAATCAGTCAATCAATCAATTTGGAGTATAGTAACAGGTACGCAAAATGTAGACTGAGGCATCAAGTTCAAGGCTACTTTGGCAAGGTCCAAACAAAGCAGACCCAGGACCAGACTGTTGCGTCAACCGTTTCTTCCTTCTGGTGTCTGAAGACAGCTACAGGGTACTATGTATAATAATAAATAAATATTTGGGCCAGAACAAGCAGAGACTGAGTGAGTGGAGTTGACCAGAGCGAGCAAAGGTTCTAAAAATTCAGAAGGCTCACAACCATCTGTACAGCTACAGTGTACTCACATACATAAAATAAATCTTAGCCGGGCATGGTGGCGCACGCCTTTAATCCCAGCACTTGGGAGACAGAGGCAGAGGTAGGCGGATTTCTGAGTTCAAGGCCAGCCTGGTCTACAAAGTGAGTTCCAGGACAGCCAGGGCTACACAGAGAAACCCTGTCTCAAAAAACCAAACCAAAACAACAACAACAAAAAAAACAAACATTCCATCCTGCAGGGGAACCACTTAAACAAGGAGGAAAACTACTAAAATTAGCTAAGAACTCCCTGAAACTGAACAGATTCACTAGGCTCCTCCTTGCCAGAGTAAACTATAAAAGCTGAAAGTCCCTCTCAGAGGGAAAAGTGAGCCACAAGGAAGACAGAGAGGAGAGCTGCAAAGACTCAGACCAGAACAGCAGCCTAGAAGAATACCAGCCATGCTGCCTGGAAGAGGTGTAGACCAAAGAGAGTCGCTGGGAAAGGATCTCTCCAACCTGTTGAGCTGCCTGCAGGCTGGGCAGTGACTTCCAAGTTCCCAGCTCGGAGCTGTGACCCATGCTGGGGTGGGCCGTGGTGATGCAGCTGTCTTTGAGTCATTTCTGCTCCTGTAAGTAACCCCTCCCCCATATTCCTATAAGTAACGCCCGTAAGACTCATTGGTTCATTAAGCTGGACTTTGGTGGTATACACATTGGTCTGTCATGTGATCCCTAACTGGGGTGAGTAGACGTGTGTCGCATCTCCCCGGGAAGTTTTGTCACATAACATGGATGAAAGAGTCATCTATATAAAGTCCACAAGTGTATCCTACACCAACATGTCTGGATGTACACCATGGCCACTCTTTTCCCACTGCCTTCTGTAAAGGACACCTCCTGACGTTAAGATGGGCTACTGGGAAATCATGTCTGTAACAACCCCAGCACTTGGAGGGTTCTGACAGAATGATATGAGGCCAGCTAGGGCTATACAGCACATGCCTAAGATACACAAGCAGACCCTGTTACTGACACAGAATGAAAATTCAAACTGGTTTAGCAGGGAGGTTTCATACTGAGGCCCTTTGGAAGCTCTCGGGCCTGGTAATATGGCATTGGCAGACCAAAAACCGTGAACACAGACGCCAGGTCGTGTAGAAGCAGGAAGGCCCTTTATAGTAATGAGCAAGGTCTCAAACCAAAGTGGCTCTGGAGGGGTTTCAGGTCTGGTCGCTCTGTTTCATGCTCGAGTCTCACCGGCCTCTTAGTAAGTTCCTTTCTCAACCTATCTCCTAAGAACCCAGCCCCCTCAGCCCCCTCAGCCCCCTCCTCACTGTGGACCAGACCTTGCTTCTTAGCATGCTGTGAAAAGAAAAACTTGGTGAAAAAGTTGTTCTGTTTGGGAGCTATAAACGATAAAACCCAAACATGTGGTGCTTTTTGGACATTTACAGGTTGAGGTAACTAAGAGTTTAGAGTAGGACAAAGAATATTATAGACTGGCACCACCCAAAACTCTTTATGGTGATGAAATCTTGACTCCCCAGCGTGGCAGGCAATCACATTCCTCCAGCAGCCCCCTAGGTACAGAGTCAGAATACTGTATAGGTATAAGCCTGAGACTTGACCAGCTCTCCCTCCTGCCCATAATCAAAATACTTTTAACACCTTTAGTTCACCAAGTGTCCTTTACCAATTGAAAAAAAAAAAAAAAATAGACCAGATGGCCAATCGGCTGGTAGGAGCTTAGAGAGCTGCAGCAAGCCCTGACCTCTTGCCAGCCAAGGCCAGCAGTGACAGGTGTCCTCTGTCCTGAGCACTGCAGGCTTCTCCTTCCTCCAGAACTAACCCCCTTCCTTGCTTTGCTCCCAATGCAAATGGGCATCAGTGACAAGGCTAAGTGAACACAAGCCACCAGTATACAGGACAGGGGACAGAATGTTTACTAACGTGAACTTCAGGAGCATCCAAATAGCAAGGACCTGGACAGAATGATGTTGCTGAACACCCCCCCAACCCCCCCCCCAGTCGTCCCAGTGCTGGCAGCAGTACTCCTCACTGTCACACACCATCAAGAGGAGGAAAACAAAGCTAATGACAATGAGGTGATAGCAGTTATGGTGTGTGTCTGTAATCCCAGCACTTGGAAGGGTGAGCAGGTCGTCTGTGTGTTTAGGCAGGCTTCAGTACATGGCATGACTCCTGTCTCAAAAGGGGGGTGTGGGAGGGGCACACTTGAGCCTGAAGCTCAATTGTACAGTACTTACCACACATAAACCAATCCCAAGTGCTTGAGAGAGACTGACTCCACCAGGAAGGAGAAACAGAATTTGCCCTATGAAGCAAGATTTAGGACCTAACACACCCCATTGTAGAGATTAGCAACGCTCAAACTTGACATGAGATCGGTGGCACATGGGGCCCACAGAACCCAAACATCTCCCCATAATAAAGTTCCTAGGATGACAAATGCCAGATACAAATCTCACACACACAGGAAAAGACTGAGCCGCAGAGAAGCCTGGGCATGGCAAACTCACAAGGGATATTAGGAAGGAGTAGCCAGGGAAAACAGGGCAGCTCCAGGGCACATGAACTTCGGTGTCTTAAAATGCTAGAGCGACCAAGACATGTTGACCCAGTAGGCTAGGTGGCAAAGCCTGGATACACCAATTTGTCTTCCTTCTAACCAAGTTACTAGGTCAGAGGCTAGGCGAGGGAGTGCTTTTATATCTAATCAAATGACTGAGTCAAACGGATTCCTTGGGAGTGAGGGATACCATACTTAAGTGCCTAGCATAGGCCAGGAATAGTCCCAAGTCTTTTTTTTATTATTACTCCATTTTTTATTAGATATTTTCTTTATTTACATTTCAAATGTCATCCCCTTTCCTAGTTTCCCCTCCGAAAATCCCCTATCCCCTCCCCCTCCCCCTGCTTCCCAACCCACCCACTTCCATTCCTGTCCTGGCATTTCCCTATATTGGGACATAGAGCCTTCCCAGGACCAAGGGCCTCTCCTCCCATTGATGACCGACTAGGCCATCCTCTGCTACAAATAGTCCCAAGTCTTAAATATGATGATCTCCATCCATGTTTAGGATGAGAAGAAGAAAACTGGAAGCTAAAACTACCTTCCACAAACTCTAGCTATGACCAGCCTGGGGCCCAGGTCCACATATAATCTGGGTTACCAGGTAGCAAGACAGATTGTTTTAAAGTATCGATGCTCAGACACATCACTTCCAGCATCTGAGCAGGCAACAGACAACTGATAACTGTATCTCTGCTGTCACCCAGCAGAGGCCAAGGGTGAATGCAATTCCTACAATTAGCTGGGAGATGGGAGAACTCCCCAAGTAGAGGCAAACTCACTAGATTTACATCAGGTCTCACCCACTGGGTTGGATAGCTACTGACCCACTCTACAGAACAAAGCCTTCTGATTTAACAACCTAACCAGAAGCTTTAATGATTTGCATACACCCTTAGGGTAGGAGAATGTCCTCTAACCCAAGGCCATTCTTTCTATTTCACAAGACTACACCCAGGAATTACCCAGAACCTACAAAACAGGTTAGAAGCGAAAGAAGGCTCGACAACAAGTCCAGAAAGCTCCCCAAACATAACCTCACTTGTTCCTTGGGCTCTAAAAGAGTCCTAAATAATCTGAAGGTGAAACACTTAAATGCCAATCAGAGAAGACTCTGGCAGGAGAGCAACTCGTTCACAGAGTTTATAGATGCTTTGTGCCTTTAAGAGAGGAATGGGTAGGAAGCCTGTAGACTCTAAGCCTCGCTTTTCTAAGCCTCTCTTTCTAAAGTTAAGCGTTTAAAACAAAACCAAACACCCCACGGTTACTAATTTGGGAAGGACTCTGCAGTTAAATGAGCATGTAAGATTGATTTCCCGAAGCAATAGCAATTGTAATTGCAACACACGGATACAGAGGGTGGTAGCACACCAACCGAGATGGTTACATTAGGTCCAGCAACCCTGTTGTCACTGCAGGCGTTAAATTTAAACCCCAAGCAGCCTCGACTTCAATAGCGGAAAGATAGGCAGTTTAAACCTTACTAATTGCCCTACACATACACCCGACCTTACCGGTTTGAGAAGCCTCCACTCTCACCTGGAGCGAAGTCCACCGGGTTTGTGTTAACCACAGCCCAAGGGTGGAAAGGTACTAGTTGCTCGAGGCATTTCCCGGAGGGAAAAGGTCCGGTTAGGCACAGGGCGTCTCAGAGGTCTCTTCTGCACAGCCCCTGACTATCAGCACCTTCCCTCCCGGAGAAAGGAAACAGGAAAAGATAGGACACAGCAGTAGTTGACACCAGAATGTAGGCTCCTTTACGCGTATGGAGGCTTCTCTACGCAGGTTTTTACCTATAACCCTGGCAAAGTCCCCCCATGACCCCTGCAAAGTCCCTCCAGATCACTGTCCTGGGACGGAAAGAAAGGTGGGGCGCGACACGTGACCCTGGACCTCCCCACCCCCGCAAGAAGTCAGCGGGCACCTCTAGCTAGAGGTCTCCCACCTCTTAGGACATGCTTATGGGGCCACAAACTCTAATTCCCTTCGGACACCCAAGCTCACGACCTCCGGATCCTAATTGGTCTTATGGTCTCTCCACCGCCAAAAGGTTTGGGACCTGTCTTGCATCCCATTCTCCCCGCTACAACGGCAGAGTCCGCTCCAATAATTCGCGGCACTGAACTCCAGGAATTGTGTCTTCCTGCTCCGGTTTGCCACCACTGCCGGGCCAACCCAGAGTCAACTGGGCCCAGCAGTTAGAAAGTTAGGAAGGGAAGGGGTCCCCAAGGACCTCCTCTCCCGCCTTGGGCACTGGGTCCTTGGCAGAGACCGCCCCAGTGCCTCCTCTCCACGCGTAAACTGGGTACACACGACCTTTGAAAAGTAAACGCTAGCGAGACTAGACGACCTTGGTTGGGACGCGCTCGGGCAGGCTACCCAGAAGGGTGAGCCAGCATTGGGAAAGTTGAGGCGCACCGGAGCGCCCGGGGAATTGCGCCCTCACCTCCATCCTAGAGGCCAGTGACGTGAGGGGGGATGGGAGGGGAAAGCAGCGGCTTAAAGCAGCGCCCCGAGCTCAGCGCACGCGATCTGTCAGCAGCAGCCCTGGGACCGGGAAAGACCAGCGGGGCGCGCGGGTCATCAAGGCACAGACCCGCCCGCTTGACAGCAGGCGCGGTGCACAAGGCTCTCGGTCCCCGGAGTACCTGGCGCGCGCGTCGCACCCTGCACCTGCACCCCAGGCTCCCCATCACCCCAACTCGTTCTCTCTCCGGGCCCGGCGGGCGGGTGCCCGTGCCAGCCGTCACTTACCTGCTCCTGGGCGACCGTCTAGGCACTCAATCCTCCCGCCACCGCCCCCTGGCCCCCCACCTAGTCCAGCGGCCCTGCCCCGCAGCGCTGCACGGCGCTTCGGCCGCTCCCCCACGTGCTAGCCCAGGCCGGGCGAACACAGAGACATTAAATACTGAGGACGCGCAACGACGTGCCCGCGGCGCGACGCAAGGCCCCGCCCCTCGCCCTCGGCTCCCTGGCGTGCCCCCCTCGCCCGCTCGCTCTCCTGCGCGTGCGCGCCATCGGCCGCTCCCTCCCCCGACTTGCGCGCGCCTCTCTCCCAGCTGCGCCAAGAGGGGCGCGGTCAGGAGCTCTCCGCTGACATCCCGGAGCTGTACGGGCCCGCCTTGCTGGCGCTCTCGCGAGAGTAACAATATTCACGGCGGGCATAGGAGATGGCCCCTACGTCCCACACTCGGGCTGGGGTGGGTTCCTGGTGTCTGAGTGCTCGGCACAATGAACTTGGCTCGCACGGGGTCTCTGCTTCTTCTCCGGGGAGAGGTGTCAGGCAGGTTCCTGCCTTGGGATGGTGCCTCTCCTGGAAAAGGTTGCTGAGGCTGGTGAGGGACGATGCTACATTGTTCCCCTTGCCTAGGAATCTGGCTTTCCCGTAACCTTGCGAGCATAGCATAGCTTTTCGAGTATAATAGGTGGCCATTGGTTGATCAGTAGTGTGGATACTGTGTAGCCCTCAAGGGCAAGTTGATTTCTCATTTTCGCAACTTTAGTGATGTCGAAGGGGCTTTTCTCTAAATGATCTGGGGTTTTGCAAAGTTTGCCTTCGAAGAAATGGTCACCATGAGTCACTGCCTCCCCCAACGACTTGAGAAAACCAAACTACCTGCAGATAATTGTATCCGACGGAGGTTCCACTTGCCAACCAGCCCAGCTCTGATCCTTAAAACCTAGGCACTTTCCTTTACTTGCTTATTTATTTTGATATTCTGAGACTGTGTCTCATGTCTCACGGCCTCAATCTGGGAAGTTCTAGGTTGACCTTGAACTCCTGATCCTCCTGCCTCCACCTCCCTAAGTGTTGGCATTACAGGGCACTTTCAGTGCACATTTTTTGAACGAAATATAGGAAAGGTACCATACTAAGAACCAACCATTACTTGGGAAAAATCTTCACTGGTGATCAAATGTGAATTTTAAGTTTTAAAAAGAGACTATGCATACTGAATATAATTTTGAGTATCTACTGTCTAACTCATTTATTTCTTTTTTTTTTTTTTTTTTTTTTTTGGTTTTTCGAGACAGGGTTTCTCTGTGCAGCCCTGGCTGTCCTGGAACTCACTTTGTAGACCAGGCTGGCCTCGAACTCAGAAATCCACCTGCCTCTGCCTCCCAAGTGCTGGGATTAAAGGCGTGCACCACCACGCCCGGCTTCATTTATTTCTTGAGCCAGCACTTGGAAAGCTGAGGGAAGATTACCACAATTTCAAAGCACCCTGGGCTACAGAGTTGAGATCTCAAAGTACACAGCCCAAATTGTTTTAAAAGATTATTTTTATGCATATGAGTGTTAGCTGCATACATGTATATTTATCATTCGGGTCCCTGGTGCTTGTGATGGCCAGAAGAGGATGTTGGAGCCTCTTGAACTGGAGTTCCAGACCAGTTTAAAGCCTCCACAGGAGGCTGGGGACTGAACTCTGGTCCTCTGGAAAATTGGATGGTGCTCTTGCCACGGAACCATCTCTCTACCACCACCCCGCCACCCAAATTTAAGTCCCACCATACCTGTTCTGTAAATAATAGTGGATTAGTGACTGACTGTGGCGTAAGGGAACAAACAAGACGCAATTAATTCACTTGAGACTAGATACTGAACTAATGACCTATCACTCAGTGACTCTGGCGGGTGTTAAAGGGAGAGGGAGGCTCACTCACGTTGTGGTTAAGAAAAGGACAACAGAGAGACTGGCGAAATGGCTCAGTGGGTAAGAGTACTGATTGCTCTTCCAAAAGTCCTGAGTTCAAATCCCAGCAACCACATGGTGACTCACAACCATCTGTACTGAGATCTGACGAACTATTCTGGTACATCTGAAGTCAGCTACAGTGTACTTATGTATAATAATAAATAAATCCTTGGGCCAAAGCAAGCAGGAACCGAGCGAGCAGAGGTCCTAAAAACTCAATTCCTAACAACCACATGAAGGCTCACAACCATCTATACAGCTACAGGGTACTCACATACATAAAATAAATAAATCTTTTTTTAAAAAGGAAGGAAGGAAGAAAGAAAGAGAAAGAAAGAAAGAAAGAAAGAAAGAAAGAAAGAAAGAAAGGAAGGAAGGAAGAAAGAAAGAAAAAGAAAGAAAGAAAACAACAGAGAATGACAATCCCACTGGCTTGAGTTACTGTGAGAACTGAGAATACTGGTAGACAAGCAGCTTTTGGTTTAGTTGGGGCCCATTAACTTTGTTTTTGTTTGTTTGTTGTTGTTTTTTTAGTTTTCAAATAGCAACTGATTTGGTTGTGCAAATCTGGAGATCAAAGGAGAAGGATAGGAAATACAAATATGTAAAAATTGTGTAAAAGGGGAACACACACACTTCCATATGTACTTAAGGATGTTTTGATTTTGCTTTGCTTTAAATCAGTTTTTACTCATAACTCAGACTGGCGTCAAAGTTGTGATTGTTTTGGTTTGGTGTTTTGTTTTTTTGAGACAGGGTTTCTCTGTGTAGCCCTGGCTGTCCTGGAACTCACTTTGTAGACCAGGCTGGCCTCGAACTCAGAAATCCACCTGCCTCTGCCTCCCAAGTGCTGGGATTAAAGGCGTGCGCCACCACGCCTGGCTAGTTGTGATTGTTTTATGTTGGTCTTCCTAGCACTATGATTACAGCTCTGTGTCACCATACCTAGCTCAAAGTGGGGGATATTTTTAAGAAGAGAAGGAGAAAAGCAGAGAGAGGAGGGGGGATAGAAAATAGGGGGTTGGAGAGATAGCTTCAGAGTACACGCAGTAAAAGCTGTACGGGCATGAAGACCTGAGGTCAGCTCCTCAGGACCCACGTTAAAACTAGGTGTGTAGCCGGGCGTGGTGGCGCACGCCTTTAATCCCAGCACTCAGGAGGCAGAGGCAGAGGCAGAGGTAGGCGGATTTCTGAGTTCGAGGCCAGCCTGGTCTACAAAGTGAGCTCCAGGACAGCCAGGGCTATACAGAGAAACCCTGTCTCGGGAAAAAAAAAAAAAAAACAAAAAAAAACTAGGTGTGTGGGATGAGATGGCTCAGAGGCGAAAGGCAAGGCTGGAAGCTGAGTTCCATTTCCAGAACTCACTTGGAAGAAAATAACCAAATCCTACAAATTTTCCTCCTGCTGCTGCTGCTCCTCTTCTTCTTCTTCTTCTTCTTCCTCTTTCTTTTCCTTTTTCTCCTCCTCCTTCTTTCTTCTTCTCCTCTTCCTCCCCCTTCTTCTTCTCCTCTTCCTCCCCCTTCTTCTTCTTCTTCTTCTTCTTCTTCTTCTTCTTCTTCTTCTTCTTCTTCTTCTTCTTCTTCTTCTTCTTCTTCTACTTCTTCTTCTTCTTCTTCTTCTTCTTCTTCTTCTTCTTCTTCTTCTTCTTCTTCTTTCTTTCCCTCTCACACTTCTACCTCTGGAATGCTGGTATCTTAGAAGTGCATGATAACCCTGGTTTATGTGGCCTTGGCTGGAGAATCAAACCCAGGGCCTCTTGCAGGCAGACCAGCACTCTACCAGCTAGGCTTCATCTCTAGCTCCTTGTGAGGTGCTGTCTTCTCTTAGCAGTCCCTCCAGTCTCAAGAACACATCTCTGAGAAATGTCCTCCCATTTCTTTTGGAAGAGCCCACAGAGGTATTCCAAGGGATGACAAATATGAGCTGTTTCCTTTATGTGTACACATCCAACCTACATCCAATTCCCTTACAAAGAAAATGCACTTGGTTTTGCCCCAGGCCTGTGTGTCTGCAGAGGCTATTCCTAGAAAAGGCAATAAGAGGTGTTGGAGAAGGACTCTAACTGCACATGAGAAACTGAAACTCCCCAACACTTAATCCCTAGCATGAAGCAAAGCTCTTTGTCCTAATCCTCCAGCCTCGAAAGCTCTTATTCTAATGTCTTCCTGTTTCATATCCCTTGGTCCCACGCAGCAACAAAGTCAAAATTTCAACCCAAACTTTCTGATTCAGACCTGATTGACTAACTGGCTGGCTTTACTACAAATAGAGACCTAGGGCCTCCAGGGGCAGTTTCACACACAGAAATGCGTCTGTTGTGGGGGAAATTGTGTCATCTAAAACAAGATGCACTCAAGTCTTAAACCATTTTATCTCCAAGGGCGTCCTGATTTCCAGGCTGTTGCGGGTACTGAGTGGAGGCCATGCCTCTTTCCAGTAGGACTAGGGTTCTTCTAAGACAGTGATTCTCAACCTCCCTAATGCTACGACCCTTTAATCGCATTCCTTATGTTGTGATGACCCCACACAGACTCACCATAAATTTATATTGTTGCTACTTCATAACTAACTTTGCTGCTGTTATGAATCGTAACGTAAATATCCGATATGCAGAAGATGTGATATGTGAGACCCCCAGGGGTTGTTACCCACAGGTTGAGAACCGCTGTTACAGGAAGAAATACTAATTCAATCTACTTGGTGGTGTGAGCTACTTTCCCAGTCTCAGTTCTAATCTATAAGAAGATTCACAAAGTCAGACATCATGTGAGGATGGAGTGCCAAAGAAGACTAAGAGCTAGCTTGGTGGTAGAGCACTTGCCTAGCACACACAAAGCCCTTGAGTCTGATCTCCAGCCTTGGGAAGAAATAAATGGTGGGACAGAGGAATGGCAAAGATTGCCAGCAAACCAGCAGAATCTGGAACAGACCAGGAACCATGTCATTCCTCTACAGCCGTCCAGCCATACACTGATTTTTAGACTTGCCTTCAGAAGTGTGAGACCATTACGTTTCTGTTGTTTCCATCAAGTCAGTTGACATACTGAACTCACCCACTGTAGTCTTCATAAACTAACACAATGCCCTCCTCTCCTGAGCCCCTGGAGACCAATTCATCAGAGGAAATGTGATACCAGTGGGTGGTGAACAGGAGCTGTTGCCTGCCTCTCCTTTGGCCTCACAGGGCAGGGCCCTTGTGCAAATGGCTTTGATGAAGTGGCCTTAGACAGTCATAGCTCAGGCCAGTCACCATCACTAACTTCTTATTGGGCATTTTCCCAGTTTCAGTTCCTCTTCTCCTGTTCCGTGTGTAGCTGACCTGGGTAAGATGGGCCATTTCCCAGAGCCCACCCCTCCACTCTTCCCAGCTTCTTCCACTGGACATTTCTGCTTGGAACTGGAGCATGAGAAAATCTATACCACTCTTGGCAGGATGGCGTCTACCTAAAGCTAACATAAGCCTTCCAGGTAGGAAACCAAACATATCCTGTGAGCCTGTTAACTACTTCATTGGATGCCTGAGAGATATTCTGAGAAAGGACAGTTAGAGCCCTCCCAGAGGCTATCTAAGCTTGCTGGACACCAGTGTGCAGCTGCTTGAATGCTGGGATCTAGATAATCCAGTGTGCTGTGTATATCTGGGTAGTTTGCATAGCTGTTCCACACACCACTGCAGCATAGCAATCCAGCAATCCTAATTAACTCAGGGAAACCTGAGCTTCCTTGTGGGTGAGATAGCCAAGGTGTCCTGTTCCCAGGAGAGGTGGGGGATATTATATAGAAACTGGCACCTTGCAGCCTAGTTTCCATTGTCCCCAGCCTCCACACTTTGCCCTGCCATCTCTCCAGAACCACTTTCTGGCTCTCCTCATTCTAAAGCATGGCAGATAGATGTCTAGGGCTGGGATTCTAAAACATGGCAGATACTGGCTAGGATTTGCTCGGTTGACAATGCCTGCCTGTCATACACAAAGCCCTAGATTTGGTCCCCAGCATTGTACAAACTGGGTGTGATAACACAGGCCTGTAATTATAGCACTGGTGGAGGTCAGACGGTAAGAAGTTCAAGGATAGCCAGGAGATGGTGGCACGGGCTGGGAATCTCAGCACTCAGGAGGCAGAGGCAAGCAGAGCCCTGTGATTTAGAGGCTAACCTCATCAACAGAGTAAGCTCCAGGACTGGTCAGGCTACAAGGGGAAACCTTGTCTCAGAAAACAAACTGAAGTTCAAGATCATCCTTGAATGTGGCTACATAGGAGTTGGAAGTCAGCTAGGGCAACATACTAAATCTGTCAAAGAAAAAAGGAAGAAAGGCGGCAGGCAAATGTATTGGAGTAAAATAGACATCATCCATCACCCTAGAAAGTGCCTCCTCGTGGAAATGGTTGTAGATCTGCCTAGAGAACATGCATGTGCGCGCGCGCACACACACACACACACATCATTAAAACATTGTGACCACCCAGGATTCTAATAGTAGCTAGTACTCTACATTTGGAAACATTGTTAAGTGGGAGTTCTCATTATTTGGGAGAGATGATCTGGCTGTGTAGACTCAGGTGAGTTATATCTCCAAGCTCAAGCTTGTGAATAAAGACCCTCGTGTGGTTGCATCAGATCAGCTCCTGATTGGTCTTTCAGGATTCATGATTGCTTCTTGGTACTATACTATCTACGTGGAGGTCAGAGGACAATTTTATAGAGTTTATTTTCTACTTCCACCTTTAGGTGGGTTCTAGGGATCAAACTCAGGTGGCCAGGCTTATTCAATGAGTGCCTTTTACCAACTGGGCCTCTACTTTATCTATCGATCAATTGATCAATCGCTCTATCTACCTATTTATTTTACATGGGTTCTCTCACTGAGACTGGAGCTTCTTTTTCAGCTAGCTGGCTGGTTCCAAGCCCCTAGGGCTAACCTTTCCCTGCTACCTAGCACTGGCTTTACAGACCTGTGCCTCCATGCCTGGCTTTCACAAGGATGCTGGGAAATCTGAACTCAAGCCTTCATCCTTATGGGACAAGCACTTTACCACACTGAGGCATCTCCTTCACCACATTTAAATAACATTTCTAAAAACCTATAATACATTGCTTATGAATATATGTATATGAAGGAGAACAGCCTGGCGTGGTGGCGCACACCTTTAGTCCCAGCGCTCGGGAGGCAGAGGCAGAGGCAGGCAGATTTCTGAGTTCGAGGCCAGCCTGGTCTACAAAGTGAGCTCCAGGACAGCCAGAGCTATAAAGAGAAACCCTGTCTCAAAAAACCAAAAAAAAAAAAAAAAAAAAAAAAAAAAAAAAAACAAAAACAAGTATGAGTTTGTAAACAAATTACAGCTGATGGGTGCCTTGAGATCCAATAATATAATGGAGGAAAGCAAGTGATGTACAGTTGACCCTTCATCTCCCCAAGGGTCCAGGTTCGAGGGTCTAATCAACTGAGGATGGACAATACTCGGAAAGTGCACTTGTGGAATCCCAGCACTAGGGCAAGTGAAACAGAGAAAAGGGCTGTAAAACTCAAGGCCAGGCTGGGCTGGCTACACACCAAGATTAACTAAGCCTAGCATAGGATGCACACCTTTGATCCCAGCAATCAGAAGGCAGATGCGTGCAGATCTCTATGAGTTCAAGGCTAGCCTGATCTACATAGTGAGTCCTAGGATAGCTAGGGATACATGAGACCCTATCTCAAAAAACAAACAAACAAACAAACAAACATTATTTATTCTGAACCTGTATGAACTTTTTTCTTGTTAGTCACTATATCCCCTAACCAATGCACTAAAACAACTAACTCCAAGGCATTTATGCTATGTTAGATATTATGAGATATCTAGAAATGGTTTAAGGTACACGTGAGGGTTCTCACCTTCTCAGTAAGGTAATGTGACTGATAAAATGGAACCACCATCTCTTCCATCTATCATGGGATAATGGGCTACATCTGTAGTACTGGCCACCAGTGCATGAAACCTCAGGGATTATGCCAGGGAGAGGGTGCTCTATAGATCTGTTCAATCTCTGAGGAAGCAATTTAATAATCATTAACTAGAGTCATTAAAAAAACCCAGTTCCTATCCTTTGACCCAATAACCAGCTTCCCACAAAACTGCCCAAGGGAACTGACTCAAAAGAAAATCCAAATCCACTTATGTTCAACAACTTGTTGCTGTTTTTCTTTATGAGAACTGAAAAATAAAGTCACAGCTGAAAGGCCCACCAATAGGGACCTGGTTAGCTAAATTATGGTACAGGTAAATACTCTTGCTGGACTATTTAGCAATTTCTGTCACTATATGGTTGCATGAAAAAATTTAAAAGTATCAAAGTGCTTAGTGTCAAATTTTAAAGGTCTTTACACATAATTAAGAATAGAGCCACAGAAATAATATGTTAGTACTTGGACAACTGATTTGGAATTACTAGTTTTCCTTTTAAATATTCCTTATTGTTATTTTTAAACCAAAATCAGAAAAAAAAATTAGGCAAGGGGCATATTAAAAAATGGTTTAGTGGGGTTGGGGATGAGTTCAAAGTGTTTGCTTAGCCTATTCAAGGCTCTGATGTGATCTCCAGCACAGAGGGGTGGGGAGAAAAAAAGAAATGGCTTATTAAAAACAAAAAACAAAAAACAAAAAAAAAAAAAACCCAAAAACAAAAAAACAGAGGGGTGGCTCACACCTTTAATTCCAGTAGTCAGAAGGCATAGATACTTGGATCTCTGTGAGTTCCAGGACAGCCAAGACTACACAGAGAGACCTTGTCTTAATAAAACCAAAACTAAAAAACCGGTAGGATAGATCTCAGTTAGTAAGCGTCCACCTAGAGTGCAGGAAGTCCTGAGTCGGTTCCCAGTACCCCGTACACTGGGCGTGGTGACGAGCACCTGTGATCCAAGCACTTGAGAGCTTGAGGCAGGAGGATAAGGATTTCAAGGTCATTCTGACCTACTGAGGAAATTTTAGTTCAAGCGATGCTACCTGAGACTTGGGGAAAATGGGGGAGGGCAAGGAGGGAGAGAAGACAAAGGAGAGGGTCAGCGCCGGCGGAGTGGGTGGCAGAGCGGCGTGCAGAGGGCAGTTAGAGCCACATCTGAGCTTCTCACTGCAGACTCAGAGGGTTGCAGGTGAGACAAACCTGTATTTATTCCACACGTAAATCGGACGCACCGCAGGGTGAGATCTACTGAGGGGGACACTCAGCTTTAATCCCCTCAGATAATCTCCAGAGTAAATACTCTCTGGTCAGAAACTGCCCCGCAAGGAAAACATAAGTAATCGTAACTCCGCCCCCCATAGAACCCGAGCCTGCTCCTGGGGATTTTACGTTTCTCGTTTGTTGTGTTCTGTCTGATTTGTAGGTTTTTATAATATATAATGCAGAACAAGACAGGACAGCTTTCCAGACGCACGTGTGGTTCTGTACCATGTAAGGAAACAACAACCTGGCAGAAGAGCTGGCAGCCTCTGCTGAGGGGGAGAAGCGCAAGCAGAAGGAAGTCGCATTTCCATCTTAGTAGACAGTGCTGATGAGATTATGAGCCTGTCTCCCACTGTGAGCAGCTTTGACCCTCCCTTTCCTGAGGGATAGGAGCGCTAGGATGCCTATTCTTTCACTTTCTCTGGAAATGAGGGAATTAGGGTAACAGGGAAGTTACCGGTTTAAAAACTTTTTAAAAAAAGATTTATTATTTATTATATGTAAGTACACTGTAGCTGTCTCAGGCACACCAGAAGACAGCATCAGATTTTGTTACGGATGGTTGTGAACCACCATGTGGTTGCTGGGATTTGAACTCAGAACCTTCGGAAGAGCAGTTGGCGCTCTTAACCACTGAGCCATCTTGCCAGCCCCTTAAAAACGTTTATTATGTAACTTATACATAAAATTTGTCTATATTGGATTAGGGGTTTAGCTCAGTAAAGTTCTTGCCTGGTATGTGCAAGACTCTGTGATAGATCTTCAGCGCTGGGGGAAAAAAAAGTATCTATGGATGTCTTGTGATGTTAGCAGCCATTAAAAACTAAAAAACAGATTTTGGCTG
The DNA here is from genome assembly GCF_000001635.26 of Mus musculus. Lineage (NCBI taxonomy): Eukaryota > Metazoa > Chordata > Mammalia > Rodentia > Muridae > Mus > Mus musculus. The sequence goes on from NT_187003.1 coordinate 2,019,520, forward strand.
GGGATATAGCTCAGTGGTAGAGTGCTTGCCCAGCATGCATGCACACAGTCCTAGACTGAATCCCCAGACTTCAACTATAAATAGAAGGAAAGGGGCTGGAGAGATGGCTCAGTGGGTAAGAGCACCGACTGCTCTTCTGAATGTCCTGAGTTCAAATCCCAGCAACCACATGATGGCTCACAACCATCCGTAACGAGATCTGACGCTCTCTTCTGGAGTGTCTGAAGACAGTGACAGTGTACTTACATATAGTAAATAAGTAAATAAATAAATAGAAGGAAAGAAGGAGAAAACAGAGGAAGAGAAGGGAAAGGTAGGAAGGAAAGAGATGGGGGAAAAGGAAAGAAAGAGAAAGGCTGAGAATAGAAACAGATGTGTGTGGGGAGGGTGCATACCAGAAAGGACACACTTGGTGGTGGAGGTGGGGTGTGGGGGACGATAGAAGCTGAAGGATCAGAAGTTCAGGGCTAGCCTCAGCTTACATTGGATCCTGTCTCAAAAACACCAAACCAAGCAAGAAATAGTAAAAGCTAAGCAGATCTTTGTTCCACGCACCTTAGCCTCTGAGAATATTTTGAAGTTGATAGTAGATGCTTTCAGCAAAGTCTAAGATTCGCTGATCAGTCCTGAAGGTTGCTATAGGGTCTCAAACTAGCCTCAAATTCACAACGTAATAACTAATCAGTTTTCATATCATCTCAGAAGGCTGACGGTAGTGCTCAGCATAAAGAAATTAGTTTAGGCCAGGCAGTGGGGTGCACTTTAATCCTCGAACTCAGGAAGGTGATCTTTGACTTTTTTGTTTTTTAGAGATTTATTTATTTAATGTATGTGAGTACACTGTCACTCTCTTCAGACACACCAGAAGAGGGTATCAGATCCCATTACAAATGACTGTGAGCTACCATGTGGTTGCTGGGAATTGAACTCAGTGTTTAAGAGCACTGACTGCCCTTTCTGAGGTCCTGAGTTCAATTCCCAGCAATCACATGGTGGCTTACAGCCATCTGTAATGAGATCTGATACCCTCTTCTGGTGTGTCTGAAAACAGAAACAGTGTACTCATACAAATAAAATAAATAATAAAATCTTAAAAAAAAAAAGAGTATTTAGACCAAGCCAGACTTGATGACAATTCATGCCTGTCATTCCAGCACTTGGGAGGTTGAGACAGGAAGAGGTTGGGATACATAGTTACACCCTGTCTCCAGAATCAGCCTTGGGGTTGTAGCTCAGTTGGTGGAGTGATCATTGAGCATGCCTGAAACTGCACGGCATAAAACTGGGTAGGACAGTGCACACCAATAATCCTAGCACTTAGAAGGCAGAGGCGGAAGGTTCAAAAGTTGAAATCATCCTTGGGTATATAAAATGTTTGAGGCCAGCCTAGGATATATGAGACCCTGTCTCAAAAAAACGCAACAAGAGCAAGAGAGATGACTCAGTGATTGAGAGCACTGGCTGCTCTTCCAGAGGACTCAGGTTTGATTCCCAGGACCCACATGGAAGCTAAGACCTCCATCTGTAACTCCAGTTCAGAAAGATCTGATGACCCTTTTTTGGGCCTTCTCAGGCACCAGGAACACACATGATGCACAGACATGCATGCTGGCCAAACACAACAAAACAAACCCAGAAGTCTGTTTGGCCTGCTGTTCTAGCAACACCACATAAAACTAGTCTGCTATGGGGTCATCTTTGATGTTCTGTTAGCTGACTCCCACCGCACTCTTTACGCTGAAGGTCCTGTGATGATCCGTTGAGCATCCCTCCAGCTCTTCTGAGACCAAGGGCTTCTTTCATCCCTCCCCCATCAGCCTGTCCCCCTTCCTCTGCCCAGGTCTGGCCTCTCTACTCCATCCGGCAGCCCTCCGTGGCTCTGCTACCTGTTCACAAGCTTGCCCAACGTCAGCCCCCGCAAGCTCCTTTTCTATGAAAACAAACAGGACAAGCTTGAGCAACCCTTCCCCAAGCTGTGCCCACCTCCTATGCTGTTTGCACAGCTGGCTCTTGTTCTCCAGAATCAAAAGGCCACCTCTCCTCACGGGGTCACTTCCTTTCCTTTTTCTCTGAAATGTAGCTTTCCTCGGAACCTCTCTGTATCTCCCTCTCCTTCTCTGTGTCTGTCTGCCTGTGCCTGGTCTGTCTCTCTCTTTCCCTTTCTTTCCTTACCTCTCGCCTCTCTCACCACCTATTTTTCCTTTTAAAGACTTTTAAAAAATTATTTATTTATTTATTTATTTATTTTTAAGATTTATTTATTTATTATATGTAAGTACACTGTAGCTGTCTTCAGACACTCCAGAAGAGGGAGTCAGATCTTGTTATAGATGGTTGCTAGCCACCATGTGGTTGCTGGGATTTGAACTCCGGACCTTCGGAAGATTTATTTATTTTATGTGAGTATACTGTCACTCTCTTCAGACACACCAGGAGAAGGCATTGGATCCCCGTTACAGATGGTTCTGAGCCACCATGTGGTTGCTGGGAATTGAACTCAGAATTTCTAGAAGAGCAATCGGTGCTCTTAACCACTCAGCCATTGTGGGCCTGGGTACCAGAGGTTTTCCATGGAAATCGCTGCTCAAGCATGGTGTGAGGGTTCCAGCGAAGGGAAGCGAGTACAGGCAGGGACAAGTCTCTGCCATGCCTTCCAGGTTGCTCCGTAACTCTGAACTGAATTGGGTCGGGCTGGGCCAACCAGAAGCCGACTATCCAGTGTGGAGTGCGGTGGGACCTCAGGTGGCTCTTCGGGAGAGAAGATCTCTTCCCAAGTGTTACATACTGCTCTTGGAACAAAAGACTCAGAGGAAGGAGTAGTTCTGGTGCACCTTTAATTCCCTGAATGGGTTTATATACAGTTCTGGGGGTGATTCAGGTTTCAACCTCTCATTGGCTTGGACTGAGAGCTTGGGGAAAACCTTATTTGCATGTGGGAAGGCTTGGTGTGACTGATAGCCACAGGGCTCTCCTGTGGGGGCTGTGGGGGTGGTAACTTCCACAGGAGCCAGGGGTCCAGGAGAAGCGATTGAATGCCTTCCGACCCATGTAGGTGGAAATTACCACCCACCGGGTCCCACCAGGGTTCAAGACCTAAGCTCAACTGGAGACTAGGCTGTCTGTGCATAGCCCATTGCCCCACAAGCCATCTCTCCAGCCCCCCTTTTAAATGCTCTATCACTGAGTTACACTCCTCAGCCCTGATACTTCTTACACGTGCGTGTGCGCGCGTGCACACACACACACACACACACACACACACACAGACAGAGACAGATAAAGAGACAGAGAGAGACAGAGAAAGAGAGAGCAATTTTTATTATTCTGTTATTTTCACACACATATTCAGAAGAAAGATAGGTGAGGTTTAAGATTCCCCAGCTTGGGGTTGGAGGAGAACCATGAGGGGGAGATGGGGAGATGGTGCAGGAAGAAAATGAAGCCTCCCTGGGTTAGGTAAGCTCACGAAAATGTGGTCCTGAGGGACTTAGGGCTGGCCAATAGGACTTAAGAGTAGTCCAGATGGCTGGGTGTGGTGGTGCACGCCTTTAATCCCAGCACTTGGGAGGCAGAGGCAGGCAGATTTCTGAGTTCAAGGCCAGCCTGGTCTACAAAGTGAATTCCAGGACAGCCAGAGCTATACAGAGAAACCCTGTCTCGAAAAATCAAAAAAAAAAAAAAAAAAAAAACAAACAAAAAAAAAAAAACAAAAAAGAGTAGCCCAGATGAAAAATATTAAGTACTAACTCTGGTTATCTATAGGAAAGTAGCTTCTAACAGCATCAAGGGTAGCTATCTGCCAGCTCTTATGCTGTTTAAGGCTTATTGCAAATAATAAAATTGTGAGTCTTTTATCCCGGAACTGAAAGATCAAAGGCTGGGTAAAAACCTTGGATTGGGATTAAAAATTTCCACAACAAATAACTCCTCAACTAGGAATGAAGACTCAAGGGCCCCTCCCCCATCCATGCCGGAATGTTGACTGGCTTGATCTTGGAAAGGTCTAGTGTAGGTCCTCACAGCTGCTGTTAGTTCACGAGTGCAAGGGCTGTGCCTTGGCCAGGAGACAGCATCTCTCAGCGATCCTCCGCATCCCTCGGCGATCCTCCGCATCCCTTGGCGATCCTCCGCATCTCTCGGTGATCCTGCGCATCTCTCAGGGATCCTCCTCATCTCTCAGTGATCCTCCACATTTCTCAGGGACCCTCCTCATCTCTCAGCGATCCTCCCCATCTCTGGGCTCTTACATTCGCTCTTTCGCTTTCTCTGTGATGTTCCCTAAGCTCGGTGAAGGCTGATATACATGTTCTATTTAGCCTGAGCATTCACACTTATTATCCCCAATTATGAGTCTCTGCATTAACCATAAGCTTTCCTGACCAAGACTGTGAACAGCATTAAGCTCTAGGCTTCAACATAAATACCTTTAGAAGGCAATTTGACATCATGTCCATTCAATAAAACAACAAATAGGTCACCACCTGTGGTCTATGTTTCCTGACCCAGGGGGTTTTGATCAGTTTTACAGGTCCAAGCGGGAATTCCTTCCTGTGGAGCAGGGCCTCAAATTCAATCAGAAAGTGATTGGTTTTCCCCATTGCCTTCAAGACACTACTGTACCAGTGAACACATCTCATCTGCAGGTTAGTAATGTTGAATTTTTATGTCTGTAGAAAACCACTAATGATTTTCTACTCCAGTGGCCTACTAGACACCTTCCAGGACTTTGAAAGTTAGCTAGCAAGAAGCAGGTTTTTCAGACAATTCCACTGTGATTTCTTTGTCCTGCAATCCAAAGTATATTCTATATTTACCAATAAAGTCTTCTTTTCTAAAATATTTATTATATATATATGCATATATACATATATATAGTTATATATATGAGTCCACTTTGCTGTCTTCAGACACACCAGAAGAGGACATCAGATCCCATGACAGATGGTTGTTTGTTTTTGTTTTTTTTTTTTGTTTTTTGAGACAGGGTTTCTCTGTGTAGCCCTGGCTGTCCTGGCACTCACTTTGTAAACCAGGCTGGTCTCGAACTCAGAAATCTGCCTGCCTCTGCCTCTCGAGTGCTGGGATTAAAGGCGTGCCCCACCACGCCCGGCTCATGACAGATGGTTGTGAGCCATCACGTGGTTGCTGGGAATTGCACTCAGGATCTCTGAGTCAGTGTTCTTAACTGCTGAGCCATCTCTCCAGCCCAGCAATAAAGTCTTATCAAATGGTTATGGTGAACAACGATGGCAATTCGAAGAGAGTACTACTCTACATGGGCCGACAATGCTTCTTGAAGAAGACATGAGTTATTCCATGAAAATTTCATTATTGGGTATATGATACTTCCCTATGAATTGTTGGGACATAATGTGGGGGTCAAATTCCTTTTGTTGTTGTTTCATGGTTTTTGTTTTGTTTGTTTGGTTTTTAGTTTTTGGTCTTTTGGGTTGTTGTTGTTGTTGTTGTTTTAAGACAGGGTTTCTCTGTGTAGCCCTGGCTGTCCTGGAACTCACTTGGTAGACCAGGCTGGCCTGGAACTCTGAGATCTGCCTGCCTCTGCCTCCTGAGTGCTGAGATTAAAGACATGTGTCACTATGCCCAGCTTTGTTTTGTTTTGTTTTGTTTTGTTTTGTTTTACAGACAGGATCCCACCTGGTGGCTGGCCAGTCAGCCTGGAATTCACTCTGAAGACCCAGCAGGCCTCAAACTCAAAGCAATTCACCCATCTCTCCTTCCCAAGTGCTGGGATAAAAGGTATGTACCACCATTCCTGACATCAAATTCCTTTCATAAAGAAAAAAAAAATCACATTTTCTAATTAGCTTACAAAGTAGTGTTCCCCAGCCCTTGCTATACCCATTGCTTCCCTGCATAGCCCCCATTCCCATCCCCCTCAACCTTCTAACACCTAATATTCTCCCTGTATTTCACGTTTATTACTTTTTTTTTTTTTTTTTTTTTGGTTTTAAGAGACAGGGTTTCTCTGTGTAGCCCTGGCTGTCCTGGAACTCACTCTGTAGACCAAGCCGGCCTCAAACTCAGAAATCTGCCTGCCTCTGCCTCCCGAGTGCTGGTATTAAAGGCGTGCACCATCACACCCGACTTATTACATTTCATTTATTTTTAAATGTGTGCGTGCATATGTGTGTAGTGTGTGTGTGTGGTGGAGGGGTGTGTGTGTGTGTGTGTGTGTGTAGGTCAGTTTTCACTTTTTACCCTGTGGGTCCTGGGGATTGAACTCAAGTCTTCAGGCTTGGTGGAAAATGCTTTTAGCTACTCCCCCCTCTCCATTACAAAGGAGAGTGTCTGCATTCCCAGTTATGAACCAAGACCCACACTCACATGCAGATGGAATACTGGTCATTCACTTACTAGGTCCAACATACTCGGGGATTCACATACTTGTCTTGGCAGAATTACAAACGGCTAGAGTGTGGTGTGATCACATAGTGCAACGTACTTCTATGACAGATGGCTGCTAGTCTCAGATCTTTGGCCTCATTCAGAAAATTTCTGTTTGTGTGGGAGAGAGGAGTATATGCAAGTGGTATATGTACTTGCCATACGTTAGCTCTTCCCTGGTCAATCTTTTTTTTTTTCCTTTTTAAATTTATTTATTTAATGTATGTGAGTGCTCTGTTCTTATGCACACCAGAAGAGGGCATTGGATTCCATTACAGACGGTTGTGAGCCACCATGTGGTTGCTGGGAATTGAACTTAGGACCTCTGGAAGAGCAGTTAGTGCTCTTAACTGCTGAGCCATCTCTCCAGCACCACCACCACCACTCCCTGTCCCCCACCCCACCCCCCAGTCATTCTTTATCTTATTTTTATCTTATTTATTGAGACAACATCTCTCACTAAACCTGGAGCTCACCATTTCGGTGAGCTGGCTGGCCAGGGAGTCCCTAGGGACCTCTTGTCTCTGCCCCTCTAGTTTTGGGTTTACATACATGGTGTTGCTCCCAGCTTTTATGTGGGTGCTAGCTAGGAATCTGAACCCAGGTCCTCACACTTCCACAGAAAGCCATCGTCTCAGCCCCTCAAAAGTCTTTATCGTTTTTCCAACAGCGGGCCAGGTGTGTCTATGTAACCTGGGCGGCCCTGAAACTCTCAGTCTTACCTGCTTTTGTCTCCTGAGTACCAGAACTAAAGATGAGTACCACCATGCTCATCCAAAGGTATTTGGAGCAGAGACCACACCACTCAGCTGTGCCCAGGATGCTGATAGCTGATCTGTCCTGCCCTCTGTCAACTCATCACCCCAGATGTGTCTCGTGCCTCCTGTTGACTAAACAATGAATTAATCATCATCAGTTACCCTGCTCGCTCAGACTCTGAGCTCTGCTTGCCAAACCAGACAACCCAGTAGCACCCACACTATGGGCTGACTTCCCAGGGCGCATCCCACAGCAGTGGGTATGTCAAGTGCCATGTGTTTCCAGTCTGGGATGGCCGTGGCATTTTTAGACACCCCCCTGGCTCCAAGGACCTATTAAGAGAGAATAAAGGTACCAGTGAGATAGTTTGGGATTATTAAACCATGTCCTGTGAGCCATGCTAAATGCTAACCAGTCAGGCAAGATTATTATTGGTCGCTTTATGGCCATCAAATTAGGCTTTAAGTCCAGTGTACAACCCAAAGAGGCTTTTCTGTGCTCCAAGGTTCACTGGACTCGGTGTGATCATGGTTCACAGTGCTTTTAAGCCTCTTTTATGGAAGCTGCACCAGCAGACTTGTATTGTTTTAGGTGATTGTTGATTTTATTTATTTATTTTGGTTTTTCGAGACAGGGTTTCTCTGTGTAGCCCTGGCTGTCCTGGAACTCACTCTGTAGACCAGGCTGGCCTCGAACTCAGAAATCCGCCTGCCTTTGCCTCCCAAGTGCTGGGATTAATGGCGTGCGCCATCACTGCCCGGCTGATTGTTGATTTTATAATCTTTCTTGTTAGAATGCAGTTTTTGCTTGTTCAATGCTCAGTCTTTTGATCAGAGACACTGTCTGATTTCACTAGTGTCTGATTTCACTAGGATTACTACGAGAGAATGCAATATCCTTTTGTTTTGGTTTCTTTACTTATTTTGTTCTTAATGGTGCAAATTCTCTCTCTCTCTCTCTCTCTCTCTCTCTCTCTCTGTGTGTGTGTGTGTGTGTGTGTGTGTGTGTGTGTGTGTGTGTGTGTGTGTGTGTTTAAACAGGATCTTAGGTATCCCAGGTTGGTCTCAAACTTGGCAAGAATGTCTTTAGATTTCTGATCCTCCTGCTTCCACCTCCTCTATGCTGTAATGAAAAGCTTAAATCACCATGTTGGACTTATGTAATCCAGGGGACAGAATTTAGGACTTTGACCATGTTAGGTAAGGACTCTATCCAAATTCTCTTAAAATTGTTGTTGTTGTTGTTGTTGTGTGCATGATGTTGGGAGGTGGAAGTCAGTAGATAACTCTGCAGAGTTGGTTCTCAACATCTTCCTTGTGTGGGTTCTGCTGATCTAATTCAGGTTGCCAAGGTTGCAAGGCAAACACTTTTAGCCCCTAAACCATCTCGCTGTCCTTTCAAACCTTTCTCTTTTGGGGAAGGAAGTTGAAACAGTCAAGCTGTTAGCCTTGGCTGGCCTGGTACTCTCAATGTATCCCAGGCTGGCCTGAAATTTGCCATAATTCTCCTGCCTCAGATTCCCAAGTGCTGGGATTACAGATATGAGCCATTCTGCCTTATCCTTATTTGTTTACTCCATGACTATTTAAATGGTTAAACAAGCTACTCTTTACCACTAAGCACACCAGCACTAGAGAGTTTAGCCTTGGGCTATGTTCTGTGATTTCAGTGTAAAGGGCAGTGGGAGGGGTCTGAAAACCTGGGATGGAGATGATCTTGGCTAAAAAGCTCAGTCTAGAATCCACAACTGTGACAGATGTCCCAACAGCAGGAGAGGTGGGGGTAGGGGGGACAGCCTGATGGATCAGATAACTCTGGGCCAGCCCCACTCCCATGACGATGAATCTTCATTGTCAACTTGGCTGGATTTATATCACCTAGGAGATTAGTGAGGTGCGCCTGTGGGGGTGTATGTGGGGGTGTTTCCAGAGAAGATTAATTAGGAAGGGGAACTTGGGTGCCATTGTGCCACAGGCTGAGGACCCAGGTAGAATCAAAGAAGGGAAAGGATAAAGCGGGTGGAGTGGCTTTCTCCACTTCCTGCTGGCTATGGCATGAGCTCCTCTGCTCTGCCGTCCCCACCTTGCCATGACAGGCTGAGCCAAAATAAAACTGTTCCTGTCAGGCCTCTGGTTCCAGCTATAGCAAAGTGATGAATGACACATAGTGATTCTGGTGCATGCATACATACGTGCATGTATGTGTGGCTGTATACATTCATGTGTATGCATATTCATATGTGAATGTGTTGCACTCAAGTGTGTGTGTGTGTGTATGTGTATGTGGTGTGAGTGTATACACTCACATGTAAGCATTGCATTCATTTGTGTGTATGTTTGTCTAGTGTATGTGTGTATAGGGGTGTGTCTAGTGAAGTGTCTTGTGTGTGTACATTCAGGAATGTGCATGTATTCATGTGTCAGTGTGCTGCATTTCTATGTGTGTATGTCTAGTGTGTTTGAGCGTGTCTAGTGTTTGTCTATATGTATCATGTGTGTGTGAGTCTATATATTCATGTGTGTATAAATGTCTAGTTAATGTATACATTCATGTGTGCATTACTCATGCAAACACACAGAGAGGAAATAATAGCAACTTAAAAAAAAGAGTTGAGCCGGGCGTTGGTGGCGCACGCCTTTAATCCCAGCACTTGGGAGGCAGAGGCAGGCGGATTTCTGAGTTCGAGACCAGTCTGGGCTACAGAGTGAGTTCCAGGACAGCCAGGGCTACACAGAGAAACGCTGTCTCAAAAAGAAACCAAAAAAGAAAAAAAGAAAAAGAAAAAAAAAATGTTGGACATGCTGACTTCAACGTGCCACTAACCTTAACCTCAACCTTGGCAAACAGGAAGGACCCTCAAGCTTCAGAGTCCTTCCTCTATAACAAACACAACAGATAATTACTAAAGTGGGGCTGGAGAGATGGCTCAGTGGTTAAGAGGATTGACTGCTCTTCCAAAGGTCCTGAGTTCAAATCCCAGCAACCACATGGTGGTTCACAACCATCCATAATGAGATCTGATGCCCTCTTCTGGTGTGTCTGAAAACAGCCACAGTGTACTTCCATATAATAAATAAATAAATCTTAAAAAAAATTATCTACTAAAACTTGTTGCTTTTGTTTGTTATTGGGGATGGGGGAGCATGCTATAGCACACGTATGAAGGTCAGAGAAGAAGCTGAAGGAGTCCTTTTTCTCCTTCCATCATGTGTGTCGTGGGTATCAAACTCAGGTTTTCAGGCTTGAGACAAGAACCTTTCCCTGCTAGCTACATATTTTACACAGGGTTATATCGCATTGGCTGACCTGACATTTGTTGTGCAATGCAGACTGGCCTCACATTCCTGCCAATCTTCCTGTCTCTACTCTCCAGTATTGGCATTATGAATGGCATTTGCACATCGAGCAGTGCCCTAGAATAATGCCACACTCTGTAAGCTACAGTCTGCACATCTCTCAAGTCTTAAGACTGTCCCCATCCTAAGAAATTGCTTCCCTGCGTTCTCTAGCTCTGCATCCTGGAGACAGAGAGAGAGAAAGAGTCAAGACTCTATGGAAGAGTACCACACGTTGTTCTGTTGCTAACACACAGCTAGACTGCTTCTGAGCTCTGGGAGGAGGAGGTACTTAACGGGGGGGGGGGGGGGGGGATAGTAATTAGCTTGTCAAATCCTCCCAGCTAACAGCAATGTGATAGACTCTTATGTGACAAGGTGTCATCTCTCTATGGTGCATGCTTCTGGAATTTGCAACTGTTGCAAAAGACAGCTGAGGAATACTTGTAAGATTAAATAAATAATTCATATTGCTGTTAAGTCTGTACATAACACCGGTCTAGAGGCACCATTCCAAAGCATGATTGGAACTGGCAACTAGACAGACAGACACAACAGCAGTAAGACACACATTGAATTCTAGAGTTGTTTAAAAAAAAAACAAAAAACGTAGTCTTGACAATTGAACCTAGAGCACCTGAGGCAAGCTCTCTCTCACTGAGAGATATTCCAGGCCAAATTATCAAGTTATGATGTGAAAATATATTTTCATTTTTTTTTCTTGGTTTTTCGAGACAGGGTTTCTCTGTATAGCCCTGGCTGTCCTGGAACTCACTTTGTAGACCAGGCTGGCCTCGAACTCAGAAATCCGCCTGCCCCTGCCTCCCGAGTGCTGGGATTAAAGGCGTGCGCCACCACGCCCGACAAAAATATATTTTCAGGGCCAGAGAGAAGGCTCAGTGGTTAGGAGCACTCTCCAGAGGTCCTGAGTTCAATTCCCAGCAACCACATGGTGGCTCACAACCATCTACAATGTGATCTGATGCCCTCTTCTGGTGTGTCTGAAGACAGCTACAGTATACTCATACACATAAAATAAATTTTAAAAAAAGGTGGGGGGCTGGCAAGATGGCTCAGTGGTTGAGAGTGCTGACTGCTCTTCCAAGGATCCAGAGTTCAAATCCCAGCAACCACATGATGGCTCACAACTATCTGTAATGAGATCTGATGCCCTCTTCTGGGGTGTCTGAAGACAGCTACAGTGTACTTACATATAACAGATAAATAAATCTTAAAAAAAAAAAAAAAAAAAAAAAAAAAAAAAAAAGGCCAGAGTGGGACCAGAGCGAGAAGAAAAAAAAGAAAGAAAACATATTTTCAGTGTGTGTGTGTACATGTTCATATATAGTATAGAGGTGAGAAGTCAGTGTTGGGTGTATTTTTGGAACTGGGGTACACAGTGAGCCTGGGGTTTACCATTTCAGCTAGACTGACTAGCCAACAAGCCCCTGGGACCCATCTGTCTCTCTGTCTGTCCTCCTCAGTGATGGGGTAACAGATGTGGGCTGCTGTGTGTGCCTTTTTATGTTGCTGCCAAGGATCTGAACTTAAGACCTCCTGTTTGCACAGCAAACATTTTGCCCACCCCTGTCCATCCCCAACCTCTTGATTTTTGAGACAAGGTCTGGCTGTCTTGAAATTTGATATATAGACCAGACAAGCCTGAAACTCACAGAAATCCACCTGCCTCTGCCTCCTGAGTTCTGGGATTACTCGAATGTGCCACCGAAGCTGGCCCCGACTTTTATTGTTAATTGGTATATTGTAAGTGGGAGAGTCTATGGATTCAGTGTGACATGTCACTGTGTGTGTACCATGTGTACTGACCAAATCAGTCGATAACATACTCACCACTCAAGACATTTATCATTCCTTTGTCCCAGCTAGTTTGAAATGCTTAGTTGTGTCAGCCCTATCTACCCCACTGTGCCATAGAACATTAGAAGTTATTCATCCCACACACCTGTAGCCCCGAGAAACTGTCCTTTTTCCACCTCCCCACCCCACCCCACCCCCAGGGCCCCCACCCCCACCTTTCCCTGGCTGTTGGAACCACAATGAAATTGTAAGGTCTAATAAAAACATCGATGCTGGGCTGACTGCTCTTCCGAAGGTCCTGAGTTCAAATCCCAGCAACCACATGGTGGCTCACAACCATCTGTAATGAGATCTGATGCTCTCTTCTGGGGTGTCTGAAGACAGCTACAGTGTATTTACATATAATAATAAAAAAAATTAAAAAAACAACAACAACAAAACATCGATGCTGGGGCTGGAGAGATGGCTCAGCTGTTAAGAGCATTTGACTGCTCTTCCAGAGGTCCTGAGTTCAATTCCCAGCAACCACATGGTGGCTCACAACTATCTGTAATGAGATCTGATGCCCTCTTCTGGTGTGTCTGAAGATAGCTACAGTGTACTCACAGACATAAAATAGATAAATAAATCCTTGAAAAAATACAGAGAAAAGCTCAGATGGAACCTAGGTGGAATCCTACACTCTTCACTACAATGGGGGCATAAATATTGAACAAAACATTGAGGACAATAAAAGGAAATATTCATAAGAGATTCATGACCCAGAAAGCCAAGTGCAGCCCTGACCTGTCCAATAGAGTATGAGGGAAATCACATTAATAAAAGAAGCAGTTAAATGTGAAAATTGAGGTTACGAAGCTTACTAGATCGTGAGCCTGATAAATGGTTATCATAGCCTTCTGACAGAATAAATGCATTTCTCTCTCAAAAAAAAAAAAACCAAAACAAAACAAAACCCATGATACAATTGAAATTAACGGTTGCAGTTTTCCATTGCATCAACATGGCAGAAAATTTAGTATTTAATATTACACTGACATTGATTTGGGAGGAGAAAGAAATTATTTTTTAAAAAATAGCTTTTATGCTTGCATATCCTGAGAGTAAGATATGCATTTTGTTACCAGAATGAGAGTTTTACAACCAGGTTTCAGGACTGGCCTTGACCGAGGGAAAGTGTGTATCCAGAAAGGCTGATGGCTTTATTTTAAAACTTTTTTTTTTAACGATTCATTATTATTTCAGGGTGGCGCCTGTCACACCACTGAAGACAGAGGATAAATTTGGAGGCTGGTTCTCATGTTCCACCCCGGTGCCGTGCCGAGCAATCCGGTTGCACATTTGCAAGGCAAGCATGCTTTCCTGCTGGCATGGCCTATATCTCTGTATTGTAAGGAAAACATCATTTGCATACAAACAACACTTGTGCAACTTTCATAGTTAATATTTTTATCAGCTTTACAGGTGAGGTATGTTGAGCTCTGTCTTCTCTCCTGTGGAAGGCAGAGGACCTTAGATGACTTGTGCTGTGGTCTTCAGCCTTTATCCCGAGAGGCAAGGTCTCTCACGACACCTGGATCTAGGCTGACAGCCAGAAAGCCCCAGTGATGCTCATAAGTGGTCCTCATAGTTTCACCTCTACCACGGAGGATGGGTGTGGCCACCCCCTGGTGTATTAGTCTCGGGGTGGACACACCCAGCGTTTTACTTGAGAGTTGATTTGACCTCGGGTCCTTAAGTGTGTGGAAGCAAGCCATAGAGTCACTTCCCAAGCCTGTGAAATTAATTTTTTAGAAAAAAACTAGAGTGTTGGTGGCTTCTTAGTGTAGCAGGCAGCAGGTCAGACTAGTAAAAGACAGAATAGGCAACAAAATAAAATAGTACTGAACAAAACCAATTTTTTTTTCAAGACAGAGTTTCTATATATAACACCCGTGGCTGTCCTAAAACTCACTCTGTAGACCAGGCTAGCCTGGAACTCAGAGATCTGCCTGTCTCTGCCTCCTGGGTGCTGGGATTAAAGGCGTATGCCACCACCACCTAGCTATCAATGACATTCTTATGATATTTTCATAAAATAATTATTAGCGAACACTGTTATGGATCCATGATTTTTTTGCTGTCGATGACATCTCAGTATTTATACAAAACAAAGAAAAAGTCCTATTTTTTTCATAGAAATCACACAATGCGAAAATGTTCAACTCACAATACAGGTTTTTGTTTTGTTGCTTTTCGTTGTTTTTGAGACAGGGTCTCCCTAGGTAACGCTGGCTGACCTGGAACTTACTATGGAGACCATGCTGGCCTTAAACTTACTGAGGTCCAATTGAGTGTCTATGGATGGCTGTGAGTGATCATGTTGCACTGGACGGATTTGTGAGTCAACTTGACACAAGTTAAGGTCACCAGAGGGCAAGGAGCCTCAGTTGAGAAAATGCCTCCATGAGATCCAGCTGGAAGACATTTTTCTCTATTAGTGATCAATGCAGGAGGGCCCAGCTCATGGTGGGTGGTGCCATCCCTGGGCTGGTGTCCTGAGTTTTATATGAAAGCAGGCTGAGCAAGCCATGGGGAGCAAGCCAGTAGACAGCACCCTCCATAGCCTCTGCATCAGCTTCTGCTTTCAGGTTCCTGCCCTGCTTGTGTTCCTGTCCTGACTTTCTTCAGTGATGGACTATGATATGGAAATGTAAGTCAAATAAACCCCTTTCCTCCCCAACTTGCTTTTGGTCTTGGTATTTTGTCACGGCAATAGAAACCCTAAGTAAGATACACGTGGTTGTTCAAAAACTAAGTGCTGGGCTGGAGATGTAGCTCAGGTATTCAGAGCATTCGTCTGGTGTGAGTCAAGTTCTGGCTTCTCTATCCAGCACCATAGAAAATCCAAGGTGGTGTTGCCTTCCTGTAATTATAGTATGTGGGAAATAGAAGCCACAGAAGTTCAAGGTCATCTTTGTCAAGGGTTGTTCATAGCTCAAGGCCAGTCTGGACTGTAGAAAAACTGGGGCAAGGTAGGGTGGGGCTGGAGAGACAGCTGGCTCAGTGATTAAGAGCACTTACTGCTCTCGCAGAGGACCCTGGTTTGGTTTGCAGTACCCACCTGGTGGTTCACAAACCTCTGTACTCCCAGTTCCAAGGCAATCTGATGCTTACTTCTTTGCTCTTTGTTTGTTTGTTTGTTTGTTTTGTTTTTGTTTTTTTGAGACAGGGTTTCTCTGTGTAGCCCTGGCTGTCCTGGAACTCACTTTGTAGATCAGGCTGGCCTCGAACTCAGAAATTCACCTGCCTCTGCCTTCCAAGTGCTGGGATTAAAGGCGTGCGCCACCCCACCTGGCTAATGCCTTCTTCTTACCTTCTCATGGACCAACATGCACGTAGTGCACGGTAATACCTGTAATACATGCAGGCAAAATACACATCAAATATAAACATCTTTATATGTGGCCAGGCGTGGTGGCGCACACCTTTAATCCCAGCACTTGGGAAGCAGAGGCAGGTGGATTTCTGAGTTCGAGGCCAGCCTGATCTACAAAGTGAGTTCCAGGACAGCCAGGGCTACACAGAGAAACCCTGTCTCGAAAAACAAAACAAACAAACAAACAAAAAAACCAAACAAACAAAAAAATCTTTATATGTAAAAAAAAAAAGTGTTGGCTGGGTATATAAGCTCTGGACTTAACTCCCATTATAGCTTAAATAGATAAAATGAAAAGGTCTTGATGTTGGGAAGTCACAGATTCCATTCTTTTGTGGAAGCTAAAAAAGTCATAATCACAGATGCAAGAAGTGAGTGGCTGTTTTCTGGAGTCTGGCATGGAGGAACTAGGGAGACCCTGGTCCAGGAGTACAGAGCTGCAGTTATAGAATGAGCCAGTTGTGGGGTGAAGGGCATCATGATGACTGCAGTAAAGAATACTGTATTTGGGCTGGTGAGATGGCTCAGTGGGTAAGAGCACCTGACTGTTCTTTCGAAGGTCCCGAGTTCAAATCCCAGCAACCACATGGTGGCTCACAACCATCTCTAGTGAGATCTGACTCCTTCTGGAGTGTCTGAAGACAGCTACAGTGTACTTACATATAATAAATAAATCTTTAAAAAAAAAAAAAGAATACTGTATTCTTTTCATGATTGTTGCCGTGTTTTCCTGAGACAGGGTTTCCCTATGTAGCCTCCTCCTGCCTCAGCTTCCCAAGAGCTGGGATTAGAGATTTGTGCCTCCATATCCTGAGACAAGAGATTTAAGGGACTTCACCACCCACATGCATACATATAGGTATCACAGATAGATACCGTTGGGATGATGGGGTTATTATTGATTTGACTGATGGCTTACTAATTTGATGGTGTTGTTCGTGATACAATGTATAGGTGATAAATAAATAAATAAATAAATAAATAAATAAATAAATAAATAAATAAAACTGTTGGTAGCCAGGCATGGTGATTCACCCCTGTAATTCAGCACTTGGGAGGCAGTTCAGCTACACATTGTGTTTGAAGCTAGCCTGGACTACATGTCTGAACACCCACCTCCCCAATTGTGTCTGCACTGAATATATGCTGGTTTCATGTGTCAATTAAGCCTTTTATTACATTTTATTCATTGTGTTGTTTGTGTACTTGTGCGGAAGTCAGAGGACAATTTGTGGGGGGTGGTTTTATCTTTCCATTGTGTGGGTCCCAGGGATCAAACTTAGGTCTTCAGGCTTGGCAACGTTCCTTTATCTGCTGAGCCTCTGAGCCACATCCCCCTTTTCCACTTTTCTCTTACCAAAATTGATTGCTTCGAGCTCAAGAAACTAAATGGGTAAAGAGTTTGGGGTGATGGTCTCGGTTCTTCGCAATTAACTCACACACTGCCTCTTCCCCAGGGTCCTTTGCTGCTCCGTAGCCTCTCCGGAGTTGTTTGTCCTCAAATCCAGACAAAAACCTTTCACTTTCAAGCCCCAGAAGGGCCAGGAACTGGGTGTGTCTTCCTAGACACCTGACAGGAAGCAGGTTCCTGGGAATTTAGCACAAACCCCTTGCCAGTCTGTGGAGCTGGGAGGGCGGCTAGGTTTCCAGGAGCTCAGATTTCAGCCCTGTGCTGGCAATTTCCAAGCTTGAGTCAGTGTTCATTTCCCTCTCACTCCCATCCTTGAATACAAGTCCCGAGGGCTTCTCTGTACACACATTTAGACCTCCAGGCTCCTGCAGACCCATAAAACACAGGCAGCAGATACGGGAATTCAGAAACTATATTGCAAACGCGGAAATAGCTAGATGTCAGTCATTTCAGCGAAGGGAAGTAAGTGCTAGATTTGGGGGGTTTGTTTTTGTTGTAAAACAGGTATTTTGCCTAGGCTGTACCAAGTTCCTCCTGTGGCGGCTGAGGATGGCCTTGAACTTCAGACACCCTATTTTCATCTCCTGTGAGCTGGCATTAAAGGCTTGTGGCACCGTGCTGATAAATGCAGTTCTGAGGATGGACGTGGGGAACAATTACTCCCTTAACTGAGCTACACCTCCAGCGCCTGCTTTCTGTTTGTTGTTGTTGTTTTAGTTTATTTTTTTCAGACAGAGTCTCATTCAGTCACACTGCCTTTGTATTCACTGTGTAGCCAATTACCAGCCTTGAATTTGCAATCCTCCTCTTTGAATCTTTATTACACTTGTTATATTGTGAGAATCAAAATCATATGACAGTTTCTCGGCAGTATGAATTTAAATTTCTCCCTCCCCTTTCCTTTTGCTACCTGCTCTCTCCTCTCCGCACCCTTTCCTTTGAAACAGGATGGAAGCAGCCTGGCTGGCTTTCGCAATCCAATCCTTCTGCCTCAGCCTCCCGAGAGCTGAGACCACAAGAATATCACAAGATGCCTGCCTTTCATTTTGTTTTCATTACAAAATATTCAAAACCTAAAATTTACTATTTGACCCATTTTGGGGTTTATTGTTGTTGTTGTTGTTTTATTTTGTTTCTTGTTTTTGTTTTTATTTTATTTTGAAACAGGGACACTGTGTAACCCTAGCTTGCCTGGAACTCATTATGCAGACCAGGCTGGCCTGAGACTCACAAAGATTAAAGACTGGTATATACTACCATACCCAGCCATCTTAACCATATATAAGCTCATAGTTCAGTGATATTCAATACACTCATGAAATTATGGTAGCATCACCAGTAGCTATTTTTTCCATCATATAAAACGGAAACTTTATAGCCGTCATTCTGCCATAAAATCCATCCCCCCTCGCCCAGACCCTGCCAGCTATCTATCATTCTAGTTTCTTTCATTTTTGAAGACCTATTTGTTTGTTTTCTTACTTATTTCTGTTTATGTGTCTGTTTGAGTGTTTGTGTTCATGTAGGGGCCAGAAAAGGGTATCAGGTTTTCCTCTACCAATCCTCATCTATTCTTTTGAGCAAGGTCTCTTCCTAGACCTGGGGCTTGGGTTTTCTCAGCTAGGCTAAGAAGCCAGTCAGTAAGCCCCAGTGGTGTGTCCTGTCCTCACCCACCTTGGAGCTGGCATTACAGGCACGAGCTGGACTTGTGGCTTGTTACTTAAGTGTTGGGATTCACATGCCAGTCTTTGCAACTGTGTACCAAGTGCCGGTAACCACTGAGCCATCTCTCCTGCCCTCTCCATTCTGTCTGGCTTTATAATTTTGAATACTTCAAGTACTTAGTGGAAGTAGAAGCTCAGGTTGTTTCTCCAGGCTCTGGATGGGCACTTGAGTTATAGAGAGCAGTGCCGAAATGGATACTCATAGTCACGCAGCCGAGTGTAGACCCAGACATGAACTTGCTGAATCGTGTGCGAATTCTGTTTTTAATGTTTGAGAAACTGTAATTCTGTTTCACGGCAGCTATGCTGACCCCATTTCTCTTCACCCTTAGGCAACAGCTGCTATTTCCTGTTTGTGTTTTTCTTTGTTAGTAGTTTTCATCTTAATGACTGTCTGGTGTATGCACAAACACACATACACACACACACACACACTCACACGTCCCAGGGACTGTGCTGAGAACCTCCTATGCTTGTAGGCCACTTAGGACCATGCCAGGCTTTTACACGGGTGTCATTTTGTTTTAGGATTTTAAAATTACATTTATTTCTGTGTGAGTGTGTGTGTGTGTGTGTGTGTGTGTGTACATGTACTGTACGCACACTCACAGCAACTTTATACATTTGATGCTCAGCAGTTACTTCTCTACCATATTAACACTGTAGATTTTTTTCTTTTTTAATATTTTTATTACATATTTTCCTCAATTACATTTCCAATGCTATCCCAAAAGTCCCCCATACCCTCCACCCCCCCACTCCCCTACACACCCACTCCCACTTTTTGGCCCTGGCGTTCCCCTGTACTGGGGCATATAAAGTTTGCATGACCAATGGTTTTCTCTTTCCAATGATGGCCGACTAGGCTATCTTTTGATACATATGCAGCTAGAGACAAGAGCTCTGGGGTACTGGTTAGTTCATATTGTAACACTGTAGATTTTTGAACATGGTATCGGGCATAGTTACAACAGGTAGAGCTTGCTCAACATGCCACATCCTCAATACATGTTCTGGACAAAAATGTGTGTGGATACAATAAGGGAAAATTTTTTTTTAGATTTATTTGTTTATTTTATGTATATGAGTACACTGGCTCAGCGGTTAAGAACACTGGCTGCTCTTCCAGAGGTCCTGCGTTCAATTCCCAGCAACCACATGGTGGCTCACAACCATCTGCAATGGGATCCGATGCCCTCTTCTGGTGTGTCTGAAGACAGTGACAGTGTACTCATATACATTACATATATTATATATACACACACACATATACATACATACATACATACATATGTGTGTATGTGTGTGTGTATATATATGTATATACATACATATATATTGAGACTTTGAAATTTGCATAAAAAAAGAAAATCACACAGGAATCCCATATTTTATTAGCCTTCCTGCCCCAACTCCATCTCTGCCCACAGCAGAAGACTGCTTTTCTGGCCCTGAAACAGCCCTCAGCTGCACACAGCCTTCACTGGCACCCCAGTAATCACTTGCTAAATGAAGATGACACTAAACATTGTTGTGGGTCTGGGACATTTAGAAGGCTGGTCATTCAGTACTCCAAACGCAGTGGAGCATGGTGGCATATTCTGTGATTGGGAGAGATAGCTCAGTGGTCAAGAGCACTTGCCATAGAAGCCTGAGGACTGATGTTGGGATCCTGACACCCGTGTAAAAGCCTGGCCTGGTCCTGGGCATATCACCTGTGACCCCAGCACTGAGGTAGGCAGAAACCAGGATCGATCTCGGGAGATTGCTGATAGCCAGCCGAGCCAGAAAGTGTGAGCTGCAGGTCCCTTGAGAGACTCTGCCTCAAAGGAATAAGGCAGGGAGTGAGAGAGAGTACGCTTTGTGTGTTCTGAAGCATGAACCCCCCCCTGTACACTGGACATACACCTCCTATAGAAAGAAAGAAGAGGGGCAAGGAACCCCCAAGAAAATGGCATAGTCGGGTACATTGGGGAAGATAAATAAGAGGGCTTAAAGCTGAAGTATAATATAAAGCAGCTAAGCTAACTAGATAAGAGGAAAGCTAGGGCCCTGGTGGGGGTGGGAGGTGTTAGAGCAAACTTGTCTTGGCAGACTTGCAGGCTCCTCTTGGCTCCCGCAGAAAGTCTCAAGGGACTGCTGCCTTTTCCCCTAGTAAAGGTCTCAACTTTATGGATCGTGACATTTTTGTACACACTCTTCCATTTCAATGTAACGGACTGAACAGTGAGTGGGTAAGAATGGTTTCTAGGGAAGCTTCCACATAGTTCAAGAAAGTGACCCCAGTCTGCCCCAGGAGTCAAGGGGAGGAGAAATGGTGGACCAAGACTAAGTCCAGATACTGGAGGCAGCTCTTCTTGCGCAAGGCTGCTCGGCTCTGTCCCCTCTTCACTCAGAAGGGTGGACACTCTGCTTTCTCTTTCTCTCCTGCTAAAAATAACCGTCTGCAGCTTGCTGTGCCCCGGTTCTACTGGGGTGAATTCTTTCCTCCCTTCAAGTTCAAGAACTAAGGCTGCTATTGTAGTTAGGGCTGGGTGGAGCTTGGGGAAGAGTGGTTTCGCCATCTATAACATCTAGAGATAGAGGCAGGAGGATTGCTGCAACTTCAAGGCCCGTCTTAGCTACATAATGAGTTTGAGGACAGCCAAGATTATATATAATGAGTCTTTTCTCAGAAGAAGAATTAAAAAGCTCCATCTTTCCTAGAGTGTGGTGGAATAGAACCAGCTTGGCACTCTAAGAGCTAGAACAACATACACAGCCACCTCCTGGTCCAGATACCTACCCCTACACCTCCCTAAGGACACAGTCTGGCTTCAAATCCCTCCCATTATCTCTGAGGTTGCCTCAAAGTCCCAAACAGAGCCCTACCTTAACTGCCTTAAAATTTATTATTATTATTATTATTATTATTATTATTATTATTATTAATTTTTGATGGGCAGTGGTGGCACACGCCTTTAATCCCAGTGCTCAGAGGCAGAGGCTGGTAGAGTCTCTGTGAATTTGAGGCCACCCGGGGGCTACAGAGCAAGTTCCCAGACAGCCAAGTCTACACAGAGAAACCCTGTCTGGGAAAATTAAGAGATAGAGACAGAGAGACAGAGAAAAGAAACACACACACACACACAAAATATTTCTTTTAATTATGTGTATGAGGGTATGGGTATGTGTGCACGAGTGCAGACGCCCACAAAGGCCAGAAGAGAGCGCTAGGTCCCTGGGAGCTGGAGGTACAGGCAGTTGTAAGCCTCCTGAGATGGATGCTGGGACTTGAACTCCGGTCATCTGGAAAAGCAGTATGTGTTCTTAATCACTGAGCAATTCTCCAGCCTACTCTCTGCTATTTTTGGAAGGGGGGGGGGGATAGGGTCTTGCAAGGGAACCTGTGACAACATAATTCATCATCCTGGTATCCTGGGAAGGAGCTTCCCTCAGTCTTAGGTACATGCTGCTCCTTAGTTCTGTGGGGAACCCAAGGGCAGCTGCTGCTACCAGGAGAATCAGATTTCCTTCTTCAGCAGCTCTTTCAGGAAGAGCCAAATTCCACCTGCTCACGCTGGCTGTGTCAACTGGCGAGATGATCAGACTCCGTCCAACTCAGAGTTTATTTTAGGTGTGACTCACATCAAGGACACGATGGTTAACCAGGCTGCCGATCCACCTGTGTGGGAGATTTGCTGAACTGTGAACACTTTACAGTCTCCTTTCTCTGAAAAAGAGTGTCCTTGGGCTGGGAAGGTAGCTCAGATGGCAGGAGTGCTTGCCCAGCAGGCATGAGTGAGGCCTGTGTTGGATCCCCAGCACCCCAGGTACCAGGTGTGCTGGAACATGCCTGGTACATCGGAGGTGGAATCTGAAAGGGTCATCCTTGGTTACTTGGTGAGCGCCAAGCCATTCTAGGCTATATAAGAAAGGACCCCCCACCCCCATCTCTGAGGCAGAGGAGCTGGGGTTCAATGGATAAAGTGCTTGCTGCACAAGCAAGAGAGCCAGAACCCCACATCACCGAACCCCAGCATCCATAATACCAGTTGTCAGAGAGGTAGAGACAGGAGAATCTCTCTGTCTTGCTAGATAGCCTTATAGAATCCCAGAGTTCCAGGTTCAGTGAGAGACCTTGTCTCAAAAAAAAAAAAAAGAGAAGACATCCAAAAGTGGGCAACGCGCATACATAATGAGGGGCAGGGTTCTATCTGCACGGCAGGTCCCAGGACGTTTCCCCTTCAACATAACAGTGCCTGTTGCTGTAAAATTTAATTTTAGATATATCACACACACAGAGGGACACCCACTTACCTACCACTGTTGTGTTTTATAAAAAGATAGAAAGACACCAAGGATCTGTTTGGTGGAGGCACAGTAAGATATGGGGAAAGGGGTGCCTCTGTGGGCCCATGCTGAGGCCTCCCTTCCCATTAAGGTACCAGTCACATGACAGTATAGTATAGAATAGAGTTTATTATTTGTTTGTTTATCTATTTAATTATTTATTTTCAAGACAGGGTTTCTCTGTGTAGCCCTGGCTGTTCTGGAACTCACTCAGTAGACCAGGCTGGCCTTGAACTCAGAAATCTGCCTGCCTCTGCCTCCCAAGTGCTGGGACTAAAGGCATGTGCCACCACTGCCCAGCTCTAGAATAGTTTATTGAGGGCATGGGGAAGGGAGTTGAGGAAGTAGAGACAGAGAAAGGCAGAGAGAAAAACAAAGAGACAGAGACACAGACAGAGAGACAGAGAGAGGAGAGGAGGAGAGAGAGAGAGAGGCTGGCCATGCGCACATGGAGAGAGGGGGCAGAGGGGGTTGGAGAGAGGGTTTAAGGAGCAGTAGCAAGAGAAGAGAGCAAGAGAGTGAGGAGGGGGCAAGTCCCTTCTATAGTGAGTCAGGCACAGCTGGCTATTGCCAGGTAACTGTTGAGCGGAGCCTAGACGAAATGCCAACAGCCACCAGGATTAGAACTCTGCTCTTCAGACTCCCAATTGCCTCCACACATCCCCTCCCCGACAAGGACCACTGTATAAAGGATGAAATGATTTCCTTGTTCTCGTTCCTTCCTTATTCTGTGTGTGCCACAGAATCATGGCTTGCTTGTTTCCTTTTCCTCTTTCAGTTTATTCTTTTCTGTTTGTTTAAGATACAGTTATTTATTTATTACTCATTTATTTTTATGTCCACATCAGGTGTGTGCCTGGTACCCTGGGAGGCCCAAAGAAGGTATCAGATTCCCTTAGAATGGAGTAACAGACAATTGCAAGCTAAGATTCAAGCCTGGGTCCTCTGAAAGAGCAGCCGACAAGCCAGCCCCTCTAGCCTCTATTTCATTCTTTGAGACAGAGCCTCAGCTGCTCCAGCTGATCTTGATCTCATTCTATAGCCCTAAAGCTCTCTCTCTCTCTCTCTCTCTCTCTCTCTCTCTCTCTCTTTGTTTTTTGTTTTTTGTTTTTCGAGACAGGGTTTCTCTGTGTAGCCCTGGTTAACCTGGAACTCACTCTGTAGACCAGGCTGGCCTCGAATTCAGAAATCCGCCTGCCTCTGCCTCCCAAGTGCTGGGATTAAAGGCGTGCGCCACCACGCCCGGTGCCCCTAAAGCTCTCGAGTCAGCCTGCCAAATAGCTGAGACCACCGACCCTGTGCCAACACACCCAAATTTTCCTGTGACTTGTTTCTCTTCCCAACAACCTTTAGATAAGGCACTGCACACTTCCCCTTTGGTGTCAACTCTGCAGTCTGAGAGAGTATTCTGTCTTCTTTAAATAACGGGCAAAGTCACCTTGACCACAGTGATGATTTGAATAGGTTTGGTCGCTGTAGACTCATGTGTTTGAATGCTTGGCCCATAGGAAATGGCATGATTAGGAGGTGTGGCCTTGTTGGAGGACTGCAGGGGTGGACTTTGAGATCTCCTCTGCCCAAGCTCCCCTCGGGTATGAAATCAGAGCCTCTTCCTAGCTGCCTGTGGAGGACAGTCCCCTTCTGTTGCCTGTTGATCAAGATGTAGAACTCTCAGCCCCTCCAGCACCATGTCTACCTTTGTGCTGCCATGCTTCCTGCTGTGATTTTAATAGACTGAACCTGGACACTGTAAGCCAGCCCCAATTAAATGTTTTCCTTCATAAGAGTTGCCTTGGTCGTGGTGTCTAAACTAAGAGAGCCAGCTTTGGGCCTCCTAGTTAAGGCACTTTCTGTATGGCCATTCTTCTCTTAGAAAATAAGAATATGTAGGGCAGTGGTGGTACACACCTTTAATCTCAGCACTTGAGATGCAGAGGCAGGCAGATTTCTGAGTTCGAGTCCAGCCTGGTCTACAGAGTGAGTTCCAGGATAGCCAGGGCTACACAGAGAAACCTTGTCTTGAAAAACCAAAATCAAAACCAAAACCAAAAAAACCCACAAACAAACAAACAAAAAAACAACGGGCTGGAGAGATGGCTCAGCTGTTAAGAGCACTGACTGCTCTTCTGAAGGTCTTGAGTTCAAATCCTAGCAACCACATGGTGGCTCACAACCATCCATAATGAGATCTGAAACCCTCTTCTGGTGTGTTTGAAGATAGCTACAGTGTACTTATTTATAATAATAAATAAAAATCTTTGGGCTGGAGCAAGTGGGGCCAACCAGAGCAAGCAGAGGTCCTAAATTCAATTCCCAGCAACCACATGAAGGCTCACAACCTCTGTACAGCTAGTGTACTAAAACATAAACAAATCTTTAAAAAAAAAAAAGAATAAATGCTCGCTTCGGCAGCACATATACTAAAATTGGAATGATACAGAGAAGATTAGCATGGCCCCTGTGCAAGGATGACATGCAAATTCGTGAAGCGTTCACGAATATATATATATGTGTGTGTGTGTGTGTGTGTGTGTGTGTGTGTGTGTGTATGTATATGTTTATAAATAAATAAAAGAATAAGAATTAAATTATACATTATATCCCTGGACACATGTACCCCAGGACAAGAAGTTGCCTCATTTGTCTTTCTGTTAGCATCTCACAGAGCATGAGTGTACACACACACACACATACACACACTAAGCCAAACCCTTGCAGGCTTTTATTTTATGTGTAATACACTGTAGCTGTCTTCAGACACACCAGAAAAAGACATCAGATCCCATTACAGATGGTTGTGAACCACCGTGTGTTGCTGGGAATTGAACGCAGTAAGTACCTTTGGAAGAGCAGTCAGTGCTCTTAACAGCTGAGCCATCTCTTCAGCCCAGCTTTTCATTAACATTTCTTATCTACCCCAGGCTCTATTGTTCCCAACGCTTTATTCTTGTCATCTGAGACAGTGTCTTGTAGCTCAGCCACGTAGCTGAGGCTAGCTTTGAACTCTTGATCCTCCTGCCTCCACACCAGCTTAACAGCAACCATCATTCTTTTAATCTGAGACAAGGCAGTTCCTTGGTTGCCTCCTGCTGTGTGGCAATTTGCCCCAAAAGGTCATGGCTTAAAGCAACAGAGCTTTTGTTACCTAATGGTTTTTCTAGGTCAGGAGTCCAGGTGAGGCTTAGCAAGCTGCCTCTGGCTTCTCATGATGTCATAGTCAAGCTGTCAGCTGAGCTTTAAGTCTCACCAGAAAGTTTAGTGAGAGGAGACTCTGCCTCCGGTTGGTGGCTGCTGGCTAGCTCTGCATCCTTATCTCCTGGAAGTGCAACTCTCCACAAAGTTGCCTGGAGGAGACACGGATCCCTGCAGAATAAGTAAGCAGTACAAAGACACGGGCAAAGAAGGACATTGTCTCTTCCAGTCTTGGAAATGATGTTCTATGCTGTGTTCTGAATATCCGGACTAGATACATTCTCTGTCACTGAGACCAAATACCTGACAAGAGGCAACGGAAAGGAAGGATTTATGGTTCATCTTAGCAGGGCAGGAGGAGCAGCTGGAGCTTCAGGCCCAGCTTAGATCTCACTGATGAGGAATACAGAGATTCCAGCTAGGAGTGGACCTGGCTTGTTACCTTTACCATAAGGCCACTCCTGTGGTCTCTTGATCAATACTACTTTTTCTTTTTATTTCTTTTTTTTTTTTAAGATATATTTATTTATATGTATGTGAGTGCACTGTAGCTATACAGATGGTTGTGAGCTTTCATGTGGTTATTGGGAATTTGAATTTTAGGACCTCTGCTTGCTCCGGTCAACTCCGCTCCCTGTAGCTGACTTCAGACACACCAGAAGAGGGCGTCAGATCTCATCATGGGTGGTTGTGAGCCACCATGTGGTTTCCGGGATTTGAACTCAGGACCTTCGGAAGAGCAGTCAGTGCTCTTACCCGCTGAGCCATCTCGCCAGTCCAAGACTACTTTTTCAAAAGGTACCATAACCTCGCAGAATCTGCTCAAACCTCATGTCTTACCCCCTGTTCTCCATTCTTTCCAGAATCAGGAGCTAGCTGCCTGGGCGTGAATGAACACAGCCATTCCAGAACCCAGAGTAGGAGGAAGGACAGATAATTAAGAATTGAGAGGCCTTAGGGCATGGGTGGCTCATGCCTTTGCTCCCAGCACCCAGGAGGCAGAGGCAGGAGAAAAAAAATAACAAGGGCCTTTAAAATGGCTCAGTGGAAAAAGCAATTGCCACATAGACCTGAGGATCTGAATTTGATCCTGGGAATCTACGTGGTGGAAGAGGAGAACCAATTATTGCAAGTTGTCCTCTGATCTACATGTGCAGGCTATATGACACATGCACACACAGGTATCATCCCTACACTGATGGTAAATTAAATTAAAAAATAAAAACATTAATCCCAGTACTCGGGAGGCAGAGGCAAGCGGATTTCTGAGTTCGAGGCCAGCCTGGTCTACAAAGTGAGTTCCAGAACAGCCAGGGCTATACAGAGAAACCCTTTCTCAAAGAACCAAAATAAATAAATAAATAAATAAATAAATGCAGAAAGAAAGAGAACCTGAGTTTTGGGGCCAAGTGGCCTATTCATGTCTCACCGTAGGCCTGTTTATTAAGGGTTCCTCCTCAGCTCAGCTTCAAGCCTACACACACAGTAGCCAGAGAACTATAGCTGTCTTCTCCTTGAGATGGCCACCCCACTGGAGTGTTATACTTCCTCTTGCTTCCTACCCCACATCACCAGGAGGCAGAAGCCAGCACTGAGGCTCTGTTTTCTAGGAGGAATGCCCTCATCGACACCACAGCAGTGGGAAACTAGGAAAACTGGGTCGAGGTGTCTACAGCAGATTTAGGAAAGGGCCAGGAAACAGCGGCTTCAAGCCAGGAAGGATGCTGCATGCCTGGGTCCTCAGGAGTTCAAGGTCATCACTGGCTTCATAGTTGTAGACAGGATCTCTCTTTTTTTTTTTTTTTTTTTTTTTTTTTTAGTTTTTTTCGAGACAGGATCTCTTATGTGTGCTGTGTAGAAGCATCGGCAGTCAATGAAAAGCTAATGGTGCCTATTAGCTGAAGCAGGAAATAGAAGGTGGGACATCCGGCAGAGAGAGAGAGAGAGAGAGAGAGAGAGAGAAAGAGAGAGAAAGAGAGAGCGCTCAGTGGTAGAACATTTACCAGTATACACTAGACCCTGAGTTTGATCCTCAACATAATAAATAAACAAATAAGAAAGCACTTTAAAAATATTTTATTTGTTATTATAATTCAAACACTTCAATATCATGTTTGTGCTTCTTTTCAACCCACTCCCTCCATTAAAAATATTTTTTAAAAACTTACCGGGGCTGGTGAGATGGCTCAGTGGGTAAGAGCAAAGGTCCGAAGTTCAAATCCCAGCAACCTCATGGTGGCTCGCAACCACCCGTAATGAGATCTGATGCCCTCTTCTGGTGCTGTCTGAAGACAGCTACAGCGTACTTATATATAATAAATAAATAAATAAATAAATAAATAAATAAATAACCTACATGTGTATGTTTGTGTTTGGGTGTGTGCATGCGAATGAAAGTGTTTACGGAGGCAAGACGAGGGCATCGGATTCTCTAGAGCTGGAGGAGCAACTGGAGATGTAAGCTACCCAGTGTGTTAGAACTCAGGTCCCCTAGAAGAACAGTGTTTGCTCTTAACTACTGAGCCACCTCTCCAGCTCCTATCTCTGTTTGCTTGGCACTCCCTGCGTGTTCATATATATGTGTGTGGGTGTTCATGTGGTTGTACTGTAGGTACACACATGGATGACGCTAAGAAAATGACATCAGGTGTTATTCCTCAGGATCTCTGTCACCTTGGTTTTTTCTGGTTTTAGCTATTTATATGGACTCTCTTCCTCCTTCCCTCCCTCCCTCCCTCCCTCCCTCCCCCTCTCCCACCCTCTCTCTCTCCATGTATGGGTGTACATATATGTATGTGTGTACATGTGGGTACCTGTGGGTGCCAGAAGAGGGCAGCAGATCCCCTTGAGCCTAAGGCACATACAAGCCAGTGGAAACTGAATGAACTCTGGTTCCATGAAAGACTCTTAACTTTAAGTGCTCTTAACTTTGGAGCAATCTCTCTGTCCCAAACCTAGTTTTCTGATACAGGGTTTCACATTGGTCCAGAGTGCACTAAGTAGGGTAGGTTGGCTGGCCAGCAAGTCCCAGGGAGCTGCCTGCCATTACCTCTCCTGCATTGAGACTGTAACACGTGCAGTCAGGTCTGGCTTTTTTAAAAATGGTTCTGGGATTGGACTCAGGTCCTCATGCTTGAATGGCCAGCATTTGACTGACTAAGCTGTCCCACCAGCTCCCTCTTAGCTCCACTTCAGTGCAAGGAAGTGGCTCGGACCTGACTTTTGTTTCTTTCTTTTCCTCCCCCACACAGAACACCTCTGGGAACTGTAGCTTGTTAGCTGCTATACTTCCTCATCCTGTACCCTGGTTTTCCCATGAAGCCCCAGTGTGGGATTTTGGGTTGGTTTGGGTGTCCTTCAGACACACTGTTGTGAAAAGGACATCAGATCTCATTACGGATGGTTGTGAGCCACCATGTTGTTGCTGGGAATTGAACTCAGGACCTCTGGAAGAGTAGTCAGTGCTCTTAACCACTGAGCCATCTCTCCAGCCCTTTGGTTTTTCAAGACAATTTTTCTCCATGTATCCCTGGCTGGCCTGGAACTCCCTCTGTAGACCTGAAACTCACAGAGATCCCCCTGCCTCTGCCTCCCACGTGCTGAAATTAAAGGCATGTACCACCCACCACCCTGCCCCGGTGGGATTTTTAGTCCATGCAGCTCCAGTACTCTTCCTCAAGACCGCTGTGGCCATGGGGTTAGCACAGCCCAGTGCTGCTCAGGGGCAAACAGTGGTTCAGCGCCTTTGTCTGGACTGGCCTTTCCCCCCCTTTCCTCCTCTCCAGAGGTTACTAGTTTCAAAGGTCTCATCCCAGAGCCCTGTTTGCCCATCTGTGGTTTTCTCCCCTTCAGGAGCAAGAAGGATTTGTCCCCAAAGGCTGCAGAAGGCAGCAGCACCAACTCCAGGAGAGCAATTACCTTGAAGAGCCTTCGCCGGCAAACATTCTTTCTCTCCCAAGTTGG
This sequence comes from Mus musculus, assembly GCF_000001635.26. Lineage (NCBI taxonomy): Eukaryota > Metazoa > Chordata > Mammalia > Rodentia > Muridae > Mus > Mus musculus. The sequence continues at coordinate 2,049,877 of NT_187003.1, forward strand.
AAAATCCTCACCTTGTGCCAAGTCGTCCAGAGGGCACTTGAGTCTTAGCCAGCTGAACTGCTCCAACCCTTAAAGGGAAAGTGAGCCAGGAAAAAGGCAGCTCCCAGGGGCTACGGCAACAGGCAGGTGGTGTTTAAAGAAAGAACACAAGGTGACAAATTAACCTGGTAGAACAAAATGGGATGTCATGCTGCAGGGGCTTTAGACAGAGCTATTGGACCAGTGACATTCGTGACTTTTCTGCCCCCAAAGAGTATGGACGTTGGGGTTGGGGATTTAGCTCAGTGGTAGAGCGCCAAGGCCCTGGGTTCGGTCCTCAGCTCTGGGAAAAAAAAAAAAAAAAAAAGAGTATGGACGTCATTGTCCTATTAGAGACGATTGCTCTAGAAGGGAACTCTCCAACCTGAAAAGGAACTAGAACTTCAGGCATTTTCTTAGTCTACACACAGGTGAATGTAGCCAAAGCTTCTTATTTACGACAGTGGCGGAATGCTGGTACTGCTGGGCATGCGTCCTCCCAGTCATGCTGGCTCTGGGAAGAGCTGTGCAATCCCCCTCCACCCCCTATGGTTGTATGTGCTTGTATATGTGGGTGCACCTGCACTTGTATTTGTATGGAGTGGGGGTTATGCACCTGCACTTGTGTGCATGTGGAGACCTCAGCTTAACATTGGGTATCTTTGTTGATTGCGTCCTGCCTTATTTAAATTTTTTTTGAGAGGGGTGTGTGTGTGTGTGTGTGTGCGAGTGTGTGTGTGTGCCACAGCATGCAGGTGAAGGGCAGCGGACACCTGGCAGGAGTCAGTTCTCTGTTTCCACCGTGCAGGTTCTGGGGATTGAACTTGGGTCATCCGTCTCGGTGGTAGATGCCTTTACTGACCACTGAGCTGCTTCGCTGACTCTTTACCTACCTCAGTGTGAGCAGGATCTCTCAAGGAACCCAGAGCTCACAGATTCAGCTAAAGTGACTGTTGTATCAAGTCCTAGGAATGTTCCTGTCTCCATCACCCTAGTAACGGAATTACAGACACATGCTGACCTGCTTGATTTCCATCACCATATCATCACCATCGCCATCATCATTTTGTGTGTGTGTATGGGGGCACATGTACCGAAGCAGACATGTGGAGGTTATAGTACAATTCTGCAGTACCGTGTCCCGCACAGTTTGGTCCTAGTCACCTAACTAGGATGATGAGGGAATGAGAAAGGACAGACAGACACATAGGCATGTACAGGAAGGGTAGAATCAGTTGGGCTCTGCCTGCTCTACCGGAGCAGCACCAACCTGGTAACAAACAGGTACCTCAGAACATTTACTATGTACAGCCAGAGGAGGGGATTAGTGTGTCTCGGGAGGCCGTCCCCATGGGGGGAACAGTCTCAGGTTGTGGTCATCTGAGAGGAGGGAGCTGCAGTTGCACACATCTTCTAACATTCAAACACAGACAAGAGGAAAGCCCCGTCATCCTTCTGAGCCTCACCTTAAGAAAGACCCCATGGGTCTGAATGATCGGGGTCCTTGATATGGCTGTGCCCAAGTCAACAAAACAGTTCACTCAGGGCTCAACTGTTCCTTACATAGTCAGACCAAGCTTGCCGCAGCCCCTCATTCTGGAGTCAGGTTTTTTTATTTCACCTTTATATGGGTTCCAGCGATTGAACTCAGGATATTAGCTTACGTGGCCAGGGCCTTTACCAAATGGGCACTCTTGCTGGCCCATGCTGCCCAGTTTGCTTTTATTTTATTTTATTTTTAAATTTTTTATATGAGTATATATCAGTCTCTTCAGACATACCAGGAGAGGGCATCGGATCCCATTACAGATGGTTGTGAGCCACTGTGTGTGGTTGCTGGGATTTGAACTCAGGACCTTTGGAAGAGCAGTCAGTGCTCATAACCGCTGAGCCATCTCTCCAGCCCTGTCAGTTTTTTATGTGGTTTCTGGGGATCCAGAGTTCTGCTCCTGATGCTTTTAAGGCCTGCCTGGGATGCATGAGGTGTGAGTCTCAAAAATGAAGCCACAGCCGGGTGTGGTGGTGCACGCCTTTAATCCCAGCACTTGGGAGGCAGAGGCAGGCGGATTTCTGTGTTCAAGGCCAGCCTGGTCTACAGAGTGAGTTCCAGGACAGCCAGGGCTACACAGAAAAACCCTGTCTCGAAAAACCAAAAGAAAAAGAAAAAAATGAAGCTACATATAAACCAATGCTCACCGTTAAATATTAGAAAGGCAGAAGTTATAGTTTACCAGCTTAAGGAGCTCTGTGGTACAAATAGTAAGTGTATTATTTCCAAATTTATCATCAACATCAGATGCCAATAAGAAGGAAAATGTGGACTAAAGAATGCAGTTCAAAGATGTGTTTGTTGCCGGGCAGTGGTGACGCATTCCTTTAATCCCAGCACTTGGAAGGCAGAGGCAGGTGGATTTCTTTTTTTTTTTTTTTAAGATTTATCTATTTTATTTTTATTATATGTGAGTACACTGTAGCTGTCTTCAGATACTCCAGAAGAGGGTGTCAGATCTTGTTACGGATGGTTGTGAGCCACCATGTGGTTGCTGGGATTTGAACTCAAGAACTTCGGAAGAGCAGTCGGTGCTCTTAACCGCTGAGCCATCTCACCAGCCCAGGCAGGTGGATTTCTAAGGCCAGCCTGGTCTACAGAGTGAATTACAGAACAGCCAGGGGCTACATGGAGGAGGAACCCTGTCTCGAAAAACAAAAAACAAATAACAAAAAAGGTGTTTGTCACCTGTACATGATGCTCCAGGTACTCTATCCCCAGTACTCCCAAACACCCCAAAAAGGGGAGAAAAAAGTCCCTATGTCTAATCAAGATGTTGTTTAAAATATTTGAAACATCCAGATTTCCAACTATAAGGGATTTGGTATACATGAAAATAATTAAGTTTAAATAAATTTTGGAATGGAGAAGTGTAATTCATGAGTGTGTGTGTGTGTGTGTGTGTGTTCATGTGACCACTGCAAGACTTGACCATAGACAGTATGGGAGATGATAAGACCACTGTCTCAGACCCAATCCCGGAGACTGAAGTATGCAGTGTAAGCAGTCAGAAAAGGACAATGGTTAAAAAAAAAAAAAAAAAAAAGATAGAGAAAAGGAAGGGGGGCTGGTGAGATGGCTCAGTGGGTAAGAGCACCCGACTGCTCTTCCGAAGGTCCAGAGTTCAAATCCCAGCAACCACATGGTGGCTCACAACCATCCGCAACAAGATATGACTCCCTCTTCTGGAGTGTCTGAAGACAGCTACAGTGTACTTACATATATTAATAAAATAAATCTTAAAAAAAAAAAAGAAATGTTTAAAAAAAAAAAAAAAAAAAAAAAAAAAGAAAAGGAAGGAAAATGTGGATCTAAGAATGAAGTAGACTCCATGAGTTCTACGCATGGAAAGAAACTACAGACCACATGTGAACACGCACACCTAATTGACCTTACTCAGATAATATGGCCCAAAGGCTTTTCTGCGTTCTTCCTCCGTACCCGTGTTGTCTAACAGCATCCTATTTAGCCATAATGCTCTGCACAGTCAGATCAGCCACCTCAGCTGGTCCCTTGCCTGCTGGTGCAGAGTCCAAAGAGGCCAGATGACAGCTTCAAGGTCTGGTTCAACAGGGAGAACATTTCTCCCTCTGTAACCAGGACCGCCAAGCTGCAGAGGTGGGAAGTGAAAAGCTCACTAGTGACTGGGGCTCGGAATCATGTTTGTTTTGATCCTTTGGTGGCTGGCCTCGTGTACCCTGGTGTTGAAAGAAACATGGATACTCACTCACAGAGCACAGAGCGTACACAGTATATTGGAGGATAGATAATACCGCAGCTCTGCCAAGCATCCCCACCTAGCTGGTGCTGGGACCAAATGTTCGAAGACCCATTCAACCATCTGCTAAGGCAGTCACTTCTGGATGATGAAGAACACGCTGAGAATAAAGTTCCATGGGAAGACGACGGCGGTTAACCTTGATTGCCAACGTGACAAGATTAGGAGTAAGCATGGAAACACACGTCTGGGTACGTGTATGAGCGTTTTTCCAGAGAGGTTTAACTGAGGAGGTAAGACCTACTCTGAGTGTGAAGGTCACCTTCAATAGGTTGAGGTTCTGGGGCTGAATAAAACGAAGCCAGAGGAACACCAGCATTATCTGTCTCTCTCTGTCTCTCTGATTCCCAACCAGAGAGCTCATACTCCTACCACCATGTCTTCCCCACCATGATAGACTGACTGTACCCTCAAGCTGTGAGCCAAAAAAGACAATTCCTTCCTTAGGTCGCCTTTCTCAGGCGTCTTGTCAAGAGCACTAGAAAATAACTAATACCGCTGGCATGCACTGCAACATTTCTTCCACCGTGCGTGGCCGGGCTGTGCGTGAGCATTCACTACGTCCACAGATGGTAGTTTTGGCAGACGTGGGGTGACCTGGGAAGGCGAATGTACGTCCAGAACAAGTGTTGACTTCAGACAGAATCAAGTATGGCCTCTTCCATAATGAAAGTGGTCCATGGTAATTAATGTCACTCTAGGTAGCTGGCTGAACCCCAGGCAATGGTGGGACATTAGAGATGGCTGCCGGCAGATGAGGTCCCCAGCAGTGGCTGAGGTCAGGTCAGCCTTGCTGAGTGGCAAGTCCATGCAGGTGAGCCCATGAATAACTTCCATTGTCCCACATCTGTGAGCCATCCATCTGTAGGTGTGCCTGCTAGAGAAGACTACTGTATGGCTAGGGTCTGGATCATCCTACACACTCCACTATTACAATCCTTCTTTACCCTTGGATGGAATTCACATGGAGCACAGGACACTTACACTCCCGCTCCCCTCCCACATCTTCCTCAGATTTCATCCTTGGTGTTGCTGTTATCTGCCTTCCGGGATCTGGGCTATCCAGTCCGAGTCCATTCCACTGCCCATGTCCTTTCAAAGGAGGTGGAGCTGGCACAGAATTCCAGGTTCTACCCCCTGGGAGAATGGCCATCTTTCAGGGCGGCCACGGAGCGAGGCTATGGCTGTTGCATCTTCAGGGGATGCCTGCACACGAGTCAGGTAAACCAAACCTGAGAGTTGCCTTTTTCAGTCTATGGATCGCTGGGAATTCCCTATGAAGGCATGCTTTGGAGTAGGAGCCAGTGTAACAGAGCAGTGTCTTATGCTGTAGCAGAAGACCAGACTTGAGAGTTGATTAACAAGTTTCTTCTTGTATTCACAACAAAGAAGCTCCGCTCCTATGAAGACTGACACATCCATGACAGAAACAGTCTCCTCACCTCTTTTTTCTTTTTTTTAAAGATTTATTTATTATATGTAAGTCCACTGTAGCTGTCTTCAGACACTCCAGAAGAGGGTGCCAGATCTCATTACAGATGGTTGTGAGCCACCATGTGGTTGCCGGGAATTGAACTCAGGACCTTTGGAAGAGTTGTCAGTGGCTCTTAGCCGCTGAGTCATCTCTCCAGCCCCTCTTTTTTTCTTTTTAATGTTTTTTTTTAATTCTTTTTTTTTTCCTTAAGATTTATTTATTTTATGTATTCGCCATTGCTCTCTTCAGGCACATCAGAAGAGGGCATCAGACCCCATTACAGGTGGTTGTGAGCCACCATGTGGTTGCTGGGAATTGAACTCAGGACCTCTGGAAGGGCAGTCAGTGCTCTTAACCGCTGAGCCACCTCTCCAGCCCTTCATCACCTCTTAAGGCCCACCCCCAAGACTGTCACAGAAGGATGACTTCGCAACACTGGCTTTGAAGGGGGACACTCAAACCACAATAAGCAGGAATGCAGGTCACTAATAACTCTAGGGATTAAGCAGAGGACCTCAGGACAAGAGATTCACCTCCTTAGGCAAGGATGGAAGAGACAAAAAAAAAAAAAAAAAAAAAAGGCTTGAAGTTACCAAGTTTATTAGCATCACCTATATGACCTTTCCCAGTGTTTAGTGTAATGTGTTTTCCCAACCAATGTACTTTTATTTTATTTTATTTTATTTTATTTTATTTTATTTTATTTTTATTGTTTACATGGCTTGTTTCGAGACAGGGTTTCTCTATGTAGCCCTGGCTGTCCTGGAACTCACTCTGTAGACCAGGCTGGCCTCTAACTCAGAAATCCGCCTGCCTCTGCCTCCCGAGTGCTGGGATTAAAGGCATGTGCCATCACGCCCGGAGTACTTTTATTTTTTTGGACATGAAACAGAGCCCAGGGTCTTACCCATGTCAAGCTCACCCTTGTATGCTAAAGGACATCTCCAGGAAACACACTTTCAATAGAAAAGACCTCCAATGTGTCTTTCAGTGCTTTCTGTGACTCCCCAGAGAGAGTAAGACGACTCAAGAAGGGTTACAAGCTTACCCTCATGGGTTTTCTTTTTTCCCTCCCTTCTTCCTTCCTTCCTTCCAGCAAAGTAGAGTTTAAAGGTTTGGTTTTATGTTTTCTTTTTCTTTTTTCTTTTTTGGTTTTTCGATACAGGGTTTCTCTGTGTAGTCCTGGCTGTCCTGGAACTCACTTTGTAGACCAGGCTGGCCTCGAACTCAGAAATCTACCTGCCTCTGCCTCCTGAGTGCTGGGATCAAAGGCATGTGCCACCACGCCCGGCAGGTTTTCTGTTTTCTTAATTTCTTTTTTTTTTTTTAAAGATTTATTTATTTATTATATGTAAGTACACTGTAGCTGTCCTCAGATACTCCAGAAGAGGGCATCAGATTGCATTAAGGATGGTTGTGAGCCACCATGTGGTTGCTGGGATTTGAACTCTGGACCTTCAGAAGAGCAGTTGGGTGCTCTTACCCACTAAGCCATCTCACCAGCCCCCTTAATTTCTTAAAAGACTTATTTTAGGGGTTGGAGAGATGGCTCAGTGGTTAAGAGCACTGATGGTTCTTCCAGAGGTCCTGAGTTCAATTCCCAGCAACCACATGGTGGCTCACAACCACCTGTAATGGGGATCTGATGCCCTCTTTACAACAGTGTGTCTGAAGAGAGCAAGTGTACTCATATACATAAAATAAATAAATCTTAAAAAAAAGAAAGACTTTTTTTAGCTGGTGATGGCTCATCCCTTTAATCCCAGCACTTGGGAGGCAGAGGCAGGTAGGACACTATGAGTTCAAGGCCAGCCTGGTCTATAGCTAGTTCTAGTCAGTATAGCCAGGGCTATACAGAGAAAACCTGTCTTGAAGAAAGACGGGGGGGGGAGGGGGGGAGAGAAAAGAAAAGAAGGAAGAAAGGAAGGAAGAAAGAAAAAAAGAAAAAAAAGGAGAGGAGAGAAGAGAAAGGAAGAGAAGAGAAAGGAAGGAAGAGAAAAGAAGGGCTGGTGAGATGGCTCGGCAGGTAAGAACACTGACTGCTCTTCCATAAAGGTCCCGAGTTCAAATCCCAGCAACCACATGGTGGTTCGCAACCACCCGTAATAAGATCTGATGCCCTCTTCTAGTGCATCTGAAGACAGCTACAGTGTACTTATGTATAATAGTAAATAAATCAAAAAAAGAAAAAAGAAAAGGTAGAGGGTAGAGAGGGTAGAAGGGTAGAGATTTTGAGATACAGTTTCTCTGTGTAGCCCTGGCTGCTCTGGAACTTGCCTGCCTCTACCTCCCAAGGATTAAAGGAGTGCTCCAACACCTTATTTTATTCTTAATTTTATTCTAACATCTTATCTAATTTTTAATCACATGAATATGTACATGGCCACATGTGTGTGGGCACCTAGAGACCAGGGATGGTGGATCCCCTGCCCTGGAGCAGATGTTACAGGTAGTTGTGAACGGTCCTACTAAAGATGCTGGGAATTGAACTCTGGTCTTTCTAGAAGAGTAATACATGTTTTTTAACTGCTGAGCCCTCTCTCCAGCCTAAAGAGATTTTTTTTTCCTTAAAACAAAACAAAACATATTTTTAAGCATAGGATAGGCCCTTGGGGAAAGAATAAGACACAGCAAAGGCCTAACTAAGTGTGGGATTCTCAGGAGCTGCCTCTTTCCTTAACAACAAATGCATCGCAAACATAGCACAGGCTTCTAATGAACAAAGGGGCACAAGAGACAGAAGAGTGACCCCAGGGGAGATGAGTCTTATCCAGTGAGCTTGGATAATGCTGCTGAGGGAAGCTACCGGGTCACCTATTCACACCTCAAGCTGTGGTTTGAACATTAAGCCCGGAGGAGCTTATGATCTTAATTATAAGGAAATGTGGAAATCTTTTGACTAAACAGCCATCCTTCCACGAGTTTACCTGAAGGAAACGGAGTGTGCATAAACTATTAACTAGTTGAATGGCTCATCAGAGGGCTGTCTACGACAGGAAGAACTGGAAACATTCAGGACCAATTGGGAATTTGGTAACTAAACGTTGGGGCGATCACAGAACAGAATTTTCAGCCGTCATTAAAAATATCACAACACATTTATTGATGGGAAAAGAAGTGCAGGTCATGTTGACATGGGAACGAAGCAGACAGCAAAATAGCGTACAATATGGATTTCATTTTTGTAAAAATATATATGTAGCAAATAAAAGACCCGTAGTCAGAGACACCTAGTTGGCAGCTCAGTGGGTGTTTAAGTATTTTCTTTGTCTCTCCCACTGCTTTTGCCTATAAATCATGTGGTTTGCTTTTGCTCTTTTTTGGGGGTGGGGGTGGGGGACAGGGACTCTCCCTGTTTGGCATAGGCTGCTTTTGAACTTTCGACGTAGCTGCGGATGCGTTTGAACCTCTCATCCATCCTCTTGCTTCTTCTACCTCTCAAGTGCTGGGATTTACATGTGCTATCAACTGCTTTTGTAGTAAGAGACCAATCGATTGCAACCCTTCACTTTGATTAAATGAGTCTGGTTTTAAATACTCTTTGGGAAGCAGAACTGATTTCTAAGTAGACACAGAAGGCCACAGTCTTTTGGTACGGGAGAGAGCAGGTGCTCCCAGAGTCATATCCCATGGCAGAGCGGGGGAGAAGAGCACCAGGGATAGACATTAGCACCTGCATCCTGGGCTCTGCTCTTAGCGCCTCCAGGGCCAGCCAGCTCAGCTACTCCTGCTTGGTCACCAGCTTCATCATCTTCAGGGCCATCTCCCCTTGGTCAGAAGGAACCTGGAAGCAAGAAGCATTGAATTAGTGTTCCTGATGTAAGGACTGGGTCAAGGTCAAGGGTGACTGATACGATCCTTCCAGGGCGAGATCTAGAAAGACTGGCGACAGCTCACTGTAAAGAAAAGACCTCCTCCACGCTGGATCAAAGTTCTGGGTCCCCAGTGTGTTGGGGCCTGAAGAAGTTGGCACTTAGAGAAGTCTTCTAGTCTACTTGGGGATAATCTGTTGATTTCTCTGCGCAGAGCCCAGGTATTGGGACCCAGCCTATTTAAGAAAGACGACGGTGCAGAAAGAAGAGCTGAGGACGTAGCTCAGGCTGGTAAAGCCACTGCCTGGCATACGTAAGTCCTGCGTTCCATATCCACTACCACCTGAAACAGGGTGAGACTGCACATGCCTCTTAGTCCAGCACTCAAGAGTGGAGGTAGGAGGATCATAAATTTAAGACCAGCCTTGGCTATATAGAAAGTCAGAAGCCAGCTTAAGCTAAATGATTAGACCCTGCCTCAAAACAAAACAAAAATAACCAACAAAATCAATATGTTTTAAAAAATTGGGGGGTGGGGCTAGAGAGAGGTAAAGGCACCCCACTCACAGATCCATATAACAAAAGCCACCTTAACCCTGGCCTCCACGGCTTCATGTGTCTGTCCTTCAAAGGGCAGGTGATCCTCCCCTTTTCTGAGTCTCCGATCTGAGGCTGGCCTCCAATTCACTCTGTAGCTGAGGACCCTCAAGCAGGATGTGGCAGTGTTGCCTGTAATCCCAGGCAGAGGCATGAGATCTAGATCATCATCATCCTCCCTACATGGGACATTTCTGACTAGCCTGGGCTAAACCAGACTGTCTCAAAAAAAAAAAAAAAAAAAAAACAAACAAACTTGGGAGGCAGAGGCAGACAGATTTCTGAGTTCAAGGCCAGCCTGGTCTACAAAGTGAGTTCCAGGACAGCCAGGGCTACACAGAGAAACCCTGTCTCGAAAAACCAAAAACCAAACAAAACAATCTATTTGAGTTGTTGACTTTGACTTTAGTGAGAAAGTGCCATATGGTGCTGGGGAGATGCCCCGTCCAGAACTGTCCGGGTGTGCCAGGTGATGCACGCTTGTGAGTCCAGCACTAGGGAGGCAAAGGCAGGTGGAACTCTGTGAGTTTGAGGCCAGCCTGCTCTACAGAACAAGGTTAAGACAGCCAGGGCTACACAGGAAAAAAAGAAAGAAAGAAAGAAAGAAAGAAAGAAAGAAAGAAAGAAAGAAAGAAAGAAAGAAAGAAAAAGGAAGAGAGAGAGAGAGAGAGAATATGCTGGTATGGTAGCTTGTATTTTGGATCCTAGCACTTGGGGGCCAAGAAGAGGATCCCTGAGGCTCGTTAGACAGCCAGTCTTGCCTAACTGATAAGCTCTAGGGCCAAGAAGAGCTTGTGTCTCATAAGAGGCTGACAGCATTCCTGAGGATAATGTTACAGTTTATCCTCTGGCCTCTACACACCCCTATGTGTATACATACACATGTACCCTCCTCAATATGTGCACCTACACATGTGTAGGTGCACACACGAACACACATTAAAAACTGGCTGGATGTAGTGGCTCACAATTTTAATCCCAGGAATCAGGCAGCAGAGGCAGAAAGATCTCCGAGTCTGAGGACAGCCTAGTCTACATCATGGGTTTCAGGCTAGCCAGGGCTACATAGTGAGACACTGTCTCAAAACAAAACAAAACAAGACAACAAACAACAAAACAAAAACAAAAGCCAAGGAATGTAGGAGGTAGTTTCCAATCATTTTTTAAATGACCCTAGTTCCTTCTACTACTTTCCATTTCACTTATATTTTTGGTTGTGAGCCTGGCCTTTAACGGCTGAGCCATCTCTCCAGCTACTTTCCACTTCTCATTCCTGAGAAGTAGCATTCTCAGCAGCGATAGGCAGCTGCGGTCAAGCCTGACCAGCCAAGTCCATCCTCTGGACTCATGAGGCTGAAGGAGAGAAGTGAGTGACCTGCTCTGAGTTTATCTTTTCACCTCCCTCATGGTCATCACAGCCCTGACCTCTGCAAAAGTAAATGGAAGAAAAAAAAAAACTTTAAAGTCAAAGTAGCAGGGCTACAGAGGTGGCTCAGCGGTTAAGAGCACCTGGCTGCTCTTCCAGAGGTCCTGAGTTCAAGTCCCAGCAACCATGTGGCTGTTCACAGCTCTTACTCCAGTCCCAGGTCTGACACCCTCATTCAGACCGACATGCAAGCAAAACACCAACGCACAGAAAATATAAAAATTTACTTTAGTCTCTAATAAAGAGTAAAATTACTTGTATACCAAAAAATTGCCTTTAAATAAATTTATTACTCACTATTAGTAAATGTGTTTGATTTCTAATCCTATCTTCTATTTCTATATACTTGGGTCCTGTTGAGACCTGCGGTTTCATGGGATCAGCCCCCCCCCCCATGTACCCACTCTATGCTTCAGGTACCTAAACAGTAGTATTTATGGTTAGTGCTTAGGAGCCATTCAGGTGTTTGGTTAATGAGGGTTTGGGGCCCTTCAGCCTTTTTCTGTTCCCAATTCCTTCATCATATGGGAGTCTTGTTGTGGGAGTCAGGGCAACTTGGGGTTAAGGCAGGTAATCTCTCTCAACTCAAAGAAAGCTATGTAACCAACACACCGCCTTAGAAGAAAATCGTACATTCCCACCCTGGAATGCAAGGAAGAGGTCCCTCTTTGTGCTTGAAGCTTCTTCCAAACACGTCCCTGGGCCACCACTGCTTGGATACGCTCTCCCACCTTGTGCCGTGCTGTTGTCTAGACTTCACAAAGCAGCCAGGATTTCTGTCTTGTTTTGAGCCGGGGTCTTACTGTAGCCCAGGCTGGCTTGGAGTTTACTATGTAGCCAAGGTCAGACTTGAATTCCTGATCCTCCCGGCGGTCTCCTGAGGGCTGGGATTATGATCGGGTAACACTGCCCTCCTCTCTCGTTTTAACCTTTACACAGGCAAGGAAGGTAATTCTCGCTTCTCCTTCCAGGGCAAATTCATTGAAAACAAAGAAGGGAGAGTCCAGTGCATCTGGCCGAGGGAGGATTTAACTTGAAGATGACTTTATGTGAAGTCTCAAAGGAGCACTAACACAGGCTGAGAAACCTTTAAAGGAAGCACGTGACACCGGAGTGTCAGAAGCTGGACCCAAGAAGACTGTCACTCACCCTCATGGGACGAAGGTAATTTTACTCAATGTTTTTAAGCACACTGTGGCCAGACTATGTCAGACGATAAGAGATCTAGCAAGAAATTTTCGCCTTGCAGTCATGGAAATGTTAAAGTTTTGGATTTTGGACTTTTGGATCAGCAACACTCAATCCTGTAGTAGAATCTCGTTAAAAACTCAAAGGGTAGACTTGGGCAGTGGTTCTCAACCTTACTAATGCTGTGACCCTTTAATACAGCTCCTCTGTTGGGGTGATCCCCAACCATAAAATTATTTTATTGCTACTTCTGTAATTTTGCTGCTGTTACGAATTGTAATATAAATATCTGATATGCAGAATATCTGTTATTCGCCCCCTAAAAGGGTCTCGACTCTCAGGTTGAGAACTGCTGGGCTAGGGGGTGGTGAGTTAGTTGGAGAACCTGAGTTTAGATCCCTAGCACCTGTAACAAGCCAGTCACGGCAGTTCACGCCTGTAATCTCAGCATTGGGCAAACAGAGACAGGCAGATCCCAGCTCACTGGCCGACAGCCTAGCTCAACTGGTGAGCTCCAAATTCAGTGAGACCCTGTTTCAAAAACAATTAAGATTGATGGAGATGGTGCAGTGGTTAAGAGCATTAGCTGCGATTCCAGAAGACCCAGTTCGATTCCCAGGACCGCGTGGCAGCTCACAACTGTCTGTAACTTCAGTTTCAGGGGATCCGACATCCTCACACAAGCATACATACAGATATACAGGCCAAAAAAAGACTGATACACAACCAACAAACAAATCTTTAAAATAAAATCAAGCCAGGTGTGGCAACATGTGCCCTTAATCCCAGCAGAGGCAGGCAGAGGGATCTTTGTGATCTACATCAGGTTATGCCTGACATATATGTTCCAGGCTGGCCAAGGCTAGGTGGTGAAACCCTGTCTACAAAAAAACAGACGAGGTGGCGAAGTGATGGAGGAAGACCACACACACCCTCATCAACCCCAGGCCTCCTCTACATGTATGGAAGAATGCAAGACAGACAGACAGACAGACAGAGAGTCTAAATACTCCCAGGCTTGAAGCTCTTCTATGAAAGCCAATCCAGGCAGTGGACATGTACGTGGCACTGTGGCTTCCCACACAGCATCATGCTTAAATCTACAATAGTGGGCAGATCACTCACCATGTGACCGGCCTTTAGGATCCAGTAGAAGGCTAGGTTCTCATAGGACTTGACGAACGCAGCTGTTTCTGAAGACTTGGGATCGGTGTACAGGGCCTTCCATTTTAGCTGATTGAATTTGGACAGCTGTGGCCACTTGAGCTTCTGAACCCAGGACTCCTGACCTAATGAGCGGGCCCAAGGACCAGGATCAGTATTAAGGGCTTGGTGGCGGACAGAGGGGCAAGAAAAATCTAGTTTTTAAAACAGTGCTTCCCAACTGTCGTGTGCAGTGTGCACCACGTTCAGTGGGATCTTGCCACAAGCAGTTCTTGGTGGGACCTGGGCGCACACACACACAAAGCTTTTAAAACACACACACAAAGCTTTTAAAACACACACACACACACACACACACACACACACACACACACACACACTCAGCTTTTAAATGTCTTAGCCACCCTCCCTTTTTTTAGAGTGTCCCTGGCTGGCCTTGAACTCACTCTGTTGCTCTGTGATTGTAATTATACTGTCTCAGCTTCAGTAGCTATAATCACAGGCATGGGATACTGTCTGAGAGCCTACAAGAGCTCCTCAGGCCCAATTCTCCTTGGGGCCTTTGGAAACCGAGCTGTAGAAGTTAGTGTGTTAACATCTTCTATAACACCACAAAAATAAATGTTTCCACAATTAAGTAGTATATCTGCCCAAGAGCCAGGAAGACTTTGGCAGGAGGTGGGTAGCTATTTATTCTTTTCTTTAACATATCCAGGTACCCGAGAATTGGAAAGACCCAGAGTTCTCTCATGCATCACAGCTCAAGAGTCCAAGTCAGGAGTGGATGCATGTGACAGGAAATGGTATTCCTCCAGGCACGAATTCCACCAATCCCAAGGCCTATGCATCCTGGGCCATTTCCTTTTGGCTTGTCCCCTGATTGCTACCGTGTGTCCCCCAGAGTTTGGTTCCTACCTATGGTGTCCACAATGAGATCCAGCTGTCCGTTGTACACGGTCACATTGACCCCAGCTGCCAGCAACTTATCCACAACGTCGATGGCAGGCTTCATGAAGTCCCCTTCCATGCTTAGGAAGACGTAAGATGCCTGGGCTACAGAAGGTGAAGGAGAAAGAGGTAACACGTTGGAATTAAGAAATCTCTTTCTGCCCAAGCATTCTAAACTATGGTTCCTAAAAGTCCCTAGGTGTCAGGGGTGTGTGTGTGTGTGTGTGTGTATGTGTGAGTTCTATGGCTTTGAACTGATTCAACCTCCAAATTCTGGAATCTGTATGTCCAAACCCTGAAGGTTCTTGTCCCCGATTGTTTTTTTATCAATCAATAAAGAACCAACAGCTACTGGCCACTTCCTAAATTGGGCCTGGGGTAGCAGGGGAAGGTTTAGGAGCCAGGAATACTGGAGGGAAATCTATGCTACCTGGTCAGAGGAGTAGAACTGCCCAGCCTTTGAGCAAGTCAAGCCACATTAATATTGACTGGCTGGTGATCACGCATGAGTCTTTTATTTGAGAATCCAAGTAGCTCTTGGGCAGGTACGCACATTCAACCAGCCAGGAGCCAAACAGGTGTAGCTAAACTCACCCCTACACCTAGGAAGCAATGCTGAGTGACAGGTGCTCCACAGAGGGACCAACTGGCCAGCAAGAAGGAAATAAAAATAGTGCACACTGTCCCTTTGCTTGGGAGCGCGTGCTGATGGTATGTGCCATGTGCAACGAGGAGCTAAAATCTGCAGAAGGAAACAGAGAGGCAGAGGCCCAGAAAGCTTTCAGCTGTTCCACTCGGAAATAAAATGCTTTGCACCAGAGTGCTAAGTGGTACCAAGGCCAGAAAACAAAACAAAACAACCCAGCAAGTATCTGGGATACACCATTGGGGAGGTGGCCAAGCCACCAGTTGGAAGAGTAGATTACGGGTTACCCCCCAGTAATTGTCAAAGCCAAGTAAAAATAACCATAGTTTGAGTCTCATTGATTTGTATGCTAGTCAGGGATATGCTTAAAGTATTGTAGACATTTTAAATCCTAATGTGGGGCTTCTATCCCGTCTGTGACCATTTAGTTCCTGGATAAAAGACGCATATAGCTGGGCAGTGATGGCGCCTTTGATCCTAGCACTTGAGAGGCAAAGGCAGGCAGGTTTCTGAGTTTGAGGCCAGCCTGGTCTACAGAGTGAGTACCAGGACAGCCAGGGCTACACAGAGAAACTCTGTCTTGAAAAACAAAACAAAACAAAACAAGACACACACAACCTTTATATTTATAATAAGCCTCAATTAGCACAAGAGCTGGTCAAATATCTACCCTCTATGTTATTAGAATCTACTTCCCTATCGATAACCCCAAGTTATTTGTTACTATGTTTCATTGGGGCTGCTCTCCCTCAGGGCCACATTTTCATGACTCATTTAACCCATGGTGGCTTTTCCTCCACTTCTTTTACCTTTTGTGGTCTCCTTCAAATCCCCAGGCCCTGGAACCCTAAATCCCACCTACATCTCTTCTGCCCAGCTATTTATTGGCTGTCAACATCTTTATTTACCAATCAGAAATACCGTGGGGGCAAGGTCACATAGCATTAGGTCACCTAGGTCTACTTGCAAACTCTCTTCTCTCTGGCATCAGTACTAGCATTAGCATATAAACAGCATCAGGCCAGCCCACTACAATGCAGATTGTGATAGAGTAACCCACGACCCCCTAGCGAGGTCAAGACAGAGGTCAAAACAAAGCCCTCAGCAGCTACACGGAAGAAAGGGGACTCCTTGACCCGGTAGTCCTGGGGTATCTTGGATGTAAACCAAACAAATGCTACCCTGCTTGTTCAAAGATCCCCATGGGACTAAGTAGGAACTTATCCAAGGTTTCTAGCTGGATTTGGCCTCCAAAGACCCAAGTATTTCCACATGGTGACCTTCAGAGCAGAACACACGTGGCAAACCCTATCTAGCACCTTACATGTAACCATTTTTTTAGATCATAATTTTAAAACTTCTGTTTATTTACTGATAGGTGGGCAGGGGACAGATGCATGCCGTGGTGCACGCTGTGGCGCATGCGTAGAGGCCAGAGGATGGATAACTTCAGGGAGTCAGTTCTCTCCTTCCAGCACATGAGTCCCGGAGACTGAGCTTAGCTCATCAGGCCTGATGGCGAGCACCCTCAACCACTGGGATTAAAGGCGTGTGCCACCACTCAAACTTTTTTTTTTTTAAGAGACACTGTTTTGCTAAATTGCCCAGACTGGCCTCAAACTTGTGACGCTCCTATCAGCCTCCTTGGTTCTGGGATTTCCAGCCATGTACTACCATGCCCTACTCTTTTGTTTAGTTTTTCTTTTCTTTTCTTTTCTTTTTTTTTTTTTTTAATAAAGGGGATTTATTTATTTATTTATTTATTTATTATATGTAAGTACACTGTAGCTGTCTTCAGACACTCCAGAAGAGGGAGTCAGATCTTGTTACTGATGGTTGTGAGCCACCATGTGGTTGCTGGGATTTGAACTCTAGACCTTCGGAAGAGCAGTCGGGTGCTCTTACCCACTGAGCCATCTCACCAGCCCTTGTTTAGTTTTTCGAGTCAGGGTTTCTGTGTAGCCCTGGCTGTCCTGGAACTCACTTTGTAGACCAGGCTGGCCTTGAACTCAGAAATCCACCTGCCTCTGCCTCCCGAGTGCTGGGATTAAAGGTGAGCACCACCATGCCCAGCTCTACCACGCCCTACTCTTATTTTGTCAATGTGCCACAAAGGTAAGGGGTGTAATAGTACTTATGCAACCAATCCTACAACCAATCACACGCCACGTCTCCCCCCACCCACTTCTACGCCAGCTCCTTATCCTGAATCCCTTTTGCCACATCGCCGCCGATTCTACATTTGCTGCAGGTGGTTAAGATCATTTTACTTATAAACCGAGGAAACCCAGCCTGCAGATTAAGGGCTCCGAATCTGCACACATCCCCCTCCCTCCCCCTACAAACGGCACTTGATTAGCGCGCTTTCGTACCTCCCCAGGAGATATCCTCAGGGATAATTTTGAGCTTCTTTTTGATGGGGCCGTTCATGAGTTGACTTAAGGCGTCTCCTTGCAGGTGTCTCACGTGGCGCTGACAGAGACGAACTAAAAGCAAACTGGTATACAGTGAGTCAAAGGGCTAGATCAGAACTCCACAGAGATGTCCCCCAAACTGCTGGGGGAGACAGCACAGTGGAGAGAGGCTTTTTCCTGGAAAAGGAGAAAGTGTCACATTGATCCAGGTAGAGGAGGGAGGAAGCCAGAAGCGGGTTGAAAGGAGATCTGTTAGTATTGATAACTGCATTCTGTGAACTTTAGGGCCACTGGGATGACCCAGAACATGGTCAGCTGAAAAGAGGAAGCCAGAGGCAGGTTTAGCAGGTCTTGTGTGTTTTTTACTTACTCGGGGAGGGTTTCAGGCATTTTACAATCAAAGCCAAGCTGAGTCAGCTGAGAGACCACTACCATCAGCCCTGCAGGGACCTGACACTGCACTTCAGTGAACAGAAAGTGCTTCATGCAGCTCCATGGCCGAGCAGGTGCTCAGCGTGCACTAGGTCCTGGGTATCATTCCAAGGCCCCTCTCACCAAAAGGCATCGGTGATTTTGGCTGAGACCAAGTGTTTACGTATGCTAAACAACAACAACAACAACAAAAAAAAACAGACGAAGGGCCAGGTAGTGGTCGTGGATCACACCTTTAATCCTAGAGCAGAGGCAGGCGGATTTCTGTGAGTTTGAGGCCAACCTGATCTACAGAGCCAGTTCCAGGACAGAAACCAAAAAAAAAAAAAAAAAAAAAAAAAAAAAAAAAAAAAGCAAAAAAAGCAAAAAAAGGCAAAAGCTACTGTAGGTTTCCATTTATAAATAGAATGTTAAGAAAAGCCAAGGGAGAAACAGAAAGAGGCGTAGTGACTGCCTCAGGCTGGGAGTGGGATGGAGCAATAGATGCAAGCAGATGTGTGGGATCTTTTCGGGGTGCCGGGTATATTCTAAAACTGGGTGGTGGTGATGACTCTGCAACTCTGTGAATATACTTAAAAGCCACCGCAAGCTACACTGAGAAGATGATGGGATGCTGGTGATAGGCCAGGCCCTCCTGCACAGAGGCTGGGCTAGGGAGCAACAGCAGCGAGGTCCACTCACCTAAGGGGCTCCGAAGGAACTCGAGGCTCGATTCCATAGCTTTCTCCGGGCTGCTTTTAGTTAAGATGTTATAGAAGTTTACCCCGTCGGTGTTCTGAAATCAAGAACGCATTTGGATGGGTGCTTTCCCCGTCTACCGAAGTTGCAGAACAGATAAGTCTTGGCTTTCCAAGGGCGACCTTGAGCTTATAAATTTACTGCACTAGGAAAGAGCCTCTCTGAAGGCTTAGACAACAGCTGTGGCCTCCCCTGCACCTGCAGCACACAGCTCATGGAAACCCTGGCACCACTGGAACCCAAGAGCCTGTGTGTCAATGTACAGCGACCTTTGAGTGACGGAGGGTGCTCTGGCCATCCTAATCCCTCCTTCCATTTCAAGGAAGAAGGTTACTTGAGAAGGATCCAGGTGAGAAAATATATTGTCTTTGAAATACACATCCCCTCGAACAAGGCAGTCTCTCATCTCTGGTGTTTTGAGAAGTTATCTCTTGGGCGGGTGGGCTGCAAACATGCTATCTAGCAGAGATAACTGGAACTCCTGATCCTGCAGCCTCTTCTTTTTTTAAAGATTTATTTATCACTATATCTAAGTTAAGTACACTGTAGCTGGCTTCAGATGCCCCAGCAGAAGACGTCAGTTCTCATTACGGATGGTTGTGAGCCACCACGTGGTTGCTGGGATTTGAACTCAGGACCTTTGGAAGAGCAGTCAGTGCTCTTACCCACTGAGCCATCTCTCCAGCCCCTGCAGCTTCTTTTAAGGGCTAGGCTACAGATGTACGTTACCCTGCTAAGCCGCTGAGCCGTATTTATCTGTCTGTTGGATTTGTGTTGTTGTTCTGTTTTTGAATCAGAGTCTCATGTAGCCTAAGCTGACCTTAAACTTACCATGTAGGTAAAGTGCCCCTTGAACTTCTGGTCCTCCTGACTCTACCTCCTAGGTGCTGGGAGATGACACTCACGCACTACTATGCTGGACCACCAGTCTTTCTTGTAAAATCCAAACATTCAATCAGGGACAAGTAGGTCCTGCAAGCCTCGGGGGCTTGGCGATCCTACTAAAGGCCACTATGTCATTGCTGAAACCTTATAGGTTTGTCCATTCAGCATATAAGCAGTTCTAAATCTGTGGGAGAGTCAGGACAGGGCCAATCCTCACAACATCAACCACGGGTCCCATTTGCCCACCCTGGCCTCCCACCCCGGGGAAAAGCCATGTCCCCACAGCCCCAGTTCGGACCCTACCTTTTCAATGATCATTTCTGCTTTCCCCCACAGCTGAGTGGCCTCCTTGTAGAAGCCCTTGTTTACAGCATCGAGGACTTGCTCTGCAATGTCGGACACCTCGGCCAAGCCTTGATTATCAAGGAGAGACTGGAAGATAAACAGAGGTCAAAAAGCCCACTTGATTAGGGAGTGAGGATCTGGTACCACTGCAGCTGGTGAGGAGAGAGAGCAAGAGATGGAAAAATGGGAGCTTACCTAAGAAGAGTGTTGTCAGAAGTCTCAGAGAGGGGCTGGGATTGAACCCAGGATCTTGTGCATTAGTGGTAGTGTTCTACCACCATGTTATAGCCCTAGCCCTAACTCACATGCTTATTGACGGGAGAAGCAGAGCACACCCTTAAATGAATCAAGTGAGCAGGCCCATGAAGGTTTACCACAACCTTTCAGCTTTGGGGGAGGGGTACTCAAAAGGTATCAGAATTCAAGATTGTGTATTGGGCTGGAGTGGAGACAGAGGCAGGTGGATCTCTGTGAGTTTTAGGTCATCCTGGTCTACACAGGTTTGGGGGCTGGGGCTGTAGCTCAATTGATAAGAGTAGATAAGAAGCTACCGGTCATTTGAGATTCTGCCTCAAGACGCAAGGAGCACATGACATAAGCTCACCTGGCAGTGCTTGCTTTGCATGTGTGAGGATTTGATTCGCAGCCACCACCACCACCACCACCACCACCACCACACACACAACACACAATTTTTCAAAAGAAATCCCTGGGGCATCAAGAGAGGCCTGACTCTGGGTGTGCCTATGGACAACCATTGACCAGGGTCTCAGACTGAATAGAAAGGGGAAAGGAATGCCCAGTGAGGGCCATCATTCCTCTCTCTGCTCCCCGCTCCACCCAGACACAAGCAAGCAGCCTCCCATCCCTGCTGCCACAGACCACACCCTCTCAAACTATAAGCCAAACAAATCCTTCTGCCCTTCAGTGGCTGTCAGCTCACAGCAATAGTAAGTAATACACTCTCTCCGGAGACCTGAGAAGTCAGCAGGGCTGTTTCCCAGGGAGACTGCAGAGGGCAGGACCCAGGCTACTTACCATACTATACAGGTAAGGTCCCCAGGACAGCACTGAATCTAAAGAAAACCAGATGGATACAAATTAGCTATGTCTTTCCAAAAGACTACCCCACAATGGCTTCCCTTCTAAGCACAAAGGGGCAGGAGCAAGAAACCCAGTGACTTTGAGGGGAAACACTCCAGAGAACCCTAGTGTCCAAGCAGGAATGGCTGACATCTCAGGGGTTGGAAGATGTTCTTCCTGCCAATTCTAATGTCCAGTGGCACGTTGACCTGATTTGATTCTGCCTAGCAGGGCATCCTGGGCAGAGATCCACCTGACACACCACAGAGCCATCCGGTGAGGCTTGATTGTCTCTGCAGCCTTCTAGGTTCCTGACAGCATCAAAAATTTCCCCACCCTCACTGCCTCTGCAATCTATTTGCTCCT
This sequence comes from Mus musculus, assembly GCF_000001635.26. NCBI lineage: Eukaryota > Metazoa > Chordata > Mammalia > Rodentia > Muridae > Mus > Mus musculus. The sequence goes on from NT_187003.1 coordinate 2,071,240, forward strand.
CCAGGGCGGAGGCATTTGCATCTTCCACCATACATGCTGTAGAAAAACTAACATGACTCTAACTCCTGTGCCTGAGGCTACCCACCAATCAGCTCATTTGTACTCTGCAAACTCTATACACTGGGAAACTACAAAAGGTGCTAAGAGAAACAAACAGCTCCAAGGGACTTGTAAGACAGCCAGGCGTAGCAGTGCAGGCCTTTAATCCCAGTACCTGGGAGGCAGAGGAAGGTGGGTTTGAGTCTGAGGCCACCCTGGTCTATAGAGTGAATTCCAGGATGACCAAGGCCACACAGAAAAACAGTTAAAAAAAAAAAAAAAAGACAAACACACACACAAAGAAAGGGGGCAGGGAGAGGGGATTACCTTCTGGGTACACAGTAAGCTGTGAACTGTTGGGACAAGTCTTAAGATACAAGCTACTGAAGTGTGCCAACAAAATATCAAGGACCTATCAAGCGTCACTCTGCTGCTTAGAACCCTCCAACAAGGAGCCCCAGGAGCCATTTAGTCCCCAAAAGAATGTCTGAAGACATTTCTTGTTGTCACATTGAGTGATCCTATTGGCATCTCATGACCAGAGGATGGGGACGCTACAGACAAATATCCAAACATGGGGGTTGGTGAGATGACTCAGCAGGTAAGACTGCTTGCCTCACAAGCATGGGGATTGGAATTCAAATTCCCAAACCCACATACAAAGTCTGGCTTGGTTGCATGTGCCTACAATCCCAGCACTGTAAGGGGCAGAGACAGGAACTGTTGGGCTTACTGGCTACCAACATAGTTCCAGGTTTAGGGAGACACCCTATCTTAAGAAATAATGTGGCTGGGCGGTGGTGGCGCACGCCTTTAATCCTAGCACTTTCGAGGCAGAGGCAGGCGGATTTCTGAGTTCAAGGCCAGCCTGGTCTACAGAGTGAGTTCCAGGAGAGCCAGAGCTACACAGAGAAACTCTGTCTTGGAAAAAAAAAAATAAAGAAAAGAAAAAGAAAAAAGAAATAATGTTGCTGGGGCTGGAGAAATGGCTCAGTGATTAAGAGTACTGACTGCTCTTCCTGAGGCCCTGAGTTCAGTTCCCAGCAACCATACAGTGGCTCACAACCACAGCAATGGGATCTGATGCCCCCTTCTGGTGTGTCTGAGGACAGTAATGGTACTCACATAAATAAATTTTAAAGAAATCCTTAAATAATAATAATAATAATAATGTTGTAAGAACTGGAGACATGGCTCGGTAGCTCTTCCAGAGGTCCTGAGTTCAATTCCCAGCAACAACACAATGGCTCACAACCATATATAATGTGATCTGATGCCCTCTTCTGGCATGCAGGTATACATGTAGATAGAACACTTATATACATAAAATAAATAAATAAATCTTTAAAAAGAAAGTAAGTTAGTTGGGTTGGAGAGACGGCTTAGTGGTTAAGAGCACTGGCTGTTCTTCCAGAGGTCCTGAGTTCAAATCCCAACAACCACATGTCATAATCATCTATAATGAGATCTGGTGCCCTCTTCTGGCCTGCAGGCATACATGCAGGCAAAATGATGTATACATAATAAATCTTAAAATAAAATAATGTGGGGGCCTGGGGGAATGGTAGCTCAGTAATTAAAAGTTACTTGCTGTTTTTCCAAAGGACCAAGTTTGATTCCCAGCACCCAGATCAGGTGTTCACAACCGCCTGAAACAGAGGACTGAGGCCTTCTTCTGGCCCCAAAGGACATTGTGTGTATGTACATGGTGCATAGACATACATGTAGTCAAACACCCAAATACATGAAATGAAAATAAATAAAATCTCAAAAGAATTTCTTTAGAGGCATAAGGTAGATAAAGTGATAGAGGGAGATGTTCTCTTCTGGCTTATGCATGCATGCATGGGCACATATACCACTTGCACACATGTAATAATACATTACGTGCATCCATCAGGCACGTTTTGCTCCACTGTCCCCAACATATACATGACAAAACCTTTTTAAGTCCTTAATACTCAGAACAGTTCCCAATAAAACCTACACAACTCTAAATGGCTGTGGTTGCTGCGGTTGCTGCGGTTGAGGGAACCCAAGAGAGTTAACCTGGCCAAGGTGATCAGATCAGTGATGCCTGAAGCCACACCCTGATTATGAGCAAGATAGACCTCTCCTGTCTGTGTTCCCAAAGCATTAAGAAAATGCAGACCTCAGAGCTGCAAGGCCTGGTGCCAACCTTGCCTTACAACCACCACCACCACCACCACCACCACTAGCAGCAGCAGCAGCAGCAGCAGAAGGCACAGATGGGAAGCTCACTGCAGATGCTCTTCCAGTATCAGGACACTGCGGAGTCGGGGAGCTGGTGACACCCTGTGCTGACTCATACAGAACTGGGGCTCCTCTTTATGAGGCCACTCGCACTGTGTGGGGTGTATTTCATCATCCACAGGAGTGTCCGGAGCATCTCCTGTGGCAAACTTGGATTCCTTTGCTAGGAAAATCCCTTCAGAGGACTCAGCCTGATGGCAGAGGCTGTGGCAAAGATGTTTCATCCCCCATGTCTCTTGGATGCTCTTGGGGTAAATGGATGCTTTCTGTGACGGCTTCTTCAAGAATTCAGAAACAACTGCTGGGCTCCTTTTTTTTTTTTTAAAGACTTATTTATTTTATATATGCGAGTACACTGTAGCTGTATCGAATACCGAAAGAGGGCATCAGATCCCATTACAGATGGTTGTGAGCCACCATGTGGTTGCTGGGAATTGAACTCAGGACCTCTGTTAGAGCAATCGGTACTCTTAACCGCTGAATCATCTCTCTAGCCCTGTTCTCCTCTTTTATCTGAATATTATAGCCCTGAGGGATGGCTGTTTCTTTCTGGCTTGACATGATCAACACCACAGAGCATAGTGACTATGGTGATTTATGGGAGACCTTGAATTGTTGTCAAGGCAACAAAATAAACTGAACTATTCAGCAGATAGCTAGGTCCATGATAATAGAGCAATCAAAGGCGGAAAGGAGACCATAAGACCTTGCCAAGATACTTCCTTTAGATTCCAAGCCCACTACACCCGGCCCCACTATACATAATCTTAGAAATATTAAAATATAAGAGGTTAGAGATTGCCTGGGGGCCCAGCAGGATGGTTCAAACTCTTAGATCCCACAAAAATATAGAAAAAAAAATCAACTCCACCTAGTTGTCCTCTGACCTCTACATATGAACCATGACTCTCTCTCCTCCCTCCGCCCCTCTCTCTCTGTCATCACTAACATCAACACTCATTTTTAAATATTGCCTGGGCTGGAGTGTGGTGGGGCACCCCTTTAATCCCAGCACTTCAGAGGCAGCAGGATCTCTTGTGAGTCCAGCCTGGTCTACATGAGTTGCAGGATAGCCAGGGCTATGTTGAGAGACCCTCTCTCAAAAAAAAAAAATTTTTTTTTTAAATTGGTAAACATGGGCCGGGCGTGGTAGCGCATGCCTTTAATCCCAGCACTCGGGAGGCGGAGGCAGGTGGATTTCTGAGTTCGAGGCCAACCGGTCTACAAAGTGAGCTCCAGGACAGCCAGGGCTATACAGAGAAACCCTGTCTCAAAAAACAAAACAAAAAAAAAACCAAATTGGTAAACATGGGACTTTTCAGTGCCCAGGTTTACAAGAGTCACCCAGGCTCTTATAAGTAGTACTCACATACACCCTGGCCCAGCAAGCAGGACCTGGATGGCATCCTTCAGTCTGGTACTAGGGGACTTTCATGTTTCCAAAGTCACAGAAAGGGTCAAGGTTAGAGAAGAGAGAGACTTTAAAAACTCCATACTTACCCACGGGGGAGATCCAGGAGTCACCCAAAGCAACCCCAGAAAAGTTGCACTTAATGGTCCCTTGCTGAACAGCCTGAAAAAAAAGAGCCAAGAAATTCTCTGACCAAGGGCACCCAGGACTCCCTCTATCCCTCCTCCTCAGAGGCACACACCCACTCGGTTTCCCCAGGCATCAGAAGAACACACCCCTGACAGCAAGTCCTGCCCACCTCCACTGGTAAATTGAGGAGGGGCTATTGCTTTGTTTAACCTGTGCCCTTAGGACAAGCATAGGGCCTGTCCATAAGTTGTCTCTGAGAGCCTAGGCATATCCATGTCCTGAAGTCTGGGAGCATCCCAAGGTGCCGAGTTGCTCCTTGGGTCCGGGTGCCACTGCCAGGCAGTGGTTGCTGACACTGGGACTCCTCAGGACGTCCCTGAGGGTGGAGCCCACACACAGGCCAGGAAGCCCATCCTACTCTGCACTGGCCCCCAGCAGGAAGCTGGGCGTTCTCCGCACTCACGCATTCACAACCTCCTTGTAACCTCGACGCTCGCCAAGAGGAGCCACATGAAACATCGTTCATGAGAAAACAAGAGAAAGCAGGAGAAAGCGCCTTATGAACGGAAGTAAAAATATTCCCATCGGATATTATTGTTGAACACTCAAAAAATAGAATATAAGCTGGAGTATCATATATGCTATCACGTGTACGAAGGTGGGGGGAAAAGAACACCTATGAATTCGGTTACACAGTTATGTGTAACTGGAAAAATAAAGAGACTAGGAGGATTCCAGGGAGAGCAGGGTAAAAGAAGGAAGGGAAGGAAGGAGGGGGGGAAGGAGGGAGGGAAGGAAGAAGGGAGGGAGAGAGGGTGAAGAAATCAGAAAGCCAAAGCAGGTAGACTACAACAAGTTCAAGGCCAGGCCGGACTACACAGCATGTAGCCAGTTATTACCAGTCCAGCTAGAGTTACACGGCAGGTCGTTGTTTCTAATTAAATAAATACTCATCATAGAAAGGGGGACTGTGCTAGAGGAAGAGCCCTTAGGGACTATGCATTAGCTTGGACAAGCTATCTTAAGACATGTTGGTTTAATCCCAGCACTTGGGAGGCAGAGGCAGGCGGATTTCTGAGTTCGAGGCCAGCCTGGTCTACAGAGTGAGTTCCAGGACAGCCAGGGCTACACAGAGAAACCCTGTCTCAAAAAATCAAAAAAAAAAAAAAAAGACATGTTGGGACCATCTAAAGCAGCCTGATTACAGGGGTGAAGAATGCTGCAGGGAGGAGGAGAGGTCTGGGTCCCATTGATGGCGACAGGTCACACAGTATGACTGCATTTTGGTTAGGATCTCAGGTATGTGGGCAGAAAGTATTATCAGGTGTTGCCTGATAGATGAGTTTTTTCTGTTTTTGAGACAGAGTACAGCCCTGACTTAAAGCCCACTGGTTTCAAGCTCAGAACCTCCTCCCTCAGCCTCCTAATGTCTGAACTGTACAGTTTGTAATAGTTTTATAACTATATATACTAGTACACTACAGTATACAACTATACTATGCTATTATTCTATATAGTATAGTATATAGCCAAATGTAGTAGTTATATATACTATATATAGTAATATATACAGTATAGTATAGTATAGTATATAACTAACTGTACTAGCTAGTTTATAGTCTTAACATTAAAAAAAAAAAAGAGTCAGGTGCTGGAGAGGTGGCTCAGAGGTTAGGAACACGAGCTGCCCTTGCAGAGGACTCTGGTTCCATGCCCAACACCCAAATGGCAGATCACAACTGACTGTATTTCCAGCTCCAGAGGGATCCACTGCCCTCTTCTAGTCTCTGCAGGTACCAGGTATGCTCTCTCTCTCTCTCTCTCACACACACACACACACACACACACACACACACGTCTGTGGCACACAGATGTACATGCAGGCAAAACACACTAATACATATTAAGAATTTCAAAGGGGCTGGAGAGATGGCTCAGTGTTTTAGAGCACCGACTCCTCTTGCAGAGGTCCTGAGTTCAAATCCCAGCAACCACATAGTGGCTCACAACCAACCATCCATAACAAGATCTGACTCCCTCTTCTGGAGTGTCTGAAGACAGCTACAGTGTACTTACATATAATAAAAATGTGTTTTTTAAAAAAAAATGTGTTTATTTTGATTTTGTATGTATGACTGTTTGCCTGCAGGTATGTGACACGCCATGCTTGACACCCTGGTTTGATCCCCCAAACCCACAGTGGGAGGAGATGAGTCCTGAAAGCTGCCTCCTGACTTCCACCCACACCCACACCATGGCATGGCATGGCACGAACACACACAATAAACTTCTCTTTCTTTTTCTTTTTTTTTTTTCTTTTTTCCCCCGCTCCCCCTAAACTTTTTAACTAACTAAGGTCTGCTCAGTATCAGGTAGGGATCTGAAACGGACAACCCATTTTTTGTTTCAAAACAGTGACAGAGTCACCCTCTTGCTTACCTTGTAAAGTTCTACACTGATGCCAGCAGCCATCTTTCCTCCGTAGGATTCTGAGAAAATGTAGAATGGAACCGTCTAGCGAGAAATGGAATTTACAAAGAATTAAGACATCCTGCTTGCCTTCCTTCCTTCCTTTGTTTTTGTTTTTGTTTTTTTGGTTTTTTTTGAGACAGGGTTTCTCTGTATAGCCCTGGCTGTCCTGGACCTCACTTTGTAGACCAGGCTGGCCTCGAACTCAGAAATCCATCTGCTTCTGCCTCCCGAGTGCTGGAATTAAAGGTGTGCGCCACCACGCCCGGCCTTATCTTCAAATTTCTAAACTGTATGATAAAAACAATCTGCTGTCTCTGTCCTCAAATCTGATTACTGATGTCTAGTCAGATGTAAGAAAGTCAAAGCCCTCAGCCTAGGAAGAGAAGAGGAAGGCTCTGAAAACCAGCTGCCACTGAACCTCTTTGTCTCCCCAAGCAGTCCCAGCTGTCCTATGCACTCAACTCTTATGGGTGGGGGGCTCGGTGTTCGGAAGAGTCCCTCATCCCTCTTGCTGGTCTTTTGTGCCTAAGCTGCAGAATTACCTGGAATTCTTTATGGCAATCAAAGAAGGATTTCAGGAGAACCATCATGTCGGAAGCCACCGTGTCCAGGTCCTTTGCGTAGGCATCTGTTGTGTTGACGTAGCTGAAGCCCGTGCCCACGGGATTATCCACAAACAGGAGACTGGCCCACTGCAGCTGCAGCCACCCAGAAGGAGCAAGCAGGGCAATCGGTGGTTAGTCATCAGTTATCTTCCTGGCAACTTTGCAAAACCACCTTTATGATAACATCAGCGTGGTGACTTTATATTATTGCTCAAAGTGATTTGGGGGCAGCTGGGGAAATGGCCCAGTTAGGAAATTGCTTGCCTTATGAGCATGAGGCCCTGAGTTCCATGACGAGAATCCATGAAAAAAAGTTGGACAAGCCTGGTGGCAGGGCACGCCTTGAATCCCAACACTGGGGAGGCAGAGGCAGGTGGATCTCTTGAGTTTGAGGCCAGCCTGGTCTACAGAGTGAGTTCCAGGATAGCCAGGACTACACAGAGAAATGGTCTCAAGGAAAAAAAAAAAAAAAAAAAGCCAGGCATGGTAGCAAATACACACCTGTAACCCCAGTGCTGACGAGGAGGAGACAGATACCCTGTGTCTCACTCAGCAGTGTAGTCTAAATGATGAGTTTTAGGCCAATTACAGAATAAGAGACCATGTCTCAAAACAAACCAAGGTGGACACACACACATGCTCATACACACTACACTAAATAATGCAGTTTTTCTTTTTTTTTAAAAGGGAACCTGAGTATAGACTGCAGTAAAGAAGGGAAAGACGAGACGAACACACACACAGAGGAACAGTTTTTAAGCCATTATGTGTCACACACAGAAGCACACTAGTGACAGTGCAGGGAGCACCAGCACCAAGCTGCATGAGTCTGAGTGGTCATCAGAGGGAATGAGCATGCGCATGGAATACAGACATCGAGAGCTGGGGACACAGAAAGTAGAGGTCAGAGAATCAGAAGTTCAAGGACGTCTGTGGCTATAAAGTAAGGTGGAGGCTGGCTTGGGCTTCATGAGATGCTCGCTCACACTCGCTCTCTCTCTCTTCATGAGATGCATTGATTCTCTCTTTCTCTCTCTCTTCATGAGATGCTCTCTCTCTCTTTTTCTTAAAGAAATATGGATGTCACACATCAGTTTTCTTCCAGATGAATAATTTCCACATTGGCCCATCCTCTCTTTTATGCTGCAAGAACAGACTCTGTTCTATTATGTTTATTGGAGAGGCTGAGGATTCTCAATTGGGCATCGGGAAGGATGGGTAGCTGCCATGTCCTCCATGATGAGGAAATAGAAACCCTGAAAGGGCCAGAAATCATGCAAGGCCACAAAACCGGACAGAAGAATCAAGACAGGGACCCAGGCCCCTCACTCCCCACTCAGGCTCCACTCCTGCCTCATGCTTTTGGTTTCAGGAAGTAGGAGAACAAGGGGATTTGGGGGGAGTGACTCTCGTGCCATAGCCGCAGGATTAGAACAACTTCAGGCCAAGAGACAATACCACAGAAGGGCAAGACGGTTTAGCACCGGATGAGAGGAAGACTAGAGGAGCCCATGGACACTTGAGAACATTCTCAGGGCTGAGTGATCCTGGAAAGGGAGACGGGCATAATGTGTGGGGGAAGCCCAGGCTGAGCTAGCCAGCAGCATGGACTCACCAGGCTGTGAACTGAGAAAGGGGTTGTTTAGAGAAGGGAGGGAGGGAAGGGGGGACACAAAGGACTGGGAAGATATCACAGGGGAAGAGGACAAGGGACTTGCAAGCTTGATAAAGCCCTGATGTGAGGGGTGAGGGAAGAGAAAGAGGAAAGAGTCGGAACTTGTAGCAGATGGTGGGACTCAAGGTCTGAGGTTGCAGATGGCCAGCATGTTGGTAAACACAGGGTTGCCAGCCAGCGTCAGCTGCAGGGAATTTTCAGTTTTGCTTGTTTTGAGGCAGGGTTTCACATAGCCCAGGCTGGCCCTAGACAAACATGGTCGAGGATTACCTAGTACTTCTCACCCTCTACGTCCTGTAAACTGAGATTAAACTGAGATTAAACTGAGATTAGGTGTTCATTTCCCCCACCCCTTTTTTTGGTGTTTTTTTTTTTTTGGGGGGGGGGGTTGGTTTTTTTTTCGAGACAGGGTTTCTCTGGGTAGCCCTGGCTGTCCTGGAACTCACTCTGTAGACCAGGCTGGCCTCAAACTCAGAAATCTGCCTGCCTCTCAAGTGCTGGGATCAAAGGAGTGCCCTGCACAGGTGTTCACCCTTACGTCTGGTTTATATAGTGCTGAGGTTTGCCCCAGGGCTCTGTGCATGCTAGAGAAGCACAGTATTCACTGACCTGCCACCTAGTCTTGGCTAGAAGTCTGTGAAGGTTAAGTGGAGAAAGATCACCGAGATAGAAAAGGCAGAGACAACCATAGGACATTCATTCTGAGACAGGGGACAAGCTCTGCTGTAGGAAGGCTGCAGGCAGGTGTCCCAGGTCTCAAGAAAGCCCACCGAAGTGGACTGCTGTGACCCCACCCTGCCCTGGGTGGAGCCTCCAAGAGGATGAAGGACACACAGGGTTGAGGGCTGTTCTTTTTTTCCCCCTCCGTCCACGGCACGCCCCACCCCTGAGGGCTGTTCTCACTGTACCCAGGTGGTATTTCGAGGCTTGAGTTGGGTGTCAAGAGGGCCAATTTCCTCAAAGTTTCCAAATCCAGTGCTAGAACCACCCGGACCACCCTGTGGACGAAAAAGAAACAGACATTAGGCAGAGAAACCAGCAGAGATGTACACAGGAAAACAACTGAGAATCCACGAGGGCCACAATTACCCCATACGAAGGACACACTTGCAGCTTCAAATACAGGTTCAAATGCTTTTATTTGGTTAAATATGCATGAACTTGATATTTGGGATAGTTTTAGATCTTTATTTCCTTATTTAACCTCCTAGTTAAAATAAACTTTTGGCATGGTTAGATTTATATAACCTTCAAATCTCATTTTATTCTTCATCAAAAGCCAAGTGCTGAGAGCCAGCACCCGGTAAGTCAGGTTCATGTGAGATGAAGGCTGACTAATGAAGCGATGAAAAATTAATCTGCTCACCCATATATGTAGCATGGGTATCCAGGAGACCAAGGGGGAACTTCCAACATGTCTTCACTAAATCAATTTTCTTTACAGGGAGGAAAAAAGAAAGAAAGGAAAATAGGAAGGAAGGAAGGAAGGAAGGAAGGAAGGAAGGAAGGAAGGAAGGAAGGGAGGGAGGGAGGGAAGGAGGGAAGGAGGGAGCTGAGGAGATGCACAGCTCTAACCCCAGCCCTGGAGGGGGATGAGGCAGCAAGATCGGGAGCCCTGAGCTACAAACAAATATTTAAAAGCAAAGAAAGTAGTTTATTTTTTTATTCCAGCTTCACATTTTCTGGGAGCTTCTGCACCCACCAAACTCCTGCAGAAACCATGCAAGTCTCTCTCTGAAAGGATGGAGATAATTTTAGGAGTCCTAGGTGAGCCAGGCAGCAGTGGCACAGACCTTTAACCCCAGCACTCAGGGCAGGCAGATCACTGCGTTCGAAGCCAGAGTGGAGGAGGTGTGGGGCCAGAACCTAGGTGACTTTTCCTGCCTCTTGGTTCTCTGAACTTAAACCTGGGCCTGACTTGGGGCTCACTAAATCTCTCTCTTCTCAAATATCATAAAGCTACAAAGAGGGATAGAACAGGCTAGCCCCTGGCCCTCTTAGCAACTGCAGGCTCCATCTGAACAAGAACTTGAGCTTTTTGACTCTTTCCTACCCCTCAACTGAAAGGCAGAAGACTCTCCTTTGGGGCCCAATGGATAAGCACACCCTCTACGTATACCATAGCCAACACAGAAGTCTCAAGTAGGAGTATAGGGGGACATCATGGGTCTTTACATGGGCAAAAGAGGCAGGATTCGAAACTGAAGATCAGTACTGGAGCCTCCAAACTGCAGAGCGTAAGCTCTGTGTGCTCTGAAGGGCTCAGAGGGGGAGGGGTGGGCAGAAGCAAACAGGCAAAATGGGGCAGTTAAGGGGGACTTGATGGGAACAGGTCCTCTGGGAGACAGATGATCAGGAAAAAAAGAGGGGGTTTTTCTAGATGGATCCAGGAGGCCCAGATGAGCTGGGGGCAGGGATGAGGAAAATATTAGCAGCTGAGTCAGAGACAGGCCCAGGGTATACAGTCTCTCAGCACATGGAGAGGGGCGAGCAGAAAGGGAAGCAGGCACAGTGGAAGTCAGGGCAATCTGAAGAAAAGAGACAGACTGAGGTGTCTTTGGGGTATAGTAACAGACACCTGTAATCCCTGCACTGTATGCAAAGGAAGGAGAATTATTTATTCAGTTGAAGGCTCGTCTGGGCAAGACCCTGCCCCTCCCACAAGGAGAGAGGGAGGAGTGGAAACACGGCCAAGGGCCGGCTAGACAAGGCAACAGGCATTACCTGCTAAATATCCTCCATCCTTAATGTTCTGAACTGACACTAACCTCCTTGATAAAAATCAGAGGCTCAACTCCCCCGGGATTATATGTTAAGATTTCCTAATACAGCGGCAAAAAGTTCACAAACCAGTTGGAGATATTCATCCCAGCGCCACTAATAGCACCAAGAGGCAGGGCGCAACTGGAAGTCCTCCCAGAGGGAGGAGGGTGAGACACCACATCTGCAGGATGAATCAGGGGGCCACTTAGAAGAATCACAAACCCCAGAAAGTGCTGTGGCCCCTAAGGAAATACAAAGTACACAGAGGAAGGGTGCACCCTCAAAGGAGGGTGGGTCTTTTCGTTCACAGAGGCTTCTCTGTAGGGGCCAGATGAAAACCAGTTTCGGGGAGCACATCTGAGAATCTAGAAGCCTGGGCCACTGCGGGAGGATTTCCATCGTCCATTTCTGCTCCATCTTCCTGTGCTCCTTTCCCAGTAGCTAGGAGAAACTGCCGGGAAGATCTCACTTTGCGTGTGTGTACGTGCACAGGCACACGTGGAAGCCAGAGGCCACATTAGATGTCTGTCTCAATCACTCTCCACCTTATTTTTGAAGGCAGGGTCTATCGATGAGCCTGGAGTTCACGAACTCTGCTACCTGGCAGGCCAGGGAGCTCCAGGGATCATCCTGACAAGTATAGGTGTCTAAGTTCAAATCCGCATAGATGCATAGCAAGCACTTTACAAACTGAGCCCTATCTTATGCCCTTATTTAAATATAAGGATGATAATAACAATAATAATGAACAGATCACAAAAATCTTCACCCAGAAACCCTGGAAACAAGTGGTATGGGGAGCTGAGGCTCAGGGCTTCTCGGTTCCTCTAAGATAAATGTGTCAGCGAGTAAGCTGAAATGACTTGAAAAATAGCTTCCTATCCATGAAATGGCTCACTCGCTATTCACGTGACCTCCATTCTCAAAGATGAGCCGCTTTGCAAAGAAGTTTCTGCCTAAGTCCTTGGAAGGCTGCTAACTAGCTCTTCTCATCTAGGTTAACTGTTTCCTCCTTAACTAGCTCTTCTCATCTAAGTTAACTGTTTCCTCCTTATTTTAGCCTCCTTCCCTGGGGCTCTGGGGAAATAGGGAAGAGCAGATGAGGGTTTTCAGTTACTATCCTTTGTACAGCGACTCAGCCTGAGGGTTAACCTAACCAACAGGCCACACACACACCAGACAACTTCCAGGGCCAGGCAGATGCTAGTGTCCAAACCCCACCCCCCACCCCACCCAGATAAGGAAAACAACTCTATGGTGAAAGAGAAGGCTAGCTTGCAACTTTTGGTTTTTGTTTCATTCTGTTTTGTAGTGGTGGGGACAAGGCCTTGTACAAGGTAGGCAAACTCCACCTCCACCCCCCTGGAAAGTTGAATCCTGAGCCTATGAAATGCAGTGTTTTGTTTTGTTTTGTTAAACTGGTTTCTGGAAAGCCCAGAGAGTACACTGTGGGTAGCAGGGGACAGAGAGGCAGCCACAAACCCAGGACCCCGCAGCTGCCCCACCCCAGCTTTAGTTCTGCTTTTTTGTCCCCAACACTGGCTTCATCTGAAGGCTTCAAAATCACTCAAATCCCTCCACTCAGAACACTATGGCCCAGAGAAGGGTCTGGTGTCCGCACCAGCAGGCTCAAGGCTTTCCCACATCCAGGCTCTTCCAGGCAACCACGCGTTCATCAGCTGCCGCATCTGGGATGAGCGCACGGATTACGGATTCCACTCCGGAAATTTTCCAGCTAGTGCTACCCGGCAGAGCTGTTTATCTTCAGGCCCCAATAGGGCAGCCGTGAAGATCCTGCAGCAGGCTCAGCCTCAAAATTGTTCTTATTTCACCCACACATCAAGTCTGCAGTGTCAGGCCCTACCTAGGGCAGAGCCTCAGCTCGGGCAGGCCCTTGAGAAGGAAGCCTCGCCCCATATCCCACAGAGGTGAGTACCAGGGTGCCCTAATTACAGGTGAGACCTCAGGAACCTCAAGGTTCCTCGGCCCCTCCCTAGAGACTAGTCTTTCCGGTGGGCGAGGCCACCATAGGTGCCATTTGAAGAATGCAGCAGCTCTCTGCCTATCCCTAAACAGTTCACAAGGCCAGGTGGTAGTGGTGGTGGTGGTGGTGGTGGTGGTTTTGTTTGTTTTTTTAACCTTCAACCCATGAAACAGAACTCAGGGTTAAAATACAAACACACTAGGGAAAAGGGTAGGACCCTCACATCCATGCTAAGATACAAAAGACTGGCATGTTATAGTTAGGAATATGTGTGTCTGTGTATGTATACACATACATACATATATGTACACATATACATACACACATATGTATGCAGTAACAATTAATGAAGAGAGAAGCCATGAATTTGAAAGAGAGCGAGTAGGGGTATATGGGAGAGTAGAGAGGAAGAAACATAATTATATTATAGCCTCAAAAATGTTTTAAAACATGGCTTGGCCGGGCGTGGTGGCGCACGCCTTTAATCCCAGCACTTGGGAGGCAGAGGCAGGTGAATTTCTGAGTTCGAGGCCAGCCTGGTCTACAGAGTGAGTTCCAGGACAGCCAGGGCTATACAGAGAAACCCTGTCTCAAAAAACAAAAAAAAAAAAAAAACATGGCTTACCTGGGGACTCAAAGTTGGGGCTCAGGACTGTGTGGACAGGAAGAAGGGAGGAGGATTGGGGAACCTCAGCCTTGGCTCAGAACTTTTCAAACACTTTCTTTTTGTAAGAAGCCAACTGTATCACAGACAGCTTTCAGTGAGGGGCCTCGAAACTGTCAGGACTCCATATAAAGAGTCTGGAAGGTAAGGAATGAGCTGTGCACTATTCTAGCACTTGGGAGGCTGAGGCAGGATTGTGATGAGTTCAAGGCCATTGTGGGCTACATAACAAGATCCTATCTCCAGGGGTCCAGGGGTAAGAGAGATGATGGCTCAGTAGTCAAGAGCACTGACTGCTCTTCCGAAGGCCCTGAGTTCGAATCCCAGCTCACAACCATCTGTAATGAGATCTGACTCCCTCTTCTGGAATGTTTGAAGACAACTACAGTGTACTTAAATATAATAAATAAATCTTTAAAAAAAAAAAAAAGACCCAGCCAGGCGGTGGTGGCACACGCCTTTAATCCCAGCACTTTGGAGGCAGAGGCAGAGGCAGAGGCAGAGGGATTTCTGAATTTGAGGCCAGCCTGGTCTACAAAGTGAGTTCCAGGACAGCCAGGGCTATACAGAGAAACCGTCTCTCGAAAAACCAAAAAAAAAAAAAAAAAAAAAAAACAAACCCTAGCTCCAAAAATGAATGAAAGAAATTAAGACCAGAAAATAGGGCTTCCTTTGCTACCCTCTTGCTTTAGGCTGTCTCAGAAGCATGTGACCGCCCCCAGGACCAGAAGGACCAAAATGAGTCAGTCATTGCTAAGCTGGAAACTAAGAACCAAACAATGAGGTTAAAAGGAGACCTGACCTGGAGGCCAGGCGAAGACGTTACTGTACCTGAAGCCACATGACCAGGGGCAGCTCTGAAAAGTTCTTGCAAGGGTTGGTGGCATAATAGAGCCACCAGAACATGTGGGCATCCTTTCGGACAGTCACATAATCCCATACTTCCTTGCCTTCGGGTTCCCGCCAGTGGATGGCAGATCCTGAAACGGAAGGCCAGTGTTACTCCCTGAGGCGTTCCAAGGTGGGAAAGATGAGGTGGAGAACTCATGGGGGACAACACATGGGGAGGTCCGAGATGGCCACTCAGGCCATTCAGGCGGTGCTTGATGCTTTAGGTAATCCATCTACCTCAGTATATTGTGCTCATAAGGAAAAGAAAGATACACACACAAAGAGAAGTCAGTAGGGCGTGTTTGTGCACCCCTCTAATCCCAGAACTTAAGAAGCAGAGGCAAGTGGATATCTGTGAGTTCAGTGGGGCCAGTTCGGTCTATGAAGTGAGTTATAGGTCTGCCAGGGCTATATAGAGAGACCCTATATCAAAACCACACAACTAGGGGCTGGTGAGATGGCTCAGCAGCTAAGAGCACCTGACTGCTCTTCCAAAGGTCCTGAGTTCAAATCCCAACCACATGGTGGCTCACAAACATCCATAACGAGATCTGACTCCCTCTTCTGGTGTGTCTGAAGACAGCTACAGTGTACTTACATATAAAAAATAAATAAATAAAACCACACAATTAACACACACACACACACATCACAACACAACACAGTAAGACCAGCAGTAAAAGAAAATGGCTGAGAGCAAAGCTCAGGTGTGGAATCTGGCCTGACTTGTGCCAAGCCCTGGGTTCAAGTCCCAGCCAAAGTGTGTGGATGGCATGGGGAGTGGGGTAGGTGAGCGTGGGACTAGGGAGCGAGGATCAGGAGTTCACGTCCAGCCTCAGCACACAGTGCGTTTCAGGCCAGCTGGGGCGACAAGAAACCCTATCTTAAAAAAAAATACTTATGGAACAAAAATAGAAGGAGAAAGAAGATTAAGAAAACCAAAGAGTGAAACTGAGAAAACAGGTCAGACAATAGAGTGTTCACCTCGGAGGCATACAGGCCATAGCTCCATCTCTAGCTGTGTTTGTGCTCAATATCCCAGGGCTGGAGGCAGGGGAATTCTGAGGCTTTCTGGTCAGCCAGTCTGGCCTACTTGGTGTTGCAGACCAGAGAAAATTATTGTCTTCCAAAAAAGAAGGTAGATAATTCCTGAGGGTCAACACATGGGGTTCTCTTCTGACCTCCATATCTATACACACACACACATGCACACATGTACGCAATGTCAGGGTGGGGATGCATCTAAGGAAAAACAGGCTGAAAAATTACAGGTGTGGCTGTATCTATAAAATAACATGAAATTAGAGTTCCCTTGGAAATGACTGATAAGGCTCAAGTCCCTGATAATGTAAACCCTGGTGTTTTTCTCCCTTCCCTGGTACAAACTCCTGTTAAAACATAAGGGGTGGGGCTGAAGAGGTAGCTCAGTGGTTAAGAGCACTGACTGCTCTTCCACAGGTCCTGAGTTCAATTCCCAAGTGCTGAAAGTGATGGCTCACAACCATCTGTAAGAAGATCTGACTCCCTCTTCTGGCGTGTCTAAAGACAGCTACAGTGTACTTACATATAATAATAAATAAATCTTTGGGATGGGGTGAGCAGGGCTGGATGGAGCGAGCAGAGGTCCTGAGTTCAATTCCCAACAACCACATGATAGCTCACAACTATCTGCACAGCTACAGTGTACTCATATACATAAAAAAAATAAATCTTTGGGGAAAAAAAAAAAAAGACTGAAAATCAGGGGTGGTGAGATGACTCAGGAGATAAAAGACAGTGGCCACCAAGCCTGGCACCCTTAGTTCAGTCACAGGGAGCTACATCATAGAAAAACTGACTTCTCCATGTTGTCCTCTGACCCCCCCCACCCACACACACCCTCTGACACTCACAAAACAAATTTAAAAATTAATTAATTAATTAATTAAAAGGCTGGAAAGATGGCTCAGCTGTTAAGATCACTCTCTCACTGTCTTGCTCTTCCAGAGGACCTGGGTTTAATTCCCAGAATTCACATGGCAGCTCACAACTTCTGTACCTTCGCTTTCCTGAGATCCAAAGCCCTCTTCTGACCTCTCAGAGCACCAGGCACACACAGACAGACATGGAGGCAAGACAAAATATTTTTTTCCCTTTAATAAAGTGAGAGTTAATCCAGACACTTGGTAGGTAAGAGTCTGAGGCCAGCCTAGTCTATGGAGAGAGTTCCAGGACAGCCAAGGCTACACAGAGAAAACCTGTCTGGAAAAACAAACAAAAAGAAAAAAAAAGGAAAAAACGAGAAGAAAAGAAAGAAAGAAAACGTGTCAATTTACAAGTCATTCCACAAAACAAAATTCTTTTTTGCCCAAAAATAGGCCAGAGCAGTCAGCTGATATTTTGTCTCTTCTAAACCAGCAGAGGTGGCAGGCTTTGTTTCAAAGCAAGGATTTGTAGAGGTCTCTTTGGCCTCCAATCTCAGCTCAATCAAATGACCCTATAACGTCACTAGGCAGCTAACCACAGGAGAAAGGGGAGGTGGCCTTTAGACCGTGAAGTCTCACTCATCAGCAATTTCCTGAAGCCATACGTTTCTGTACAAACACTTCCATCTCCAGGAATTACCCTGCATCAGGAAGGGGCAGGAAAAGGCACTTTGAATTAAGACACAAATAAAAATTAAGAGGTTCAGAAGCAATATAAATTTCTCAAGGGAAGAAGCGGGAGAAATGTGTTTAAAAAAAAAGAAAAAGAAAAACGCGAACGCATCAACAAATTCGAGAAGGAGGCACCCACCGTTGGTGCGTCTTTCTCACGAACCTACCCGCGCTGAAGCCCAGTAAGAACGATAGGAGCAGCAGCCACAGTTGCACGAGACAGATCCGCCGCGAGAGCTCCATGATGAAAACCCCGCCGCAACATCAGCAACAGGCAGGAGCCAAAGGCCATCGCGTGACGCCGTGCGCGGGGACTGGGCGGAGTCAGGGGCGGAGCCTAAGTGGGCCCTGACACTCCTAAGGATTCCGCGCTCCCTCTGCCGGTCGGACCCACCCAGGACCTCCTACAAGGCCTCTGGAGGGAGGTGCTACAAAGGAGGCAGTTAATATTTCATCTGACCTTGGTTACTAAGTAGGGAAGAATTGAGAAAACTACAACTGGATAACCACCATCCCCTCAGCCCGGCCCGTGTTTGTCTTCTCCGACAAAAGGCTTATGTTTTATCTTTTAAGACTTGTTTTTATTATTTTTTGTGCATATATGTGTGTGAGTGTATATGCCACATGTGTGGGTTTATGCAGAAGGAGTGGGTTTCTCTGGAGCTAGGGTTACAGGGCTTTTTGAGTGGCCGGTGCAGATGCTGGGAACTGAATTTGGGTCCTCTGGAAAACCAACAAGTGCTCTTAAATTACTGAGCCATCTCCATAGTCTCAGGCCTAGAATTTTTAAAAATTGCATCTGAAAAGATGAAGTCAGATTAAAGCACGAACTAGCAGGTCTTTTAAGACTAGAGCTGGGCAGTGGTGGCGCACACCTTTAATTTCAGCTCTTGGGAGGCAAAGTCAGGTGGATTTCTGAGTTCCAAGCCAGCTTGGTTTACAGAGTGAGTTCAAGGACAGCCAGGGCTACACAGAGAAACCCTGTCTCAAAAAAAAAAAAAAAAAAAAAAAAAGAAAGAAAGAAAGAAAGAGAGAGAGAGAGAGAAAGAAAGAAAGAAAAAAAAGAGAAAGAAAGAGTCTAGATTCTATTTTCAGAAACCCATTACTCTGAAGTGGTGGCTCAGGGGTTAAGGGTATTGTTGCTCTTGCAAAGGACCCAAGCTTGGTTCCCAAGACCCACATGGTGGCTTACAGATTCAGAACTCCACATCTCATGATCCAGGGGATCTGGCACTTCCTCAAGCATACATATGATGCATATATAAGCCTGCAGGCAAAACGCTCACATAGATAAAGTGAATTGAAAATATTATTATCAAATCACATGTGTCATTAATATACTAGTAATTCATAAAAAATTACTATATAGATCCTATAACTTTTGGTTATGTATTTTAAACACAGCAAAAAAAGTGGACTTTTTCTCTCTTGATAGCATGGTCAACATCACTGTGTGTGATATACTATCTTCAAAGCAGTCATTTAAAAGAAGGTATCAAGGGTTTGTGGAGAGGAATGAATTTGAAGAAAACATGGACTGCAGAGGTGTGTGTGTATGATATGTCTGTCTGAAGATAAATTTTTATTTTACAGAATATTTTAGGGGTACTGAGTCACCTCACAGAGCCAAGCAACAGCAAGAGCTACCTGGAAGTGACTTTTGTCTCTGCAAACTTTGTTTTAAGATAACAAACTCACAAAACAAAGCAAGAACAAAGAACATGTCCCTGACTCAGGTTTTTATCCTCCCCCATGCCTCCTTTGCATCAGCAGAAATGTTTTTCTTTGCAACCTGTAGATTTTATAGCTTCTAGAAAGTGTAGTATGTATCCTATATGTCCTACGTTGCCACTGAGGGCAGGGCTGCTGAGAAGTGGGAGTCTGCTGTCTACTTTTCTCCTGCTCCAACATGAGCGGAGCCAAATGCCTGAAAAATCTAGCCTTTTTGTTTGTTTGTTTGTTTGTTTGTTTTTTGGGTTTTTTTTTTGAAGGCTGGGTTTCTATATATATAGCCCTGGCTGTCCTGGAACTCACTCTGTAGACCAGGCTGGCCTCGAACTTAGAAATTCGCCTGCCTCTGCCTCCCGAGTGCTGGGATTAAAGGCATGCGCCACCACGCCCAGCTTTCCATGTTCTTTATGATCAGAGCCAAACACACTTAACCACCAGAGGCTGTACTATGTGCCTTGTTCTCAGAAGCCTGTAGCTAAAGAATTTCCATGAGGTTTTTCTCTAACCTGGGCTGCAGAGCAAGACCTCCATCTCAAGAGAAAGAATTAATACATGAATAGATAAAAATAAAGTATTGTAGTTTGATATTAGTGGTAGACTATGAGCCACAGAGTGTTTTGCAGCAAAAAAGTTCAAATTTTCTATATGTTTGGATTTTTTCATAATAAAATATAGAAAAGATTAGCTTTTTTGTTTGTTTGTTTATTTGGGGTTCTTTTTGTTTGTTGTTTGTTTTTTTTTTTTTTTTTTTTTTGGTTGGTTGGTTGGTTGTTTTTTTGAGACAGGGTTTCTCTGTATAGCCCTGGCTGTCCTGGAACTCACTTTGTAGACCAGGCTGGACTCAAACTCAGAAATCTGCCTGCCTCTGCCTCCCAGGTGCTGTGATTAAAGGCGTGTGCCAACACGCCTGGCATTGGACCTTAGAATTGGCAAGAAGAACATCTTCCAGCCACTGAGATGTCAGCCATTCCTGCTTGGACACTAGGGTTCTCTGGAGTGTTTCCCCTCAAAGTCACTGGGTTTCTTGCTCCTGTCCCTTTGTGCTTAGAAGGGAAGCCATTGTGGGGTAGTCTTTTGGAAAGACATAGCTAATTTGTATCCATCTGGTTTTCTTTAGATTCAGTGCTGTCCTGGGGACCTTACCTGTATAGTATGGTAAGTAGCCTGGGTCCTGCCCTCTGCAGTCTCCCTGGGAAACAGCCCTGCTGACTTCTCAGGTCTCCGGAGAGAGTGTATTACTTATTATTGCTGTGAGCTGACAGCCACTGAAGGGCAGAAGGATTTGTTTGGCTTATAGTTTGAGAGGGTGTGGTCTGTAGCAGCAGGGATGGGAGGCTGCTTGCTTGTGTCTGGGTGGAGCGGGGAGCAGAGAGAGGAATGATGGCCCTCGCTGGGCATTCCTTTCCCCTTTCTCTTCAGTCTGAGACCCTGGTCGATGGTTGTCCATAGGCACACCCAGAGTCAGGCCTCTCTTGATGCCCCAGGGATTTCTTTTGAAAAATTGTGTGTTGTGTGTGTGGTGGTGGTGGTGGTGGCTGTGAATCAAATCCTCACACATGCAAAGCAAGCACTGCCAGCTGAGCTTATGTCATTATAGATGGTTGTGAGCCACCATGTGGTTGCTGGGATTTGAACTCAGGATCTTTGGAAGAGCAGTCAGTGCTCTTAAACGCTGAGCCATCTCTCCAGCCCCCACTAAATCACTTTCTATCATAACTGCCATCTTTCAACCTAAAAACATCTTTTTAGACCTTAAAACATTGTCTTATGTCCTAAACAACTTAAGCTTAACTGTGAGACTGTAACTATCTAGTCTTCAACCTCATCAGAGCTGAGAATAATAAATATCGACTGAATAAAGAAGAAGTGCAAAGCAAGTAGATTCCAAAACTATAGAAATGACAGAGACTGCTGGCTGCCTGGACAGTCCCCAAGGTTCCTCTGCAACGCTGGAGTGTCCGTGTCTGTGTTCTACTATCCCAGAACATAGGACAGACTTCTCTGTGAAGGAGGAATTCTGGAGGACTTTTCCACCTTGGGCTGGCAGAATTTCTCCGTCCACTCTCCTTGTGGCCTGCCTGTCTTAGCTTGAACAGTACACTGTCAGCAGTTGAAGCAAGGGCAGGTCTTTGCCCAGTGGCAGCTTGCCACATATGAAGTAAAGCTTCATGAGGAGATTTTCTGATGCTCATTATTTTCTTTGAAGCAGTACGGGGATGCTGCCAGGAGCTGACAGCTCTCAGTGTCACGAGTCTTAAACTAATGAAGTTTTTGTTTTTTTTGTTTTGTTTTGATTTTAGGTTTTTCGAGACAGGGTTTCTCTGTGTAGCCCTGGCTGTCCTGGAACTCACTCTGTAGACCAGGCTGGCCTCAGAAATCCGCCTGCCTCTGCCTCCCAAGTGCTGGGATTAAAGGCGTGTGCCGCCACGCCCGGCTATGAAGTATTTTTAAATGCCATATTCTACAGATCTCTGATGTTTTTGAAGACCATCTACTCAGTATACCTGAATAGGCAAATGCTACTTGTCTCTAGCTATTTATTATCTGATTAACTTTGAATACATCTGCAACTAAACTAGGACCTAATAAACCCACGGGGTTGATTGACCATTAACCTGCATTTTGTAATTAAGCTAAACAGTTCATAATGATAGCTTCCAAAAGGATTTTACATTGCATTTTTTAAAACTTATTTATTATTATAGCTGTCTTCAGATACACCAGAAGAGGGCATCAGATCTCATTATGGGTGGTTATGAGACACCATGTGGTTGCTGGGATTTGAACTCAGGACCTTCGGAAGAGCAGTCAGCACTCTTAACCCCTGAGCCATCTCTCCAGCCCCCTCATTGCATTTTTAAGAATTAAAAGTTACAGGCTTAGCTGGGCGGCGGTGGTGGCGCACGCCTTTAATCCCAGCACTTGGGAGACAGAGGCAGGCAGATTTCTGAGTTCAAGGCCAGCCTGGTCTACAGAGTGAGTTCCAGGACAGCCAAGACTACACAGAGAAACCCTGTCTTAAAAACAAACAAACAAACAAAAATTACAGGCTTGGTTGTATTTGACACTTTTAGGATTAAGTGGTTTTGAGTTCAAAGTTCTGTAGGATGTTCATGTCAGTTTCATACAAACTCAGCAATTTGAAGGTCCTGAGTAGCTTGCAGTCCAAAGCTAAGCTTTGGCTGATCTTTGTCAGCTTAGTGACAATCCTAGCTAGGTAGAATATAACAGTTACCCAAAAGGAGTCTACTGTTTGCACAGGACCTGGCAGAAGAAGAGGCAGGGGGCAGTTTTGCCCAGTGGTAGCATTACCACAATAAAGGGGATTCTTCAGTTTCAGGACCCATCTTCTTGGAAACCATTTGGCCAATTTGTTCTTTTTTTTTTTTTTAAGATTTATTTATTATTATATCTAAGTACACTGTAGCTGTCTTCAGACATACCAGAAGAGGGCATCAGATCTCTTTACAGATGGTTGTGAGCCTCCATGTGGTTGCTGGGAATTGAACTCAGGATCTTCGGAAGAGCAGTCAGTGCTCTTAACCTATGAGCCATCTCTCCAGCCCCCGGCCAATTTGTTCTTATTTTGGGACATGCTCTCTTGATGATCCATCCTTTTTTCTTCCTGTGGTTCACTTGTTCAGTAGTCTCCGGATTCCTTAGTTGGATGCTTTTGTTGTGCTAGGGAAATGTTAGTGGTCCCCAAAAAACACACACAGGAGCCAAACTGATGCAACTCGCAGCAGGGTCTTTATTCGAGCTCGCTCAAGCCCCCTCCCCAAAGCAGCATCATCAAGCAGGACAGGTTTGGTGGTGGGGGAGCCCCGAATGTCTATGGGGCAAGGCTTTATAGTAAGCAGCAAGCAGCAAGCAGGGAATAGGTGTGCAAGCATCTAATTGGAGAGCTGTTGTGGCCTTTAACACAATTGGCTGGTGCTGGGAGTCCATCATAAACTTAACTTCTGCTCCCCTCTGCATTGGTGGTTGTTAGGCAAGGGGTGGACTTGTAGCCTGGGGGTGCAGGTTTGTTGTGGGCGATAACCTGGAGATTCTAGTCTTGTTAGGGATTAGCCTAGAGACTGGAGCTAGACTCAGGTTTTGTGGGGGGCAACTTGGAAACTAATGCTAGGTACCAGCCTGTTAGTTTACCTGAGTTCAAACTTAAGTGAAGTTCTCTAAAATGGAGTCTGAACTTAAAAGCTTTGGCATCTCACTTTCATTCTCCTGGGAAGATAAAAACAAAACCCTGCCTGGATGCTAACTCTGGAGAGTATCCTATTTTGGCAGGTTATATCTTCCCTAGGGCAAACAAAACAAAACTTTTTTTGGCAACAGAAAAAGTACTATCTTCCAATTAAAACTTTTAAAATTATGAAAAATTGAAACTAAATATACATTAGAGGATATATAATTTTTTCAAGGGTTGTGTGTATTTATTTTTAGAACGCAAAAGACATTAACAGCCCGGCCTGGTGGCACACGCCTTTAATCCCAGGACTTGGGAGGCAGAGGCAGGCAGATTTCTGAGTTCAAGTCCAGCCTGGTCTACAAAGTGAGTTCCAGGATAGCCAGAGCTATACAGAGAAAACCCTGTCTCGAAAAACCGAAAAACAAAGCAAAACAAAAGACATTCACTTTGAATTTCAACATGCCTTTTACTTTTGCAGGCAGCTTTTAAATTTAACTCCATGTAATTCCTATGTCCCTACCACTGCCTCCCTAGTGCTGGGATTAAAGGTGTGAAACACCACCACCTTGCTCACTGTAACTCTATAATCTAGAAACCCAACTAATTTACAGAGGTCTGCCTGTCTGAAGACAGCTATAGTGTACTTACATATAATAATAAATAAATCTTAAAAACAAAAACAAGCTGGGCATGGTGGTACACGCCTTTAATTCCAGCACTTGGGAGGCAGAAGCAGGCAGATTTCTGAGTTCGAGGCCAGCCTGTCTACAGAGTGAGTTCCAGGACAGGCGGGGCTACACAGAGAAACCCTGTCTCAAAAAAATTTTAAAAAATTAAAAAAATAAAACAGAAGACTGATAACTGCCCTGTCCTGCTTATGGACAACCTGGACATTTTGTTCTTGTTTTTGATAATACCTTTTAATATTTTTTTCAGCAGCATTATTAAAATTATGGTTTGTAGGCATAAATTTTTTGCAAGGTGTGTTTAATAAGGGTTCAGTCTCTCCTCTAGCCCAGCACCCAGCAGGAGTTGAAGAGAAAAGTTATTAGGGTATGGGGCATGTGGACCTGTTCAACTGTCAATTCCTATTCCGACCAGCAGAAAAGAGCGACAACACTACGTTCTTCTCAAAGCAGTTTATTCAGGAACCTTTCAACATCATGCATGAATCTCTCTCACAATCTCTATAACCAACCCCCAATCGCAATCCCTTATATATCCTTTCGACCACGCCCCATTAGCCCAGTCCATGTAACAGCAGTCCATTGGCCAGAATCATCACTCATCATATGGTCCAATCTTGTATCATGGTACACCTACACAGTTCTCACAATGGACGCAGCTTATTTTCAGGTGTATGAGGAAGTCAGGTGCAAGTCATAAGACTTGGCTGCAGTCCCGGGCGCCATCTTGGGACTGCTGCCACACCCGCTCCTCACATTGAACAATAGTTTTTTGTGGGTGAGCTTGCTCTTCTTTCTCAGCACTTTAGTCCCATATTAAACACCAAGTATGACCAGCCCTCTAGGCAGGCAGATGCCACAGTCCAGGCCTTTCAGAAGGCAGACACAAGGATCAAAAGCTAGTTCCCATAGAAACATCAAGCTGCTTCAAGAACCTTAGCGGTAGTTCGCCAGCCACTTTCTCTCAATGGCAGTGTTACTACAGGTAGAACACAACCACTAGAGGTAAGGCAAACCAATGCATGCATGACAGAGTGAAGACTAGCTAGCAAAACAAACCAATGCTCAATGCTCAACTCCTACTGTCTGCCATATTTATACCCCTTCATCACAGGTCCTTTCATGTGTCTGCTGTACCAAAACATCCTTTTACTCTACTTGGCTTCAGGAAAATATTCCTTTACAGGTCTATCAAGACATCCTTTCACCTCTGTACCCCCATCAAACAATGTCACATAACTTTTCAAAGACACTGTAAGTTTCTACTTCAATCGTTTGTTTCTAAGATTGGAGGGATGTTCCTGTGTTTTCCACAGATGCAACAAATCACATCCGAGTAAATTCAGGGCTCTTAGCCACACATGGCTTTAAGTTACCTATTTCCCCTTCCGCCTCATACACATGACCCATTTTGCACATTGTTTTAGCCGAGATAAAGTTCCAGTCCCAAAAAGCTAAACAATTTCCTCCTGAAGAGGCCAAGCTAGAGGCCAAGGTTTGGGTGAGATTGTTACATCTGCCCCTGCATCTATTAAACTTGCCATCTCAACTCCATTGGTTTGTATTTACTGCTCAGGCCTCTGACCATTTAGAGCAGTTTGCCAAAATATGTTTCCTAGTTTCTCCTGAATTTGGATTTTTCTGCTCATGTACTGAAACTGCTCTGACCTTAAACACAAACAGAGTATAGGGAATGTGGGACCAAGATACCCAAGAGGCAGAAGAACTGTCAGGCTGAGCGAGCTCAAACCCTGGGAATCTGAGATCTGCAAGAACAGAGCCACTCCTACTTGTCTCTATACCTGCTCTGCAACACAAATCCAAGACACCCGAGGGAGAGGACACCAGCAGGCACGCAGTCCCTTAGCAAGCACCAGTTCTTCTCCACACTGACATCTCCAGATGGCCTTAGCCTTCCTAGGTATTCTCACTCCCTCCCCCCAAGAGATATATGGTCCCCAGCTGGCCCCAATAAAGTATGTGCCCATATCCATCCCCTACCCCCTCCAGAAAAGCAGTATTAACAAGCAATGACTGAGAACTTCTTCATTACAGATCACCTTGGGGAAGGACTGTCACCTATGGGACACACATAAGGCCTTTCTCCCACTGCTCCTGTACTGGGCACTGGCTCCCAATCAGACCCAACCCTGCTCTTTCACCCTCTGCTTCCCTCTTCCTGGCCGGCAATAGACACCCCATCCCCGACATCCTCTCCAGGTGGTACAACAGCAGTGCCTAGGTACCCAGAGAAGACACTCAGGAACCACACCATTCACTCCAGACCCTGCTATTCCCGACCAGTCCTGCCTGTAGCAGGCCCTATCATCTCGAGGGAATCATCCCCTATGGACGCCCTGTTCTAGCTTTGTTCCTTCTCCTCAGGGAGGGCTGCTGCTGGCTGCTGGCCACCTCCAGTCGAGAGGTAGAATACAGTATGACGCGAGAGCAGTATTTGTGCTTTTAGGGTTATTTAATATTTATTTTAAAAGACAGCCATTTTGTTTTGTTTTGTTTTTGTTCTTTTTTAATTAGGGAATAAGCCTCTAGTGGTTGCACATGGGGTCGTCATCAAAAAATTGATTAGGGAGGTTATGGAAAAATTGTTGATTAGGGGGTTCGTCATCGAAAAATTGTTCTTTAGCGGGGTCCTCATTGGAAAGTGGTTCATTAGCAGGGTCCTCATCAAAAAGTGGTTCATTAGCCTCATTTTGAGAAGCCTTTAGCAGGTCTAAAAGATCTAGAGGAGGAGAATAGGGGTGGATCTCCAGGCCTTCAAAGACATCTCCTGTTCTGAAGGCCAGGCCCACTGTGGCAGGGGCCTCTGGCCTTGCTACCTGACTAGTGAAGCCACATTCCCTCAGAGTTTTCATCTCATCAAGGAGCTGGTTGTCCTTGAAAAGCAGCTGCTCCTCAGGAGGCCTCTTCATGATGCCCTCAATGATGCGCTTGAGCGCCAACACTGTGCTCGACTCCTTGGCATCAGTCAAGATGGTGGTCTTCTTGTACCGGATCATAAGAAATACATCCATCCCCTTGGCTGCTTGTGGCTCCAGGCACCTCACTGGACCTGAGAAGTGTCAACAACAGACAACATTAAGTCTTTTCATTGCTCTGGGGCTGAGTTTCTCTGACCCTGACAGGAATGGCTGGTTTCAATTGGATATCTGCACCTGCAGGAGGCCTCTCAGGGTGTTGTTAATCTGAATTCATTAGTCTAATGCTGGTCTTTGCCCCACCTTATGCATATTGCAGAGGACTGAGGCCTTCTGGATTATTTCTAGGAATAAACAAGACAGATTCTAGGAACACCTACCCTATAATCCCTTTCCAAATGCCCTTGCTTACCACAGTTAAGACATCTGACAGTTTGATTTTTTCTTAAGACTTTTAGAATTTACTATCAGATTAGCATCATAAATGTGAAATCCAATATTTCTAATCTATTCTTGGTGCTGATGGTGCCTTTAAAGGTTTAATCATCCTTTGGTATTCTGAACTAGCATTTTTTTTTTTGTTGTTGTTGTTGTTTTTGTTTTTCGAGACAGGATTTCTCTGTGTAGCCCTGGCGGTCCTGTAACTCACTCTGTAGGCCAGGCTGGCCTTGAACTCAGAAATCCACCTGTCTCTGCCTCCTGAGTGCTGGGATTAAAGGCGTGCACCACCACGCCCAGCTGACCTAGCATATTCAAAAGCCAAGGATTCAATTAATATTTTTCTGACTTCTGAATCTGATATGATTCTCTTTACAACTGAAGTCAATCTTTGCAAAAGCCAAGGAAGGCTTCTTTGGGGCCTTGTGTATTTTAAGGAAAGAACTTTCTTGGTTCTTCAACCTTATTTCAAGCATTTAAAGCTTCTAAGTGACAGAGCATCAAAGTGTGATCATCAAATTCAAGCAGCCTTTCTAACTCAGCATTGTGACTTTCCCCTAGCAAATAACCTTGATACTGATATTGAGAAATATCAATGCCTCTCACCTGATTTTGTTGTTCCTTGGCCCCTAGCTTCCTTTACCACGTTCATCATTGTAACTGAGGACCGACTTCCAACACTGCTGTTGCCAATCTTTTCAATCTTGGGGAACAATTCTGAGTTGCCCAGGAATAAATATCTGCTTCACATAGGGTGAATGCAAACCATAGGGAACAATGTGTTCCTTAAGTCTTCTCAAATCCAATAGAATTCCATTCATATTTTTTCCTAACCTTGGAGGTACCTACTGTTTCCTGTATGTATTTTATATAATAACTGATAAACTGAGGTTGGTTTGTTGTTGTTGTTTTGGGTTTTTCGAGACAGGGTTTCTCTGTGTAGCCCTGGCTGTCCTGGCACTCACTTTGTAGACCAGGCTGGCCTCGAACTCAGAAATCTGCCTGCCTCTGCCTTCCGAATGCAGGGATTAAAGGCGTGTGCCACCAAGCCCGGCTGGCTTCTGCTTCTATTTTAACCTGTCTAGAAGAGTACCTTGCAGGGTCCTAAAGCTTTCTTTTATACCTCCCATCCCTAAGTCTCTCCTTGAGGACTTCCCAGGCGACTTACCAGATCTGATGGCTTCTCAGGTTGTCCTCAGCAGGAGTGATCTCCTAGTGTCCCTGGGGCCCCTACCACAAGTCAGAGAGCCAAAATGTTACTTGAAAACCAAAAATCCCAGCCATTCAGTTATACCCAGGGGCCAGATGCTGGGGAAAAAGCCTGCCAGCTCAGAGAGGCAGAGAAAGCACCCAGCTGACCTTCCAACTCAACTCACTTTCCATAAGGAAACAGCTCCTATCTGCTTCCCCATGCTGTCTTAAATACCCTTCGACTCAAAGACCCTCCTTTCTGTTCACTTCTGGTCAATCCCTGTCAGCTGGTTTCTAGCTCTGCCTCTTGACCTAGGTTTGATTTTCTTTAGCTCTCAGATTAAATGTGTGTGTTAAGTCTAAGCCAAAACAAGAAACAGGGTTTTTCAATTCATACAATGTGATCCTAAGAGAGCAAGGCACTTCTACCACCAGCCAGAAATAACAAGGCATCGGCTCTCCTCATGACTCATGTTCAGTCTCTCAGCTTACTTTGCTCAGCCTTGGCCCCTGAATATTCACTTTGCCTTTAGATATTTGCTTTTTCCGTTTTCTTTTTTCTTTTCTTTCTTTCTTTTTTTTTTTTTTCTTTTTTGGTTTTTCGAGACAGGGTTTCTCTGTATAGCCCTGGCTGTCCTGGAGCTCACTTTGTAGACCAGGCTGGCCTCGAACTCAGAAATCCGCCTGCCTCTGCCTCCCAAGTGCTGGGATTAAAGGCATGTGCCACCACGCCCGGCTCTTTTTTCTTTTTTAATATTTATTTTATGTATATGAGTACACCATTGCTGTCTTCAGACACACAAGAAGAAGGCATCAGACCTCACTACAGATGGTTGTGAGCCACTATGTGGTTGCTGGGATTTGAACTCAGGACCTCTGGAAGAGCAGTCGGTGAGCTTAACCACTGGGCCATCTCTCCAGCCTTATTTGCTTTTTCTTTTTTTGGTTTTTTGTTTGTTTGTTTGTTTGTTTGTTTGAGACAGGGTTTCTCTGTGTAGCCCTGGTTGTCCTGGCACTCACTTTGTAGACCAGGCTGACCTCGAACTCAGAAATCTGCCTGCCTTTGCCTCCCAAATGCTGGGATTAAAGGTGCGTGCTACCATACCCGGCTATTTGCTTTTTCTTTTTTTTTTTTTTTTTTTTTTTTTTTTTTTTTTTTTTTTTTTTTTTCCATTTTTTATTAGGTATTTAGCTCATTTACATTTCCAATGCTATACCAAAAGTCCCCCTTACCCACCCACCCCCACTCCCCTACCCACCCACTCCCCCCCTTTGGCCCTGGCGTTCCCCTGTACCGGGGCACACAAAGTCTGCGTGTCCAATGGGCCTCTCTTTCCAGTGATGGCCGACTAGGCCATCTTTTGATACATATGCAGCTAGAGTCAAGAGCTCAGGGGTACTGGTTAGTTCATAATGTTGTTCCTCCTATAGGGTTGAAGATCCCTTTAGCTCCTTGGGTACTTTCTCTAGCTCCTCCATTGGGAGCCCTATTTGCTTTTTCTTTATCAAGTAGCCAGGCTGGGGGAATGTCTCTCAGTGGTGTGGTGCTCCCCTGGTGTGTACAGGGCCCCTTGTTCACTCCCTAGCACTGCAAAATAAGTAAATAGCCTAGCACTGCAAAATAAGTAAATAGCGTTGTCGAAATCATTGCCCAGGAGACTAGGCATGTATCTTAACACCTATGCCAGACACACAGGTTGAATGCACACACATTCACACACTCACACATGAATGCACATAAAATAAATCTAAAAATCCCTTCTTTGTGTGTGTGTGGGAATAATGTTGTGAAGTGGAAATTTCTGGTTTTTTTTTTGTTTTTTTTTTTTGTTTTTTTTTTTTGGAAAGTCAGTTAAGTCAAATGATGGTCTGTTGGGGCACACAGGTGAAGAGATATTTTCCTGAAGCAGGCACAGGTGATGGTGAAAGACCCCACCATAAGGCTTAGCAAGCTAGCTGCAGTAACGCCATTTTGCAAGGCATGAAAAAGTACCAGAGCTGGGTTCTCAAAAGTTACAAGAAAGTTCAGTTAAAGATTAACAGTTAAAGATTAAGGCTGAATAATACTGGGACAGGGGCCAAATATCGGTGGTCAAGCACCTGGGCCCCGGCTCAGGGCCAAGAACAGATGGCTCTCAGACGTCAGTGTTAGCAGAACTAGCTTCACTGATTTAGAAAAATAGAGGTGCACAGTGCTCTGGCCACTCCTTGAACCTGTGTGTCTGCCAATGTTCTGACCAGGTGTGTGCCCATTGTTGAACCTTCATTAGACCCTTTCCTCGTACCCCTCCCATACCCATTTCTTGAAAATAGACATTGTTTAGAACTAAAAAGTCCCACCTCAGTTTCCCCAAATGACCGAGAAATACCCCAAGCCTTATTCGAACTAACCAACCAGCTCGCTTCTCGCTTCTGTAACCGCGCTTTTTGCTCCCCAGCCCTAGCCCTATAAAAAGGGTAAAAACTCCACACTCGGCGCGCCAGTCCTCCGATAGACTGCGTCGCCCGGGTACCCGTGTTCTCAATAAAGCCTCTTGCTGTTTGCATCCGAATCGTGGTCTCGCTGGTCCTTGAGAGGGTCTCCTCAGATTGATTGACTACCCACCTCGGGGGTCTTTCATTTGGAGGTCCCACCGAGATTTGGAGACCCCTGCCCAGGGACCACCGACCCCCCGCCGGGAGGTAAGCTGGCCAGCGGTCGTTTCGTGTCTGTCTCTGTCTCCGTGCGTGTTTGTGCCGGCATCTAATGTTTGCGCCTGCGTCTGTACTAGTTAGCTAACTAGATCTGTATCTGGCGGTTCCGCGGAAGAACTGACGAGTTCGTATTCCCGGCCGCAGCCCCTGGGAGACGTCCCAGCGGCCTCGGGGGCCCGTTTTGTGGCCCATTCTGTATCAGTTAACCTACCCGAGTCGGACTTTTTGGAGCTCCGCCACTGTACGTGGCTTTGTTGGGGGACGAGAGACAGAGACACTTCCCGCCCCCGTCTGAATTTTTGCTTTCGGTTTTACGCCGAAGCCGCGCCGCGCGTCTGATTTGTTTGTTGTTCTTTTGTTCTTCGTTAGTTTTCTTCTGTCTTTAAGTGTTTTCGAGATCATGGGACAGACCGTAACTACCCCTCTGAGTTTAACCTTGCAGCACTGGGGAGATGTCCAGCGCATTGCATCCAACCAGTCTGTGGATGTCAGGAAGAGGCGCTGAATTACCTTCTGTTCCGCCGAATGGCCAACTTTCAATGTAGGATGGCCTCAGGATGGTACTTTCAATTTAAGTATTATCTCTCAGGTTAAGTCTAGAGTGTTTTGTCCTGGTCCCCACGGACACCCGGATCAGGTCCCATATATCGTTACCTGGGAGGCACTTGCCTATGACCCCCCTCCGTGGGTCAAACCGTTTGTGTCTCCTAAACTTCCTCCCTTGCCGACAGCTCCCGTCCTCCCGCCCGGTCCTTCTGCGCAACCTCCGTCCCGATCTGCCCTTTACCCTGCCCTTACCCCCTCTATAAAGTCCAAACCTCCTAAGCCCCAGGTTCTCCCTGATAGCGGCGGACCCCTCATTGACCTTCTCACAGAGGACCCCCCGCCGTACAGAGCACAACCCTCCTCCTCTGCCAGGGAGAACGACGAAGAAGAGGCGGCCACCACCTCCGAGGTTTCCCCCCCTTCTCCCATGGTGTCTCGACTGCGGGGAAGGAGAGACCCTCCCGCAGTGGACTCCACCACCTCCCAGGCATTTCCACTCCGCATGGGGGGAGATGGCCAGCTTCAGTATTGGCCGTTTTCCTCTTCGGATTTATACAATTGGAAAAATAATAACCCTTCCTTTTCTGAAGATCCAGGTAAATTGACGGCCTTGATTGAGTCCGTCCTCATCACCCACCAGCCCACCTGGGACGACTGTCAGCAGTTGTTGGGGACCCTGCTGACCGGAGAAGAAAAGCAGCGGGTGCTCCTAGAGGCTAGAAAGGCAGTCCGGGGCAATGATGGACGCCCCACTCAGTTGCCTAATGAAGTCAATGCTGCTTTTCCCCTTGAACGCCCCGGTTGGGATTACACCACTACAGAAGGTAGGAACCATCTAGTCCTCTATCGCCAGTTGCTCTTAGCGGGTCTCCAGAACGCGGGCAGAAGTCCCACCAATTTGGCCAAGGTAAAAGGGATAACCCAGGGACCTAATGAGTCTCCCTCAGCCTTTTTAGAGAGACTCAAGGAGGCCTATCGCAGGTACACTCCTTATGACCCTGAGGACCCAGGGCAAGAAACCAATGTGTCTATGTCATTCATCTGGCAGTCTGCCCCGGATATCGGGCGAAAGTTAGAGCGGTTAGAAGATTTAAAGAGCAAGACCTTAGGAGACTTAGTGAGGGAAGCTGAAAAGATCTTTAATAAACGAGAAACCCCGGAAGAAAGAGAGGAACGTATCAGGAGAGAAACAGAGGAAAAAGAAGAACGCCGTAGGGCAGAGGATGAGCAGAAAGAGAAAGAAAGGGACCGCAGAAGACATAGAGAGATGAGCAAGCTCTTGGCCACTGTAGTTATTGGTCAGAGACAGGATAGACAGGGGGGAGAGCGGAAGAGGCCCCAACTTGATAAGGATCAATGCGCCTACTGCAAAGAAAAGGGACACTGGGCTAAAGACTGCCCAAAGAAGCCACGAGGGCCCCGAGGACCGAGGCCCCAGACCTCCCTCCTGACCTTAGGTGACTAGGGAGGTCAGGGTCAGGAGCCCCCCCCTGAACCCAGGATAACCCTCAAAGTCGGGGGGCAACCCGTCACCTTCCTGGTAGATACTGGGGCCCAACACTCCGTGCTGACCCAAAATCCTGGACCCCTAAGTGACAAGTCTGCCTGGGTCCAAGGGGCTACTGGAGGAAAGCGGTATCGCTGGACCACGGATCGCAAAGTACATCTAGCTACCGGTAAGGTCACCCACTCTTTCCTCCATGTACCAGACTGCCCCTATCCTCTGCTAGGAAGAGACTTGCTGACTAAACTAAAAGCCCAAATCCACTTCGAGGGATCAGGAGCTCAGGTTATGGGACCAATGGGACTGCCCCTGCAAGTGCTGACCCTAAACATAGAAGATGAGTATCGGCTACATGAGACCTCAAAAGAGCCGGATGTTTCTCTAGGGTCCACCTGGCTTTCTGATTTTCCCCAGGCCTGGGCGGAAACCGGGGGCATGGGACTGGCAGTTCGCCAAGCTCCTTTGATCATACCTCTGAAGGCAACCTCTACCCCCGTGTCCATAAAACAATACCCCATGTCACAAGAAGCCAGACTGGGGATCAAGCCCCACATACAGAGACTGTTGGACCAGGGAATACTGGTACCCTGCCAGTCCCCCTGGAACACGCCCCTGCTACCCGTTAAGAAACCAGGGACTAATGATTACAGGCCTGTCCAAGATCTGAGAGAAGTCAACAAGCGGGTGGAAGACATCCACCCCACCGTGCCCAACCCTTACAACCTCTTGAGCGGGCTCCCACCGTCCCACCAGTGGTACACTGTGCTTGACTTAAAGGATGCCTTTTTCTGCCTGAGGCTCCACCCCACCAGTCAGCCTCTCTTCGCCTTTGAGTGGAGAGACCCAGAGATGGAAATCTCAGGATAATTAACCTGGACCAGACTCCCACAGGGTTTCAAAAACAGTCCCACCCTGTTTGATGAGGCACTGCACAGAGACCTAGCAGGCTTCCGGATCCAGCACCCAGACTTGATCCTGCTACAGTACGTGGATGACTTACTGCTGGCCGCCACTTCTGAGCTCGACTGCCAACAAGAGCCTCACCATGACTGCCTCGAGATCTTGGCCGAGACACACGGAACCAGACCAGACCTCACGGACCAGCCCCTCCCAAATGCCGACCACACCTGGTATACAGATGGAAGCAGCTTCCTGCAGGAGGGGCAACGTAAGGCTGGAGCAGCGGTGACCACCGAGACCGAGGTAATCTGGGCCAAGGCGTTGCCAGCCGGGACATCCGCCCAGCGAGCTAAACTAATAGCACTCACCCAGGCCCTAAAGATGGCAGAAGGTAAGAAGCTAAATGTTTATACTGATAGCCGCTATGCCTTTGCTACCGCCCATGTCCATGGAAAAATATATAGGAGACGTGGGTTGCTCACCTCAGAAGGCAAGGAGATCAAGAACAAGGGCGAAATCTTGGCCTTACTGAAAGCTCTCTTTCTGCCCAAAAGACTCAGTATAATTCACTGCCCAGGACATCAGAAAGGCAATAGTGCTGAAGCTAAAGGCAACCGAATGGCGGACCAGGCAGCCCGGGAAGCAGCCATGGGGACTGACACAAAGGCCTCCTCACTTCTCATAGAGACCTCAACCCCGTACACTCCAGACTTCTTCCATTATACTGAGACAGATATAAAGAACCTACGAGAGTTGGGAGCCACATATGATAGAGAGAAAAAATATTGGGTCCTGCAAGGTAAACCTGTGATGCCTGACCAGTTCACCTTTAAATTATTAGACTTCCTTCACCAGCTCACCCACCTTAGCTATCAGAAGATGAGGGCACTTCTAGACAGAAAAGAAAGCCCCTATTACATGCTAAATAAAGATAAGATCCTCCACGAGGTGGCGGAATCATGCCAAGCCTGTGTCCAAGTAAATGCCAGTAAAGCTAAGGTCGGTCCCGGGGTACGAGTAAGAGGACATCGACCAGGCACCCATTGGGAAATTGACTTTACTGAAGTAAGGCCCGGACTGTATGGGCATAAGTATCTTCTGGTGTTTGTGGACACGTTCTCTGGCTGGGTGGAAGCCTTCCCAACCAAACATGAGACTGCCAAAGTTGTGACCAAAAAGCTTCTAGAAGAAATATTTCCAAGGTTTGGAATGCCCCAAGTATTGGGGACTGATAATGGGCCTGCCTTCGTCTCCCAGGTAAGTCAGTCGGTGGCCAAGCTACTGGGGATTGATTGGAAACTACATTGTGCTTACAGACCCCAGAGTTCAGGTCAGGTAGAAAGAATGAATAGGACAATCAAGGAGACTTTGACCAAATTAACGCTTGCAACTGGCACTAGAGACTGGGTACTCCTACTTCCCTTAGCCCTCTACCGAGCCCGCAACACTCCGGGCCCCCATGGACTCACTCCGTATGAAATCCTGTATGGGGCGCCCCCGCCCCTTGTTAATTTCCATGATCCTGAAATGTCAAAGTTTACTAATAGCCCCTCTCTCCAAGCTCACTTACAGGCCCTCCAAGCGGTACAACGAGAGGTCTGGAAGCCTCTGGCCGCTGCCTATCAGGACCAACAAGACCAGCCTGTGATACCACACCCCTTCCGTGTCGGCGACACCGTGTGGGTACGCCGGCACCAGACTAAGAACTTGGAACCTCGCTGGAAAGGACCCTACACCGTCCTGCTGACCACCCCCACCGCTCTCAAAGTAGACGGCATCGCTGCGTGGATCCACGCCGCTCACGTAAAAGCGACAACAACCCCTCCGGCCGGAACAGCATCAGGACCGACATGAAAGGTCCAGCGTTCTCAAAACCCCTTAAAGATAAGATTAACCCGTGGGCCCCTTGATAATACTCTTATTAATCCTACTCTTCGGACCCTGTATTCTCAACCGCTTGGTCCAGTTTGTAAAAGACAGAATTTCGGTGGTGCAGGCCCTGGTTCTGACCCAACAGTATCACCAACTCAAATCAATAGGTCCAGAAAAAGTGGAATCACGTGAATAAAAGATTTTATTCAGTTTCCAGAAAGAGGGGGGAATGAAAGACCCCACCATAAGGCTTAGCAAGCTAGCTGCAGTAACGCCATTTTGCAAGGCATGAAAAAGTACCAGAGCTGGGTTCTCAAAAGTTACAAGAAAGTTCAGTTAAAGATTAACAGTTAAAGATTAAGGCTGAATAATACTGGGACAGGGGCCAAATATCGGTGGTCAAGCACCTGGGCCCCGGCTCAGGGCCAAGAACAGATGGCTCTCAGACGTCAGTGTTAGCAGAACTAGCTTCACTGATTTAGAAAAATAGAGGTGCACAGTGCTCTGGCCACTCCTTGAACCTGTGTGTCTGCCAATGTTCTGACCAGGTGTGTGCCCATTGTTGAACCTTCATTAGACCCTTTCCTCGTACCCCTCCCATACCCATTTCTTGAAAATAGACATTGTTTAGAACTAAAAAGTCCCACCTCAGTTTCCCCAAATGACCGAGAAATACCCCAAGCCTTATTCGAACTAACCAACCAGCTCGCTTCTCGCTTCTGTAACCGCGCTTTTTGCTCCCCAGCCCTAGCCCTATAAAAAGGGTAAAAACTCCACACTCGGCGCGCCAGTCCTCCGATAGACTGCGTCGCCCGGGTACCCGTGTTCTCAATAAAGCCTCTTGCTGTTTGCATCCGAATCGTGGTCTCGCTGGTCCTTGAGAGGGTCTCCTCAGATTGATTGACTACCCACCTCGGGGGTCTTTCATTGGGATGTTTTGTTGGTGCAGTTATGAGCCACCGCCACGTGAGTACAGAGACTCAAACTTGTGTCCTCTGGAAGACCAAGGCATTCTTTCTTTCATCTGTGCCCCAGTAAAACATCACTTGACATGACAACTGACTTTCTAAACACACCAGAGGTTTCCACTCTCCTACATTCTTCCTGGACTCGGCAGAGCTCTTGGGGCTGCTTCCTGGAATTTGGTAAAAATGTTTAGATACAGTTTAGATACCAGATTTAGGCAAGAATTTGACAAGGAGCTGGGACCAGGGCGTTGGCTCAAGATGAATACAGCTGAGGAATGTGTGTTCTTTGTATCTTGATCATCTAGTTAAGACCCTGAATAGAGTAATCTTGTGACCTTTCTTTATTGCCTTGTTTGTTCCTGGACCACTTTCTCTTGACCTAGAACTGGCCTATACTTTTCATTTAACTAGAAAGGTACTGAAACTGACACTTTTCGATAAAAATTTGGAAAAATAAGCCCCCCCAACACTGGCTCTGGTCATGTTACAAAGTTGTCTAATTGTCTTTCTTCTTTTAAATCCTCCCTCCTTCACTCCAGACCCTGCTGACCATCTGAGCAGGCTAAGTCAGATGATGCCTCAAACTAATGAAATATTTACTCCTTATTCCAAACAGCAATTAAATTGGTTAATGCAGAATGCTGATATTTGGCCCATCCCATGTGCAAACATCTCAGGGACAATTGATAATCATTTTCCAAAAGACAAGTTACAATTTGCCTCTATGGATGCATCTCCTGTAAATTTGCCCATGCATCCCATAGCGAATAAACTTACTGTATTTACAGGTGACTCATCTAATGGGAAGGCAGCATATATAATTGGATCACATGTTTATTCTCTTGAGTCCTCTGCACTCAGCAGAAATAATTGAATTAATGTTGTAGCTACTGTTTTTGAAATGTTGACCAATCCAGCTTTAATATGTTTACTTATAGCCATGGTTTGCAATTGCTTGAAACTGTTCCTTTTTTACATACCGCTAATTCTTTAACAGGAGAAGCAACTGAAAATGTAATGTAATTAGTTATTGCCTGATTGATCACATTGTGAACCCTGAGCATGTGAACAAATCCCATTTCTTAGGCTGGAAAGATGGCTCAGTTAAGAGCACTTCCAGAGATCTTCCAGGTCCAGAGGCC
The DNA here is from genome assembly GCF_000001635.26 of Mus musculus. NCBI lineage: Eukaryota > Metazoa > Chordata > Mammalia > Rodentia > Muridae > Mus > Mus musculus. Next base: position 2,109,580 of record NT_187003.1, read on the forward strand.
CTGAGTTCAATTCCCAGCAACCACAGGGTAGCTCACAACATCTGTAATGGGATCTGATACACTCTTCTTCTCCTTCTTCTTCTTCTTCTTCTTCTTCTTCTTCTTCTTCTTCTTCTTCTTCTTCTTCTTCTTCTTCTTCTTCTTCTCTTTCTCCTCCTCCTCCTCCTCCTCCTCCTCCTCCTCCTCCTCCTCCTCCTCCTCCTCCTCCTTCTTCTTCTTCTTCTTCTTTTTGGTTTTTCAAGACAGGGTTTCTCTGTATAGCCCTGGCTGTCCTGGAACTCACTTTGTAGACCAGGCTGGCCTCGAACTCAGAAATCCACCTGCCTCTGCCTCCCACGTGCTGGGATTAAAGGGGTGCACCACCACACCCAGCCTGATACATTCTTCTAGTGTGTGGCTGAAAATAGCAGCAGTGTACTCATATAAATAGAAAAAATAAATAAATCTTTTTTTAAAAGACCCTGTTTCGCATTGTGGCTCAAACCTATCACACACTTTAATCCAAGAGATAAAGAAAGTCAACCCAAGGTCAAGAGGCAGAGCTAGAAACCTCCTGACAGGGAGTGAACAGAAGTGAACAGATAGGAGGGTCTTTGAGTCGAAGGGTATTTAAGACAGCATGGGGAAGCAGATAGGAGCTGTTTCCTTATGGAAAGTGAGTTGAGTTGGAAGGTCAGCTGGGTGCTTTCTCTGCCTCTCTGAGCTGGCAAGCTTTTACCCAGCATCTGGCCCCTGAGTATAACTGAATGGCTGGGATTTTTGGTTCTCAAATAACATTTTGGCTCTCTGACTTGTGGTAGGGGCCCCAGGGACACTAGGAGATCACTCCTGCTGAGGACAACCTGAGAAGCCATCAGATCTGGTAAGTCGCCTGGGAAGTCCTCAAGGAGAGACTTAGGGATGGGAGGTACCATAAAAGAAACCTTTAGGCTGGGCAGTGGTGGTGCCCGACTTTAATCCCAGCATTTGGGAGACAGAGGCAGGCTGATTTCTGAGTTGGAGGACAGCCAGGGTTACACAGAGAAAACCTGTCTCAAAAAACAAAAACAACAACAACAAAAAAGACTTTAGACTTTAGGACCCAGCACAGTGCTACTTGAGAAGGCTTAGAAAGCTAACTCAGCTCCACTTGGCTCAAAACAGGTTACCATTATTAGCATTTTGGTATTTTATACTTTTTTTAATAAAGGATTTATTTATTATATGTAAATAAATTGTATATATATGAGTAGTATTTTTTAATATTTATTTTATGTATATGAATACACCATTGCTGTCTTCAGACACACAAGAAGAAGGCATCAGACCCCATTACAGATGGTTGTGAGCCACTATGTGCTTGCTGGGATTTGAACTCAGGACCTCTGGAAGAGCAGTCGGTGAGCTTAACCACTGGGCCATCTCTCCAGCCTTATTTGCTTTTTCTTTTTTCTTTTTTTGTTTTTTTGTTTGTTTGTTTGTTTGTTTGAGACAGGGTTTCTCTGTGTAGCCCTGGTTGTCCTGGCACTCACTTTGTAGACCAGGCTGACCTCGAACTCAGAAATCTGCCTGCCTCTGCCTCCCAAATGCTGGGATTAAAGGTGCGCGCCACTATATCCGGCTATTTGCTTTTTCTTTATCAAGTAGCCAGGCTGGGGGAATGTCTTTCAGTGGTGTGGTGCTCCCCTGACGTGTACAGGGCCCCTTGTTCACTCTCTAGCACTACAAAATAAGTAAATAGCGTTGTCAAAATCATTGTACAGGAGACCAGGCATGTATCTGTACACTGTAGCTGTCTTCAGACACTCCAGAAGAGGGCATCAGATTTCCTTACGAATGGTTGTGAGCCACCATGTGGTTGCTGGGATTTGAAATCAGGACCTTTGGAAGAGCAGTCAGTGCTCTCAACTGCTGAGCCATTTCTCCAGCCCCTTATACTATATTCTTAATAGCCATCATGGCTTTCTGTACCTGCTCAAAAAACACTGGATTGATAAGATCCAAGCAGAAGCAGGAAAATTAGACTGAAAAGGAGAATAAGAAAAATACTTGGACACAGACTTCAGAAATTTAAAAAACCCTTAGAAAGACCTAGGAAAACCAGTGAGACACAGATTGAGGAATTTAGGAAAGAACTTGCCACTCTGCCAGTCACATGATGAAACTGAAAGGGGCTGGCTCAAGCTTATTAGAAAACCAACCTCAGCCTGGCATGGTGGCGCACGCCTTTAATCCCAGCACTCTCGAGGCAGAGGCAGGAGGATTTCTGAGTTCGAGGCCAGCCTGGTCTACAAAGTGAGTTCCAGGACAGCCAGGGCTACACAGAGAAACCCTGTCTTAAAAAAACAAAACAAAACAACAACAAACAACAATAACAACAACAACAACAAAAAAAAAGATTTAGGAAGGCAGCTTGAATTTGATGATCACACTTTGATGCTATGTCATTTAGCAGCTTTTTAATGCTTGAGATGAGGTTGAAGAACCAAGAAAGGTGTGAGTCTTTTCCTTAAAATACACAAGGCCCCAAAGCAGCCTTCCCTGATTTTTGCAAAGATTGACTTCAGTTATAAAGAGAATCAGATTCAGAAGTCAGAAAAATATTAATTGAATCCTTGGCTTTTGAAAATGCTAGTTCAGAATGCAAAAGGATGATTAGGCACCATCAGCACCAATAGAATAGATTAGAGATATTGGATCTCACATTTATGATGCTAATCTGATAGTAAATTCTAAAAGTCTTAAGAAAAAAATCAAACTGTCAGATGTCTTAACTGTGGTAAGCAAGGGCATTTGGAAAGGGATTATAGGGTAGGTGTTCCTAGAATCTGTTTTGTTTATTCCTAGAAATAATCCAGAAGGCCTCAGCCCTCTGCAATATGCATAAGGTGGGGCAAAGACCAGCATTAGACTAATGAATTCAGATTAACAACACCCTGAGAGGCCTCCTGCAGGTGCAGATATCCAATTGAAACCAGCCCTTCCTGTCAGGGTCAGAGAAACTCAGCCCCAGAGCAATGAAAAGACTTAAAGTCTGTTGTTGACACTTCTCAGGTCCAGTGAGGTGCATGGAGTCACAAGCAGACACAGGGTTGTTTGTGTTTCTTGTGATCCGACACAAGAAGACCACCATCTTCACTGATGCCATGGAGTCGAGCACGGTGTGGGAGCTCAAGCGCATCATTGAGGGCATCATGAAGAGGCCTCCTGAGGAGCAGCTGCTGTTCAAGGACAACCAGCTCCTTGATGAGATGAAAACTCTGAGGGAATGTGGCTTCACTTTTCAGGTAGCAAGGCCAGAGACCCCAGCCACAGTGGGCCTGGCCTTCAGAACAGGAGATGTCTTTGAAGGCCTGGAGATCCACCCCTAATCTTTTCCTCCACCTCTTCCAGACGTGAGGAAGGATTCTGGAAACAGTGCTAAGGAACAAGATGTGCAGTGAGGGCCCCACAGCCAATTCCTAGAGACCTAGAGACCCATTCTCTAGTTGAAAATAAATAAATAAATTGGCTGTCTTTTAAAATAAATATTAAATAACCCTAAAAGCACAAATACTGCTCTCGCGTCATACTGTATTCTACCTCTCGACTGGAGGTGGCCAGCAGCCAGCAGCCAGCAGCAGCCCTCCCTGAGGAGAAGGAACAAAGCTAGAACAGGGCGTCCATAGGGGATGATTCCCTCTGGGATGATAGGGCCTGCTACAGGCAGGACTGGTCGGGAACAGCAGGGTCTGGAGTGAATGGTGTGGTTCCTGAGTGTCTTCTCTGGGTACCTAGGCACCACCTGGAGTGTCTGAAGACAACTACAGTGTAACTTATATATAATAAATAAATCTTTTTAAGAAAATCTTCCTATTTATTTAGCTTTCTGACTCTCTGGACCGTCAACACTTTCAGAATACTGTTCTGCCTCAAGATGAGGAAAGCACTTGATCTGGTCAGGGACAGAGGGCACACTGAACTCCCTGAGGCCCCCAAGGACGTGTGTGTGTGAGTTTTAAACAGTCTTATGAGAACTTTAAGTCTCGCATCACGAGAATGTCTCATTTTCTGCTTGGACACGCACCACAATTTGGTGCTTTCCTGACCTTTTTGGTAGAAAAGTAAAAACCTATTACAGGGGTTCGAGTCAGGCTTGCTGCTTATTAATTTTATAGATTTTTGGTTTGTTTCTGTTTAATTACACGAACCGATATCGTAGCAGCTATCCTGACAGTCAACTTGCATGTATGTTCAGCCCTGAGAAAGAATGGGGAGCTCGCGAGGGGAGCCTTGCAGACCTACTTGCGCCCCCAGGCGGCGCACGCTAGCTGCTGCCGGGGGCGGGCCGCCGGAGCACGCCGCTGCGAAAGCCCTTGGAACCTCTCAGCTTCCGTCGAGCATGAGCAAGATGGCAGCCTCCGAGACGGTTAGGCTACGGCTTCAATTTGACTACCCGCCGCCGGCCACTCCACACTGCACGGTCTTCTGGCTTCTGGTGGACCTGAACAGATGTCGAGTTGTCACGGATCTCATCAGTCTCATCCGCCAGCGCTTCGGCTTCAGTTCCGGGGCGCTCCTGGGCCTCTATCTGGAAGGGGGGCTGCTGCCCCCTGCCGAGAGCGCGCGCCTGGTGAGAGACAACGACAGCCTCAGGTGCGCGGGAGCGCGCGGGGGTGGGGGTGGGGGCGCGCGGCTCGGGGTGCGGGTGCGGGTGGGGGGCGCTTGCTGGACCGCAGGATGCAGGATCCGGGTAGCGAGCTAGCCAGCTGCGGAAAGGCACGTGCGCGAGATCCTGAGTGGTCCAGCCCAGGATGGAGCATCCTTCCCCGGGTTCCCCGGGACGCTTCTCATTTCAGGGGGACTAAACTTGGAGCAGCTCCGGTGCTCAAGAGCAGGGCCAGTGCTCACTCTGCCAGGCTCTGTGTGCAGTGTGCATGGCGCAAATATGCCACAGACCCGCCTTCTCTGGGCTGCACTTGCAGGCAGGAAGCAGAGATGTTTTCTGAGTAATGTATGGAATGGCCCACCTTAGCGCCTTGGCAATGTCCACTTCTGGTGGGGTTCTGTGTCTCATTCAGGTGTCATTGGGTCCCTTCCAATTGATATTGGAATGCATTTCACGTGTCACGCAGAAGGCTGTGTGTTTCAGTCGCTTGACTGCTTGCATCTCAAAGCCCTAGATTTAATTCCCAGCTGGCTAACCAGGAATCCCTGCACTGAGGAGGTGAAGACAGACAGGAGGATCAGGAGTTCAAAGTATCCTTGGCTACATAGGTCAGCCTGGCATATGTGAGAGCTGTTTAAAAAAGAAAAAAGGTAAAATCAGGCTGGGCGTGGTGGCGCTCGCCTTTACTCTCAGTAGTCGGGAGGCAGAGGCAGGTGGATTTCTGAGTTTGAGGTCAGCCTAGTCTGCAGAGTGAGTTCCAGGACAGCCAGGGCTACACAGAGAAACCCTGTCTTGGAAAACAAAAGAAACAAATGTGAGAGAGAGAGAGAGAGAGAGAGAGAGGCCCGAGTGGAGGTGGCGTACACCTTGTATCCTAACTCTCAGAAGGCAGAGGCAGGCAGATCTCTGAAATTGAAGCCACCCTCGTGAGGGCTGGGTAGAGAAACCTGTCTCAAAACAACAAGAAGGAGAATTTAATCGTTGTCACTGAAGTGAGTATCCAGGAGCGACTACAGTGTGACTAGTTGGCAGGTGGCTTAGTTGTCTCAGATGGCGGGCTGATGCGATTGGTCATACCAGTTGGCATACATACTGATATAGTCTATGGTCCCACCACTTCCAACCACACCTCTAAGCTTCCGCTGCGGTGAGTTAAATTTGGAATTATAGGCCTGGCGTGGTGGTGCACGCCTTTAATCCCAGCACTTGGGAGGCAGAGGCAGGTGGATTTCTGAGTTCGAGGCCAGCCTGGTCTACAAAGTGAGTTCCAGGACAGCCAGGGCTATACAGAGAAACCATGTCTCGAAAAACCAAAAAAAAAAAAAAAAAAAAAAAAAAAAAACCCAAAAAAATGGAATTATAAAGCAGGCTATTTCTTGCTTGCCTTTGTTTAGTGTTGCTTTCTGTCGAGAGTGCCACATTTGCAAAATTTCTTCAGAACATCAGGGAAATTAATTAGAAACACTGACCATATCTTTGCATCAGGAATACTTAAGTCAGGAATACTATGATTTGTTAATCATTCTGCTTCAGGTGGCAACTTGAAATAGTCCAAATTTCAAACCTCTCCTCCTCTCTTCTCTCCTCTCTTCCCCTCCCCTTCTCTCCCTTCCCTTCCCCTCTTCTTCCACCTTCTCCATCTCCTCCCCTTTCTCTCGCCCCCTTTCTTTTTTGAGGCAAGTTCTCTTAGTGTAGACGAGGAGGCTGGCCTTGAGCTTTGGAGGTCTGCCTGCTGCTGACTCCAGGCAGCCAAGCCTCTTTTCCCTTCTTACTGACAGAAGTACGCTCATTTCCAGTGCCCTTTAAAGGCTATTTAAACAAGAGAGAGGGCTGTGTCCCCCACCTGTTAAATTCACTTCCTGAAAGGTACCCTGCCTAATGACTTAATAGCTTGCTGCTGGCTACAGTTAATACTTAAATTAATGAATCACCCATGAATTACACTCTTGTAATGATGTAAAAAAAAAAAAAAAACAACAACGGTGAAAGCTGTTACAAGCAGTAATTGCAGCAGATGACAGGGAGGTTTCTCCTAAATGCCTCAACTGGACAATTGGGCCTGGAAAGACATTACCTCTGTGGGCCTGAGAATGTCACTCAGTAAGTGAATGAGTGCCTTCCTGGCTAGGATGCCTGAGGCCCTGGGCTCAGTCCAGGGAGATAGAGAGCTGGGTTGCAGCTAGCCCTGGTGGTAAATGGTGTAGACCATAGGAAAAAACTACCTGTGAGGGATGGTGAGACGGCTCAGTGGTTAAGAACACTGACTGCTCTTTTTGAGGACCCCTGTTCAGGGTTCAGGTCCCTCCTGATAGATAGCTCATTATAGTCCCAGGGGGAATCTGATGCCCTCTTCTGGCCATCATGGGTACTGAGCACACATAGCACACACACGCAGTCAAAACAGCCATACAAAGAAAAAATATATAAAATCTGAAAAAATATTTTAGAAAAATAGCAACTAAGTATTTAAGGGTTTTTTTAACTTATGTTTGTTTTTTCCTCCTTATAATTGTCTTCCCCTGACAGATTTATTGTATGTATATATGTCTACAACTTAAATGTATGTGTGCTCATAGCATTGGGTGTGCAGGCATGTGTGTAAACGTATGTGTGGAGGCCAGAGGTTGGTGCCTAGTGTCTTTCTCAATCCCCTTAGTTTCCTGAGACCGGTCTCTCACTGAGCCTGGAGCTAAGTTAGGCTGGCCTGGCTAGTGAGCTCCAGGCGTCTGTCTATTGCTGTCTATCTCTGCCTTCCCAGTGCTAGGACCACAGATACACAACACACCAGCACACTATGGCTCCAAAGCTAGGTTCTCAGGCTTGCCCAGCAAGTACTCTAGTGATTGAAGTACTGAGGGAAGCAATTTACTTTACTTAGTCCTGTTTATTTTTAATAGTTCCTCAGGTAAAGAGAGGCCTCTCATAGACCCTTCTCACATCCCAGTTGATTTTGAGAGGTCCAACCCTGTGTACCTCGTTTGCAGACAGCCACTCCCATAAGTGAGTCTATGTATGCAGTGGCTAGGTCAGCTCTTGTATTATTTTCTCCCCTTTCCTCTCGGATGTCCCCTGAGCCTTGGAGGCGGGGATGGAACACATTTGTGTGTCATCCTGGTACAGGAGTCCTGTGAGTCTTTCTGGTGTCACTGTAGTTTTAGTAGACCTGCCCCCAGATGAGCATGGTAGCCATCTCCTGAGTCAGTGCTAAACTCACCATCTCGCCATTGTGAGGACAGAGAAGCAAGGACAGAGGACCATGGCCAGTGACACATATTGGGAAGGGGAGGGTGCTGGAGAGATGACTCAGCGGATAAGAGCATTGACTGCTCTTCTGAAAGTCTTGAGTTCAAATCCCACAACCACATGGTGGCTCACAACTACCTGTGTAATGGGATCTGATTTCCTCTTCTGGTGTGTCAGAAGACAGCTAAAGTGTACTTATATATAATAATAAATAAATCTTTGGGCCAGAGCAAACAGGAACTGAGTTAATGGAGTTGACAACCGGAGCGAGTGGGATTGACTCAAGTGAGCAGAGGTCCTAAAAATTCAATTCCCAACAACCACATGAAGGCTCTCAACCATCTGTACAGCTACAGTGTACTCACAGACATAAAACAAATTTAAGACAGACAGACAGACAGACAGAGAGAGAAAAGGAGAGGGGCTGGGGAGACAGCCCAGTAGTGCAGAGCTCTGCCTGCTCTGTAGGGGATGGGATCTTGAGTTTGGTTCCCAGCACCCACACACAGTGATTCCCAACTACCTATGTTCAGCTGTAGGGGATCCAACGGTCTCTCTTGCTCCCAGAGGGGGCGCGTGCACACACACACACACACACACACACACACACACACACACACCTCTTTAGAACTGAGAGAGAAGTGGAGACATCAGGCAGTGGTGGCGCACACTTTTAATCCCAGTACTTGGGAGGCAGAGGCAGGTGGGTGAATTTCTGATCTCGAGGCCACAGAGTGAGTTCCAGGACAGCCAGCGCTACACAGGAAAAAACAAAATCAAATAAACAGAGACATGGAAAGTAGACTCACAGCTACCTGGAGCAGAGAAGGTTCTCAAAATCAAGTTGCCCTTTGTCAGTTTTGAGATCTCAGTGGGATTCTCATCCGGAACCATTTTAGACAAGCCTTAGACACACTGAGCCATAGACACACTGAGCCATAGACACACTGAGCACCCTGCCCCGCGGCCATCCCAGGTTTACATAAATATAACTATCACAGCTGAAACAATTCAGGACCCAAACAGGAATAGGAAAACATTGTATTTTATTATTTTAAGTGCTTTAATTAGCATATCGTTATTATACATATTTGTAGGGTACAGTGTGTCATTTCAGGATATATATACACATATATGTATATATATACACATATACATACATACATGATAAAGATCAGAATTGATTGGCATATTTGTCTCCTTATACTAGTTTTCTTGTTTTGTTTTGTTTTTGTTGTTGTGTTGTTATTGTTGGTTTTTCGAGACATGGTTTCTCTGTATAGCCCTGGCTGTCCTGGAACTCACTCTGTAGACCAGGCTGGCCTCGAACTCAGAAATCCACCTGCCTCTGCCTCCCTAGTGCTGGGATTAAAGGCGTGCGCCACCACTGCCCAGCTCTTCGTACTGTTTTTTATTTGGGGGACAGTGAAATTACTGTCTTTTTTTTTTTTTTAGATTTATTTATTTTATGTATGTGAGTACACTGTCGCTGTTTTCAGACACACCAGAAGAGGGCATTAGATCTCATTACAGGTGATTGTGAGTTACCATGTGGTTGCTGGGAATTGAACTTAGGACCTCTGGAAGAGCAGACAGTGCTCTTAGCCACTGAGCCATCTCTCCAGCCCCCGCACTTTCTTTTTTTAAGGTTTATTTATTTATTAGACGTAGTTGTCTTCAGACACTCCAGAAGAGGGCAGCAGATCTCATTACAGATGGTTGTGAACCACCATGTGGTTCCTGGGATTTGAACTCAGGACCTTTGGCAGAGCAGTCAGTGTTGTTAACTGCTGAGCCATCTCTCTAGCCCTGAAAGCCCTTTTTCAGACTCACCTTTAATCTTCACATTTGGCTAGCAGAGAAAGGTTGATCACTGAATTCAAGCCAGGTAAAGATACCATTGTCTTCCAAAGAAGGAAGGAAAAGAAGGAAGGAAGGAAGGAGAAAGAAAGAAAGTGGAAAGCGTCTTGTGTAGCTCTTTGAGGACAGTTAATTATTGTCCACCACTGCTGTCCTATACTACAGAGGAACATTAGAATTTAGTCTTTCTATCAGAGTGTACAGGAGTGTCTTACCTTCCTCCACAATCTCCTTAGGTTCTGATAACTACTACCTATTTTCTTTTTCTTGTGATTTTTTTTCTTTTTTTTTTTTTTCTATTTTGTGTGTGTGTGTGTTTTTTTAAATTGGGTATTTATTTCATTTACATTTCCAATGCTATCCCAAAAGTCCCCCACATGCTCACCCACCCACCCACTCCCACTTCTTGGCTCTGTCATTCCTCTGTGATTTTTTTCTTATTAAGTCTTCATGTAAGTGAACATGTGTGGCATTTGTCTTCCTATAGCATGCTGCCCTCCCACTGCCTCCATACTAATGGAAATTATATACCTTTACAGCTGAGTAACATCCCATTATGTATATGTGCGGCACATTTTCCCTACTTAATACTCAGATTCATTGTATGTCTTTACTCATTCTAACACAAAGCCGGACGGTTAATATGTTCTCCTTTTAGGATGCCTAACACACATATAAGAAGACGATTGTTAGTTTAAAAAAAAGGGCCTGAAGTTGGGGCGCCTGAGAGAAGATGGAAGTTGGTGTTTATTTGTGTGACTGAAATAAATTTTGTATGTATGAAATTCTCAATTTTTAAAAATTTATATTGTTAAAAAAAAAAAGATTGTGAGTTTTGAAGTTGGGCAAAGCAAGGTCAGACTATCGTTCCTGTTACTAATCTATCAGCTGTGGGTCTTAGCAAGTTACCTATCTGAGTTGTATTTTGGGACCTCAGAAATGAAAGATAACCTAGTTTGTGGTTAATGTATAAGTTAGAGAGAAACACATGGGCCCCAGTATACATGAAGTTAGTAAAACTAGACCCAGTGAGCCGAGCACGATGATACACACACCTTTAATCCCAGCATTCAGGAAGAAGAGACTGTGGATGTCTGTGAGTCTGAGGCCAGCCTGATCTCCATAGTGAGTTCCAGGCCGCCTAAGGTGGCATAGCAAGACCCTGTCTCAAAACAACAAAGATAAAACAAAGCAGCCACGTGAAAGAAAGAGCTGTGTTGTGTGGGTGATTTTGTGGCATCTTCCATCCTTAGCTCTGTGACAGTCTGCAGTCTTGGCATTGCACCAGTGCACGCCAGGCCTGTGCTTGTCGGACCTGGGCTCACCTGAGCCTTCTCTCCTCTTCCAACAGGGTTAAGTTAGAAGACCAAGGACTCCCTGAGAACCTGATAGTAAGCAATGGTGGCGACTCTAGTTTCCCATGCAGGAAAGCAAAGAAACGGGCTTTTAAGTTGATGGAGGATGAGGAGACAGATCAGGGATACAAGTCTTCGAAGAAGCACTGCAAGAGGCAGGAGGACAGCGGCCAGAATGAGAAGGCCTCGGACCTGGAAACTAAACTCCTCCCAGATGAGACGGGGCGGACAAAGAGCAAGAAAAAGAGCAAAGTGACAGGCAGCCCAGCCGAAGAGGACGAGGAAGAGACCAAAAAGAAGTCTTCAAAAAGAAAGGAGAAGTGTGAACCGAAGAAGCAGACCAGGGCCTCCAAGTCTTCCAAACAACAGACGCCTAAAGAGGGGGCCTCACAGAACTGCAGCTTCCCCAGGGCCTCCCCCAGAAGCCTCGGTAAAGCCCGGAGGAGAAGCAGCACGGGGCTAAAAGGTAGCTCAGGCCACCTGTCAGAGTCTGAGTCCTGCCCAGAGTCAGTCAGCGATGGCCACTGCAGTGTCATGATGCAGGAGGTCACCTTTTCAGAGAAACTGTCAGCTGAGCTGTTGAAAGATGCACCTGCTACTAAGACTGCAGCTGCCAACAGGCAGGCCTCAAAGCCTGGCTTTACCTTCAGCTCCGGCAAGGGCAAGGCCTCCAGAACCTCGTCATCTAGCTCAGACTCCAGTTCAGAGTCGGAAGACCAGTTCCTGGTGTCCAAGAACATGCTCGAGGGCGCATCTGGCTTCTTAAAGCCAACTGGCCTCTTTGCAGGGCAAGGGGGTTCTGGTCCAGGGCTGTCATTGGAGACTCCGGGTATTATGGGATGGAAGTCTTCTGACTCAAACCGGGGCAGACAAGCTCCTGGTCCTCCCAGTACGCCTGTCCCCACCAGTTTGGGAAGAGGATGGGGGCGAGGAGAGGACTTGTTGTTTGGGAAGGGACTGAGGGGCCGGGGTGTTCGGGGCCGAGGGCGAGGGCGCGGGCAAGCGGTCTCCTGTGTCTTTAATAGAAGCTCTGAGAGTCAGAAGCAGAGACAGTTAAACGATATTCTAACAAACTCATCTGTGGTGATCCAGGTAAGCGTGTGATGTTTGTGAGCTGCCCTCCTCCCTTCCCCATGCAGCTTTTCTCAACCTTGTGGCATGGCGTGGGCTCTCATTCCCTCGCCAGTAATGAAGGCACATGTCTGTTTTCCAGAATCCAGTAGAGCCCCCCAAGAAGGACTATAGTCTATTACCACTGTTGGCAGCTGCCCCTCAAGTCGGAGAAAAGATTGCATTTAAGGTATATTTTAAAACAGCACTGACCATAACAAAAACAAGGTTACCCCCCCTCCCCCAGCTTCCTTAGTGAATCTCATTAAGTAATGTTGACAAAGACAACTGTCTGCAATTGTCAGGAGTCATGGTGGGGCCTCGGATGGGTGGGAATGGCCACCTCTGCACCGCCCAAGTTCTTGGGGTAGGAAGGAGGAGTCCTAAGAGACTGAAGGGTTTTTTCTTCTGTTTTAGCTTTTGGAACTCACATCCGACTACTCTCCTGATGTCTCTGACTACAAGGTAAGCCTGTTTCTATGAAAATAATGAAGTTAGTTGGTGGTGGGGTGCACCTGCTGTCCCAAGCACCCAGGACTCAGAGGCAGGAAACCATTCACAGCTAGCCTGGACAATATAATGAGCCTCTGTCTCTTTAAAAAAAAAAAAAGATTAAGTTCAGTATATGAGAAACTTGTCCAACATAGCACCCACCTATAATCCTAGCACTCCGGAGTTTTGGATATGAAGCCTGCTGGGCTAACATAGATCCCTTTTCAAAAGCTTTTTTTTTCAAAGATTTATTTTATGTATATGAGTATACACTGTAGTTGGTTGTGAGCCTTCATGTGGTTGTTGGGAATTGAAATTTTAGGACCTCTGCTCACTCTGGTCAACCTCGCTGGTTCTGGCCCAAAGATTTATTAGAAATAAGGACACTGTAGCTGTCTTCAAACCCACTAGGAGAGGGCGTCAAATCTCATTACGGGTGGTTGTGAGCCACTATGTGATTGCTGGGATTTGAACTCTGGACCTACGGAAGAGCAGTCAGTGCTCTTAACCACTGAGCCATCTCTCCAGCCCGTGCTGATGTATTTATATAATACTTTAATATTTGTGTGGGTAATGTAGACACTGTTGGTAAATAATGTCATAAAGTGAAGGTGCGAGGCCCATGGACATTTATCATGAAGTCTCTGAGTCTAGTGTCGCTGATACTTGAGAAGGGGACTGAATCAGAATGAGGAGCACCGTGTGGGGGACAGGGGACCATTGTGCTTCTGAGGATCAAACTCTGGGCCTGTCCTAAGAATAAATACACAGCTCTGCAAAGGCAAAACAAGTGAGAAACAGAGCACCTCTTGTCTGTGCCGAGGGTAAGGTTAGGCGCCGATGCTGGGGCTGGAGAGACCTCTCAGCTTCAAGGAGGGCTTGTTTGCTGCTCTTAGAACGGTAGTTTGTTTCCCAGCATCTGTGTCAAGTGGCTCAAAAACCCGTCCGTAACTCCAGCTTCAGGGGATCCAGCACCCTTGTCTGGTCACAGGCACCAGCATGCAGGTGCACCCACTAACACATACATACGTACATACATACATACAAATAAAATCTTTTTAAAAAAGAGCTGATTGGAAGCTAGGTGAGGTCATGTTCACCTTTGTGATCCCAGCACCCCGGAGGGAGGCGGAGGCAGATGGATCTCTGAGTCTGAGGACAGCCAGGTCTACAAAAGGAGTTCCAGGTCAGCCAGGGCTTTTACTCGGAGAAACTTTGTCTTGAAGTACAAGGGAAAAGATCTCATCGCTTGGCTTCAGTATATGGCCCCATTGCCCATTTGTCTTCCCATTGTCAACCATATGCACAGGATAGTGGGTCCTCTTTTTAACTTTTTTTTATGGTTCATTTATTTATTTTTTTCAAAATATTTATTTATTTATTAATTTATTTATTATATGTAAGTACACTGTAGCTGTCTTCAGACACCCCAGAAGAGGGCATTAGATCTCATTACGGATGATTGTGAGCCACCATGTGGTTGCTGGGATTTGAACTCAGGACCTTCAGAAGAGCAGTCAGTGCTCTTAACCACTGAGCCATCTCTCCAGCCCCCAGATTCATTTATTTTTATGTTATGTTCATTGGTGTTTTTGCCTGCATGTATGTATTTGAGGGTGTCAAATCCCCTGGAGCTGCGGTCACAGACAGTTGTGGGTGCTGGGAATCGAACCCAGGTCCTCTGGAAGAGCAGACATTATTGCTCTTAACCCTTGAGCCATCTCTCCAGTCTCTCCCCCCCCCACTTGATAATTTTGAGAGGCAGTGTTTTAACTGTGTAGTCCAAGCTGGCCTTGAACTCATAACCCTTCTGCCTCTGCCTCTGGAGTGTCTGGATTTCAGGCATGCACCATCACACCTAGATTCAGTGCATCTTCATGCATCTGAAAACCAGTTTTGGAACCTGGGGACCTGGGATTTTGAGCGGCCCCAGCAGTGCTAGCTTGGAAGCACCACTGTGTATGTGGCTCTCCCACTGAAAGCTGTCCTGCCACTCCTCACTCGAACACATGGCTTTAGCCTGCTTTCTTGGCCGTGCCTCATCCATTCTGGGGAACTATAATAGCTTTTTACCTTTTGTCGAGTGCTGTAGGTATCTGCCAGCCATGACTACCGTGTGCCTATTTTACCACTAACAATTTTTCTGTATATTCAGGTAGAGTGCCTATAAGTCTGTTGTTTTTATTCTTCCCTAACATGTTGATTTATGGAGATAAATTTATATTACATAAAAGTAGCCATTTTAAAGTCTATTTACTCTGACCTTTAATACAGTGTTTTACATAGACATTTTTGACACAGTCTTTTATTTTTGGAAGGAAGGAAAAATATTAAGTCACGATCCAGAGACCCAGCAAGTGGACATAGAGGTCCTCTCCTCGCTACCGGGTGAGTGTGGCGCATGCTCGATCCATCTCCTAGTGGGTAGGAGACTCCATAGCCACAGTAGCTCCTGCACAGCCTTTCCTCCTGAGGAGTGCTCTCCCTCAGCCTCCACTCACCTGGGACTGCAAAAGCAATTACTTCTCAGAAACCTAAACTGGATGCAGGCTCAGGGAGGTTACAATAAAGACTGCTAAGGAGACTCTGCACCCCGATCACCCTGAGGACCATTACTCTCGTCCTTTTCTTACCTCTGTCTTGGGTTAGGGCTCAGACTCACAGCTTCTGCCCACTTGACAGGTGGGCGTGGAGCCCAGTCTGTGCTGCATTCCCTTCCTCTCCTCTCAGCTTGGCTGTGCTCACTCAAGTCTGATCCCGGGCACTCAAGGGCGGAAGAGTCCCGAGAATGGCAAGCTTAAGGGCAGCCTGAGCTGTCAAGTGGGATACGTTCTAAAGCTATAACGTACGGCGAGAAGACTAGAGATGGCCTGCCTGCCTAGCATATACAAAGAAGCCCACGTCCAGCTCCAGCACTGCCTGAAACTGGTGGGACATTCCTGTAATCCCAGAAGCCAGGAGGCTGAGACAGGAAGATTAGAAGTTCAAGGTCATCCTCAGAGTTACAGTCAAAGAGTTAGAGGTCAGCCTGGGCTATATAAGACCACGTCTCAAAACAAACAGCAACAACAAAAAAGCAAAGCCAAAAAACCCACAAAAAAAACAAAAGAAGAAAAAGAAATTTAAAATAAACCAGAAAGGGAAAGTTATAAATAATAGGGATATAGGGTATGTGTGTATATGTGTATACATACATACACACACACACACACACACACACACACACACACACACACACACATATATATTCCATCATTTCAGTGAACAAAATCCACTCAGAAGGTTGGCAAATGAACATACTTTTGTGTATTAAATATAAACACATTTCAGACATTTTATTTTACATGTATAAGTTTATACTTTTACGTATATTTTTGTGATGTTGGAGATTGGTTGATCCAGGGCCTGGAATGTGCTAGAGGGTGGCATATTACTGTAAATGGCCCTTTTTCCATTATCCCTGGTTAGCTACACCCATCGATCCTTATAGCCTGAATGTGGGCTTTTACTGTATATAGCTTACTGTATATAACATGGGTACCTAAGCAGGAAGCTGGATAAATAAGGAGATGATGGAGTTCCTGGAGGAAGCTCAGGACCAGAGCTTGACCTCAGAACCCATGTTAGACAAAAGCCTGGCATGATGGTGGGTGCCTGGAACCCACCCCAGTGCTGTGGAAGTGGGGACAGGTAGAGTTCTGGGGCTCGGTGACTAGCCAGCCCAACCGGCCCAATAAGAACCCGTGTCTCAAAACAACAACAAACAGGGGCATAGCCGCAGGAAGGGCTCATGGTTGAGGTGAGAGCAGAGTTGTGTGTGGCTTGGTCAGCAGTGGGAATGGTGGCGCTGTGCCTGTGAGCTTCCGAAGTTAATGGATTGTTCTGGCTGTGACGAACAGGATGACGGTGTCAGGCGACTCCAGCCAAAAGCTTTGCAAAGTGGCTCGAGTCACAGTACTCTGATGCTGAGGCAGGAGGGCTCCCAGTTTGAGTCAGCTAGGGCTCAAACCAACCCAAAAAGCCTGCCAAGTGAAAAAAGACACTTTCCAGAGCTGTTGCAAGGTGCAGCTGGCAGCACAGCACAGCTCAGCCCATCCAAGCCCAGAAGGAGCAGCGCCACCCACAGGCGCAGGGAGGAAGTAGGAAGGCTGCAGGGGGCAGGCAGCTTTCCCTGGGACAAAGAAAAGGAACATTTGGTTTCTCAGTGTCTGCTCTTCTAGATCCAAATACACAGTACGCCTTTGCTGGTGTTTTGTTTTGAATTAAAGATTATTAAAGTTTGGGGGTTTTGTTGTGTTTAATTTCAATTTTTTTTTGTGGAGAATTTCATACATGAGTACTGTATTCACATAATTTTTACCCCTCTTCCCCTCAGTTTTTGTTATAGAAAAACATGTATTGTGGATGTATGTATATATGTGCTTATGTGTATGTTTAGGCATATGGAGTTCAGGACAACTGGCAAGAGTTGGTTCTCTCCTTCCACCATGTGGGTACTTGGCCATCAAACTCAGGTCTTAAAGCTTCTACAAGCACCTCTGTTTGCTGAGCCCCTGCTCCTCCTCCCGTTTGCTTGTTTGTTTGTTTGTTTGTTTGTTTTGAGCTAGAGTCTCGTAGATCCCTGTGTGGACCTTGCTTGTAGCCAGTGATGACCTTGAGCTGATTCTCCTCCTCAGGGCTAGAGTTTCAGATGACCACAACCATGCCTAGCTTTATGGGTGCAGAGGGCTGAACCCAGGGCTGGCTGCATGCTAGGGAAAGTCTACCACCTGAGCTGCATCCCTGGCAAGGTTTTCAGTGCTTTGGTGAATATTTTTAGAATGTTTCAGACGTTCATAATTTTGCCGGTCAGTTACCGGTTGTTTGAATGGTTTCGGCTTGTATCAACATTTTTCTGATCCCAAATTACTGTCCAAGGCCGAAGCCTGCTCGTGTTTTAAAGTTTAGGCATACATGATTTTTGATGATAGCAGCTTTCTGTAACTTCCCTGGGGAATACCTGTGGTTGCACATTCTCCATGGGTGCACCCAGTGTGTTTATCAAGCCTGTGTCATTCTGATGAGGCGGTCTCATCTCTCAGAGATGCTAAGGCGGCCATGTCTTTTTATAGCTGCATTATACTCCCCTTTCCTATATGTCCCCAGGTAACACAGCTGCCTCCCAGTGGTTTGAAATCCCCATGAAGAACATTTTAACCACGGAGAAGTGACTTACTGTCTGTACCCTCTGGTTTCAGCTTTGAAAGAACCTGGGAAGTTTGATTTGGTCTATCACAATGAAAACGGAACCGAGGTGGTGGAATACGCTGTGACTCAGGAGAAGAGGGTAGGCATGCTAGCCACTCTTAACACTTTCCATTGATGGGGTGGGGGTGGGGACAAGGGCTGACATTGCAGCTTCCTGAACTGCTTGTGTTAAAATCCTAGAGGATCAGGGCTCTGGGGGCATTATCCTCCTTTGGAATAGCCAACAAGTGCCAAGTTTCTTTTTTTTTTTTTTTTTGGTTTTTCGAGACAGGGTTTCTCTGTGTAGCCCTGGCTGTCCTGGAGCTCACTCTGTAGACCAGGCTGGCCTCCAACTCAGAAATCCGCCTGCCTCTGCCTCCCGAGTGCTGGGATTAAAGGCATGCCACCACGCCCAGCCTGACAAGTTTCTAAGTAGGTGCCATCATGGACTTCCCAGAGCCCACCTGAACCACACAAACACTATGTCCTTGACTAAAAGCACAGCACTGCTTTAAAATCTTAATCAGGTAGGTTTCCTTAGGGGATTGACTTGTGTCAGACTGTATAGTGCCCACGACTTGGAGAGCCATTGCTATAGCTTGAGCTTAGCCAGGAGACCAGACTAAGATCAAGAGGAAATGTGAGCTCCGAAGCCTGCACCGTGTGCCTGACAAGTTGTTAACTGCTCTCAGGTTCCCCAGTGCTGACCTGGAGTAGCATAGATGGCATAAAGAATGATATAACATGGCGATTCTGCCCTCTGATGTTCCATTTTATTTTAATTTTTTAAAGATGTATTTATTTATTATATGTAAATACACTGTAGCTGTCTTCAGACACTCCAGAAGAGGGAGTCAGATCTTGTTACAGATGGTTGTGAGCCACCATGTGGTTGCTGGGATTTGAACTCGGGACCTTCGGAAGAGCAGTCGGGTGCTCCTACCCACTGAGCCATCTCACCAGCCCTTATTTAATTTTTAAATTAGATTTATTTGTGTATGTGTGATCGTGCATGGTCGCATGTGTGTAGAGGTCAGAAGACAACTTCCAGTTGTTTGTTCTTTTCTTCCACCATGTGGATCCTGGGGCTTGGACTTGGCAGCAGGCACCTTTCCTGATGAGCCATCTCGCCAGCCCTAACCTCCTGGAAAGCACATGGTACCCTGTGTTGGGAGCCAGCAGTCAGCTATTGGTGGCAACTTCTGGGCAGCTTGAGTATGGTTAAGCAACACTCTGTCCCTCTTGTGCTTGCACTTGAAACATTGTGTTTATTTGCTATTATATTTCAGTGCTGAAAATTCACATTTTGTTTGAACTCTCAATCAGACTTTGTGCTTGCCTGTGTTTTTATTTATCTGTTTGTTTTTTTGTTTATTTATTTGTTTAGAGACAGAGTTACAGAGCCCTGGCTGTCCCAGACTGGTTTTGTAGACCAGGCTGGCCTCCTGCCTCTGCCTCCCAAGTGCTGGGATTAAAAGCTTGCACTATCATGCCCTGCACTTGCCTGTGTTTTTATTTTAAGGTATAAGATATTTTCAGGGTTTTTTCTCCCTAGAAACAGGTTCTTAGGGTTTGTGGCAGCATCAGATGGTTTGGCCTCATGTCCTGTGCTTCTATGATTGCAATATTTAAACATACTTTTAAAAAATATGGGGCTAGGGCTGGTGAGATGGCTCAGTGGGTAAGAGCACCCGACTGCTCTTCTGAAGGTCCAGAGTTCAAATCCCGGCAACCACATGGTGGCTTACAACCATCCGTAACAAGATCTGACTCCCTCTTCTGGTATGTCTGAAGACAGCTACAGTGTACTTACATATAATAATAAATAAATCTTTAAAAAAAAAAAAATATGGGGCTGGTGAGATGGCTCAGTGGGTAAGAGCACCCGACTGCTCTTCCAAAGGTCCGAAGTTCAAATCCCAGCAACCACATGGTGGCTCACAACCACCCGTAATGAGATCTGATGCCCTCTTCTGGTGTATCTGAAGACAACTACAGTGTACTTACATATAATAAATAAATAAATCTTTAAAAAAATAAAATAAAATAAAAAATATGTAGAAAAATGCAAGCAGAAAACCTGTAGTTTCCCCTTTTTGACACTAGATGGCTCTCATCATTCACCCTTGCAGAGTGCTAGGGGCGTCTCTCTCTATTGGTACACTGTGTGGTAGTTCTGTCCTAGGCAGATTAGGGTGAGAACTACCCTGTGTCAGAGAAAGGTCATCAGCCGCCTCGTGCTGGCTGCCAGGCCCCACCTCAGCTCCCAGAGCCGCCCATCTATAAGGCGAATCTTTCTGACACCTTGGAATCTCCTTTTCACCACCCCAGACCCTGTTCTAAGTCAAAGGTTGAAATATGTTTAACGTAGGCTAGAGAGACGGCTCAGTGGTTAAGAGCACTGACTGCTCTTCCAGAGGACCTGCGTTCAATTCCCAGCAACCACATGGTGGCTCACAACCATCTGCAATGGGGATCTGATGCCCTCTTCTGGTGTGTCTGAAGACAGTGACAGTGTACTCACATGAAATAAATAAATAAATCTTTAAAAAAAAAAAAAAAGAGGGCTGGAGAGATGGCTCATCGGTTAAGAGCACTGACTGCTCTTCTGAAGGTCCTGAGTTCAAATCCCAGCAACCACATGGTGGCTCACAACCATCCGTAATGAGATCTGGCACCCTCCTCTGGTGTCTGAAGACAGCTACAGTGTAATTACATGTAATAAATAAATAAATTTTTAAAAAAAGAAAAGAAATATGTTTAACATAAAAGTTGATGCATTTCAAGTGATTAAACTCAGCCCGGGCAGTGGTGGCGCACGCCTTTATTCCCAGCACTCAGGAGGCAGAGGCAGGTGGATTTCTGAGTTCGAGGCCAGCCTGGTCTACAGAGTGAGTCCCAGGACAGCCAAGGCTACACAGAGAAACCCTGTCTCCAAAAACCAAAAAAAAAAAAAAAAAAAGTGATTAAACTCAGTTTTATTAGCTTTGAAAGTATTTTCATTATCTAACCATTCTTCACAGAAACTTGCTTAACTAATCTATAGTTTTTAGCTTACGTGGAGTCAAGAATGAATTAAGTGTGGTGTTTTGTATTTTTCCCTTAGATCACCGTGCTCTGGAGAGAGTTGATCGATCCGAGGCTGATCATTGACTCTTCAGGTAGCATCTCGAGTACATAAGGTGTCTGGATCTGACCTCTGGCCTCGCCACCCCGCGCTCCGTAACCGCATTGTTTGGGACCATGGGTATAGCCTGAAGATTTTAAAAAGAAGACTAAATGTTGTGTAGACTTTCTGTTTCTCTTCACTTTATCATATTAGGAAAAAAAAAGATCTACCTCATCATTTAGAGTAACAAAGTTGTTAGTTTATAGATCCTTATTTCCTTCTGGCTAAATTCAGTAACCCACTTGAAAACCTGGGTGCTGACCAAAATGGCGGTGTGCTAGGCTCCTTCACACCTGTTTGGCTACCAGTAGCAATCGTCCGTAGGAGTTTACAGTACCACACACAAGAATGTGCTGTGCATCTTGCTTTGTTTCTTTTAAGTCACATTGTAAAGTACTAAGGCATGTTTCTTGACTTAATTTTTGACATGTGAGCTGTTCTGTGAAGCATAGAGCATCTCACCCATTCCACAGTTTCTCCCTGCTCTCCTCAGGAGTTAGTGGGGTTGGATTTGTCAGAGGTGATGAGTTAAAGAGTCCTTTCACACTTTCCAGATGTGAAACACAGGACTCCTAGGAGCCCGTGCAGCCTGCAGTGGGGAGGCATCCTTGTTGTATTGTGTGGAGGAGCGCTGGCCTCCCACTGCCAGAAGGCTGGGCGTGAGCCTCAGACCCGGCTGGGGCAAGGGACCTTGCTGCACAATGCAGGGAACTTGGGCTCCTCATAACTGAAGAGAGGATCTTAAACAGAAATTTCCTTTTCTGTTGTTTTCTTCAGCATGAAGCTAAAGGCTGAATATAAACTGCAAAATTGCTTTCTTTGAACGAAAAATCAGATTCCTCCTTCAACCTTGCAAATTTTTAAATAAAATCATATCAAACTCAATGTCCACTCTGAGTTATGTTTTCGTTCTGCCAATAGTTAACTTGGTTCATAATCATGTTCATAACAAGGAGGCTTGCTTTGCACCTGGGAGGCTAACACAGGTTTACGAGTTCAGGGACAGCCTGGGCTACATCGTGAAACACTATCTCAAAAAAAAAAAAGATATATATATATATATATATATATATATATATATATATATATGTGTGTGTGTGTGTGTGTGTGTGTGTGTGTGTGTGTGTGTGTGTATGTGTATGGGGGGGGGGTAGAGAGATATGGCTCAGTGGTTAAAAGCACTGACTGCTCTTCCAGAGGTCCTGAGTTCAAATCCCAGCAACCACATGGTGGCTTATAACCATCCGTAATGATATCTGATGCCCTCTTCTGGTGTGTCTGTCTGAAGACAGCTACAGTCTACTTACATATAATAATAAATAATCTTTAGCCTGGCGTGGTGGCGCACGCCTTTAATCCCAGCACTCGGGAGGCAGTGGCAGGCGGATTTCTGAGTTTGAGGCTAGCCTGGTCTACAAAGTGAGTTCCAGGACAACCAGGGCTGTACAGAGAAACCCTGTCTAAAACAAACAAACAAACAAAGATAATAAAAACCTCTAGGGCTCATTTGCAGCTCTGAAAAAGGCAAGCATTTAGAAAAATACGTGTATCGTGTCCAGTGAATTAAAATTTGTTTTATGGAACTTTGGCTTTATTTATGTACACAGCCATGTGTTGACTGGGTTTCTTCCCCTATGAAGAAGTATTTGTGTATTTCTTTATAAAGGGCTGGAATGGGCTCAGTGGTTAAGAACACATTCTGCATTTACAGAGGACATGAGTTCAAGTCCTGGCATCTCTGTCTGATGCCTTGAGCACCTGCCCCATGAGTGCATCCCCCCCACCCAGACATACACATCATTTCATTAATAAATTCTGACACAGTGTCTAATTCATGAGCTCTGGCTAGCCTGGAACTCCTTGCTGTGTAAACCAAACTGGCCTCAAGCTCATGGAGATTTGCTTGCCTGTGTCGCAGCCTCCTGAGTGTAAGCCACCATACCGGTTGAAATAAAAATTTTAAAATCTATAAACAGAAAAAGCAGAGTGGAGACTTCTGACCTTTTTATGAACATACACAGACACACCCCCAGTCACTTTTTATGATAAATGAAATTATTTCTCAAATAAAAATAGGAAAAATACTAGCATGTCAAGATAGCAGCCACATGGTAAAATGTATATTAATATAAAGAAATGGACACATGCATTGAAAAACATAAAAGGTACATAAGAACAAATTAAAAATCTGATCTTTTTTTAATGTGTATGGATATATGTCTGTGCATGGTGTGCATGGGTGGTGCCCACAGAGGCCAGAAGAGGACACCATAGCTCTTGGAGATTGGAGTAACAGACAACAGAGCTGCCATGTGAGTGCTGAGAATCGGAACTCCATGTTCTCTGCAGGAGCAACAAGTGCTCTTAACCACCGAGCCAAGCCGACTCCTCAGCTCCACATTCGGAACATTGTTTCAGCGTCGGGAGAGCTTGGATTCATGGGGCTGGAGAGATGGCTCAAAGGTGCAGCTGTCAAAAGCATGTGACTCCAGGCCCAGGGACTCCAGTGTCCTATTCTAATCCCACAGGCGTACACGGGCACAGGTGCATACAGGCATGATGGTCATTAGGCATAACAAATCTAAAAAAGAAAAAAATGTTAAAAGAAATGTAATTGACAATTCAAAGCTTTATCTTAGAGAAAATTCCTGATGAAGAAGGGTTCATGAGGCTGTGAAGAAGCACAAGATCTTTCAGAGCGCAGGACATTCTCAGTTCCCTTTATGAAAGTGACCTGACCTAGACTGCACTGCCTGACCTAGATATCTTCATTAGTGTATAGAGCATTGTCTCTCAGGAGCACAGTAAGCTTGTGTTTCTCTGACTTTTAGCATCCAGCACGCGTGTGGTAAATGTGGTAAAGGTTTGTGTCCACATGGTGGCACTCTCGAGAGGTGGAACCCTTTGAAGGCCTGAGTGTTACTCACGGAGGAAGGGTGTAGCTTCCTCTAGCCTTGAGTAGGCTGGCTTTGACCTTGCCACTGAGTATGAGACCACCTGGGGTGGAGCCTTCCGACTTATAAGGCTCTATTGTTCTGTCACCTGCTGCTGCTCTTCTCTAAGACACTGGTACCTGCTGGGAGGCCCTTGAGATATTCCCGAGACAGCATCCAGTAGATCTACCTACAGGCTGGCGACAGGCACCAAGAATGGATTGGCGGGGGATGGGCCTCCCCCCTTTATAAGCACAGACTTTTAGTAAACTTTGTGGGGGCCTTGAACAGAAACATGTCGTGGCCTCCATCATTTCTCTCGCCGTTTCCTTCCATACAGCTCCAGCCTCCCACTCAGGAATCCAGTTAGTGTGGCTGCAGGCAGCTACAGGTGGTTACAGGAGGGTACCCCATACTGACAGGCTTCCAGAGGCGTGGTGAGGTTTTGCTCGGCCAGGCATGCCTGCTACTATGTGCTTCTGCAGGACAGACTGGAAGGAAGGCGACCAATTGATCATAAAGTAGCACCCCAAAAAAGTCAGGGTTCACCCTTTCCTGTTACTCTGTCATCCCTGGTATTCATCATCATCATGAGATGCTGACTAACATAATCTCTGTAAAAAACGAGCAATTCCTGACTGTGGTTATAACTCAATCTCGTGCTTGCCTAAAACACACAAAACCCTAGGTTTGATCCCCAACGTTACACAAATTGAGTGTGGTGGCACATGCCTATAGTTAGTACTTTGGAGGTGGAGGGGGAAGGGTCAGATGTTCAAGGTCATGCTCAGCTATATAGCATAGTCATTTTGGGCTGCAGGAGACCCCGTTTAAAAAAAGAAAAAAAAAGAGGAAGAGGAAAAAGAAAGAAAAAAAGGAGGGTAAGCCTCCAGGATGGGTCATCAGATGAAGGCGATTGTAGCCAAGGCTGACAGCCTGAGTTCTGTCCACGGAATCCACATTGGAAAGGAACCGTCTTCCTCAGGTTCTCCTCTCACCTTTACATGGACACACACTCGCGAGCACACACAGACACACACACACACACACACACACAATTTAATTTGTTTGTTTGTTTGTTTTTCGAGACAGGGTTTCTCTGTGTATCCCTGGCTGTCCTGGAACTCACTTTGTAGACCAGGCTGGTCTCGAACTCAGAAATCGGCCTGCCTCTGCCTCCCAAGTGCTGGGATTAAACAAATACCACCATGCCCGGCACAATATAATTTTAAAAATGAAGCTGGGAGGTGGTGGCGCACGCCTTTAATCCCAGCACTTGGGAGGCAGAGGCAGGCGGATTTCTGAGTTCGAGGCCAGCCTGGTCTACAGAGTGAGTTCCAGGACAGCCAGGGCTATACAGAGAAGCCCTGTCTTGAAAAACCAAAATAAATAAATAAATGTTAAGAAAAATGAGCAAATCAAATCCAGCAATATATAAAATGATAATACACATGCCCTTTGGTTGTCCCAGGAGGTTGGGAGTACATTCCATTCATACAGTGGGGATGCTAGCCAAATAAGGCAGAAAAGCCCTCCGGATCAGTGCTGATTAAACCAACGAGAGTTTCTCCATCAAAACACGATCGTAGTTTGGGAATAAAAAGAGAAGCTTCTTAGATGTCTTTACATTTATTTTATGGTTAGGAATAACCTTGGCAGAAGCCGGAGGAATTTGAGGTTAGTCTGGGCTATATAATGAGGATCTTTTTCAAAATCTGGAGACAGTAGGAGATTGTTTTTAAATGTTTCCAGGCATAGATATGACAGCACATTTAAAAACAACAACAACAACAACCAAACAAAATTAAAAAACAAAAAAACAAACAGCCTGAGCTAAGAGACCTAGATTCTGGGACCTTCTCCCATCTGGAGCTCAGGCTGAGTCTGTTACAAGCCTATTGCATAGTGGGTCTTTGGTCATTTGAGCCTACACACAGTAGGCCTCTGGCTCCCCCACCCCCACCCTTAACCTTTGATCTGCACACATTCCTGCACTAAGCTACATCCCCAGCCTCTCTGGCTCTCTCTCAGCTGAGGATCAGCATCCTTCACAAGGGTGTGTTGGAACTATAGCTCAAGTTTAATGAGGGCTGCCCCGATGGATGGGAATAATCGGTGTTATATTTACAGGTAAATGAGGCTTGTTCCTCCACCTACTTTTCCTATCCTCTAGACTCAGAGCAGGAATCCTATTATGATTGCCAGCCATCACCTGGATCAGGCCAGGTATTTAGTCCTCTCTTGACCAACCAGGTCCCATTTGGCTGTGCAATATTGCTGGACGGAAGATATCAGCTATATCAAAAAACAAACACACCCTGCCAGCCGATCCCTGGTCTCCCATCAGCGGATCCCAGTAAAGGTTATGGGCCATCCTGCGCATTACCACCTGCCATGTGTGTATATAAACTAAAAGGTGGGGGAGATGTGTGGGGCTCCGGGCTTCACAGATGAGAAACCCATGCCTCCCGGGACACTCCACTTCAATGATCTCTGTATTAGAAGGCAGATCTATTTGCCTCAGACTCCTTCAGCTCTTGCTCTGTGGCACACCTACCGTGTAATAGGTCTTTGTGACTATCTCCCCCTTGGAATTTGATAAACACGGAGCGTGCTCGGCTCTCCAAATGATCGTCATTGTCCAACCAGCCTTTCTCAACGATTCAGCCTAGAAAGAGAATTCCACATTTCCCCTTGAGTCACCAGACTCCTCCACCCACGATAATTAGGTTAGAGGTGGATTCTATACTGTTCATTTCCTGGAAACTGTCTCCTCCCTCCCTTGGCAGGCAGACAGGCAGGCAGCATTTTGTAGTAGGAAATACTTGCCTTCTGGAACCAGATAGGGCGTGTGCCAGCATCCATTGTCTTGGCTGGATTGCTTGGCTTCTCTAAGCCTTTTTGTTTCTTTTTTCTCTGTAAAGTGGGATGGTTTTATCTACTTCACAGGTTGTGGTAAGGACTCCAGCCTTCCACCCCAGCAGAATGTTTTCTTCTTTTTCCATGCAGACAACTACCACCACCAAAATACGAACCAGAATAGATGGGATGATAAGTCTTGTGGAAACAGAAGTCCATGTGATGAAACTTAGGGGAACCAGCGCTTAGGATGTTATGCTGGGCAGCCCCAAGCTCATCCCAGCTCCTTTGTAACAGTATCCTGACCTTCACAATAAAAATGGATGTAGGATGCCCCTCTTAGGGCTTCATAAAGGTGTCTTGGTAATATTCTCCATTTGTTTGGCACACAGTAGGTGCCTCGTAAACAATGGCTATTAGATACTATGAGATATTTACCTTGTCCTTTTGGCTGCTTAACATTGTCATCCAAGGTAAACTCCCATAATCCCTCAAGGAGCTTCTTTCCCACAGTGGAATTTCCCATCGGACACTCGGATTCTCCTGTCCACCCTTCTGTTCTGCACTCAGCCCAGATTGCAGGACTGCCTTACAGAACTAAAAACAATGTAAGCCTAAATGAATGATTTTGAAAAAAAAAAAAATTGAAGCTTCAATATTGTGTGTGAAGGGGGCTGTCGAGATGGCTCAGTGGTTAACAGCGCCAACTGCTCTTCTGAAGGTCCCAAGTTCAAATCCCAGCAACCACATGGTGGCTCACAACCATCCGTAATGAGATCTGGCGCCCTCTTCTGGAGTGTCTGAGGACAGCTACAGTGTACTTACATATAATAAATAAATAAATCTTTTAAAAAAAATTGTGTGTGAAGGCTGGAGAGATGACTCAGCAGTTAAGAGCACTGACTGCTCTTCCAGAGGTCCTGAGTTCAATTCCCAGCAACCACATGGTGGCTCACAACCATCCGTAATGGGATATAATACCCCTCTTATGGTTTGTCTGAAGACAGCTACAATGTACATAATATAAATAAATCTTTTTTTAAAAAATACTGTATGTGCACATATAAGAGAGAAAACATTTGTTAAATTTGGGAGTCCCCAAATCCCAAGTGAGTAAAAATTTCTCTTTTTTTTTTTCAGTATTGAAAATTGCTAGGCAAAGGACTTTACCACCAAGCTATATTCCCAGACCCTTATTACTTAAGTGAGGGTAGGGTGGGTTCTATGTAGCCCAGGCTGGCCTTGAATTTGAGTTCCTCCTGCTTCAGTCTCCCCAGAGAGAGTTCTGGGATAATAGGTGTGTCCCACCTCACCCAATTTAAAAGTATTATAACCAATCTGGCTTAGATGAAGAAATTCTTAAGAGACACTTGTGTCTCAATCTATTACATTATTGAAACAGTGAACCCCAGAGAAATGGGAGTTTCCTTGGAATCTCATGCTGGGAGAGACCAGAGGGAGAATTTGTCTCCTGGGAAAAGATTTCACAGTTAGTACAGCTTGTGGGACAGAACAGCTTACCAAATGAGATTGAATCCCAGACAATGATGGGCCACTGGTAGGCTGGACCAGGTCTGGACTGGCACTTAGATACAAATATTTTTGCCTTCTGTTTTAACTCTGTTCTCACTTCAGAACGGGGAAGGTGGACTTGAGGGGTTTGCTGGGTCTCTTTTTTCTGTTTTCCTCTTTTAAGTAGGCTCATTTAATTGGCTTAAGGACCGGTGGCTGGAGCTGACTTGGGGCAAAAGTTGTGACACCCAACTTTTGTAATATTAGGTTTTGTTGTTGTTGTTTTAAAGATCATCTACCATAAAAGGAACACCAGATCTGAATGGATGACCATAGGGTCCTGCCTTTAGGGCTTGGGAGGAGATTTGTCAGAGCCCACCATCAGGAAAGAAGAGGGAGCTGCATACAAAGGCAGCACAGCTGGAGGGAAGGGGAAGGGAGGGGGAAGGGAAGGGGAAGGGAGGGGGAAGGGAAGGGGAAGGGAGGGGGAAGGGAAGGGGAAGGGAGGGGGAACGGAGCGGGAAGGGAAGGGGAAGACAGCCACAGTCCATAGAATTGTGTTTTGTTTCTTTTCTTTTCCTTAAATTATTATGTGTATGTTATTGGGGGAGGGGGGTGTCAATTTTGTGCAGTCTTAACCAGGGTTTTAGTAATTGTGTTTAGGTCTCATATTCTGTTGTACAGCCATCTCCCCAACCCTATTTTTAGATGTTGAGACGGCCACTAACTCTCTAGCCCGGTCTGACATCGAACTCACGGCAATCCTGTTGCCTCAGCCTCCTAAGTGACTAAATTACGGGCACGAGCCACCAAGCTCTGGGTCAACAGTATTTTGTTCTGTTTGGCTTTGAGTTTTAATAAGACCGGTCCTGTTCTGGAGGGATGATTGGTGACACCTCGGGGACACAGATGAATGTTCTCCAAAGCTCTGCTGCACTGTGCTAGGACGTAGGCCCCGACCAGGAGGGTGGGAATATTCAGGGGCAATTCATCTGCAGAGTGCCTCTGAAACTGCACCTGGTAGCCCTTGGGTCGTGCGTCGCTCGGGTCCGCGGGGTGTGGAGAGCATCAGAGTTCCCCAGGTCCCATAATCACCTTTGGCTTCCAGCACCAGGAGGGAAGCCTCCCGCCCACCGTCCGGCCCCCAGGGACCCACGTGACTTCCTGAAGCCCCAGGGCGCCGCCCCTCCTGTTCAGTTTCGATTCCTTCCTCGCTGCTTCTTAAGTACCGCGCGGTAGGGTGCGCAGCTGTGTCTGCGCGTCACGTCGGGTGAGCCCACGAGCGCGATGGCGGAGCTGAATCCTCTGGCCGAGGAGCTGTCCTGCTCCGTCTGCCTGGAGCTCTTCAAGGAACCTGTCACCACCCCGTGCGGCCACAACTTCTGCATGTCATGCCTGGATGAGACGTGGGTCGTCCAGGGCCCGCCGTACCGATGCCCGCAATGTCGCAAAGTGTACCAGGTGCGCCCGCAGCTGCAAAAGAACACGGTAATGTGCGCGGTGGTGGAGCAGTTCCTGCAGGCCGAGCAGGCGCGGACCCCGGTGGACGACTGGACGCCTCCTGCCCGCTTCTCCGCCTCCAGCGCAGCCACCCAGGTGGCCTGCGACCACTGCCTGACGGAGATCGCAGTGAAGACGTGCCTCGTGTGCATGGCCTCTTTCTGCCAGGAGCACTTGAGGCCTCACTTCGACAGTCCGGCCTTCCAGGATCACCCCCTACAGTCGCCCATCCGTGACCTTCTGCGCCGCAAATGTACCCAGCACAACCGCCTTCGGGAATTCTTTTGTCCCGAGCATGGCGAGTGCATCTGCCATATCTGCTTGGTAGAGCACAAGACCTGCTCCCCTACGACCCTAAGTCAAGCCAGCGCCGACCTGGAGGTAGGGAGTGGCTGGTTGAGGGTATAGAGGACAGCTTGGATCAGCTGAATTGTGGAGAGACCATCCTGGGTATCCCTGTAGTACAGTGGGTTGCTAGAGGAGATAGGCTTTGCTGGGCCAGAGATCCCATTCCTTCACAGACTTCATGGCCTCAGGCTCCGTGGGCCGCAGTCTGGGAGTTGGGCAGTAGGAAGCCATCCCCACAGACCAAACAAGTAGATTTTATATAGCCTCCCGCTCATCCATTATCGCCTGCCTTCTCCAGCCCTCTTAGTTCTATTTTACATAGAGCACAACGGAAGGCACAGGTAAGAGTGCCTGCCCCAAGTCTGTGTTTGTCCAGTGGAGTTCAGTAGTTTTGAATATTAACCAGGAACCCTGGGGGTTACCTCTCCAACCCCTTCAGATCCTGGCAGCACGAAAGGGCTGTGTCTGTTTAGTTCATTCCACAGCTCAGGGCTGTGTCTGTTTAGTTCAGGAAAACAGGCCCAGAGAAATTAGCTTAGCAGGAACCAGGCTGCTTTGAGTCACAGCTTCTGGTTTCCTTTTTCCCTGTAGACCACAGATCTGTTGAGTCCAGAGCATGGAGCAGTCTTGGAAGCTTGAGGTTAAGGGTAACAGAAGCCTCTGTTGAGGAGGGTGTGAATGGATAGGGAGTGTGAACACAGAGCCTCAGAAATCCCTGCTTGTGACTTTGGCACTGTGGTATAGCCCTTTTTTTGGTTGTTTTTAAGACTGTCTCACTATGTAGTCTTAGCTGTTCTGGAGCTTGCTATATTGACCAGGCTGGCTTTGAACTCATGGAGACCTGCCTGCCTCTGCCTCCCAAGTGCTGAGACTAAACGCACGCGCTCAGTTGGTGTAGTCCATCTTGCTGTGTGAAAATTGAGCAGGGCCTGGCGTGGTGGCGCATGCCTTTGATCCCAGCACTCGGGAGGCAGAGGCAGGTGGATTTCTGAGTTCGAGGCTAGCCTGGTCTACAGGGTGAGTTCCAGGACAGCTGAAGCTATATAGAGAAACCCTGTCTCGAAAAACCAAAAAAAAAAAAAGAAAGAAAGAAAAGAAAAAAGAAATTGAGCAGGAGGAATTGGGCCTCTGGACCTGGGTCCACCTTGCTAAAGACTGGAAGTGTGTGTCAGGGAGTCAGGGTTCCTAATGGCCTTGTGGGGTTGCAATGATTTTAGTGGCTTTAGAGGTCCCCCCCATTACAGACTCAAAGCAGTTGTTGCCTCTCTTCGGTACATTTGTCAAAGTGTGATCTGATCTCCTTTCTCTCTCAAACGTCTGAGAACTTGAGGCCTGTCCCAACATTGTGGAAGGAATTGGAAACCTGGGTGAGGTTGGCAAGCCTTGCCGTGTGGTGCCAAGATCTCAGCTCCGCTCCCTCCTCCTGCCACAGCCCTTCCCTGGCCTTGCCTGCCTGTCTGGGTCTTAGTCAGGTCCCTTAGAATGTCTTCCCTCTGATTCTTGGCACCTGTATCTACAGGTAACATCTTTAGAGTTCTCTTCAGTATACCCCATGTGGGTACGGGGTACGGATACCTCCAAGTCTAGCTGTTCTGGGAGAAAGTCTGCCCCGCCTTTGGTGCTTTTGTCTTTGCTACCACCAGAGCTAGCTGTTTGGCTTGGGGCAAGACCCTACAGATCTCTGGGTAGGTCAAGAGCCACCAGGGAAGTGCCGCAGAGGCAGGATCCGGTTTCAGGAGGCTTGGCACTTAAGAGGCCCCTCCCAGATTCAGTGCCAAGATCTTGGTTTAAATTGTGACCCCCAGCAGTAGCTTCCAGCTACAGAAGAATAAAATGGGGAACATGATGGTCTCCAGTTACAGTGAGGGCTGGTGAGATGGCTCAGTGGGTAAGAGCACCCGACTGCTCTTCCGAAGGTCTGGAGTTCAAATCCCAGCAACCACATGGTGGCTCACAACCATCTGTAACAAGATCTGACTCCCTCTTCTGGAGTGTCTGAAGACAGCTACAGTGTACTTACATATAATAAATAAATAAATCTTAAAAAAAAAAAAAGGCATGCTCCAGTTACAGTGAACCTTGGGTGAAGTGAAGCTGGTGTAGTGGCTCATGCCTGTAATTCCAGCCCTTGGGAGGCTTAGGCAGATAAATCATGAGTTTGAGGCCAGCTTGGACTACATCGTTTCAGGTCAGCTACAGGGTGAGACTCTTGTCTCAGAAAGACAACCACAAATAACCAGTGGCCAAGGAGGTGGCTTGGCTGGTAAAGGGACTTGTTACCAAGGCTCTGGCCTGAGTTTGATCTCTGGGACCGATGGTAAAAAGAGAACCAACTCCAGCAAGCTGGTCTTTGACTCGACAATCCGTATGCATGTGATCGTGTGTGTGTGTGTGTGTGTGTGTGTGTGTGTGTGTGTGTGTGTGTGTACGTGTACACACAACTAAATGAATGTAATAAAAGAAGCGAAAGTGGATAAGTCAACTCTCTGCAAGATTTCCATGTAAGTTACTACCTACCGGTTCTATTATTGGGCTTGGGCACCCTGGTCTGTGCTCTGGGGCAGCCCCAGGCAGGACAAAGTGTCCAGATTGGTCTCTGTCCCAGTCAAGTGGACTTGCCATCAATCCCTGTAGTAGTACCCTGCTGTATAAGTACATATTTACCAAGGCAGAAGTAAGTGGGGGCATGAGGGGCCTCCCCAGCCAGGAGTGAGCGGCCATTCCTGCTGACTTTTTAATCCCGATACCAGGATTCCTCCTGCCAACCTCGTGCCCATATGTTTTTCAACCCAGCTGCTGTTCTTCCTGTCTCAGTGCCAGACCCTGGCAAGCGTGCTCAGTCTTGAGTATCCCGGCTACTAGTTTGGGGGTGCAGACTCAGGATTCCCCTCTCTCCCCCGTGGAGGACCCAGGTCCTTGGTCTGCCACAAGCTCTCCCAGACTTCCCAGAGTTCTGTATCCTTGACCAGTCCTCAAGCTGCCTCTCTTTGATTTGGAGTGGGGTGCAGTGGACCCCCATCCACAATGAGGGGACTGTTATCTGTGTTTGCTTAATGGTGGATAACCTTTTTAGTGTGGAGGGCTCATAGTGCACTCAATTCTGGAATTGAGTCAGTTGCTAGCACCCGTATGTTTCTTCCAGCCCGGGAGGTAGTTCTGCCTGGATTTGCCCTTTGACCCAAATCTATCTCCGCCACTGTTGGAGACCTGAGGTGGGGGAAGGGTTGTGTCAAAGAGATTGAGCCAAACATCACTGATCTGGGCTTTCTGGCTACAGTTTGCGCAGCCTTGATCTCTGTATCCGGCCCTTAACGAGTGCCAGTGGATGGTGCAAATCCAGCCCCAAGGTTAGGTCCAGCTCTGATGGAGTAGAGGAAGCAGGAAAGTAGAAGAGAGAGCTACTGTGTGTTGAGCTGCTTCATTAGGGGAAGGAAATGCTATTATAATATTTTTTTTTTGTAGAAATTCCTAGCACACACAGTTTGGTCACTTGTTTATAAATTTAGTACCATTGTTAGTAACCTGTGCCAGTTACTAACAATGTGGTCTTGGCTGAGTCGCCTGATTCCTCGACATCCTTCTGTCGTGTCTGAGTGATGTCTACTTTTCCGTGTTGCTCTAGAAGTAGTAGGTGTCAGGTGCTGGCAGAGTGTGTGAGCCCTTCATGACAGCCCTCATGACTGGTGGTGGAGTGTCCCTTCTCATCTCTGTATGGCACCGATCTATCTTAGCAGGGACATAGGAAACTTGCTCCTGGAGGTGGCTGAGAGCCAGACAGTTTTGAATCAGTGTAGTTCTTTCAAGCCCCAGTGGCCAGCTTACCCTGATTCTCAGCCCTCAGTGGCCCTGGCCTGGGGTGGCCAAGTACAGCTGTGCATTTGTCCCTGCCTTGCTGGAGGTGACAAAGCCTCACCCAGCTTCCTTCCCCTCCTGGAAGTCTCCCCTGGGGAGGACAGCCTTGGGTGTTGGGCTCCTTCGTTGGGTCCCCTTCTGGAAATGCCAAGGCTTTCTTAGTTCTCCAGCGCCGCCTTTGATATTTTGTCTACTTTCAAGGCTGTTTGCTGTGGTAGGGTGAGTGACCTCACCCTGCCGTTACAGAATCAGCTGTTCCAGATTGTTACGTCTCTGTGAGCTGGGCCACTTGCTGTCCCCCTTGCTTGGATTTCATGAGCTGTAAAATGAGTAGGAGAAAAAGAAATGTATTAGAATAGAAGCTGACATTTAGTATTGACAGATCCTCCAGGCAGGGCTCTGAGCACAGTCCTTGGTTAGTCTTCCTGATTGTCCCTGTAGCTGCTTAACCAAACCAGTGGTTTCTGTTCATGGCCAAAGAAAGAGAGAGAAGACATATGGCTGGGAACAGGCTTTCAAACAAACAGGGTCATTTTGGTTCCAAGTCTTTTTTTTTTTTTTTTTTTTTTTTGGTTTTTCGAGACAGGGTCTCTCTATATAGCTTCGGCTGTCCTGGAACTCACTCTGTAGACCAGGCTGGCCTCAAACTCAGAAATCCACCTGCCTCTGCCTCCAAAGTGCTAGGATTAAAGGTGTGGGCCACCACGCCCAGCTGGTTCCAAGTCTTGTATTGTCTTCCTGAAGGGGCAGCGGAGTTAGGGAGGGAATGGTCCTCAATGTGGGGGAGGGGCTAGGACATAGGCTAAGGAGGGGCTCTCTCACCCTATGTGTTTTCTCTACAGTACAAACTGAGGAATAAACTCACTATCATGCACAGCCACATCAATGGGGCAACCAAAGCATTGGAGGATGTGAGATCCAAGCAACAGTGTGTGCAGGTGAGTGACCCTCCCCCACTCTAACTCCAAACCCCCTCATTCTTCTGGGAGGACTTGGCCTGGGCGTGCCTGGGAATCGGGTGGTCAGCAGAGTGCTTAGGTAGCTCACTTGAAGCCTTGGGTTCCATCCTGATACCACAGAAACTGTGGTAGAATCGGGGCATGGTGGTGCATGCCTTTAATCCCAGCACTCGAGAGGCAGGTGGATTTCTGAGTTCGAGGCCAGCCTGGTTTACAAAGTGAGTTCCAGGACAGCCAGGGCTATACAGAGAAACCCTGTCTCGAAAAACAAACAAAACAAAACAAAACCCAAAAACAAACAAACAAAACTGTGGTAGAGTGGGGTTATAAGTTCAAGGCCACCTTTGGTTCCATAGTCAGTTCCAGATCAGCCTGGAGGGGGACAGGAAATCCTGGCTTTTGTTTCATTTTGTATTTGAGTCAGGGTCTCACTATTTAGCCCTGGCTCTCAAGGAACTCACTGTGTGGATTAATCTGGACTCAAATCCACGGAGATATCTGCCTACCTCTGTGTCCTAAGTGCTAAGTATTAAAGGTGTGGTGCACCCCAATGCAGGAAACTCTTGCCTTAAAAAAATAGCCTTGCAAAGCATTCAGAAAGCTCTATGTCCAAGAAATAGCCTTTATAAATGCTCATCAGAAAAACTCCCTGCAAGCCCGGCCTTGGGAGAATCATTAAAAATGAAGGGGTAAAAGGCTTAGAAAGATGGCTGAGTTGTGATTGTTGTGCAGCCTGACCCCCAAGTTCAATCCCGGGAATCCAAGTGAAGGTGGGAACTGACATTGCAGAGTTGACCTCTGACCTCCAAATTCCTGCTGTGGTACTCGCCTTCACTCTGACAGGAAATAAAACATTAAGAGTCAGTGAATACGCCAAGGCATGGTGGTGCACACTTTTCATTCCAGCACTTAGGAACTAGAGACAGGTGGATCTCTGTGAGTTCTGGGCTAGCCAGGCCCTACATAGTGAGACCTGATCTAGGAAGGAGGAGGAAGCGGAAGATGAAGGAAGGGAGGAGGAGAAGAAATGATGATGGTGACAACGACGGTGATGATGAAATAATGATATTGTCATTGTTGTCACGTCGTCCTCTGGGGAGAATCCTTCCTACCTCTTCCAGCTTCCAGGAGGAAGCTTCAGGTCTTCCTTGTCTTGTTGCTGCTTCTGTCTTGCCAGTACCTTTCTTCCATCTACAATAAGACCATTGTTATTGGACTCAGGGCTCACCTGGCTAACTCAAGATGGTCTCTCTCCTTTTTTTTTTTTTTTTTAAAATTTTTATTTCACATGCATTGATGTTTTGGCTGCATGTATGTGTGTGTGAGGGTGTCGGATCCTCTGGCACTGGAGTTACAGAAAGTTGTGAACTGCCATGTGGGTGCTGGGTATCGAACCCTGGATATCTGGAAGAACAGCCAGTGCTCTTAACCACTACACCATCTTTCTCTCTAGCGCCCTGAGGATTTCACTCTTAATTTAAGTACATTTTTGAAGACCGATGATGATGATGATGGACTATTATTAACATGTGCCTGTAGGGCTTGGGATGTGTGTGTAGATTCATTTGGCAGTTGTGACTAAGATGACTAAATTCACTTGAGCAAACTTCTTGGGTAACCTCAATAGATCAGACACTAGGTCACCCTCACCTGCTTTCTCTAGCTTTCAAAAAAAGGAACAAGATGGAAGAGACTGGCAACAAGCAATTTCCTTTTAAGCAATCACTGTGATGTTTGCTGCACATACTACTTCTAGCCTTGCCTCAGTGGAAGAAATTTAGTCACCCTGGCCAAGCCTAGTTGCAGAGGAGCCTGGAAAATGTAGTCTAGAAAGCTGTATACCAGGTGACTCTCCTGTGTGTTCCCTTACTAAATAGAAAAGGAGGAAGTGGGCTGGAGAGATGGCTTAGTGGTTAGGAGCATTGACTGCTTTCCCAGAGGTCCTGAGTTTGATTCCCAGCAACCACATGGTGTCTCACAACCATCTGCAATAGGATCTAATGCTCTCTTATGGTGTGTCTGAAGATAGCAACAGTGTACTCATATTAAATAAATAAATCTTTAAAAAGAAAAGAAAGAAAGAAAAAGGAAAGGAGGAAGTGACGGGTACACCTTTAATCCCAGCACTTAGGAGGCAGAGGCAGGCGGATTTCTGAGTTCGAGGACAGCCAGGGCTACACAGAGAAACCCTGTCTTGAAAAACCAAAAAAAAACAAACAGAAAGAAAAAAGAAAAGGAGGAAGTGACACCGAAAGATATTAGTGTTCCCAAGAGGAGGTACTCTGAAAGGATACCTCAGTGGATAAAGAGTTGAGGGTCAGTGAGATGGGTCAGTGGGTAAAAGTGCTTGCTGAACAAGCCTGAAAACTTGAGTTCAATCCCAGGGCCCACAATGGAAGAAGAGAACCAACTCCTGAAAGTTGTCCTCTGACCTCCACGTGTGCACCTGAGGATGTGTGCACACCCTGAGAGCAGCAGCAACAACAAAAGTAATAATACATTTAACAGGCTTTTTTTTGTGCATTATTGTTTTGCTTGAATGTGTGTCTGTGTCAGTGTCGGACGTTGGACTTACAGACAGTTGTGAGCTGCTGTGTGGGTGCTGAGAATTGAACCTGGGTCCTCTGGAAAAGAGCAGTCAGTCAGTGCTCTTAACCCGATTCATCTCTCCAGCCCCAAAGTGAACAATTTTTAAAAAGGTGAATTCCACTCTCTTGGTGTGCATTGTATAGTTTTTGTTTGTTTGTTTGTCGTGTTTGATTCTGAACTATTGAAGTTACTCAAGAAAGCTGTCCAAACATACTATTGAAACCACACTGTCTACCAGAAACATCCTGACCACCTCTGATTAATTTAAAACGAATTTGAATTACATGTGTGGTGGCAGGCCTTGAACCTTGGACCCATGACCTCACACATGCTGGGTAAACACTCTGCCACTGAGCTATGCTCCCAACCTCTGAAACTAATTTTAGTAATGCAACTTATTTATCTCAGTGTGTCCAAAGTGTTATTTCAATGTATTATCAATAAATTTTCCTTTGATGATAATGGGGAGTGGACCTAGGTCCTTGTGCATGCCCGGCAAGTGCTCTACAAGTGAGCTGACTCTAGCTCAATAAAAAGTATTAAGGAATTTGGGGTGGGTATTAAGTCTTTGACATCCATTCATTGTCTACTCACAAGTTATGGGCCTTTTTTTTTTTTTTTTTTTTTTTTTAATTTTTTTTTGAGATGGTGTTTCTTTGGGTAGCCCTGGCTGTCCTGGAACACGCTGTGTAGACCAGGCTGGCCTCAAACTCAGAGATCCTCCTGCCTCTGCCTCCAGAGTACTAGAATCAAAGGTGTGTGCCACCACTGCCCAGCTGACGTGACATGTTTCAAATACTCAGAAGCCACATGTAGCACTGAAAAGAGTTCTAAAGGATGGTCGTCTTTGATCATCTTTAGGAATTTGTTTGAAATTGTTTCATGCCTCCCGGAAAGCCACAAATCCTTGGGCTCAAGTGACCCTCCTGCCTCTGGAGGAACTGGAGTGATAACAAATTATGTGACTAACTCACTTTTTGCTGTTTCAAAAGATTTGCTTGTGAACAGTCGTCTCCCCTCTCCCACCATCCCAATTTGGAGACAAGGGTCACATGTATGTAGCCTGGGGTGGCCTCAAGTATATAGTGTAGCCAGTGGTGGCCTTGAAATTCTCATCCTCCTGTCGCAGCCCCCCTAGTGCTGGGATGAGAGTTATAAGTCACCACACCGGGCTTTGCTTGTTAACACTCTGTCTGTTTGTTTCTTTGGTTGGTTCGATTCTGGGTTTTGAGACAGGGTTTTTCTGTGTAGCCCTGGCTATCCTGGAATTCACTCTGTACACCATGCTGGCCTTGAACTCAGATATCTGCCTGCCTCTGCCTCCAAGGGTTAGGAAAGGCATGCACTGCCACCAGCCTGGCGCATGTGAACTTCCTACGTGTATTTCTCTGGGCAAGTAGTTACAGTACCCTCCTAGGAACTGGGGTTGCTGGGTCTTGGGGTTCACCTCCAGATGGGCAGGACTTTGCCAAGTGGCTGCCCAGGGTGGCAGCATGAAGTGTCACAGAGTTCCTGGTGCTCCATATACACACACACACACACACACACACACACAAACACACACAACACAGGAGTGCAACCTTAGCGTTATCAGCAGTCTGACAGGAGCCCCCTCATCTTGGCCTCGTAGGATTCTATGAAGAGGAAGATGGAACAGCTGAGACAGGAGTATATGGAAATGAAGGCTGTCATCGACGCAGCAGAGACCAGCTCCTTGCGCAGGTTGAAGGAGGAGGAGAAGAGAGTCTACGGAAAATTCGACACCATCTACCAGGTTCTCGTCAAGAAGAAGAGTGAGATGCAGAAACTGAAGGCAGAGGTTGAGCTCATTATGGACAAAGGGGATGAGTTTGAGTTTCTGGAGGTGAGTTGTGGCTCTGGTGCTGTGTGTGTGTGTGTGTTCTGCCCATGTTCTGCCTAACATTGCAGAGCTGATAGGAGTCTGGACCTCATAGAGTCAGGGCTTTAAGAGGTCAATTTGGAAAGCTCCCAGAGACATACTGTATGTCTACACTCTGCAATAGCTTACCTGAGTTCAGGGGTTTTAGAGAACCTCTGATGATGATCTGGTTCCCTCAGCTCAGCGTCTGGGCGTGGCTTCCGGGCTATTGCCCTAGTACCAGCAGTCTAGCTGCAGGCTGGGCTGTATTGATTTTGGAGCGCAGGGTTGTTTTGTTTCCAAGAGCACCTGGCTACTTAGTTCCTCGGGGCTATAATTAAGTGTACATTTTCTTGCCAGCTGTCAGCTGAGGCCTTCTTTCAGCTTGCCAACCAGTGTTTGCCTTAAGCCAGCAGAAACATTCCTCTTGAAGGCCTCTTAGCCGTTGAGTCTGGTCTACCCAGGATAATCGCCCTTTCTATTAATTCAACTAGTTGAAGATCTTCATTGTTCCTGTGGTGGTGTTCCCTCTCTGTTCCTAGTAGTTTGTCATGCAGTAATGCCCTTTCCATCTGCCCTGTACTTGGGGGGATGGTTATGAGGGACTCTTGGGAGCATCTTACTGTGTCACTCCCTTTGGTGTTGCAGATTATGCCTCCCCCCAACTACCGCCACCACCGTAGCACTGATGACGTCATTTCAGATGTGCTTGTTGGCTATAAGCCATATCTTGTCACTTATCTCTTCTCCCTCACCTGTCTAGTTCACGGCCCAGATCTCCGTGAACTACCTCGTTTGGTCCCCCAAGGACCCAGATTCCCTGCTCAGTACGGGAATGGTGGAACTTACCCTGTTCGTGATGCTTACTGGTACTTAGGTGGCGGTTTTGTTTTGTTTTGTTTTGTTTTTAAGATTTATTTATTATATAAGTAAGTACACTGTAGCTGTCTTCAGACACTCCAGAAGAAGGAATCAGATCTCATTGCGGATGGTTGTAAGCCACGATATGTGGTTACTGGGAATTGAACTCGGGGCCTTCAGAAGAGCAGTCAGTGCTCTTAACCGCTGAGCCATCTCTCCAGCCCCAGGTGGAGGCTTTTTGCTACTCCAGGGAGCTCAGTCCTATGCCTAGAAACTACTGTGTTCCGTGAGAAAGGATTCAAAGCCCTTGTCTGAGCCCCCTTCTTAAAGTTCTTAAAAGAGCACTCCAGCTCGGTTCAGGATCAGAAACCTTGGCCGTGTGATTGAGGCAGGAAGTTGGATTTACTGTTGCCATAGGAACCATCAGTGTGGGGGGGGTTCTTTGAGGATGCATCCCCAACCCTGGCTTTCCTCCAATCACCTGTGCTTCACACCTTGGCTTGTTCCAGAAAGCTGCAAAATTGCAAGGAGAGTCAACAAAACCAGTCTACATCCCTAAGATAGATCTGGATCATGATTTGATAATGGGAATCTACCAAGGGGCGGCGGACCTCAAGAGTGAACTGAAGCACTCCATTAAGAAGCTACAGAAGAAGTCTGAGGAGCACAATGGCTCAGGTAACAGCGGTGACCCATCCATCACTGACGATGAGCAGAACATTGGCCCTTGAATTTCAAGGGTCCTGAAACTGTCTCTGCTTTGTCCTGACGTCACAGCTACTTTTCCAGAAAGAGGATTGAGGCTTTGTTATTCTGATGGGCACTGGAGGCCAACATGGATGGGCTTTGAGTAGACTCTGGGTTGCCAGTGTGTTTGGTGGACAGAGGGCTAGCTTCAGGGTCAGAGGAATGTGAAATTCCTCCTTACCACTCCTTTGCATTCCTTCCTCCACATCCCAACCACCATCATGTTTCTCAGCTTTACACACACACACACACACACACACACACACACACACACACACACACCACTGACTGCCAACACCCAATTCTGGGGTCTGGGGGGGGACTGGTCCCATTGTATGCTAGACAAGTACCCCACCACAGACCCCTGTACCTAATTAACCCTTGGCTTTTTGAAACAAGATCTATCTAGGTAGCCCAGGCCATCTGTCACCTCCCAAGTACTGGCATTACCGGTGTAAACCAGCACACCTAGCTGTCAAATATTTCCTTTCACTTCTGACCCTGCCCACTGAGCCTGGTGAAACACCATCTGCCTGCTGCCTGATCATCACTTGCTCCATGCCCATGCTAGCTTCCTACAAGGTCCCCCCCATGCCGGCTGTTATAGCCAGGGAGGTTTTATAGGATATAGATGTCACCGTGTTTCCCTCATAACCCCTTCGGGAACTTTCCAGTTATCCTAAAATGGCAGGCCAGACCCTTGACCTTGGCTGACAAGCAATAGTAGGTGCTGTCTTTTCATCTCTGGGTCCCTGCAACACCTCCCACCACCTCTCTCCATTCAGTCTCTCCGTGCCATGCCTCCTGCCACAAGCCCTTTGTATATATCCTCTCTGGCACACATTGCTTGGGGATTCTTCACCTGCTAATCCCTTTCTATTGTTTGTATTTTTGGTTTTGCTCCACTGCCAACCAAACCTAGGGCCTTCATATACCAGGCAAGTGCTCTACCACATAGCCCCCTTGAACATTTTATTTATTTATTTATTTATTTATTTATTTATTTATTTATTTATTTAGAGGCAGGGTCTCTCTACTTGTAGCTCTGGCTGTTCTGGAACTTGCCATGTGGACCAAGCTGTATCTCTAACTCACTGAAATCCCCCAGCCACAGGCCTCCCAAGTGTTGGGATTAAAGGTGTGCACCACCCCCTCGAATTGAAGAAGGATCTTGTTGGGTTGCCTAGGCTGGCCTTGAGTTTGTAATCCTCCTGCCTCAGGCTCCTAAGTGAGAATTCATAATCCATGTGCCATTAGGCATTTTGGTTGTGTTAGGCGTCTTTTCTTGTGGCTGTGATTAAACTATCCAGACAAAAGCAACTTATGGGAGAAAAGGCTTGTTTCCGCTCACAGTTCAGGTCATAGTCTGTCCCACAGGCCAGGCGGCAGGGCTTAAGGCTGCTGGTCACATGGTTTCTGAAGTCCAAAGTGCAAGGAGTGTTAGCACATTAGTGCTCAGCTCGCTTTCTCCACTTTATACAATTCAGCATTCCAGCCAAGGACTAGAGCATCCAGAGTGGACAGCTCCTCCCACCTTAACCAATGGAATCTTGAGGACCCCCCACCCAAGATGTGCTTTAACCCGACCCATCACATTGGGTTTTCCTCTCACCATATGAAAATCATTAAACCGTTACATTTTTCTACCAGGTTCCCTCAAAACCTTTAAAGAGAAAACACATTTATTTATTCAGTATGGATATGTGTATGTATATGTGCATGTGTGTGGACATATGCACTCTGATGTAGGGGCTAAGGTCAGAGGACAACTTATGGAAGTCAGTTTTCTCCTTCCACTGTGTGGGTCCTGGGGATAGGACTCAGGTTTGGTGGCAAGCTCCTTTACCCACAGAGCCATCTTGACAGAGTCATTTCCACTCTTGGGAGTAGGACTCTGTTCTTTGGGGATGCAGGTGATGGCCCTGAACGTCACTGTGGCCATCCCAGTGTCCTCGCAGAAGGGCTTCTGAAGCAGGTAAGTACTTCTGAACCTCATGGAAGGTTCTGGAAATGCTTCACATGGATTGTATGAGTAACTAGACTGCCAAGAGAGGGAGGAAAGGACCAGGGGGCAAGAACCTGACATTGACTTAGCCTCCACTCCACACCAGACACCTTGACCTCACTCAGGGGTCCCATCAGCCATCAAGTTCACATTCTCCCTGATGTGTGGCCAGAGAGAGAGCAACCAGAGAAGTCCTGGAGCTGCGTGCTGATGGAGGAGACTTTTCCCATCTGTATCTTAAGCAGAGGAGAGAAGGAACAAACATAATTGGTCGGCCTCACACTGATTCTGTCTCTTGCAAATGACTGAATGGGACATGCAGTGGGAGGGCTGTCTGTGTGGATGTTCTGCCCCAGCCTCAACAAACCTGGCTCTTAAGAGTTGGTGGGGAGGATCCACATACAGCTGGACCCTTTTCTCTGGCACAGGTAACAAGGGAGATCAGACACAGTCCACTTTTAAACCCGTACAACCTTCGAAGAAGACCATTCGTAAGTAGCCCCCCCGTTTTTTTTCTGGTGTCCCTGTGGCTGTGGCTGGCAGATGCACGGTTGAAACTGTCACAGGGGCTACTGAAGCTTCTAGATGGTCACAGAACATCTCAGTTTTTCACACGTGTGTGTGTGTGTGTGTGTGTGTGTGTGTGTGTGTACGTGCACTGTGATACACATGTGGAAATCGGGAGTCAACCTTGGGCGTCAGTCCTTACCCTCCACTTTATTTGAGGCAGGGCCTCTTACGTGCCATGGTATAAGTCAGGCTTTCTGGCCTGGAGGCTTCTGGGGATCCTGTGATAGACAGCCATCGTCTTGCTGTAAGACTTCTGGGATTTCAGACGCATGCTAGCCCATCTAACCTTATCTGGGGTCTGAAGATCTGAACTCAGGTTCTCAGGCTTGCATGGCATCTGCTTCACCCACTGAGCCATCTTCCCAGCCCCGTGTTTCTCTCTCTTTCCCCCTATTGCCCTCTCCCAGTGAGCTATAGAAAATGTTTCCCTAATTATCCCTACCAGTGAGAATTTGATTCTACACACGCACAGTGTATATTGGTTTATTTATAAAACGGGT
This sequence comes from Mus musculus, assembly GCF_000001635.26. Taxonomy (NCBI): domain Eukaryota; kingdom Metazoa; phylum Chordata; class Mammalia; order Rodentia; family Muridae; genus Mus; species Mus musculus. The sequence continues at coordinate 2,153,776 of NT_187003.1, forward strand.
AAGCAGACTGGTGGCGCACACCTTTGATCCCAGCACTTGGGAGGCAGAGGCAGGTGGATCTCTGGGTTTGAGGCCAGCTTGGTTTACATAGTGACTTCTAGGACAGCCAGGGCTATGTAGAGAGACCCTGCCTCAGAAAAAGAAGAGAAGAGAAGACTTTTTACATCCCACACCTCAAGCATTGGATTTTACCCCTGTTCCCATCCCCTCAACAACAATGGTGTCCCTGTCATTCAGAATGTGGTTATGGAGTTAGGAGTGTGAGTCTCCTTGTCATTCACATTTGGAAAACAGTGACATTGGAGCCCATGGGATTTTAAGAAAATAAGTGATGTTCCCATGGGGACATACCGGTTGTGAGAGCTCTCCATAACCCTTAAGGGAAGCTGTGACTGTTTCCCCAAGGTCAGTATGAAATGGCATCAGGGTGCCCTGGTGCCAGTGAGTGTCGGGAGGATGAGAGGACTCCGTGCGTTGCATTGTTGCTTGTGCCTTGTCTAACGTGTGGGCTGTCGGTATCGGTTCCTCTGAGGGCTGGAACACCTGGTGACCTTGTGCTTTTTGGATGGAGAAGAGGAACCCTTGGGAAAGAAAGCAGGGTGTTCTTAAAGCCCTATTGTGATACTTAACCAGCTCTATTTATTTTCTGACTTTCTCTTTTTTTGCTTGCTTTTTTTTCTTTCTTTCTTTTGTAGGGCTCTCATCTACCAGTAGTAAAATGCACAGACCCTAAATGTACAGTCAAATACATTCTGACAAATGAGTTCCATGTCACCATTACCCAAATCAACAGAAACACTTCAGAGAAAATTCCTTCCTCTTTCCTAACAGACAGTGTATACCCACCCACCATGACCCTGGTGAGGGTTCCTACACTTGTTGATGTGTGTTATCAGCTGCTGCCTTATAGTTTAACTTAATCCATCCTTCTTTAACTGGTATGAGTCAGATGTATGCTGGTGAGTGTTACTATGGTCTCTTGTGTGTGTGACAACATGCTTTAAAATATCCTAATCTGAAAAATCTTTCCTTTTCAGAAGAAAAGAAGACCAAGAAAACCCGTAAGTTGTGCATCTGTGTATCTTTTTGTTCTCGTGACTTGTGTGAGTCTAGAGCTAACATTGATAGCAACAATTGACCTGCTTTAACAAGGGTCCTGCGATGCACCTGTTCTTACAAATGTGTGCCCGTGAGGATGGCCATGGGGGTGCGTGGGTAGATAGTTGAATGGGTGGATGGTAAATGGGTAGGGCAGATAAAGAGCCCTCGTCTGGACTCACTTGTGTGGCCCTGGCTGGTCAGATGTGTCTGTGGAAGTTGAGAGTCATCTTGGAAGGGAAGAGAAGTCATCTAGTCCTCTGGGTTGTATTGCTATTCCATGGTTGTCCTTCCTCACCTCCCAGCTGTTGCTCCCGGCCCTCCCTCCCACTTCTCACCCAACAAGTTGCCCACCTTTGGAGCTCCTGGCCAATCACTGGATTCAAAAGCAACTTCCCCTGATGGTGAGTGGTGTGGACAGGCGCCAGGGAATTAGGTACCATTTGTCCTGAGTTCCCATCTTGATTACTGTTCTCTGTTTTGTCTTCTAGCCGCACCCAAAGCCAGTGCTGCACAGCCAGACTCTATAGGAGTCAAGGCTAAGGTGCTAGAAAACTTCTTAACCAAGTCCAGAACGGAGCTTCTGGAGTGTGAGTAGCTTGGCTCTGTGGGTGCCTTCATGCATACCTGGGTGGATGGATGGATGGATGGGCAGGTAGGTGGGTGGATGAATAGATAGATGAATGGGTGGTCAATGCACTGGGGAGTAGGTAGCTAGGTGATGTGTGTATCTGAGTAAGTGTTCTGATAGATGAATGGTTAGATGGATGGGTAGTTAGATGATTGGGTGAATGGGAGAGTAGATGGATGGATGGATGGGCATGTGGATGTGTGGATGGAGAAAAATAAATGTTAACAGACGAGAAAAGCTTTAAAAGTGCAGGCACCTTGGGTCCCTTGTCAAAATTCCCTGGGGGGGGAATGTCTTCTCAGATTTCGTGAAAGTCATCTTCGACTACAATACCGCCCACAACAAAGTGTCTCTGTCAAACAAGTACACCACCGCCTCTGTTTCTGATGGGCTCCAGCACTACCGGTCCCATCCCCAGAGGTTCACCTACTGCTCTCAGGTCCTGGGGCTGCACTGCTACAAGAATGGCATTCACTACTGGGAGGTGGAACTACAGAAGAACAACTTCTGCGGCGTAGGCATCTGCTACGGCAGCATGGAACGGCAGGGCCCCGAGAGCCGGCTGGGCCGCAACCCCAACTCATGGTGTGTGGAGTGGTTCAATAACAAGATCTCCGCCTGGCACAACAACGTGGAGAAGACTCTGCCCTCCACCAAGGCCACTCGAGTCGGCGTGCTGCTCAACTGTGACCACGGCTTCGTCATTTTCTTTGCTGTCACCGAAAAGGTGCACCTGATGTACAAGTTCAAGGTGGACTTCACCGAAGCTCTGTACCCAGCCTTCTGGGTGTTCTCGGCGGGTACCACCCTCTCTATCTGCTCCAAGTAGCCAGGTCCCTAGGCTAGCCACAGACACTTGGGCTTGCTGGGGAACATCCAAGACTGGAGGGAACTCTGAACTTGTGAGTCCCTATCAGATAAGAAATTGGGAGGGGAGCTGGGGAAGGGGTGGGAAGAATCAAAGGGGAGGTTTAGGCTCAGAAAGGGGTGGGGTGATTGTCTTGTGGATGGAGAAGCATATCTACCTCCTCATGCCCCCGAGGGCAGGGTGACCTCCTGCCAGTGTTCTGGGAAATCTCTCCAGGCTGCTAGTTACTTGGGCAGAGCCTCAGAGAGTAAAATTATTAGTGTTCCTGTTGTCTTACAGAAAAATCTATAGCTGTTAGTCATGTTCTTTCTCAGGTGACAGATGTCCACCCTATTCTACTCTCTGGGGTAGCCTTCAGATCTTTGTGTTTTGATTATGGCCTAGATTTTTGTTTGTTTTAAAGCCAGCTGTAGTGGTGCGTGCACTTAATCCGAGCCTTTGGGAAATAGAAGCAGACGCAGCTTGATGAGTTCGAGGACAGCCTGATGTATATAGTGGGTTTTAGGACAGCTTGTCTCTGAAAAACAAAAATCCAGTTCTTGAGTTCTGTATGTGTATGTGTGTGTATATATATATATATATATATATATATTATCATCTCTTTGGTGCTGGGGTCTGAATCTATGGCCTTTACCCCTGAGCTACATCCCTACTCTGAATTTCCATATAACCCTTCCCCCACAAGGAACCTTTTGTAGATAAGGCTGCAGCCTGTGTTGATTTGTGTCAAGGTAACCCAGACCTGGTTGAGACGGAAGTCTCTCCCTCTTCAAGGGGCAGTTCTCTGGGGACATGTTGACGGTGGCCATGGAGTTAGAGGCCTTTCGTCCCATAGCCTAGGCCAGGGGTGGAGGTTGAGGAACAGAACCCTGGCTGGATTGTGGGAGCCCTGATGGCTTTGCTCTTACTGTTATCTTGCCTTGACAGCTGTTCCCAACAGTAATGTCCCCATCCTCTGGATTGTAGATACTGGGCTGATGGCTATAAATGCCGCCATTTGCCTTTTGTGGCTTCTGTCACAGTTAAATGGACAGCCACACCACATTCCCAAAGCCTACCATCATGGAGACTGGCTGTGTGTGGTTGCTTCAGGAACCTTGCTAGATCACCTATTGGTGGACGGCCTATGGCCTGAAGCGTCCTAAAAGAGACTCGCGGGAGATAGCTGGATTCCTGTTTATCTCTAGCCACAGATTACAGGCCCAGTGATGAGTCAGACCGGTCACCTGCCCGACCCTTTCTGCTCTCTTCCTCATTTTTGAGCCAATTCCAGATGTTCATGTAGACCAAACTACAGGTTAGGAAGACTTTGAAGGATGAGGAAACAGTAAATAAATAACAAGGAGAGTCCAGGCAGTGGCTGTTTTCTCTGCTGTCTTTCACACAGTGAAAATGGCCCGGGCCATAAAGGGCAAGGATGGATGGCTGACTGGGATCTCCCCACCTCCTGTCGTGATGTCAAATCCAGAAGATGTGAGGATTTGACCTCTTGTGACAGGAGTCCAGCTCTCTCTTTCCTAAGCGGGGAGCTCCTGCTTGCAAGCATTCTTATGAAGAGAGGTCACCATAGGGAAGGTAGGCCCTAGACCTTTTCATTTGATGGATATTTGAGAACACATCTCAGGTCTTTATGGAATTCCAGGCTCTTAGTATTGGCATTCCCGACAGACGTGTGATCTGTGTCTTCTCCCAGAGGAATATTCTATTCCCTTTAAGCATCTTTGCAGGGAACATGTCCCTGTAGATGGTATGTGGGCTTTGAAAGATTTCTTCCTTTGCCACACAAATTCTTGGCGATACTTCTCCAACTTTGAAGGTGCCCAAAAAGCTTCTTTGCTGGTCTTGTTTTGAGCCTTGTTTGAGGCCAGATCAGACTTGGGAAACAACTAGGTTCAGAGAAGTGGAACACCAAGGATTAACTCAGGAGTCCTGCATGGGCTCTTCTGCAGAAAAGGAGCCGGACAGTCAGGAATCTTTCCCCAGGCAGTGTGCAGCTCAGGCTAGGAAGGCATGCGTCCCTCTGTTTATGAGAGACCCAAGCAGGCAACCAAAGCCCAGAGCTGTGCAAGATGCTTTGGAGTTGTGAGTGGAGGGGTGTACCCTTGCTGTCTGGTACTTTTCTGTTTGCAGTGATAAGACCTTACCTTACCATAAGCATTTCTGGGTAGATGGACTAAGAGTTCATCAGAGTGCACATCTCACTTGGCTCTTTGCAGAGTCAGGCAGGTGGGAAGGTGGGGGATGGCTCTGCTCAAGTCCTCTTGTCATTCCAACATGGAAGAGACTCCTAACGTGGGTGACCAAGAAAACCCCAGGGCCCTGTAGACATACAGAAATTTCCAGAAATGTTGATGTAAAATCCTGTCGTTGATCAAGATACCGGGGACTGTCTCAGTCACTGTGGTGTGATAAACTAAAGGTGGAATCTTTGTATTTTTCTGATCACTCAGAAATTGATTTTTTTTACCTATTACTAATAGCGATATTTTATATTTTCTACTATTGATTATTAATTAATTACTAATGTTTTCACTATGACTTCTTGAACCTAGTGTTTTTAGAGGTAATTCATTAAGATAATCAATCATTCATTGTACAGGGCAAGGCTGGCTGCTGTACCTTACTTTGTATGCAAACAGCATCCAGCATCCTCTCTGGATTGAGGCGTGGGTGAAAGATGTCACTCAAGCTGAAATCCACTGTCGAGGTACCCACCCCCTAAGAGCTACTGCCCAGGGCCACTGGGTGCTCAGGCCCTGCTCCGGAAGCCTGCTATAGCGTAGCTCAGATCACATGAAACTGGATAAAGAACACTCAAGAGAGAGAACTTAGCTTCAAGACAGTGCCAGGGTGGGACACTGATGAGGGATAAACCTGCTTGAGTAACCGGCAAGCTGCAGTGGGAACCCAGAGCTTGCTTGAATATTTTTCTTGCGGTTGCATAGACTTGACCATTTCTATCGTAAGTTAAATGGTGAAATGGAAAAGTCTTGACCAGAGATAAACCCTATTCATGATCTTCTCTACATAGGACTCTTTGGCTGTTAAAGAATTACGCTTGCCTTTGTCGCTGGCTTGTGTGTGTGTGTGTGTGTGTGTGTGTGTGTGTGTGCGCGCGCGCACGCGCGCGCGCGCGCGCGCTTGTGCTTGCATGAGTGCGTGTTTAAGTTCTCGGAATTTCCTGAGAGGATGGAGTGCCATTGTTATTTGTCTGCCTTGTGCCTGACACAGCGGAATTTATGTCAAGAGATGACCCAGCATGGTAGCTAGCCACTACCAGCTTGGTGATTGATTACAGGGTTGAGGTCAGCCCAAGACTTCTGTGAATCCTGTCTACAGATGATGGTTCAATTCCAGCTCCAGTTGAGACCTAGTGCAATTTCCCTGCAGATGAACACATAGCTGTGCTTTAGACTGATGCACCCGTGTCCTGTGATGGCAGGACAGGGAGGCTGTGTGCTCGAGACCCATCTAGACCTCGCCCTGTTTGTGTCTTTATTTGCCTGCTTCTGATTCTTTTTCTTTTGAATAAAGTTCAAATCATAAGTGCGACATTGTCCTGCCTTTTGCAAACGACCAAAATGGGAGGGAGGCAGGTCACAGTCTCTACCAGGATTTGCAGGTATTCGGCAGTGTGTGGAGCCTGAGGCCAGGCAAAGCATGGGGAAGGGGGGCGGCGGGGGTGGAGGTACTATGTCCCTTAACATGGGGCACCACACTTAACTCTAAATGACTGGCGTATTCTCCCTGTGCAGTACAGCGGTGCTGCTGGGACAGAGACCTGCAAGGATGAGCAGCCGCAGCCGGTGGCTCGCATCAGTTCTTTTAACAAACCATTCCTTAGATTTGCTTCTTCACTTAGCCTGGGAAGAACCGCACCGTCAGAGACTCTTTAGAGATGCCATTTCATCTGTCCCGGAACACTGTCATTCAGATAAGACTCAAGAGTGGTAACTCAGTCAAGGCAAGCCATGTGTGTGAATGTGGAAATGTGTCCATGTGAGTGTAGGTGCACCCTGAAGTCTGGAAGAGAGCTGGGGTCCTCTGGAGCTCTGGGTGCTGATGAGCCCCACTACACAAGTACTGGCAAGAGGGGGAAGCTTAACTGCTGAGCTAGCTCTTCAGCCCCAAAGGCGGGGCTATTGTTTGAAACAGTCTCCTTTAACCCACACTTGAACCTGGGAGTGACCTAAGATCCCTCATCCCCCTGCTTCCTCCTCCCAAATGCTGGGAACAACTTTAAAGTTGTCTGTGGTCTATTAGAGTGACCCCTGGTGGAGATTGTGTCAGGGTGGAAACAAGTGTGTGTTAAAATGAACATTGAAGTTAGCACTGCGTGTGCGTCTGAGAACTCATGACAAGGTGCATGACGCTTGTCGCAGGGAATGAGGCAGCCAAGCTGACCAGATAAGAGGAAGGACAGGGTTGGGAGGTGGGGTGGGGATGCTACAGACAAACAAGGCCGGTCTTGGCCAGCTCCAGCAGCCTGGGGAATCCCTTATGGCAAGCACAAAGCACTTTTGCCCTTTCACAAAAGGAGTTAGAACACCTTCGAAGAAAGCCTTCCCTCATTCCAAGATCACCCCAAGGAGGAGAGAGAGGAGAAAACCAAGCAATGTTACAACCACTTCTTGGCACCTTTATCCCCACATGGTCAGGCCCTTGGTGGTTAAACATCCTTGCAGCCATAGATAGGCGTGTTTTGCTACACTAGGAACTATGTCCGCAAAAGACATGGTTAAATCATTTACATGTGGTTTTGATACCCCTTCCCTTCTGTGGAGATAGGGAGGAAGTACCCTCAAAAGGAGAGATTCAAGGTCAACCTCAAAAGGTTCATCATAATAAAGGGAAGAGGGTCACCACATAAATATTCATGACAACTTCTTTAAAGGCCTGGGGGGGGATGGCTCAAAGGGTAAGGGAACTGGCGTTCGGGCCTAAATGGTCAGAGTCCCATCCCTGGGAGCCATGAGCTAGAAAGAGGTGAATCCATCCTCTGACCTCCACATGTGCACCCACACACAAAATGAATAAATAAATATCAGAAACGTCTTTACAATCCTCAACACAGAGCCGAGGAAGCTGCTTCTCGCCTTCTGGCAGCCCGCTTGGCTGTCCTTGGCGTGTCTACTTTATCTGAGCTTGGCTCGTGATACTTCAGTTCACAGATTGAAAGAGCTTGCTGCTCTTGCAGAAATCTGGAGTTCCACTCCTGGCACCCACATGGGCTCACAAACACCAGTATCTCCGGTCCTGGAGGATCCAACTGTCACTGGACTCCATGGGAATGAGATGGGGATGTGCAGATAAGTGGATATCAGTCTTACAAAGAAGAAAATAGGCTTTTAAGCAAGGCATTAGTGGAGAGAAGGATGCCTTGGAAAAAAACCAGTACACACCCAAGTCCTGGGTGTGGGTGCTCAAGAGAGACCTGTTCTTACCTGCCAACAATAGCCAAGTATACTGTTTTGGTGGCTCTGGGAGTTATCATTCAAAGTGTTTCTAAGGAAGCTATTATCAGAGCATAGGAAAGTCCTGAAGGGCACTGGGCAGAGATAAGGCAGAGCTGTAAATGGTAGCAATGAAAGAATCCTTACCGTGGTGTGTCACAAGGGATAGTAAACAAAGCTTATAATCTTTACGAGAGTCTAAGGATGTTACAGGGCAACTCTCTAGATCAAGTGTGCTCAGAGGGCCAGTGAGATGGATCAGTGGGAAGAGATGCTTGCTGCTGAGCCTGCGGAGCCTGTGACCCACGTGGCAGGAGAGAGCTGATTTCTGCTGGTTGTCTTCTGACTTCTGTGTGTGCCTCGTGCCCCACCCTCGTGGACTACGCTCACAGCCTTGGTTGCTTAGCAAGATCTGTCAAAAAGGAGAGAGGAGGAGGGAGAGAGGAAGAAGGAGAGAGCACTCACCTACACATGCAGGCAAGGCAAGAAAAATAAGGGTGTGTGTAGCTCCTTTAGCAGATCGCCTGCTCAGATTGTAAAAGGACCTGGTGGCGCAGGCCTTTAGTCTCAGCACTCTGGAGACAGAGACAGGCAGATCTCTCTGAGTTTGAGGCTAACCTGGTCTATATAATAAGTTCCAGGACAGACAGGGTTGCTATCCAGAAAAATATTGCCTTTAAAAGGAAAAAAAAAGCATGAGAAGACTTGAATCCTTAGAACTAAACCTGGCATGATATTGCTTATATTCCAGGGCTTGGATGGTGAATACAATACAATACAATACAATACAATACAATACAATACAATACAACACAACACAATACAATACAACACATTATCCTTGGCTGTGCAGGGAGCTAGAGAGGTTAATGCAGAGCTTTTACTTTAAGAGTCATAGGTAACATCTGTGGAGCCCGTGAAAAGTATATTTAATTTTACAATAGAAACAGGACTTGTTTTGCTTTGTTTTAAAAAAAATGGGTTTTTGATGCACCATGTTATAGCCTCAAATTCACTATCTTCCTGCCTCAGTTTCCTGAGTGCTGAGACTGTAGATGTATGCCCTCTGTGGTGGTTTGAATACGAATGGCTACTGCCACAGGCTCATATATTTGAAGGTTTAGTCACTAGGGAATGGAACTGTTTGAAAGGAAAGGATCAACAGGTGTGACTAGGCTCAGGTTCTCTCTCTCTCTCTCTCTCTCTCTCTCTCTCTCTCTCTCTCTCTCTCTCTCTCCCCCTCCCTCTCTTCCCTTTTGGATCAGGCTCCAGGATATCATGCTCCCTGCCGTGACAACAATGGAGGAATCCTCTGACGCTGCAAACAAGCCCCCAATCAAATGCTTCCTTTTTATAAGAGTTGCCTCGGTGGTCATGGTGGCTCTTCATAGCAATAGCACACTGACTAAGACACCGTTCTACTAGGCTAGCAGAACCTTACTGGCAAAGTTCCAAGACAACTCAGGACACCACATTCCAGAGTGCCAGAGTCAGGGCGTTGGTGTTTGTATGTCTTCTTTCTGGCCTTTCTCTTACCTCTTCTAAAGCAACTTGTATTCAACTAACTGTGAGAGGATCCATAGAAACGACCTCATCTAATGTCTAAAAAATATTATTTTGAGCCGGGCGTGGTGGCGCATGCCTTTAATCCCAGCTCTCAGGAGGCAGAGGCAGGCGGATTTCTGAGTTCGAGGCCAGCCTGGTCTACAAAGTGAGTTCCAGGACAGCCAGGGCTAAAAAGAGCAGTGTCTGCTCTTCCAGAGGTCCTGAGTTCAATTCCCAGCAACCCATAGTGGCTCACAACCATCTGTAATGGGATTGAATGCCCTCTTCTGTTGTGTCTGAAGGCAGCTACAGTGTACTTATAAATACATAAATATATCTTTTTAAAAAAGAATTAAAAAAAATCTAAAGCCCTAGTCTGGCTTCTAGGGCACCTGCACTGACACTCACACAACTGTGTACAGACAGATGTACAGCCACATGAACATAATAATGTAAATCCTGTCACACACACACACACACACACACACACACACACACACACACTGACGCACAAACATCTAAATTTACTACAGAAACAGGAAGTGTTAACTGTGCAGTCCCTCCCAGAGTAACACTCTAAGAAATGTCAACAGAAAGGTTGGCCTGCCCCTGGATGCTTGTGGCTGCTGTGTAACTGAACTTTGTCCTATGAGCCCAATGGCTGGGTGGATCAGTTTCTAGTTCCCCGTTTCTTCCTTCTTTCTAGTGACGCATAATGAGTCTGTTTCAAGATAGACCTTTAAGCACACTCCAGCAGTGCCCGGGAGTGACTTCTTCTCCGTCACTTGCCTGGAAGGCAGCCAGCAAAGCAGCCGGAGGTCCAGATGCCACAGGATTGGGAGGAAAAGAGAATTTTGCCTCTGGACACTGAAAGTAGGTCAGAAGTCACTGCTAGAGTTCCAGTTTACTGCTGCCTTCTCATATTGGTGTTTGAACATAGGGGCGTGGACATATTAGGGGAGCATCCGCTATTACTGAGTGACATTCCAGGGATGCTTTGTTTATTTATAAGATTTATTTATTTACTTATTTTATGTATATGAGCACACTGTAGCTGTACAGATGGCTGTGAGCCACCATGTGGTTGCTGGGAATTGAATTTACGACCTCTGCTCTCTCCAGCCCTGTTCACTCCAGCCCAAAGATTTACTTATTATCATTATAAATAAGTACACTGTAGCTGTCTTCAGACACACCAGATGAGGACATCGGATCTCATTATGGATGGTTGTGAGCCACCATGTGGTTGCTGGGATTTGAACTCAGGACCTCTGGAAGAATAGCCAGTGTTCTTAACCGCTGAGCCATCTCTCCAGCCCGGGATGTTTTATTTTTGAGACAGAGTCTCACTGATTCGTCCAGGCTGGCCTTGAACTCACTCTGTGGTCCAGGCAGGCCTCAATCTCACTCTGTGGTTCAGGCAGGCCTCAATCTCACGCTCTAATCCAGACAGCTTGTAAACTTCCTGCCTCAGTTTCCAGAGTTCGCAGATAGTGCACCATGCCTAATTCTTCCGATTTATCTTTTTGATTTCTCCCATCAGGTCAGCTCCTCCCTGCTGCTAATGAGGGTTATAGTGTTTTGAATATGAGTGAGGCTATAGGTTCATATATTTGAATGCCTAGTCACCAGTGTGGCACTATTTGAAAGGATTAGAAAGTTTAGGGATTTTGTTCACATTGGAAGAAGTGTGTCACTGAGAGTGGGCCCATCACATACCATTGGCTCTCTTTCTGATTCTGTCTGTCTGTCTGTCTGTCTCTGCTTTCATATTAGGATGTAGCTCTTCCCTACTGTTCCAGATGCAAGCCGCCATGCTTCCCACCATGATGATAATGGACTGAGCCTGTGAAACTGCAAGCCAGCCCCAGTGAAATGCTTTCATTTATCAGAGTTGCTTTTGTTGCTCAGATCTCTTCACAGCAAGAGAACAGGGACTAAGACAATGGCCCTTCTAGTCCTTAAAGTGACACTTCCCAGAGGAAATCCCAGCTTTTACAGCTCACTGTCAGCTGCTGCACTTAGAACAGCTGCTTGTCCACATCACACTCCTCACTGCCTGACCAGCCTTTGTGGGTCCCTGCCCTGAACTCTGACTTAGCGTCTTCTCACACAGTGTCATTGCTGTTGCTCAGATCCACAGAAGGGCGACCTTCTCATCCAGAATGTTTGTCTGGAAGACTGCGATGGGCCAGGCATTGTAACCATGCTAGGGATGGTTACTAAAAACCCACCCCCCAAATCCATGCCTGGGGGTGGGTGGGAAGGGGGTCCTATATCCTACAGAGGGATGTGGGGTGGGGATGTAGAAAACAGGCAAGACTGTGGTATAATAAACAGATATTGTGTGCTGCTCTAAAACACCAGGGTGAGATCTTTAGTCCCCAGAAGGCAAAACTGGGGGAAAGCATGAAAACTTGGAAGTGTGCGTGCATGCGTGTGCATGTGCATGTGCATGTGTGTGTGTTTAAAGCCTATGCCTTGGGCAGCAGAGATGGTTCATCTGTTAAGAGTGCTTCCTGTCTTGCTGGGGACTGGACATTTAGTTCCCAGAACCCACACCCAGCAGCTCTTATCTGTCTGTGACTCCGGCTCCAGGGTTCCATCTGGCATTCTCTTTTGGCCTTCAGGGATGACTGTACTCTCCCACACCCCAATCCTGTGCAAACATATAATTATTATCCTCTTTAAAACTTGAGTGGAAGAGGCAGGCGGATTTCTGAGTTTGAGGCCAGCCTGGTCTACAAAGTGAGTTCCAGGACAGCCAGGGCTACACAGAGAAACCCTGTTTGGAAAAAAAAAAAAAAAACAACAACAACAACAAAAAAAACCCCAAAAACCAAAACCCAAAAACTTGAGTGGAGGCACTGGAGAGATAGCTCAGTGCTTAAGAGCATTGACTGCTCTTCCGAAGGTCCTGAGTTCAAATCCCAGCAACCACATGGTGGCTCACAACCATCTGTGATGAGATCTGACGCCCTCTTCTGGAGTGTCTGAAGACAGCTTCCATTCCTGAAATCACAGCACTCTCCAGGTTGAGACAGGGGAGTCTTGAATCAAGGCCAGCCTGAGTTACATGGTGAGACCCTGTTAACAACCTCCTGAAGCTCAGTATGACTCTACCTAGAGTCCTAGGGGAAAGGGGAAGTTAAGATCCTCAGTGGAGTTGCTGGTCCACAGCCCAGGCTCTCTAACAGGAATGCATCCACCTTTTAGTAACGGGAAGAACAGTGCCTCTGTTTCTTTCTTTCTTTCTTTCTTTCTTTCTTTCTTTCTTTCTTTCTTTCTTTCTTTCTTTCTTTCTTTCTTTCTTTCTTTCTTTTTTTTTTTTTTGTTTTTTGAGACAGGGTTTCTCTGTATAGCCCTGGCTGTCCTGGAACTCACTTCGTAGACCAGGCTGGCCTCGAACTCAGAAATCCGCCTGCCTCTGCCTCCCTAGTGCTGGGATTAAAGGCTATCACCCAGCACTCCAAATGAACTTGACACCACGATACAGCTTGTGGTAATGAACCCAACTTTAATTATTATTGTTATTATTATTATTGTTATATTTTACATGTATCTATGTTTTAGCTGCATGTACATCTGTGTGCCATGTGCATGTCTGAAGCCTGAAGAGGGCAGAAGAGGATTTTGGATCCCCTGAAACTACGTGGACGGTTGTGAGCCGCCATATAAATGCCGGGGAATCTAAGCCGGGAATCCTCTAGAGCAGTCAGGACTTTTGCCTGCAAGCCAGCTTTCCAGCCTTTCCCTCCTTAAACACATTTTTTAAAAGGTTTATTTATTTGTTTTATGTATATGAATACATTGTAACTGCCTTTAGACACACCAGAAGAGGGCATCAGATCCCATTATTATAGATGGTTGTGAGCCACCATGTGGTTGCTGGGAATTGAACTCAGGACCTCTGGAAGAGCAGCCAGTGCTCTTAACCACTGAGCCATCTCTCCAGCCCCTCATATATTTTTTAATTATATTAATTTGCATGGCGGGGGGTGATGCCAGGGCACACATGTGGTGAGAGGACAACTTAAGGGAAACATATGTAAGTTTCCCTCCTTCCACCCAATTGGTCCTGAGGATCCAACTCAGGTCCTTGGGATTAGTATCAGTCACGGATCTTCATGAGCATTTTGCCAGCCTGGTTTTGTTGTTGTTGGTTTTTGTTTTGTTTTGTTTTGTTTTTGAGATAGTGTCTTACCCTGTAGCCCTACTGGGCTTTGAACATAACTCAAGACAAACCTCCTACCATAGCTTCCTGATTGCTGGGATTATTGACTTGAGCCACCATGCCTTGCTTGAAAACCCAACTTTCAAAAATGAGGAAGTATTTTATTTACTTCAAGAACTCTCAATCTCGAGGCAGGGCGTGTCGGGGTTGATTCAGCCCGTGTCAACTCTGTAAGGAAAGCAACACTTGGAGAAGAAAACAGGTGTGTTCTGCTTCTGGGACCGCGGTTTAGACAGTTTGGGAGGGACAGCTCATTTCTGTTCCGCTTGGCATCTGTTGGGGTAGTTCGAAGCTGTCCTTAGATCTGCTCCCTTGCACCAGATGTTAACATGAACTGGGACCCGCCCACACATCTGTTTGTGTTCCCCGCAGTAGGAAGGTTTTGTCTGTGTGAGATTGAAGAAAAGACTGGGATCCAAGGGCAGCTGTCCAAGCAGAACTGATCCACCTTTCATGACAGAACCTCAGGAGACCCTGTGTCACACTGGCCTTCCAGAGAGATCAGGGAGGGCCAGTATCACCTATGTGAACCCCAGCCTTTGGGTTGAACTGGGGGAGGAAGTCTCATCTTGAAAAGCATGCCTCCCCCCTCAAAAAATGTAACTGCCAAGATTTTAGGTAATTAATAGTGCAACCATTGTCTCTATTACTTTGGCGTCACTATGACAAAATACGCAACGTTAACAATTTAAGGGAGGGTGTATTCTGGATCCCAGTTTCAGAGGGTCTCACTTCAGGAAGGCCAGAAAGACATGGTGAAATTCTTCATGGTGGGAGCCTGGCAGAGACCCCTCACATCTTGGCAGAACAGGAAGTAGAGTGGGCTGGATTAGAACCTTCCAAAGGCTTGCTTCTAGTGACTTTAACAAGCTAGGAACCTTCTGTCCTAATGGTTTCACAGCTTCCCAAAATAGTGACATAAGGCCAGAGAACAAGTATTCAAAACAGGAACCCCTGGGGTACATCTCAGATCAGAAACCACAACAGGTATCAGAGAGGCAAGACCTGACCTCAGGAGAGAGGGCTCTCAAATGCCCCACCCCCATCATATACGCCCCACCTCCATCATCAACGCCCCATCTCAGCCATCGACTCCCCAGAGGACACACAGGCCTGACCAGCCCCAGGAGCTTCCCCATAAATGTCCCCATTATCTGCATAGTGTCTGCGTCTAAAACCAAGCTTATCTGTGGAGTCTGAAAGCCCAGCTCCTACGTGTGGGGAGGGATTCACCATGGCTTCTTGGTGAGCTTACACGTACTGAGGTGCACTTGAAAGGCAGCTTATCTGTGTCTTTGGCAAAACATCCTGTGATGTTTCCTGGATGTGGGAGAACTTCACGGAATTGCCAGGAGTCCTGATAGATATCCTATCCGTGTAGAGAAGCGATCAGACAGTTTCTCCTTTGTCAGGGCTTGGGGGGAGGGAGGTGGGAAGAAGAGGGGGAGCTTCCTGCCCACCCCCCTCACAGCAGAGCTTTAGAATACCAGAAGCCTAGAGGCAGCTTAGTAGTCCCCTGCTCAACCATGCTCACTGAGATCTTCTGGCCTCCTGAATTTCAGTGCGGCACTTTCTGGTGTATGTGACAAAAATCAAGGGGACCCGGAACTTTTTTGGCTTATTCCTTTTGTTTAGGCAGGGTCTCTCTCTCGCGAAGCCCAATCTGGCCTCAAACTCTGTAAGTAGCTGAGGGTGACCTTGAACTTCTGATTCTCCTGCCTCCAGCTTTCACTGCTGGATAATAGGTATGTGCTACCACATCTGGTCTACTCACCCACTCGACTACACCCCCAGCCTGTGATTATTCTTTTTGCTGTCTATATAAGTAATAGTGTATATATATGTGTGTGTGTGTGTGTGTGTGTATATGTGTGTGTGTGTATATATATATATATATATATATATATATATATATACACACACACATATACATATATACATACACACACATATACATATATACATACACACACATACACACACACATATATATTTTTTTGTTTTGTTTTGTTTTTTGAGACAGGGTTTCTCTGTGTAGCCCTGGCTGTCCTGGAACTCACTCTGTAGACCAGGCTGGCCTCGAACTCAGAAATCCACCTGCCTCTGCCTCCCCAGTGCTGGGATTAAAGGTGTGCGCCACCACCGCCCGGCAGTACATTTCTTTTTATTGCACTGCTTTACTTACCGTGTATACTTGGGCCTGTGCAGTCCTGTAGTAGTCAGAGGACGACATCTGGGAGCTGTTTCTCACCTTTGTTTGTTGTTTGGTTTTGGTTTTTTGAGATGGGGGTTTCTCTGTTTGCCTCTGGCTATCCTGGAGCTCAATCTATAGACCAGGCTGGCCTTGAACTCAGATCTGCCTGACTCTGCCTCCTGAATGGTGGGCTCAAAGGCTCCCAGCATCACCCGACAACCTGGCTTGGCTCTTGCCTTGCTAATGGAATCTTTTAGTCTGTTACTTTGTACGGATCTTTGGGCTCACATTCAGGTCCTTAGGCTCGATGGCAAGCACCTTGACGTGCTGAGCTATGTCACCAGCCCATAAGTGGCTCCTTGTAAGCATACGGATTCAATCAGCCAGGACCTGCCCTTGGCTCTGTTTGTGTGAGCTGGCCTCTCTGTGCTTCTCTTTCTGACATCCACATAAGAATGTGCACCACAGTTATTGAATGGATTCAGTCTTCCAAAGCTCAAACCCCACCTACGCCCTCTTGGAGACAAGCAGTCAAGTAGCCAAAGCTACCCTCAAAGGGCTGTATGGCGAGGATGCAGTGGAACTCTTGCCTCTACCTCCCTGTGCAGAGATTACAAGCACTGTGGCACACTGTAGCCTCCCCCAGCCTTGAGTAGGCTGGCTTTGACCTTGTTGTCACTGAGTATGAGACCACCTGGGGTGGAGCCTTCTGAGACTTCGATGGCTCTATTGTTCTGTCACTTGCTGCTGCTCTTCTCCAAGACACAGCTAACCTGCTCAGAGGCCCTTGAGATTTTCAGGAGACAGCATCCAGCAGATCACCTATAGGCTGGCGACAGGCACTAAGAATGGATTGGCGGGAGATGGGCCTCCCCCCTTTATAAGCACAGACTCTTAGTAAACTTGGGGGCCTTGAACAGAAACGTGTCTTGGCCTCCGTTATTTCTCTCCCATACAGCTGCGGCCTCCCACTCAGGAACCCAGTTAGTGTGGCCGCATGAGGCTACAGGTGTTAAAAGCACACGTCCTCCCCAATGAGTGAGTGAGTGAATGAATGAATGAATGAATGAATGTTAAAACCTTCTTTTCTGCAGTTATTTGCTGCTTTTTTAGACTCATCTCCCACTGATCCTCTGTGATACCACCCCATCTTCCAGCCCTGCTCTTCCTGCCATTTTGTCCAGCATAACAACATCTTTGGATTTGAATTTGTTAGGTTGTCAACTTTCTAGGCACAGGCTTAGTATCACTTTCCTTTTCCTGCTAACTCTTCTGAACTTGTAGGCTCACAAGCTGTCTCTCTGTGGGCCTGTAGATGAGTCAGAGCTGAAATCGCCTGGAGGCAGCAGCTGACCAGTCAGAACAAGTTCATCTATACTGCCAGTGTATATTGACCCTGTGCGGCACCCAGAGCTAGAACTGCTGGGTTTTGTTGTTTTTGTTATTTGAGACAGGGTTTCTCTATGTGGCCCTGCTGCCTGGCCTGGAATTTGATATATATACTAGGCTGACCTCAAATTCATAGAACTTCACCTGCCTCTGGATGAGGTGGAATTAAAAAGTATGTATCATTGTACTATTGTGCCAGGCTATAAGAATATGTATGCAGATATGTGTATGTGTGTACACAAGCCACAGCACATATATGGAGATCAGAGAACAACTTATGGACTTATGGAGGCTATACTCTTCTTCCATCTTGTGGGTCCTGGGGATCAAATTTAGATCATCTGGCTTGGCAGCAAGTGTCTTCTACCTGCTGAGCCATCTTGCCAGGCCAGTTCTGATGAAGTCCTTACAAAATTCTTTTTGATCTGAGGTGATATCTTAGTTAGTAATGTGCTTGCTATGTGAACCTGAAGATGTGAGTTGCATTCTATTTCCAAAAATCATGTAAAAAAGTCAGGTGTGATAGCATCCAGTCATAAACCCAGCAGTGGGGGAGTGGAGGCAACAGATCCCCCAGGCTTGCTGGCTAGCCCCCCTAATCGGTATGGTGAGTTCCCAGGTAGGCGAGGGACCCTGTCTCACTTCCTGAGGAATGATACCTGAGCCTGAATTTACTCTTTGGCCTCTACACACACCTGCCTATATACAGGTTGCACCTGCACACACATGAACATGCACACATACATATGAACACAAATATCTGGTTTGTGGCATAGCTGTGAGACAGTGGAGAGAGGGAAAAGGAGTCCCTTACTGTTTTTGTTAACTTAAAAAACATGTATGTGAGGGGTTGGGGATTTAGCTCAGTGGTGGAGCACTTGCCTAGCAAGCACAAAGCCCTGGGTTCGGTCCTCAGCTCCGGGGGTGGGGTGGGGGGGTGGGGACAAAACATGTATGTGTGCGCATGGGTGTGCACAGAAGCATGCAACTTGTTTGGAGGCTCCAAGAGGCATTAGATCCCCTGGAGCTGGAGTTACAGGCAATGTTGTGCTACCCAATCCCAGTGCTGGGAACCAGACTCTGGTCCTCTGCAATTTCCTGCTCCTAAAGGCCAAACCATCTCTCTAGCCCTCCTTGCCTTAATTTGTTTCAACATTCAGTTTGACAATGTGGAGGGCCCAAGGAGGGCATACTCTTTGAGGGATGATTGTCTATAGAATTGGTCTGTGAGCACATCTTGGGTACAAAGTGGGAGGATTATCT
Source organism: Mus musculus (assembly GCF_000001635.26). NCBI lineage: Eukaryota > Metazoa > Chordata > Mammalia > Rodentia > Muridae > Mus > Mus musculus. Next base: position 2,172,451 of record NT_187003.1, read on the forward strand.
TGTTAATGGATGCAAGAGGGTCCAGCAATATCACCCCCAGAGTTGCCTAAGAAAGCTATCTGAGTCTAAGCTGGTCTGTGAGCAAGCTAGCAAGAACCCCCTTCCATCTCTGCTGTATGTTTGCCTGGGAAGTGGGTTCCTTGAGTGGAGGTAATGCTTTGTGGAATAGCAAGCAGGCCTACCTCTAACCTAGCCTAAGTTTTTACCCTGAATTCCACAAATGAATTCCATCCTGTAAGCGGAAACTAACCCTGTTCTTGCTTTTGGTCACAGCAACAGGATGAAACCCTCAATGTTAACAATAGCCAACCGCATAAGGAAGTCTGCCTGTGACCCAATGGAGGCTAGAAACCCCTCACCTACTAGAAGATGGTGGTGCAACTTAGTTGGTGGGGAGGGAGGCCCAACTTCAGAATCCAAAGATTAGCATCCTCATTCCATGCAACAGTGGCATTGAAATAAATCCACATGAGAAAGATGCAGACCACCACACCAATTAGGCCAATAAGCTTTCTGTTTTGTTTTCAAGACAAGTTTCTCTGTGTAGCCCTGGCTGTCCTGTAGACCAGGCTGGCCTCGAACTCAGCAATCTGCCTGCCTCTGCCTCCCAAGTGCTGGGATTAAAGGCGTGCACCACCACTGCCCGGCTGGCTAGGCCAATACTCTTAAGATTACAAATCCTTTAATGTTTTGACTTGCAACTGAGAGTGAGCCGACGCTTCAGAGGCTCTTGGTGTTGTTTTAAAAGCAAAAATCCACAATTACATCAATCTTAGATGAGGCCTTGCAACATTTGTATCGACAGAACCTAAGCATTTCAGATACAACATGACAATTAATTTTGATTTATGCTTTTCCTAGTTATTTAAGCTTATGTTTTGTTTGCATAATTATTACTTATTTTGGTTAATACATCCAGATGGACCATGGTCAGGGTAGTAGAACAGGGTGTTGCCAAGGCAGTTCTGGCTGTTGGGGAGTAGAGGACTAACAAGTGTCTAAGCAGATGTAAAACGGAGTCAGGACTTCAACATGTTGTTACCTTTCTGAATGAATGTCATGACTTGGGTATCAGAAATGGTATCTGTCCTGCTGATTCGATTGAATTTTTTGAAAGGAACAAATAGAATATTTGATTGAAATTGCTCTATAAATGACAGGTGTTGGATGGATGCTACTGTACCACTTACCTGGGACATATGCTATGACTTTAGGCTCCAGTTCACATAGTACCTCTGTTACCTGGGTTCAACGGGTGGGGTTTTGTTTTGTTTTTGAGGCAGGTTCTTACTTTGTAGCCCTGACTGGTCTGGAACTCATTATGCAGACCAGGTTGGCCTTGAAATCAGAGTTATTAGTTATTATTAGGCTGTCTCTGCTCCCTAAGTGTTGAGATTAAAGGTGTTTGCCACCATGTGTGGGCCAGGTTTTGTTTTTCCTAGGTTGGCCATCAGCAAGTACCAGTGTCCTTCTGTCTCCATCTCCTGAATGCTGCTGGGGTTACAGGAATTTGAGAGACCACATCAGCCTGTTATGTGGGTGCCAGGATCTAAATTCAGTTTCTCATGGTTGAGAGCAAATGCTCTTAACTGATGAGCCATCTCTTCAGTGCCAATCACAACGGTTGGTTTTCGTTTTGGATTTTTGAGACAGGGCTTCTCTGTGCAGCTGTGGCTGTTGCTCCTGGAACCAGGCTCACAATCTCAGAGATCTGTGCCTCCCAAGGGCTGGGAGTCAAGGCGTGCACCACCACTGCCCAGCTTAATTACAATTCTAATACAAGAGGGGCAAAGGCATTGTAGCAGGAACAGCAGAGAGCTCACATCTTAAACCCTAAACAGGAGACAGAGAGCACACTGGAGGTGCAGGGAGGCTTGGCTCAGCGGTTTAGAGCAGTGACTGCTCTTCCAGAGGTCCTGAGTTCAAGTTCCAGCAACCACATGGTGGCTCACAACCATCTGTAAGGGGATCTGATGCCCTCTTCTGGTATATCTGAAGATAGCTACAGTGTACTCACATATATAGAACACACACACACACATACACACACACACAATTTATATGGCTCAAAGGCCCCTCCTGTGACATACCTCTTCCAAGAACACACCTAATTCTTCCTGAAGTTCCACCAATTGGGACCAAGTATTATAAGAATCTATGGAGGCTAATCTCTTTCAGAGCACAAGGTGTGTGACCCCACACCTGGAGGCACTATAATTTTTCTGTTTTTCTTCTCACCCCCAAAAATACCTGACTTAGAATTTGCTCCAAGGGCTGGTGAGATGGCTTAGCGGGTAAGAGCACCCGACTGCTCTTCCGAAGGTCAGGAGTTCAAATCCCAGCAACCACATGGTGGCTCACAACCATCCATAACGAGATCTGACTCCCTCTTCTGGAGTGTCTGAGGACAGCTACAGTGTACTTACATATAATACATAAATCTTTAAAAAAAAAAAAAAAGAATTTGCTCCAAATTATGTTTGCCCAGCTGAAGACCACTGACTACTGGTGGAGCTCGTGGCTGCTTTTATGTGATTGTTGTCTGTCAAACACACACCCAACCATACTTTTTAAGTGCTATATTTTACATTTTATTTCAAAACAAGCAAACATATCTTCAACATATCAAATGCTCTCATTTACATTTCTGTTTGTAGGCACTGGTCACAGGATGCAGACCCAACTCAATAATGCAATTAACATAGAATAATTAACAGTGGGAGATGTTATTACTGTGATCAGAGAGGGGTAAATGTGCAAGAGCTGGGCGGCTGCTCCAGTGGGGGTCGCCGAGTGTCTTCAGTGCTGTGGGCTAAGAGGTAAGAGCAGAGGTTCTCTTGTGAGAGAACTGAGGACCCAGATAGGCTGCTCTAAACTTGCACAGAGCAGAATCACAGAGCAGAGGGCCCTCCTATCCACAGGGGTCATGCAGGAGGATCAAGTTGTAAGGATTACTAGCTGAGTGAGTCCTGAACCCAGCAATTACAAAGGGTGTAGGAGGCGATCACCACCTAAGAGCATCATGCCCTGCTCTTTCTAACCCTGCCTTTTTCTTTGCCTGTCAAATCTGCCTATCCAATCAGGATGCTATCATCCTTCGATGGTGTCAGAAAGAACTAGGAAACAATCTAATTTCCCAACTCTCTGTTTCAACATCCTATGTCTTCACCAAAGAGGTCAGCGTTCCCTTCCTGTCCAGTGTATTCTGTACTGGCTCCTTTAGTGAGTAGCCCAGGTTATCCTTATAGAGACTGAGGAAATGTTTTTTGGCCTATTGCCAGCATAATGCTTACACACTTTCTGGATATTCTATAGCCATTCTAGAGGGTTAAGCCTTGCCAGTGTCTGCATTAAAACTTGACTCTTTAATATACTCTCAAGAATCATAGGATATACCCTTTGAGACCAGGAAGCCTCATACTCATTACACAGCCAGGGGCACCAGAGTAAACACTTAGGTGTATTTATATAAAGTAACTGAATACACAAACAATTTCCACACTATGATCACAACACGAGGAATAGAGGCTAAGTTTGGTATTTTACTATGCAACAAACCTCCCATCGAAAGCTTCGAGACAGCCAAGGAAGTGTATTCCAAGTAGCAACTAAGATCCCCGAAAAAGTATTTTTCAGAAAAACATGAGGTTTTGAATGCATTAAAAACAATCATTAGGCCGGGCATGGTGGCACACGCCTTTAATCCCAGCACTTGGGAGACAGAGGCAGGTGGATTTCTGTGTTCGAGGCCAGCCTGGTCTACAAAGTGAATTCTAGGACAGCCTGGGGCTACACAGAGAAACCCTGTTTCAAGAAACCAAACCAAACCAACTAACCAAACAAAGCCCAATCATTACCATGTGAAAATCAACCATGTGATAAAGTGATCAACGATAGAACTTTTCCAAATCCCTTTTACAAAACTACAATCTCAGGGCTGGAGAGATGGCTCAGTGGTGAAGAGCACTGGCTGTTCTTCCAGAGGTCCCAGAGTTCAGCTCCCAGTACTCACACCATCATAGTGAATACACGTGCAGACAAAACAGCCATACACATAAAAGCCCTGTTTGAGACAGGGTTTAAGTAGCCTTGTCTGGCCAGCCTTGAACTCAGAGATCTTCCTGCCTCTCTCTGAGATTACAGACATTGCTACCATGCCCCACTGAGGGTCATTTTTTTAAATAGTGGAAATACTTTACCTATGGGTGTTATACACAACTCACTGTTCAGTGCAGTGTTAAGTTCAGTACAGTCTAATATGCGACAGTGACTGAGGTGGAAGGCTCGTTTCTGCTCCACCAGCTCTACTCCCTGTCCTCCGGGATGCCACGCAGCTGTCTAAAGACTATCCCTTTAGGAACTAATGTAAAGATTAGGTCACTCCAGGAACTATCAATTTCTAAATGCTAGGTCATCAATTGGGTTAGAACGTAAGCAATTGTTGAGATAAGGTCCTCATATATAGCCAGGCTGCCCTTGAGCTCAGCCTCTAGGTGTGGGGATTATAATAGCACACACAGCCAACTTGATCCAAAATTGAGTAGGAATTCACCCCTCAACCACACTCGTGGCCCTCCTGGCTCTCAGAGAATACCTGAGCTGCAGGGATGGTCTGAAACCCAGGACATGCTTTGTAGAGGTGAGCCAAAGCAGGTGTCCGTGCAGACACTGAGCGTGTGACTTCATGAGGACTGGCATGAAGTAACAGAACTATTTCTCCTCTAAAATTTCTAGACTTAAAAAAATAATTATAAATAAAATATACTTAGGGGGCTGAAGAGATTGCTCAGTGGTTAAGAGCACTGACTGCTCTTCCGAAGGTCCTGAGTTCAAAACCCAGCAACCACATGGTGGCTCACAGCCATCCGCAATGGGATCTGACGCTCTTGTCTGGTGTGTCTGAAGACAACTACAGTGTACTCATATACATAAAATAAATAAATCTTTAAAAAAAAAAAAAAGCACTGACTGTTCTTCTAGAGGTCCTGAGTTCAATTCCCAGCAACCCCATGGTGGCTTACAACCATCTGTAATGGGATCCAATACCTTCTTCTGTCCTACAGGTGTCCATAGAGCACTCATACACATAAAATAAATATATCTTTTTTTTTTTTTCTTCGAGACAGGGTTTCTCTGTGTAGCCCTGGCTGTCCTGGAACTCACTCTGTAGACCAGGGTGACCTCGAACTCAGAAATCCGCCTGCCTCTGCCTCCCAAGTGCTGGGATTAAAGGCTTGCGCCACCATGCCCGGCAAATAAATAAATCTTAAAAAATAATCTACTTAATATCCTGTCCTAAACCATCAGAAGTTTAAAAAAAAAGTCACAGAAACCAAATTAACACTCCCACCTCATTTCTGAATATAAAGTGCTGGCTTTTTGCTTCAATATCTTTATTTTGACATTATCACCTATTCTACTGACCTTTCTGGTCAGATTATGTATTCAGGTCCACATTAATGTGCAAATTAACATAACCTTTCAAGTTTTCTAGCTAGTGCAAATAAAAATCCCACAGTGTACAGTAGAAATATTTTACTTTATGTTACAGATAAAAGTTACTTTCTGACATGCTGGAAGAAGTACTAAATTTACACAGCACAAGAAGAACTTCTCTGAGTCAGCCTACGTCACAACCAGGCACACAAATACTCAAAAGGCAATTGCCACAGATTTCCATACTCTAAAAAAATAAAATAAATAGTTTCCACCGTATAAAATTGTTATAAATATCAGCTACATCACAGGCTCACAGCTAAGTTGCAGAGTCTAAAACATTTAACTTCAGTTACCTTACTACTGGATGACGTCTATGCTGAGACAGAAATGCCTCCGACTCTATAAAGCACTGAAAACTGTCTGCCTAAGGATCTATTCGGAGTTTATGCCAGTAAGTTCATGAGGAATGTATTAGAGCAGAAAAGATGAGCGATGTGGAAACAGATAAAGAGATGGCTCATAGTTTTTCCTGAGAATGTGTAAGTGGTGTTGCTATGGAGACAACTTTAAATGGAACGGAGGGATCTCATAGTGAATCATTTTGTGAAGTATAGAGGCCTGGTAATAAGTTCACCATCTAATATATAACTTGCAAACACCAAGCACTACAAATTGTATTCAAACAAGGCACGTGCCTATTCATTTATCTGGAATGCCGGGTAACTAGTGACTCAGAGTGTGAGAAGTTACATAATGGAATGTTGAGTAAGGCATCAGAGAGACCATGGCGTGTCATGGTGAGGGGACACCAAGTCCGCTCTACCTGGAATATCTCAGTGGCTACTCTATTTTGACTGATAGCCCAGAACTAATAAGTTGTTTTACCACAAATAGAGCATTATGAATTACAGGTACATAAACTGCATCCACAATAAATCTAACAGTATGCCTCAGACCATGAATCTAAGGATGAATTTCACTACACTCCAAACAGGATCATCCACAAGGAAAAAGCTGCAAACCTTCCCAGCTATCGCAAACCTCAGCTGCAGCTACCCAGTGTGAAGGCAGAAGCTATAACAAACCGGTGGAACACCTTCACCTTTCAGTGGTAGAATCTGGCATCACCCAGGAACCGGTGGAAGAGGTTAATGAAGCAGAGTAAAATTACTTTAGATAATGTACTCGCTAATATTTTATTTACTAAGTTGTCCTTTCAAAAACATGGTCTAGGCCTGAGGTGACTAAAATTGAAGTTTATGGCAATTCACTGGCTGTAGATTCATAATAAACTATTAAAAGGGAGATAAATGGTGGTTTTGGGAATAGAGTCTAGTCTTTCAGAAACTAATTCACACAAGACCACCAAGTGGAAACATGTCATTGTCAGAAACACACCAAGTTAGATGCCCACTGGTGCGGCTAACTGCAGAGGCAGGCCACAGACAGCAGAAGAGCGCCCTCTAATGGGCAGCCATGGACCTGCCTTCAATAAGTAGTAACGGACAGGTGGAGGGACACCTTGCCACCCCAAGTTCTTCATCATGTGCCCTCCTTTTTGAGGTCTGCAGACTGAGCACAGGTGAGTACATATGCCATGGTAACCAAGAGAGAGAGTTCTATGTGACTGTGACCAGCAGATTTTTGTGACCACTTTACTAAATAAAGCTGTACAATACAGTGTAAAAGCTAAACAGGAGCATCATGCCACAAGGTGAACAATAAGTTAAAAATATATCTCTTTCTCACTTTGAAATAAATATGATATAAACATCTTAGCAGAGCTTCCCTCTCCGAGGGTAGCGCTTCAGCAGTCCTGCAGTGACCGGAAGGCAGTCAGCCTGGAGTTTGTCTGAGTAACTAATCTGACTTGGAGGCTTCCCTTATGTATTTTTTTCCAGTCAACCATATCTTTTAGTCTAAAGAAAAGCTGGAGAACTGTACAGCTTCCAACCCAAAGTTTTTTAAACCTTCCTTTAGACCTATTTACCTATCTAGTCGTGTGTACATATATACATGTGCACACATACTAGTGCTGGAGTGTAGTTCAATGACAGAGCATTCATCTACACTTTCAGAGGACCAAGGTTCAATCCCTAGTACTGCCCAAACAAACAAACAAACAAACAAACAAACAAAAAGTCTTTGCACTTCAGTTCTACATGGTCTCGACACACCTGGAAGCATGACAGGAAATACTACTGTGAAAATGCTAAGTGCCATCTTTCTTTCACTTTTCTCCTCAGGCGCTCCTAAAAATCAGAATGTAAGGTCCGTCTGGTTTTCGGTGTGGAACATCTTATGAAACACACTGCAGGAGGAAGCCCGGGTTAACCACGGCAGTTCAAAAAGCAAGCCAATGTTCAACATTTAATGTGCTGTCACCATATCCAGAGCAAAGGGAAGGATCTTTCCATCCACATCCTGTCCACCAGGGCAGTGCATAACGCAGCGCGAGGCCAGCCATAAAGTATCCAGCCAGGAGGAGTCTTCTGTCTTTGTGGACCGTTTTTTTCCAATTAGTGACAAATGATCAGAGTGTGTGGCTGACAGAAAAGCCTGTGTCTGTGACACTGAAGTCTAGCTGTGGAAACGCTGGTTAGGTGGCTCACACACACAATACTAGGAGTGAAATGGCGGCTGCGGTGCCAACCGTGCACCCTGTGGATGACATGTCACAGGTGCTGCTTCATCTCATCTTACTCGGCTTCCTTTACGTCCTCATGATCCGAAGGGCTTGAGATGTCGTCATCTGACTGCTCTCCAGAGAAGTACAGCATCAGTGCGTGTGTCTTGTGCGTTATGGTGACAGTACAGGGGCCTTGGGCCCACGGCTCCCCATCCACCTGCATCGGCATCATGGAGCACTTCAAAGTCAGCTGAAATCAAGAAACAATTAGAAAAGTGTCCCTTCGGGGTTGGGAATTTAGCTCAGTGGTAGAGTGATTGCCTAGCAAGTGCAAGGCCCTGGATTTGGCCCTCAGCTCTGGGGAAAAAGAAAAAAAGAAAAAAAAAAGAAAAAAAAAAAAACCCAAAAATATTTAGCCGGGCGTGGTGGCACATGCCTTTAATCCCAGCACTCGGGAGGCAGAGGCAGGTGGATTTTTGAGTTCAAGGCCAGCCTGGTCTACAAAGTGAGTTCCAGGACAGCCAGGGCTATACAGAGAAACCCTGTCTCGAAAAACCAAAAAAAAAAAAAAAAAAAAAAAAAAAAAAAAAAAAAAGTGTCCCTTCTAGAAACGACAGGCAGGTGTTCCTGAACCTTTGATATTAACAGAGTTAATCTGAAGATAGCTTTTTAATAGACTGTCTAGGGATTCCTTCCCAGTGGGCATTTTATTTCCCTAGCTGGCCAACTTCCTGCGAGCCCCTGCTACAAGCTATCAAGTTTGGGAAAGTGAGCCATGCATGCTGTCTTCTGCATACCAACCACTGTCACCTACCCGCACTGTGTGCGCTTGTCCTATTCGAAAAGGATTTGCCAGTTTCACCTGGATTTGAGCACAGTGGAAAGACCCATAGACGCCAACGATTTCCAGTAAGCCATCATCGTGTCTGACAGGAGAATAAGAAAATGTGGGTTACAGAATGCAGTAAAGTCCAATTACCCATAGAAAACACTTTTAATACAGATGGGCCATCAACCTCTCCCTCTCCCTCTCCCTCTCCCTCTCTCATTAAAGGCATTGGTGTCAACAACCATCCACTATCATATTATTAACATACACAGCAATGAAAATCTGAGGGAAACATGAGAGTTCAAACAACAACAAAACAACAAAGCTGCCACACCATAAAAAAAAGGGCAGAAGGCTGGGTGTAGTGCTGTGCACCTGTAATTTCAACATTTGGGAGGCGGAGGCTCTGTGTTCCAGTATACCAGAGCTACACAGAACCACCCTGTCTTGAAAACAGCAAAACAACACAACACAAACCCAGAGCACTTTAAACAAAGTGACAACTGCATATACTGCAGTCAGCTGTGGTACTAACTATAATCTAGCTCTAGGGAGGCCGAAGCAGGAGCACTGAGTTCAAGATTACCCTGATTTACAGACCTTGTTTCAAACCACCCGCCCCAACGAGCCAGCTCCATTGCAACTGTACATACCTGGCTAGAGGGTAAGTCTCATCTCCCATTCCTTCCCACAGTCTGCAGCCACCGCCCCAGTATCCAATGTTCAGAACAATTATGCCCTCCAAGTTAGGCAGCTCAACTCGCTCACCATCCAGTTCTAGCTTTAAAGAAATATAAGTAGTTAGTTACTACAGGGCACCCTGTCTCCACAGCTGCCTCCTGGGAATTGAAACTTTAATAAGCATGCTCAGAGACGTGAGAGATGCCTGAGGGGAAGACAACTTCCTACCTTACTCAAGGCAACCTGGCCTTTCTTTGTCTTCACACAAAATTAACTGGCTTATCCTGGTATGTGTAGAGGTCGATTCACTCTGTCTGTCTTGGTTTTGAGTGTCACTGCCTGGCTCTTACTACTTTTAAACTTAGTTTCTGGGGACTGGACTAAGGTCCTCACTTGTACTATAAGCTCTTCACCAACTGACCTGTCCCCTCAGCCAAGAGGAACAGTTTTTAATCAATGTATCAACATCTTCCTTTTTTTTTTTCAATCGCCATCACCTTGCCCTTTTTTATTTACATATTTAAAATAGTTTATGTGTAGTGTGACTTCCTGCTTATGTCTATACATCATCTATATGCCTGCTGTCCAGGGAGGCCAGAAGATGGCACCAGATTTCCTGGAACTAGTTTCTTAGGCACCTGCACGTGTGTGCAACCCCCACCCCCATACACATAAGAAAATAAGATGCTCAGAAAAACCTTCTTTGCAACCTGCTCCCACCTCCCATCCTTGGAGAGCAGCCTGGTGCCTCACATTCCCAGACCAGGAACCTGCATTATCTATGCTGTATTCCCTACAATGGAGTCAGTAGGAAACCACACGACACTGTCTGTGTCTTACATTTCTGACAGTATTTTGTGGCAGAACCTCCTATATTTCCCCTGTACACGTTTCTAACCGGCTATGCACTCCAGCCTCATTCTCTCAAACACCCTAGCACATTAATGGGCACAAAGCAACACAGCACTCCCTTATTACAAGCCTTCACTGGCTTATTACCCTGGCACAGGGGCAGAATTCAAGTTCTAAACAGGCTGGCATAATACCATGGCCTGGCCTCTGTCTGGATGCCTTTGGCCTTGGCTCTTGCCCTCTTCCTCCCAGCAAGCCATGTTCTGCGTTGAAGCTCCCCAGCACCGCTCAGTAAGCCTTCCCTAGAGACCCTTCAGTTTTTTTCCCTGCTAGGGCTCCTCGCTACGTGCTCATGCTCTCCACTCTTGCCAAGCCGGCTCTCATTTTCCCCTTCCTATTTGTCAATGCTTTTGGGCTCCTCTAATATTTTGTTGTTATTAACCTTTACATTTCCCCTTCCTATTTGTCAATGCTTTTGGGCTCCTCTAATATTTTGTTGTTATTAACCTTTACAGACTCTATCTAGAAGCAAGTAAAATATACAAGACTGCTATGTATGATGTGTGGGTTCTGTAGCAACACACAACAATGTCCTATCCTTACTGCTCATACACTCTTATTTGCTTTAGTACATAAGAGGTATCATACAAAACACGAATTAATCTGTCACATTTCCCTGAGCATTCAGATGAGTTAATTAATTTGTTATCAGCCGGCTAAACAGCTTCTAAGACAAATCTGGGCTTAAGTTATGACTACTAGTTCGTGTGGCTATGAACCATGTGACTTGGAAAAATTACTTAATTTCAAATAGTCTTACTGTCTCTGGGCATACAGTAACGCTTGACAGAGAGAGTTGTAGTGACAATGTAGAGGAATGATGAACATAAAAAACCTAGGTAAGTAGAGGGTGCACACATGGCTCAGTGGTGAAGAACACCTGCTACTCCTACAGAGGGTCCAGTTCAGTTCCCAGGTACCCACCCACATGGCAGCTTACAACTGACCTGAACTGTAGCTCTAGGGGATGTGGTGCCACTCAGGGTACCAGGGACAAAGCTGGTGCATTTACCAACACTGTATATACAGGCCAAACACTCATACATATAAAACAAAAACAAAGAATACTGTAGCCAAGTGCCTGGCATAAAAACACTCCACATCCACGAACAAAGTATGTTTGCAGAAAATTTGACATTTGTTAAAGAACTTCAGAATCCAGAAAATACCTAAACCTTTAGATATCAAGACATTAGTAGCTTACCTCAATTTTTTTATTCAAATCTTTACATTCTTGCACTAAACAATCTTTAGTTCCATAGAATAAATAAACAGCCTGTGAAAAATGGACAAAAGCTATTAAAACATTAATAAGACATTGAAAATATGGCATCAAAACATCAAGAAGACACTGTAAATTTGACCTTAAAGCACTAAGAAGCGACTATGACATCAAATCATCAAGAAAGCACAACAGCAAAGCCTGCTCTGTCACAAGCTGTTGCTTCAATGTGGCCTGGGCACTAAGGCACCGATCAGGGATGCCTCTGGTACGCAACCCAGTTTCACATCCTGTAACACTTATTCGGCATTTCATTTTATCTGGTGACTGCAGTTGAAGAATTCTAGGTGACCCGTGCCCCGTGAAATGTGAGCCTTCCCTCTCTCTCTGGAGATGGGGCTCATGCAGCCCCATCTGGCCTAGAATTTGATACTTAGTCTGAACTCCTAATCCTCCTGCCTCTACCTCTTGGGTACTGAGATTACAGTTGCTTGGCTGTCACCACACCTGGTTTTAAGGGGTGCTGGGATTACGTCCAGGGCGCCAAGTCCTGCATGGTCATGGAAGGGATGGCCTGACATGCTTCCTGCCCCCGGACACAGCCAGTGGGGTGGAGGTCTTCAAAGTGTTGACAGTTGCTGGGCATGAGGCTTGTTTGTATAAAAAATATTTATTTTACTTCGCGTTTCTCCTTTGGGGAATATTCTCCCTGCCAAGGCTATCAGGAATGTATTCTCTAACAAGGTTAATGACTCTATGATAATGAGATACAGCACAAGTCTAGGAGGCGAGGGTGTGTCTATGTCTTTAGCAAAAATGATAAACACTGTGACCTTCAGGACAGCCCTTAAGGCTGTGGGAAAGAACTCTGAAAACATGAGTTCAAAAATATATGTAATTTCTCAACTGTACAAACTATAAGGATACAATATGAATTATATGAGGGGCTTCATGAACCTTTGCCAGAAAGATACAAAGGCAAAAGACTCCTGAGTTCAAGGTCAGCCTGGGACAGAGCTAGTTCAGACCTAGGCAGGATGGGACCCCACCCATTACTGTCTATGCCTTTTTTTTTTTTTGGTCTTTTTGAGACAGGGTTTCTCTGTATAGCCCTGGCTGTCCTGGAATTCACTTTGTAGACCAGGCTGGCCTAGAACTCAGAAATCCGCCTGCCTCTGCCTCCCAAGTGCTGGGATTAAAGGTGTGAGCTGCTTTTTTTTTTTTTTTTTAAAGATTTATTTATTACATGCATACACTGTAGCTGTCTTCAGACACTCCAGAAGAGGGAGTCAGATCTTGTTACAGATGGTTATAAGCCACCATGTGGTTGCTGGGATTTGAACTCAGGACCTTCAGAAGAGCAGTTGGTGCTCTTAACCACTGAGCCATCTCTCCAGCCCCCACTGTCTAAGCTTACTTACAAAGGCGGATCTCTGAATTCATTTGTAATGTTAAAAAAAATGTCAAATGGGCTGGTGTCAAGGAATGTTTGTAGGACAGTCAAATTGGGACCTGGAATAAATGACTTGATTGATATGTAAATAAAAGACTGGACTCTGGTCTTGAAAGCTGAGCTTTGAGTTGTTCTTCTTGCAGCTTCATTTCCTCAGAACCCCTCACCAAGCTGAGGCAGGTCCTTGGCACAGGGCTACATGCATACTACACATGAACTCTACCAATTGAGCAACATTTCTGAACCCTCTCTTTTTCCTTTCTATGCAGTCTAGACTGGCCTTGATTTCCTTCCTCAGGCCTTCTATTTTGTTAGAATTATAGAATCATCCTTCTCTTTAGTAGGTAACAACAAGCCCCATTATTTTGTGGTTTAACTAGTCTTTCAGAGGGAGTGTGGGATATGGCTGAGATTTACATTTTTTTTTTTTTTCCGAGACAGGGTTTCTCTGTATAGTCCTGGCTGTTCTGGAACTCACTTTGTAGACCAGGCTGGCCTAGAACTCAGAAATCCGCCTGCCTCTGCCTCCCAAGTGCTGGGATTAAAGGCATGTGGCACCACCGGCTCTGATTTACATTTTATAAGACTATGTTGGCGTAAGAAAATTCTACCTTTTCCTAGTACTCCAGAGTTTTTAAGGAAAAAAAATCATATAAATCTAGCAAACACTGTATAAACACTTTTGCATATAGAAAAAAATAGGAGAACTAAAGTTGCTAACTATACAAATAGCAATCTTTATTGTCTTAGTAACATTATTTTTAAAAAGATTTGTTTTTATTTTATGTGTATGGGTGTTTTACCTGAATGTATGTCTATGCACCACATGTATGCTCAGTAACTGTAGAAATTAAAGAGGGCACCTGACTCCCTGAAACTGGAGTTTAAAAGGGATATAGGCCATCCTGTGGGTGCTGGCAATCAAACCCTGGTCTTCTACAAGAAGCAGCCAGTGCCCATACCGCGGAGCCATCTCTCCAGTCCATGCTATCTTAGTGATATATTTTTAAATACTAGTGGTTTGTGTCCCTGAACATTGTGATGGTTCTTTGCATCTATTGGATCCTGTAATGACTGCTGCTACAATGGCTTTTTAAATTACTAGTCCCAGTACTAATTACTGGAAAAAAAAAAGATCTCAAAAATGGCGTGTATGATTGATGAGTAAAACGACTAATACAACAGTAAAAACATTAGCAGGAACAAAGACACGAGCAAGCTGAGAGCCACAGCTTACAAAACAGAGCTACTGTAGATGATTTGTTGCTCAAGCATAACCTTGCCAATAATTTCTTGGCAGGTGTTGCTTTAATGTGTCGGATTTCTCTCAATCAATGTACTTTATCAATGGTTGAATAGATGATCTGCATGAAGAGACAAACTAAATTTCTCAAGTGATCTTTAACTAGCTGTCATGGTTAGGATGGCTTTTCCCTTTCCTTGGTACTCTGCGAGCTATTCTTACAATCTTGCTATGCCTGCCCACAATAGCTAGACTAGCCATGCAAGTTGCATTCAACCTTGGTCTCTATTACAACACAAGAGAGAAGCTGTCGTGGGCACAGACGTGCACATGGGATTGTTCCTTCAAGGAAAGGATGCAAAACCTGTTCTCTGTCCAAAAGGCTGGAGCTTTCTAGTATGGTGACCTCTGCACTCTGTGTGCAAATGTTTCCTGGCACTAGATCCTCACTGTAAGCTCCTTTCCCTCAGTCCACCTATGGAACCTATCTTTATGGACTAGAGAAAACGTTTCTAAAGTTACAGCTGATCTGTATTTACTTTGTTCCTCAAGGAGACACATATGTACTTTGTTGTGCATGTAGGATTGAGTTAATTATCACCAGAGTAGATTTCACCAAATTGTGCTGTGCTTAAATATGCCTAATGTAATCTACTTGGGGTTAGACTCCTGAAGTTTGAACCACCACTGGCCACTGAGTCCTGTCGAGCAGAACTACCTTCTTGCTCCCCAGAGCTCATCACTCTGCTGTCTGCGAAGGTCACAAAGACAGCCTCTACCCTCTGCAACCTAGTATGAAATGCCAACTATTTGTAAAACAGAAATAGGGATACAACTAATTTCTATTTATTTTTCACAGCCAAGATAATAATAATAATAAATTCCTAAACAGAGCCCAGCATGGTGGAGCACACCTTTAATCTCAGCAGAGGCAGGTAGATCCCTGCAAGTTCAAAACGAGCTTATTCTATATAGCAAGTTTCAGGGCTACCCAGAGAGATCTTGTCTCAAAAAAAAAAAAAAAAAAATCCAGCCGGGCGTGGTGGCACACGCCTTTAATCCCAGCACTGGGGAGGGAGGCAGAGACAGGCAGATTTCTGAGTTCAAGGCCAGCCTGGTCTACAAAGTGAGTTCCAGGACAGCCAGGGCTATACAGAGAAACCTTGTCTAGAAAAACCAAAAAAAAAACCAAAAAAAAAAAAAAAAAAAAACCCAAAATAAAGAGCAACAAACCAAACAAAACCAAACAATCCTTCTACATAAGGAAGCAGCTACGCTAGGAACTGGGAAAATGACTTCTGTTAAGTGCCACTGGTAACTATCTGCCTTATGGGGCTTTCTAAATCAACAGAATATATTTTCTCTATTAATGACATAACCAAATTTTATTTTCCCTAGCATTTCTTTCAGTTATTTAAGATAAACTTCAAAATATTCCAATTAACTTCCATATAAGTACTATATCCCAATGTCTAATTTTAAAACTCTTGTTACAGTTAACAAAATATATTTATGGATTTTAACTTGAAATCCTATACAAAACAGAGCATATAACTGTTTCTGTAAGCCAGTGTGATCTGAATCTAAGAGTGCTAAATATATTGAACTGTTGATTTTTACTGTACCTTCGCTGATAAGCAGGAAATGTTATTTTATCCAACACACCTTGTTAAGGATTCGGCTGGAAAACAGAGATGGTGCCTTCTCACGATGAGCATGAAAATTGAGAGCCATGAGGGCATCAGGTCCAACAGAGAAGTAGTTGTTCATTGTGAACTCCTGGGAGAGAAGAACCGACAACGACTCTACCAGCTGTGCTGTGCAAGGTCAACTTTAGTCTGCACTCTTCTAGAAAATGCACTATTTACTATTTACTGTTCGCAGACTATATACACTGCCTGGTGAAACTGTGGGCTAAGAGCCACGGACAGGACTCCCATTGTTTCTGCTCGGCACAGCACACCTCAGAACTTTCATCTGGGACGGCTCTGAGTTTTGTCTGCAGGCCTTTTGCTCCTGTGTTCTCATGGTACTACGTGCCCTGTGCTCCTGTGTTCTCATGGTACCACTTGCTCTGTACCTTCTTTGCAACTTTCAGACTCTGCGGGTCTTAACCTTTTATTCCCTTAGTTTGTACTCTCAATTCTGCCTAAAATTTTCTGTCTAATGTCTATCTCTGTTCTCACTCTTAAGCAAAAAGCACAAGCCACCAGGCTCTTGTTCAACATCCAACAGTCATTTGAGTCACTACGCCAAGTGACTCACTGTATTACACTGAAAGCCTAAAGTTCCGTATTTTTACTTTCTCAGTTAACATCATTTCCATGTATCTTACTATGAAAATTAGAAATCTAGTAGCTCTGTATTCTTCCTTTTGTGGACATTAATTGCCAAGTCTTGATCAGTCTAACTTTAAAATGGTCCTCAAGGTCTCCCTATGTCTGTAAGCCATGGTCACACTGTCTTTAGGGTTTTTCTTAACTACAGATGGGGACTGTGGGAGCTCAGAGGTGAGTTCTTGGGCAGCATGTGTGAGACCTTGACTTCGATTCCCAGTAAACAAAGACTCTGCTAGCTCTGTGTTATTTGCTGTTTGCTGGCATGCTTCAGCTCTGTGTGGGAAATTCTGTTTCTTTGCTGGCCAAATTAACTTGATCTGCTAGGGTGGCACTTGGGCAATACTCTCTTCCACAGCACACTATATACAGTCCAGCTTGGGGGCTGGGATAGGACTCAGTAATGGAGAATTCACCTAGTACCTCCCAAAATACAAGCCAATGGGGAAAAACTGAACCGGAAGTCATAGAGCTTGGTGAGTAAGGCAGGTACTCTGGCACTCTGCTCTGTACCCAGCCCCCTTTAGACCAGACCTCTCCATCCTATCCGCAGACATTCTGTGAACAGCTCACAGCCGAAGCACTAAATACGTACCTTGGGTTTTCTTAAATTGTAGTATCCTTTATTTGTTACCTGAACTTTCCATCTAAAAAACACAAGTTAAAAAAAAAAAGTATTTTTTACCAAAAAAAACCTATATTCTAGTAGCCAGACATGAAAATTTCTATTTTAATAAGTGCTATCTATTATAAAGTATTTGAGAACATATTCACACTAAGCAAGTGCACAAATTTTGGCATAAATTAGTACAGCAAACATATTTTTTATTTAAATTACATTTAACTTGTTTTTGGTTTTTGAGACAGTGTCTTAATGCTATGGCCTAGGTTGGCCTCAGGTTCATGGCAATTCTCTCCTGTCTCAACGTCCCAAGTGCTGGGATTACAAGTGCAAGTCACCACAGCTGGCCAACTTCATTACATTTTATAGCTATACAAATCTTCATTTATAAAAATAATATCCCCAAGCTCAAATAACAGACTTGCTAGCACAATGTAGCTTACCTGTCTAGTTTGATTCCATCTGCTTCCATTACATTTCTTAAGACCTGTGCAACCGGAATTTCTCCAGCATAGCCTGTACCCCAACCCAGGGTATTGGACAGATCATTACCTGTTCCCAGAGGTAAGACCGCAACCTCTGGAATGTATTTTTCTTGTCCCTAGAATATAAAAGACACGCTGCAGACTTTGCTCTTTAGATTACTAGTATATAATAGTAACTGTAAGATGTAAGGACTAATGTAACAAAGACACAAATACAACTGTGAGTGTGCTAACTACTTAATCAGCGTCAGCACCCTACCCGAGC
Organism: Mus musculus; assembly: GCF_000001635.26. NCBI lineage: Eukaryota > Metazoa > Chordata > Mammalia > Rodentia > Muridae > Mus > Mus musculus. Next base: position 2,190,567 of record NT_187003.1, read on the forward strand.
CACCCTGACAGTAGTTCTCAAAGACTGATACCTTAATCTTCATTTCATCAATGGCATCGAGGACCCAGCCCACAGTCCCGTCCCCTCCACAAACAAGGACTCGAACTGAGTAATAAGGAAGAAGAGTGCACAGCTGCAGAGCTTTGATCGGGGGAGTTTTAGTTACATCAAACACCTAAAAACCAGAGGACAAGAAAAAAATTAGTTTTACCCAATATCATCTTTCACCTTACAGGCTGTTACCTATTTCCCTTTTGCAGTTCCCAGAGACAGGGCCACACCTCCTGTTCACTGCGGCTCACCCTGTCCACTGACCTACAAAGGAGGAACCAGCCTCATTCCAGTGACTAGGACACTGAGGCCCAAGAGGTTTAGTCAGTTGCTGGTGAATCTGCAGATGCTGAGCTACAATTCAAACCAAGTCTATGACACTGTCTGACTCCTTTCCATTCACACCACACTATAGAGGGCTAAGCTCACCTTTAGCTAGTGTTCCATTCTTTATGCCTTAAAAGCAAAACAACACACTAGTGCAAATTTCTAAAAAATCATTCTGACAAATACACAATGACCTAATATGTAAGGACTCTGATTATCTATAAATATTTACTGACACGGAAAATACTTTGAGACTAATGGCTTCTGTATAGGTGGCTTCTGTGGTATAGTTTATAGTAATCCAAGTGGAGGGACAATTTTAATTTCTAATGGTAGGAAACTTGATAAATGACCATATAGCTGTCAAGTTACTAGTCATTAGGTTTGAAATTATGAGGATATACTGCAATGGCAGAAAATGCTGAGGCAACACAAATTTGTGCATCTTACTGTTAGCGGCAGTTATCCTCTTTGATGCTATGGACTGAATCTGGGGTCTTACATGTTAGAAATTACTAAATTTATTTATTAATGGTTATTGCTGGTTATTGCTCTAAACTGAAGATGTAAAAAGCATAAACTGGAAGAAAAAAACAGCAATTAAGTTTCAGATAACTACAAAGTGGACTGTTTTTAAGAGAGGGTCTTACTGTGTCATCCGGTCTGACCTTGAATTCAGCGATCCACCCATCTCTGTCTCTTGTGTACTGGGATTATAGCAGTGTACATTACACTTGGATACAGTTAATTTTATAGCATAAGTCCCCCATTGTAAAAATCAAGATATAATCTACTTTTCAAAAAAATTTATCTCTGAAAATGAACAAGTAGATGGTTTTAGTTTGTGCAACTACTATCATAATTCAGTTTATAACATTTTTTTAAAAGTAAGATGCCACAGCGTCCCAGTCACTTCCCATTTCCTGGCCTCGGCAATCACGAGTCTACACTTCCTGACTCTGCTGCTGTGCCTTTTCTGGATAGGTTACATGAATGCAACTATACAGTATGACTCCTTCAGACTGGAATGGTTTAGCAGTGTCTTTTTAAAATTCACTCACTATCATATAGTTTGTTTCTTTCATTCACTGAAAAGTATTCCAGTTTATGAATATACAGTCTGTTTATCCACTCAGCGGCCAATGGACAGTCGGCCCAGTCTACTGTTTGGCAATTATGGATAATGCTGCCACTGAACATTTCTCCCAAGTCTGTGGGACAGAAGGCTTCATTTCCCTTGAAACAGGATTGCCAGGTGATATCATTTTTGTTTTACTTTCTACTTGAAGGGCACGAGTCTTTTATAATTATTATTCTTTCCTATGACTGAGTAGTGATTCGAGGCATCAATAACTGTTGCATTTCAGGGAAAATAAAAATAAAATAAGGAGACTTTTTTTCTCTTTAGTTACCTGGACTGGATTTAACAGGATCTTAAACTCTCCCAACAGACCTTCTCCCATGTTAGTTCCACTACGAGAGTTGGCTAGGATTATTAATGGGGTCCATTGCTTTCCAAACTTAGAAGCAAGCTAAAAAATGAACAAGAACAAAATGGGGTTAGAGTGAGAGATGGCAAGCATAAAACTTCCCTTAGTAACAGAGGTGCTGCCATTTGCTGAACTAAGAACTATGCAGTACTATCAACACAAGAAAAAGCCCTGGAACAGCAGAGGACCGTCCAGCTTGGCCTTCCACTCAATGTAGACTTCTTATGTATATACACCTCTATGTGGATGTTAGACAACTTCTCCCTCAGCACCCCCCGCACCCTTTTTGAGACAAAGTCTCGCCATACTGTCTTGGTTGGCCTTGAATTCAGAGATAAACTTCCCCTGCCTCCCAAGTGCTGGGATAAAAAAGTGTTTCAGCAGAGAGGCTAACTTCCTTCTTGAGACATGGTCTCCCCACGGGTCAGGCAGGACTTGTCAGCTATATTTGGCTGGTCGGCCACCAAGCCCCAGAAACTCTGTCTTCCCAGGTCAGAGTCACTAATAGATGTTACCAGGCTCAGCCTTCTGCAGAGATGCTGAGGACAGAGCCCCTTATGTGCGCATGGCAAGTCCATACTGACTGAGCTACTTCCCATCTCCACAGTAATCATTCCACATCATCCATTTTAAGAAATCAAATTTAGCTGGGCAGTGGTGGCACATGCCTTTAATCCCAGCACTTGGAAGGCAAAAGCAGGTGGATTTCTAAGTCTGAGGCCAGCTTGGTCTACAGAGTGAATTCCAGGACAGCCAGGGATATGCAGAGAGAAACCCTGTCTCGAAAAACCAAGGAAAAAAAAATCAAATCTAATTAACTTTTTTTGTTGTTGTTTTGAGACAGGGTCTCTCTGTGTAGCCCTGGCTGTCCTGGAACTCACTCTGTAGACCAGGCCGGCCTTGAACTCAGAGATCTGCCTGTCCCTGCCTCTTGAGTGCTGGGATTAATGAAGTACGCTACCACCTGCCAGTTAAATTTAATCAACTTTTAATAATTTACATTTATTTTTTTATGTGGGTGAGTGTTTTGTCTGCATAAATATGCATCATGTGCATGCAGTGTCTTCAGAAGCCAGGAGGTGCTGGATTCCTTGGAACTAGAATTATAGACAGCTGTGAGCTGCCATGTGGGTGGAATTGAAACTGGGCCTCTGGAAGAGTGGCCAGTGCTCTTTACTGAAGAGCTCTCTTTCTGGCCCCTTTATCTTTTTTTTTTTTTTTTTTTTTTTTTTGAGACAGGTTTCTCTGTGTAGCCCTGGCTGTCCTGGAACTCACTCTGTAGACCAGGCTGGCCTTGAACTCAGAAATCCGCCTGCCTCTGCCTCCCGAGTGCTGTGATAAAAGGCGTGCGCCGCCACTGCCCGGCTCCCTTTATCAAAACAGTATTTTCATGGGGCTCCTGCAGATGATTTGAGTGTGGTTCCCAGAACCCACTTCAGGTGGCTCACAAGACCATGTTAGAAGACAGCTAAAAGTCCTTTTAAATATGAATATCCAAGCATGTCCTAAATGACTTCCAATACTTAGGTATAAACACGAAATAAATAAAAAATTTAAAGGAGCGCATTAATAAAGCAGTCCACTCTACTGCTAAATCAAATTAGTATAAAAACAACTAGAAAATGGGGTTAATAATTTTCATTGACTTCTAAAATCATCAAAGTCATCACAAAATTCACCACACAATGATATATTTCATACACGTGTATTCCTCACTTGGGGTCTTCCCTCCCATTTCCTGTCCATCTTGTAAAAGCACTGTGCCCCCAGAGTTACTAATTTTGGTTTTGTTTGGTGTCCTATAGATTGTAATCAGAGACAATGTGTGATCCTGACTTTGTAGCTGTCCATCAGAGCCTGCAGACTCACCAGTGATCTATAAACAGATACCATGTCTTCCCCTCTACAGGACTGTTGCCAGCAGGTTAGCCACACGTGGTAGGTCATGCTGTCGTGTCTGTCCCCATGTGTCCTCTTGTCATCCCATGTCGTTTCCCCTTACCCTGACAAAATTTCTGTGTAGCCCTGGATACCCTGAAATCTGTACTCTATAAACCAGACTGGCCCCAAACTGAGTGATCCACTTGGCCTCTGCCTCCTGAATGCTGGGATTAAAGATGTGCACCACCATTCCTGGCCAGAAGTGTCTCTTAGTTTGGAGTGTTTGCACACACATAATCAGGTGGAAATCAGATCCAATTTTAATATGAAGTTGATTTATATTAACTATGCATGAACCTTCAAACATAGCACACAGACAATTTAAGGACATCTTTTAGTGCTCCGACATTTTAACCATGACCTGTCCTGAAATTACAAGGATTTTCTTTTCTTTTCTTTTTGAGACAGGGTTTCTCTGTGTAGCCCTGGCTCTCCTGGAACTCACTTCCTAGACCAGGCTGGCCTCGAACTCAGAAATCCGCCTGCCTCTGCCTCCCAAGTGCTGGGATTAAAGGTGTGTGCCACCACTCCTGGTTTTAGGAGGATTTTCTACTTGTGGTGTCTTGATGGCTCCTAAAATGTTGGATTAGGGATGCTCTACCTTTCCACTTGTGAGTCTGTCCCCAGTTAATACAGCTCATGCTTTTAGCCACCGACAAACTGGACTTTATTTTCTCTTATCTCTTCGTTTTCCTTTTCTGGATGTATCTGAGGATACATCAGCTTGCAAGATTTAGTTGTTTAAGATTCCTAGTTTTTTGCTTGGTTCTCTGAGGCAGGGCCTCACAGAACGCTGCCTGTCTCCTGCCTCTGCTTCGAGTACTGTGACATAAGGCTCTTTTACTATTTTATGCATGGATGGGCGTCTGGCTGCATTTATGCCTGTGCACTATACAAAGCAAGGCCCACAGGCCGGAAGGTGCACTGGATCCCTCTGTACTGGAGCTGGAGCTGGAAATCAAATCCTGATCTTCTGGAAGCGCAGTCAGTGCTCGTAACTGCTGAGCTACCTCTCTAGCCTGTGGCTCTTAGTTTTTGAAACCAGATTTGGCTAAGCATTCCAGAATTTGCAATACAGACTAAGCTGGCCTTAAACTTCTGGTCCTGTTGCCTTTACCTCCTAAGTGGTGCTGTTAAAGATGTTTGCCATCATGCTGGACCTTGGGTAAGGTTTTATGATTTTCCATAACAACATTTTATCTCTCGTAACCTCTTAGTTACTTAATTCCCAATTTTTCTCAAATACACAGAATTAACTATCTTATATGTCAACTTTAAATGAAAAAGTTTATAAAAAAAGAAATGAATTACCCCTTCATAATTTGTGTTTTTGTCTTTACGCATCTGGTTAATAGAAGTTAAGTAGCTTGGCGGGATGATGAGGTTTCTGAATTCTCCAAAGTCACACTTTTCGCTCCTTAAGCTGCTTCGCATGCACTCGTCGTGGACTGTCTTCTGGCACCAAATGCACCTGAGGAAGGAAGAAATGCTGCCAACTCCTGTCAAACCAGTGTCCCAAGCTACAAACCACATTCTGTCAAAAGCTATAAAGAGTATATCCATCCACACACAAATAGATGTAATCAAAAAATTTCTACAAAAACATACATCTTATCATGATTTTTAAATGAATAAGTAACTTCTTAGGGCAAATTTGTAATGTGGTAACACCTGTAGGTACAACCTTCCTAAAAAGGTCAACCTAGAACAGCAGCTGTCCATTAGAAATGAGTGTGTTAGCTGCAGCCTGCTTATGATATCTGTAGTTCCGCAGGCCTGGTCTGCAAGCTTTTCAACTTTTACATACAAACAAAGAAAGCAGCCCATTTCTTTTTATTTTTATTTTATGGCACTGATGCACGTGTGTCTGTGTGATGGTGTCAGAACTCCTGGAGTGACAAGACAGTGGTGAGCTGCCATGTGGGTGCTAGGTTCTTTGGAAGAGCAGCCGGTGCTCTTAACCGCTGAGCCATCTTTCAGCCCCACACATCCCACTTCTTTTAGGAGCAGATAAATAGTTCAATGTCTGGGTCTAAAACAAAGAGAGGACGCGTGCATCCAGATTTACTCTGTTCTGGGTGCCAACAGCAGGCAGGGATTAGTGCTGGCAAGACTCAGGCTTTCTATTATTAATCTGCTAAACTATTTAATCCACTCAGATAAGACACATCTGAATAGCAAAAACAGGCCACCTGAGAAGGACGGAACTAACTAGTTTAAAAAGGAGGGGATGTTAACTTGGGTCTTCTATTTTAAAGGTGGTTTTTCCTTCCAAATGTTGAGATTTGTCAAGTACTTACTGCTGTTTACACAGGAGTTCTACTGATGACTAAAAATAGACGTCTGAACAATGTGTTAGAGACAATTATAACGGCTTGCTCATGACCTTTATAAATACTGGCCTTTAATTTTAGAAACTGTAACAGATGGTTGCACAGTTGCTGTAACTAGTTCACCTACTGGTGGCCTACAGCTAATTACTATTTTATTGCAATCACTGTATAGATTATTGTTTTTGAGATAAGATTCTGCTTTTTGTCTCTTTGGCTTTGAAGTCCCAGTGCCTCAGGTTCCAGAGAACTACAATGATAGGCAAGTGGTACCACACTGGGCTCGGTCAATTTTTCCTCCCAGTGCTAGGGATGCAACCCAGGACTTGTCCCTGCTATTCTACTGTTCTATTGATTACCTGCATATATACGACTGTAGCTCAGCTAACTCTAACTAGTTATTCTCTTTATGTTCCCCATACACCACATTTATTTGTGGGCAAAAGGGCCAAATCTCACCCTTATTTTATTTATTTATTATGTGCATTGGTGTTTGGCCTACATATATGTCTGTGTGAGGGTGTCAGCTCTTGGAGTTACAGTTGGGAGCTGCCATATAGGTGCTGGGAATTGAACCCAGGTCCTCTGAAATGCAGTCAGTGCTCATAATCACTGAGCCACCTCTCTAGCCCCTCTCACCACCGATTTTGGGTTTCTCTGTGTAGATCTTGGCTCTCCTGGAACTCACTCTGTATACCAGGCTAGTCTCTAACTCAGAAATCCGCCTGCCTCTGCCTCCCAAGTGCTGGGATTAAAGGCGTGCTCCACCACTGCCCGGCTTCACCACTGATTTTTAAGCTGCGTAAAAGACTATGCGACTCTGATCTACTTACCTCCTTGGTGTCACGCCTGCACTGCTAATGTGATTTGGCATGTAAATTGTTGTCACAGGGAGATAAGCAGTAAGGGATAAATTGAGGAGAGCCACATAGTTTTCTATTCAGAAAATGCTGTTCTTGGAACAAAACAAAATAAAAACAAAACCCAACAAACAAGCAAACAAAAACCTATAGTGTTGAAAAAGCAAGGGCATGGGCTGGGGAGATGGCTCTGCAGTTAAAAGCACTTATTACTCTTGCAGAGCACTGGGTTAGACTCCCAGCAACCACACCATGGCTCATAAGCAGTTAGAACTCTAGTTAGGGACCTGGGGACACCAAACATGCATGGGGTACATAATTATGCATGCAGGCAGAACACCAGTGCATATAAAACAACTTTAATGCCCTGAAGAACCTCTCAAAACCTCCTGATAGGGCTACCCATGGTGGTGGCCTTATAAAAGAGAATTGCAACCTAAAAATAGTATATTATTACTGAACATAATCTGCAAAAATATCCACTCAAGTATTTCATAATAATTTCCTCTGGGAAGACAAGACTAAGGCTGGGAAGGCCTGAACTTCTAACCCTGTTATTTTTGGGTGTCAGTTAAGTTTCTAAAAACTAGAATATATTCATGAATTTCTTTACTAAGTTTTTTGTTTGTTTGGTTGGTTGGTTTTTCGAGACAGGGTTTCTCTGTGTAGCCCTGGCTGTCCTGGAACTCACTCTGTAGACCAGGCTGGCCTCGAACTCAGAAATCCGCCTGCCTCTGCCTCCCAATATCTAGGCATTTTTTAAGGTTAGAGGGATGACTCTGTGATTAAGGGCACTGGATGCTCTCGTGTAGAGAGCCTAGGCTTGACTGCTGGCACCTGCATGGCAGCTCACATCCCTCTGTAACTCCAGTTCCAGGGCAACAGATGCTTTCTTTTGGCCTCCATGTGTACTAAGCATACATGTAATGCAGATAAACTTGCAGGTAAAAGACCCACACGCATACAGGTAAAATAATAATAATAAACCTTAAAAAAAAAGTCAGGTTCAGAAATAGCGTGACCACATGTCTTTGCCTGACTGTGATGATTTTGATTTTAGCTTATCTTCTGGCATCATCATTAACAATGCTCTCAATGTGTCCCAGCATGGACAGTAAGTTCATACACACGACTTTTTAAAGAGGACAGAAAGGAGAGATGGCTCAACGGTTATAAACGTGTGTAACTGCTCTCACACAGGGCCCTTTGATCCCCAGCACCCAGGCTGGGAAGGCTTACAACATCAGCTCCAGGGGAGGCCGATACCTCCTTGTGGCCGCTGTGGGTATCTGCACTTGTGTACAGATACCAACACCAACACACACATGCAACGCGAAAGCACTCAGTAGCTTCAGAGCTATTAACTTGAAAGCGTGTGTGGGAGTTTCTATTTGTCCAAAATAAAGCCTGTTGGGCAGTGAAGACCAGACAAGGCTCTGACAAGGCTGGGTGTTGGAAGTCTTGGGGAACCAGCCCCACTTTATCTTCAGCTTTCTCAAGTGTGGAACCAGTGAGGAGGAGATAATCTGCTGGGCAGCTCTGCTGTCCACCAGCTTCCAATACCTACAATCCCTTCCAATAGGAAGCCTGTTCCACACAGCATTTCACCGCGCTAGATTCCTTGTTCAGTGTGCATGCTGAAGCCAGGAAAGCAGTCAGGTTAGCTCAGGTGACTCATCTGAGACACTTAGTCCTGAAAGATCTGACAACAGAAATGTCCTTTCAAGACTGGGGAGAGAGCCCAACAGCCTGATGAGTTAGGAGCCACAGAACTCGAAGGGAGCTCACTTTGCACCCCCACACCCCATAAATAAATGAGTGGAAAACGTAAATCTCCTTTCCTGTCTTGTGTGTCAAACACTTGACTATGACACCAATCGCTGTGTTAGCTACAGAAATTTAAAGCCCTGCTTTGGGTTGACCCTTGTTTTCATAGTTCCAAATCAAGAACAAATTGGTTTTGTGACTGGCATAAGGTTCTTTGTGTACCCTTCATTCTTCCTTATGTAAAGTGGGATGCTACAGAGTAGCCACGAGCCAGGCAGCACTTAAAGAGGCCTTTGATGAAAATTAAGAGCCCTGGCAGGGGTGGGAATTTAGGGGTGGTGTTGGTGGTGGAATTCAGTTGTTAGAGAGCTTGAATAACATGCTTAAGGCTTTTGGGTTGGATACCCAGCACCTCATGAACTGGTTCAGGTGATGCACACCGGTATTTTCAGCACGGGGAGGCGAAGCATTAAAAGTTCAAGGTCATCTGCTATCCTTAGTGAGTTTGAGGCTAGCCCGGGCCACAGGGGAGAGACTGTCTCACAAAGGGTAAAAACAAAAACAAAAACAAACAAAAACACCAACCAACATCTACATGAGACTTGCTTCAAACGCCAAGGATGCCGTGAGTAGTTTGGGCCATTTGCTGAGATGACTTTAGGTCTCACCACCCACTGTTTACAATCCTGCCTCCCACAAAAGCCATACCTGTAATCGCACAGTTTAGGCTGGCTGCCACACTGCTGCCTGCAGAATACACAGTAAGAGCACAGGGGGACGTTGCCGCGGATCCAGTGGTGGGGCATGGCATCTGCGGCCTTGTCGTTCTTGAGCATGATCTCCTTGCACGGGAAGCGCTTGTCGACCTTCTTGAGGCAGCCCTCGTCCACGCGGAGCCCACAGCAGTCGCAGAAGGCTCCTTGCAGGATGTGCTGCGCGCACACGCAGCAGTAGGTGGGGTGGCTGAACAGGTCGGTGTCACGCCAGCAATGCTTGCTCTTGCGGAAGATATCCCTGCGGTGCAGCTGCCGGCGCGACCGCTGCAGGCTACACCATAAGGTGATGAACACCGGCAACAGCACGGAGCACAGCGTCCATAGGACCAAGTGGCCATCAGGGAGCAGGCTCTGGGCGGGTGGGCCGGACCGCTGGTCCCCCTCCATCTTCTCAGGCCCAGGCGTGGCCTATGGAGCGCCGGGTCCAGAAGGCTTGCCTTCGGATTCACTGCGTGGGGTTGCGGCTCGTCCCGAGGCTGCGCGTGGCCTCGGCCCCGGGAAAGGCGCAGGTCGCACCCGCGGGCTCCGTGCAGTACAGGCTTGGCTCGCGGCCACTGCGTTCACAACGGCTGTCGCGCTGAGCCTCGCCCGTGCCTCTCTCGCGAGGTCTCCGGAGACCCCCCCCAACCCCCCAGTTCGCTCTCGCGGTCGCCGGTACCACCTACAGCCAAGCCTCCGGCCGCCGTCCCACCCTCAGGCCGCGAGATCTGCGTGGGATGAGGAGGCCGCGCTTGAGGAGCGCACCTGCGCAGTCCGCACGCCGGCCGGCAGCTCGGCGAGGGCTGGGAGGGGCCTGACGCGCCCACAACTTGGGCGGGGCCAGGTAGGACAAAGCCAATGGCGGTGCTTTCCGATGGTGGGCGGAGCTAGAGGAAGGCGGAGTCTGCACTGATAAAATTTGTAGGCGGGACCAGGTGTAGGGCGGGGCTCGCGGCGGCGCTCCCCATGGGTGGGAGGGGGTCAGGTATGAGGGCGTGGCGGAGGCTAAGAGGTGGCTTGGAAAGTTGAAAGACTTCAAGGGTCTGGACCATCTAGGATAGGATGAGCAGAGGAACGGATAAGATGGTGTGGAATGAGGCATGGTTAGGGAAATCAGGGGCGGAGTAAGTACATGGTTGACTATCAAAAGTTCAGAACCAAAGGAAGTTCTACCATAAGTGACTTAACAGTATTTGACCTTTAGCCTGATCCCCTTCTTCAACGGTGAAGGTGGAATTGGCATGATTATGGATATCGGGGAATCCTGGATGGAGAAAACTGGCTCTTTTGAAGGTGTTATGTTCATTCAGAACACAAGTCAAAGACTGCCAAAAGTTACCAGTGTATTATATAAATATAATAAAATAATAAAATAACTGGACATGTGGCCCACATGTGGATGGACCTCTGTGAGTTCAGGGCCAGCCTGATCTACATAGTGTGAGGACCAAAACAGGAAAAATAAAGCATACAGGTTAAGAGTTCTGTTTGTATTTAAGGATAAGTTCCTGTTTGTCTTGTGTTTGTTTGACCCATCTGCACGGATGTGTTTGATTACATGTGGACCGGAAGTAAATCAGGGTCACATGTAGGCAGGAAATACATCAAGATTTACGCTTGCCCCCAGTTGAACCAGACGGGAAATGCAGTGAATTGTGGGTTTTGCCTTTTTAAGCCCGTGCAAAGCACGACTTGAGGCCATTCTCTGGGAACCCCGAGATGAACTTGGCCAGAGAGTCCATCACCCTGGCCAGTATTTAATTAAAGCTTACATTAAATTTGGTTTTAAATTGTGGTAGTGGTCTTATTCTCTACTGAGGGATTATCACGAGTTCTTGGTCAACTAGGGATACACAATAAGACAAACAAAACAAACAAAACAATGCAAAACCAACCAAACAAGCCGGGCAGTGGTGGCGCACGCCTTTAATCCCAGCACTCGAGAGGCAGAGGCAGGCAGATTTCTGAGTTCGAGACCAGCCTGGTCTACAAAGTGAGTTCCAGGACAGCCAGGGCTGTTCAGAGAAACCCTGTCTTGAAAAACAAAAACAAAAACAAACAAACAAAAAAAACCCAACCAAACAACAACAACAACAAAAACCCGAACCAAAACAACCCCAGGGATAAGAGTTCACCTGATTTACTTCCGGTCCACATGTGATCAAACACATCCGTGCAGATGGGTCAAACAAACGCAAGACAAACAGGAACTTATCCTTAAATACACTTTGTATTTAAGTACCTTAAATACACAAAGATCACTTTGTTTTACTTTGGCCATTCATGGGCCAGAGAGATGGTTCAGTAGATACCTGCTGCTAAGCCTGAAAGCCTCACTTTGATTCTTGGGACCCAAACACTCTCTGTGGCATGTGAGCACCCCCCCCCACACACATAAATAAATAAGTAAATATAATTTAAAAAATTACTTTGGGGGCTGGAGAGATGGCTCAGTGGTTAAGAGCACCGACTGCTCCTCTGAAGGTCCTGAGTTCAAGTCCCAGCAACCACATGGTGGCTCACAACCACCCATAATGAGATCTGATGCCCTCTTTGGTGCATCTGAAGACAGCTACAGTGTACTTACATATAATAATAAATAAATCTTAAAAAAAATTACTTTGGGCATACAGGTCAGCTTCACTCTATCTAGGTCATGAACGAGTTTCTATAATTTGTTCTACAATTCTATGATAGGATTCTATAATTCTGTAAAATGCAGGCTCTGGTCCCCTTTTTCTCAAGGAGGAGACCTGAGGTTATTTTCCCTTTGAGACAGCTTCCCTAAATGACCAGCAAGCACCCAGACCCACCTAGGGGGCACTAGCATTGATATATGTTGGGGTCCAGGAGTCACCCCACAAACCACAAGAACACGGATCTCAGTCAGACAGGGATGGCTTATTGAGCCTTTGCCTCAGGACTGATTGATCAGGGCTGCAGAGCAGACAGACGCAGGAGCTGACTGCTACGCTAAGCCAGGATTCTGCAGAGCCTTTAAGCCTGAAGTCCACAAACATCTGTGCTAAATGGTTTCACCAATCAGGACCTATGGATAGGATTTCCTCAGGTACGCGTATCTGTGGAGCACTTATCCTGTTCCTATGGGTTGGGATATTCAAATGTGGTAGTGGAGACTTGTCTTGCTTAACATCCATGTCTTAAACTTGCTAACCTGAATATTAGTTACCACATACATGACTCTGCCAAGTAGGATGTCAATTCCCAGGGAGGTCTTGGGAACACAAAACTTTACTTAACCCCCTACTCAAAATGGAAAGCTTATTCCAAATAGCTTCTTATATTGGTTCAGGACTCTCTTATGTTGGGGTCCATTCCTGGAGCAGCTTACAAAGGTAGAAACCATGAAAGCTCATACATAGCCAGGCAGTGGTGGCACACGCCTTTAATCCCAGCACTTGGGAGGCAGAGGCAGGCAGATTTCTGAGTTCGAGGCCAGCCTGGTCTACAGATCGAGTACCAGGACAGCCAGGGCTACACAGAGAAACCCTGTCTCGAAAAACCAACAAAACAAAACAAAACAAAAACAAACAAACAAAAAGCCCAACCAACCAACCAACAAACAAAACAAAAACAAAAAAACTCTCCTACACAGGTGCAGGAAGTGCTGCTGGGTGGTTGGTTTGGGTCCAAGCATATTGTGGCTAACTATAGAAAGTAGTTTTTAACGGACCTCTATTATGATTGATTTCCAAGAACACCAAAGCACAGAACATAGCAGAATATGCAATCAACCCAGGCGTGAGAAAGTTTCCTAGCAACAGTAGTAACAGCACACAAGAAAGTTTCCTTGTAACAATAATAACAGCACAAAATGGCTAACTAGACAGACAGCAGTTACCCAGGCCTTAACAGCATACTCTCTGAAAAGTTCTCAGAATTCCAAACATCACACACATGCAGAAACTCCCTGCAGCTAGGAAAACCATGCCTCTGCTAGAGCACGAGGCAAATCATAGTCGGCTGCTGCAGACAGTCCGAAGCAGCCCATATCTCCACACCTGAAATTAAAACAAAAACACCTCCTTATAATATTTCTACGTTTTTTAAAAAAGAACCCAAAATCCCCAAATTGTCACTACAAGTATGTGCTATTACAGACATCCCCCTGTCCCACATGCTTTCTTTAGATTCTCACATGCATGTAAAGGCGGTGAAAAGATTAATGCTTACAGAAAAAAGCTTTAAAGAATAATATTCCGAGTGTGGTGGTGCACACCTGTTTCCTCACCGGGGAGGCTGAAGCAGGAGGATTACTTCAAGTTTGAGGCCAGCCTCGGCTTCCTAGTGATATCAAGGCCAATTTGAACCTGGCTTAAACAAACGAAAGTAGTCTCTGATAAGTTAATGTTATCTGATAATTATGCCCAAACAGGAAAAGTTTCACAGAAACTCCCACCTCAAAGCAATTTTACTTTGTTCCTTTGAGACTGAATCCAGAGTCTCCTGTGTGCTAAGTCTATGTACTTCCACTGAGACATGCCACTGAGCCACACCCTAGTCCTTACTTATCACCATAACCAACTGTGTTGACTGCTGTCTAGACACTTCGCAGTCATCGTCCTATCATCATCATCATCATTATTAGTTGTTATTTTTGTCGTTTTGTTTGTTTTTTGTTTTCTTTTTGGTTTTTCGAGACAGGATTTCTCTGTGTAAACAACCCTGGCTGTTCTGGAACTTGCTTTGTAGACCAGGTTAACCTCACACACAGAGGTCAATTTACCTCTGCTTCCCAAGTGCTCAGATTAAAGGTGTGTACCACCACAACCTGGCTCGTCATCCTCATTTTATGTGTGAAGGAATTTTTGTCGTTATTACACAGTCCCAGTCAACTGAATAGGGGCTTTGACCCTGAGATTGTCTTATACCAAAGCTATGATGGTCTTAACCTAGCTAACCTTTGTTTGGTTTTGTTTTTCCAGACAGGATTTCTCTGTCTCTAACTGTCCCGGAACTCAAGATGTAGACCAGACTAGCCTTGAACTCAAAGATCCACCTGCTTCTGCCTCCCTAGTGTTGGGATTAAAGGTGTGTGCCAAAACCACCTGGTGATATATTTTTTTCTTTTTTCTTTTTGAAGGCTATCTGTAATATCATCTAAAACTTTGGGTTGCCTAGTTCCTGCCCAGGTCCCCTTAACCAGATTATGGCAGAGATAGGCATCTCCCTTCCCTACAAGATCTCCATCCAGGTCATTCGTTCATTTATCTATTCAAAAAAATAACTTGTTTAATTTCCTAAATATTTCATATATCAGAATTTAAAACTACATGCTGCAGGGGGCTGGGGCGGCAGCTCACCTGTACGGTGCCTACTGTCCAAAAAACAAGGACCTGCCTTTGATCCTTAGAACCTACATATAAAGCTGAGTGCTTTGGGCCTGGACAGAAGTCATTGCTCTTCCAGAGGACCAGGGTTCAATTCCCTGTACCCACATGGCAACTCACAACCAGCTATAACTCCAGTCCCAGAGGAATCTGGTGCCCTCTTTTGGCCTCTTAGGGTACTGCATGCACATGGTGTACAGACATACACATCAAATAAAATAATGACTAAGGTTAATAAAAGCTGAGTGTTGTGGGTTGTGCTTGTAATCCCAGTGTTAGGGAGAATTCTTAGGGCTCATTGGCTAGTTGGCTGTCTCACAAAAAAAGGTGGACAGAGACTGGGGAACAAACACCGAAGGTTAACTTTTGGCTTCTACACATATGATTCTATGTACACACACACACACACACACACACACACACACACACACACACCCCAGACATACAGCTTGAAAAGTCATAGAACAGACACGAGTGAAGCTACTACCCAGATGGGCATAATGTACAGGAGCAGCAGTTCTGTGTGTATTGTCCCCTCTGTCCCTGTCATAGGAAACACCTGTCCTGGGGTCTTCATTTCTTTTGCTCTTCTTTGGTTTGACTCCCCCGCCTCCACCCAATATCTCTAAACAATATAGTTTCATTTTGAAAAACTGTAAAACAAGCCCCAACTTAACCCTACCCAGGAGTTGCCATAAAGCCTTCCTCTGTGAAGACTCCTGGGGGATTTAAGCTGAGTTTCTCAGGATCGGAGCATGGACTCAGCTTCCCAGAGAAGATTCCAGCCTGGGAAGGCAAGGGAAGACCTGGTGAGGGAAGATAGGTCATCGTGGTGGAAATTTCCAGGTAGGGGTATAGTCTGACAAAAATATGTTCTCAGAGGGAGGATGCTGTGGGGTACTGAGTATGTTCATGTGGCTCTGGTAGTGGGGTGAGGTGCTGGGGAGCAGGGGCCCCCACAGCTCTGGGTGTCCAGATGCATTGTGGTAGCAGGTATAGGAGGCACTCTGACTATACCTGGCTTTCTTTACTTACTGTTAACATTTTCTTTTCCCTCTTTGTTCCGTTTTGTCTTTCTTCCAGATCATTTGCCCACCTGCCTCTGGGAGGACGTCTTGATGGCCGCCAGGCTGTGGTAAGGATGAGTGAGCATCCGAGTGCAGCTTTTCGTGTGGGTAGATACCTCTCTTTTAAACATATTTTTCTTGTTTTCTTAAGCCTCCCTGCCATTCCTGCCTTATTTTAAAAAAGATTTCTTCAGTTTTTCTCTTAAATCCTTTTTATTAAGTTTTCGATGTCTGCTCTTGTGTTAAAAAAATCTTTTAATTTGTGTGTGTGTGCATATCTGTGAGCATGTGTGTGTGTATATGTATATATGTGCGTGTATGTGTGCATATGTGTGTGTATGTATGTATGTGTGTGTGTGTATGTATGTATGTTTGCGCTCCCATGTGCCCACAAGCCAAAGTGATTACCTGAAGGTCAGGGGAGATGTTTCAGGATTTAGCTCTCCTCTTTCAAGATAGATATGGAGATTAAAATCAAGTTCAAAGCTCTTACCTACTAAGCTCTTTCATTAGCCCTCTGGTTTAATGTCTAGAATTTTCTTTCCTTTCTTCTCCCTCCTCTCCCTTTCTTTTCTCCTTTCTTTCTTTCTTTTTCCCTCCCTCCCTCCCTCTTTCTTTCTTTCTTTCTTTCTTTCTTTCTTTCTTTCTTTCTTTCTTTCTTTCTTTCTTTCTTTCTTTCTTTCCAGACTTGGGTTTCTCAGGCTGTCCTGGAACTCACTCTATAAACCAGGCTGGCCTCAGAGTCAGAGATTTGCCCCCCTCTTCTGGGATTAAAGGCATGCACCACTCCCCCCTGGCTCTTTCTTTCTTGGGTATGTGTGTGTGTGTGTTTTTTGGAGACCAGGTCACACCACATCTACATCTCTTTTCTTTTTCTGTCTTCTCCATCATAGCTTGTCAGATGCTGAGGAAGCACTGTTGGGGGCCCCTGGTCTCAGAAGTTTTGTCAGCCTGACTTCTCGAGAGATACCACCAGAAGAACTATGTCTACCTTGGTGTTTCTCCCAGAATGAATGCTGCGTCCCCCAGTTCCAGGCCGTGCACTTTCCTTTGAACATCCGTCTGCATCCTACATCCCTGCCCCTCTGCCCACATGCCGCTCCTTCCTGTTTAGCTTGGATAGCAGGCTGGCTCTGGCCATCAGAACCATTGCTGACCTTGGCTGTCTTCACCTGCTGGGCAGACACAAAGTGAGGCCAACATCTGGACCCAGAGGAGAAATTAGAGGCCATTTGTGGAAGCACTCAGGAGGCCGGAAGGCCTCTGTCCAAGGCCAAAACACCACACCATTGTTTTCCAGTTCCAAACAGGAAGGGGACCTGGGTGTGCTTGGGCAAAGGAAAGGGAACCTGAGGTGGATGTAAGTGTGGCAAGTGATCTCGAGTTAAAAAGGGGCCACAGTCTCTTCTAATAAACAGCGTATACTGTTCTGAATCCTGATATGCGTGACTAACCTCCGCATCTTTGGTCCTCAGAAACCGTTTCACAGGCTCATTTTTCCCCCTTTCTGTTTTTAAAGACAGGATCTCAAGTTCTTCACGATGGCTTTGAACTTCCTAAGTAGCCAAGGATGACCTTGACCTTCCTGTCCCCTCCTCCCAAGTGCTAGGATTCCTCGCATAGCATTCCCTGCCAATCCTGACTGGGTGTGCGACTTTCTCCTTCTGTCCCTTGTCTGAGAATGTATGCATTTGTATGCAAAGCAAGAAAGAATGGCTTCATACAGAGAAAGAGGAAGAATGAGAGCAACCATTTACAACCCTCTCCTCCTGTGGTGTGTGTGTGTGTGTGTGTGTGTGTGTGTGTGTGTGTGTGTGAGACAAGGTCACACCACGTGTAGCTGGCCTGAAGCTTGGGACTCTCTGCCTCTTTCCTAATTGCTGGGATTACAGGCGGACGACACACCTAGCTAAACCTGGGTTTGGAGATGATTCCAAAAGCCACAGTTGCAGCCATTAGACCACCCTGCCTACCCCAATGCTTTCATTTGCTTTTGGATGCCATTCTGCCAAGGGTCTATTACTAGTGTTAATATACTGCCTGGCTCGGTGGGTTGGGGGAGGGTTGGCTGACCCAGGTAGATCTCCTTGAATGAATAGCTTCACAAACATATTGCATACCTCATTTGTGTCATATCGGCGGTGGTCCCATTGTTCAAAGAGACATTGCCCAAAGAGACCTGGTCCATCCCTTAGCTCCTTTAAGTGGGTGCTGTGATTCCCATCTGAATATCAGGCTGTGGAATATTTGGTGACAGTAAAAAGTTTCTGAAAGCACCGACTCAGGATCAAATGTGTAATAAACTCGAGGCCTTTCTGGCTGAGCTTCCGTGAGCTGCTCAGGTCCCCCGTCACTGTAGACTCGGTTTGAACACAAGCATGCGTCACGCTGCGAGACACCAAGGACAGCTGCCAGAGTCCCCTCCGCTCGGATTGGACACTGAAATGTTGGCAAGCGCAGTGTTTTTACTGGACGTGCAAAGCTCTCCGCTTTGGGGTCAGTAAAGTGTCTCAGCTGATAAAGATGCTTGCCACGATGACGATGCCTAACCACTTGAGTTTGGTCCCCAAGACCCACATAGTGGAAGGAAAGAACTGATTCCCCAAAGTCATCTCCTGACATCTACCCGACTCCCCACCTAAATAAACTAATTAATGAAAAATTTTTTTCTTTCTTTGTTCCAAGCCTGGATGGCACTCTCCTATGTCCTTAGACGTTGTAAAATGGGTAATTGAGTTGTTCTAGCCCTTAGTATCTGTTGAAGACCTTCAAGTAAGGGTCCGAGGTGGGTGGGGCTCAGTGGTAGAAAACTTTTCTACTATGCTCAAGGCCTTGGGTTTGAGACCTAGTACTGAAAAAATAAATAAATAAAATGACCTCGAGTAGTACATTGATTAAATAGTAGAGAAATAGTCCTGGGCACTGGAGTGTCACCTCTTCCTGTGACCAATGATTTCCTGGGAGCCTAGCTACATCAAGAACAGAAAGTTTTGTGTCCTCGTGGGGTCTTGTTCTCTATCCTGCCATCTTGCGGACATATTTGGAATTGCATCCTCTTCTGAGAGGCGAAACTGAACTAGCTCACCTAGCTTCAGTTCCCCTAGCTCTACACTTACCCGGTCCTTTCCACCAGAGCATCTCAGGGTGTGATCGAGGCTCTGGCTCTCACTTTTCCAGTCCACTAGAAAATACACACTAATTTAGAGCTTACAGCCCACCAGTGGAGGAGACAGTCTTTAAAAAGCAAACAAGTAAACTTATTGATAAACTGTGGGGCAGAAGTGGGTGTAGGAGGCGGGAGAATTTTACTGAGAAGGCTACGAGGAGCAGAGTTACCCAAATGGGAGAAATTTCAAATTATTAACGCATGAAAGATGAGGAGGTGGTCAGGAAAAGAGCACATGCCAAGGTCCTGAGGCAGAAACGTGGTAGTCACTGGGGGGCCTTCAACACGAAGTGAATATGAATATATTTTATGAATACTTCGTGACTGGAAAGGGTTGGAGGGGTGGTGGGAGTGGGGTTGCAAAAAATATATGCATATAGCCCAGGGTCATGCAGCGCAAGTTAAAGACCCTGATTTTGTCTTGAGTCTGTTGGGAAGGTAGTAGAATTTCTATTTTTTCAATTAAAAAAAAAATGTTTTAGACACAGTCTCATTATGTAGACCAGGTTGGCCTTGAATTCACAGAGATCCACCTGCCTTTGCCTTTCAAAGCTGTGTGCCCCGTTACCTGGGTGAGCTTCTATTTGATGGAGGATAGTTTGACCTGGGCAGCAGGATGCTGGGGACTGCTGGGGACCTGGGACAGAGGCTGGGTGAAAAAATTTCTTTCTCTTGTAACTGAGTCAGGGTCTTGCTATGCATCCACTTGGAGAATCATAATTCTCCTCACCTAGGCTGCTGAGTCGGAGGATTAATTACGGCTCTGTGCTATATCTGTGGCTGGTTCTCATTGTGACTTTGTTTGTTTGTTTGGGTTTTGGTTTTTCAAGACAGGGTTTCTCTGTGTAGCACTGACTGTCCTGGAACTCACTCTGTAGACCAGGCTGGCCTCGAACTCAGAGATCCGAGATCCACCTGCCTCTGCCTCTGAGCGCTGGGATCAAAAGTGTACCCCATCACTAGCCAGCCACCTATTTTTTATAGGACAGAAGTTTCTGAGCCAGGCATGGTGGCACACGCCTTTAATCCCAGCACTCGGGAGGCAGAGGCAGGTGGATCTCTGAGTTTGAGGCCAGCCTGGTCTACAAAGTGAGTTCCAGGACAGCCAGGGCTATACAGAGAAACCCTGTCTCAAAAAAACAAAAAAAACAAAAAAACAAAACAAAAAAAAGAAGTTACTAGATTAGAGAGGTGCTTTCAGAGTGAGTGCATACTGAACATTTTTAGCAATTTCTAGCTAAGTATAGATTTTTTTTCTCTAATGGATGGAAGAAGTTTATTTGATAGCACAAAACAACAGTGTTCTATCCAACCACAAAGAACAAAAGAAATAAAAAAAAATAGGTATGTGGATAGAAGACAAGATACCTAAATACTTTATTACATTTATTATTTATTTATTTATTTACTTGTGTGTTTTTGTAGATACAAATGCATATGGCACAAGAGTGCCTTGGCACTTGTGGGGAGGTCAGGGCTGGTTCAGGCTGGTTCACTCTGTAGGTCCTGGGGACTGAATTTAGGTTGTCAGGCTTAGTATCCATTTTACCAACAAAATGAAACAAATCAAAGCCCGGTAGTGGTGGACTTCAGAGGCAGAGGCAGGCAGATCTGTGTGAGTTCAAGGCCTGCCTGGTCTACAGGTCTACAGAGTGAGTTTCAGGTAGGACAGTGAGACCCAGAGGGAGGGAGAGAGAGGGTGAGTCTCTGTATACTAAACCAGTGACAGGATAGTTCAGTCTAAAACCTCTGTTTATTTTTTCTTCTGTCTTTTCTTTTTGGGGATATGTCAATTTAATATCAGTTACCAGGCATCAGCCTGGCCTCCGACAACTGCGGCTCAGGTTCTGTTTTCTTTGGAGCTGGCAAAGTGACCACAGGACAGCAGCCATTATTCTGAATGGAGAGCATTATACAAAGAAATGGCACGTCCCCTCTGGCCTCTATTTGTTATGTATTTGATGATTTCTTCATATGATGTTTATTGATGACTTTCAGAGAACCACGGTACCAAGTTGGAGCCTCTTTTTTGGCTGACACAGAGTCACAAGAGTCAGGTCTGCACTGAACTCACTACGTGGTGGAGAGGATCTTGAGCTTCCCCCATCCTCCTGCTTCTCCCTGGAAGAAGCTGGGTCCCTGCAGTATGCCTCCGCACCCAGCAGGCTTTCTGATCTTTATGACGATAACCTTGAGTCTAATTAAAGCTGCTTACGGTCTGACTGATAGTTTCTGAGGCCCTGTGAAGGAAGAAGTGTGTTATGGTTGTGTTAGTCAAGTTTATGTCTTTGTGACCGAGTACCTGAGATGATCAATTTATAAAGACAAAAGGTTGCTTTAAAAAAATTATTAGCCGGGTGTGGTGGCGCATGCCTTTAATCCCAGCACTTGGGAGGCAGAGGCAGGCGGATTTCTAAGTTCGAGGCCAGCCTGGTCTACAAAGTGAGTTCCAGGATAACCAGGGCTATACAGAGAAACCCTGTCTCGAAACCACCCCCCCCCCAAAATTAATTTTTTTGAGATTATAATGTAATTACATAATTTCCCCTCCCCTGACCCCCTCAAGCCTTCTTGTGTATCTGCCTGATTTGGTCTCTTTTCAGTTCATGGTTTCTTTCCCTTAAAAAAATTTTTTTTAATGTTTATTTTGTTTTATATATGAGTGTTTTGCCTAAATGTGTTCATGGGTGTGCTTGGTGCCTGGGAAGGTCAGGAGAGGGCATTGGATCCCCTGGAACTGGAGTTATGAATGTGGGTACCAGGAACTGAGGAACACCAGAATCTGGGTACTCCCCCAGAGCAGTGGGTGCTCATGACTGCTGAGACACTGCTCTGGCCCTGAGGAAAGGTTCCTTTGGTCTCACAGTGTAGGGGGTTCTAGCATGTGACTGATTGTCCCTCTTTGGATTGGGCACGTGGGTGGTGAGTCAGCATATCATGGCAGGAGCACAGAATGGAACAGATCTTGTCATGATCCAGGTGCAAAAGAGAAAGAGGAGTGGAGCCAGGTCCCAGGTCCTCCCCACCAAAAGCCTCGGCTGTTCTAAAACTCATGATGTTTAACAGCTGGCCTCAAGCTCATAGAGATCCGCCTGCCTCTTCCTTTCGGGTTCTGAGATTAAAGTCATGCACCACTATATCTGGGCTAGGTTCCACATTTTAAAGGTTGTCCCCTCCCCCAGTACTGGCCTATTGGGGTCTACGCCTTTGACACATGGGCCTTTATGAGCAGTTGGCATCTAACCTACAGCATCATCATGAGAACACGCAGCGTTAGGTGTGAAGACAGATTTAGATTCTCCCTCGATACTTACCTATGAACCTGGACTAGATTTTATCATCTCTGGATCTTAATTCCCTTACTTTTAAGGAAGAGATGGCTAATAGTGAGTGGTCACACCTATGGTGTGAAGCTCATGACTTCTCACCAATGCTTCATCATACCCTATGAGGGCATGGGTTTTGTTGGCTTCTTTTCCAAGAAAGAAAGAGAGAGAGAGAGAGAGAGAGAGAGAGAGAGAGAGAGAGAGAGAAGTTAAGTCAGGATTTGATGGTTGGTGTCTTTGGCTCCAAAGTCAAGTGGAAAAATCTTTTTATTCCCTTCATCTTGCTCCTTGCTTGGTTCCTTACCTACATCTGAATATCAGTGTGTGTGGTGTGTGTGTGTGTGTGTGTGTGAACTTAGATGGATGGATTTTGGGAAAATGTCATAAAATATGCAAATAGAAGAGACAATTAGGGCTGGTGAGATGGCTTAGTGAGCAAAGGTGCTTGCTGCCAAGCCGGACAACCTGAGTTCAATCTCCAAGACCTACACAGTGGAGGGAGAGGACCGACTCCCACAAACTGGCCCCTGACTTATGTCCTTCCATGAAGGCATGTAAGTGCCCACATACACACACACACCCATACACATAAAATAATTAAATGTCAAAAGAGAGATGGATGCTATCTCAGTGAAACAAAACAAAACAAAACAAAACACCCGTTTCAGAAACAATTACAGAATGCACTAGGTAGACCTGTTTACACGAAATGAATGCTCTCCAAGCCGCACTCAGGAGGTCACATTTCCTGTCTCAGGATGAAAATTCGCAGGAATTCGGAGGGAAATATTTTAGCAGTTATTATTGCAAATTCAGAGTCAGATGTGCTTAGCCTCACAAGGCAAACTGTGTTAGCGGAAGTCTACACAGCATTGGATCTGACAGGCCCCCGCTTTTAAGTAGGTAGGACGGGTCTGGAGAGCGCAGTCAGCTGAGAGGAGCCTGGCATCATGGAGAAGCTGTTTGTCTTGGTCTTTGCTCTCGCCCTGCTGGCTTTCTCCTCAGGTAGGTTCTCCTCTCCCCAAGGGTCCGACCTATTTTTACACTGACATAATGATATATAGTGTATATTGACATTTTTCTGCGCTCTCTTTTTGTAAGAGCAAGCTTGTAGAATTATTATTTGTTAAAGGGAGGTAAATTCCCTTAATTGAAAAGTCTTAAAAAGTGTTTGAGAACTATTTTAAAAGAGGCTGACAAGCTTTCAATTGCGTCTTCTTCTAAAGTTCGTATGGGATCACAGAAGTTTTATATTCTCTTATTGTGCTAATATCTTTTAATATTTGCATGTGATTACCCCCTCCTCATTAATAATTTTGTGACCATACCTTCTCAGTGCGATGTGTGAAGACCAGGTTTAACGCATTCTTACTGCCACAGACAATAGAACAGGAAATAAATAAATAAATAAATAAATAAATAAATATATACATATATATATATATATTTTTTTTAAACCATATTCAGGGCTGGGGGTGTAGCTCAGTTGGCAGAGTCCTTGCCCAGCATCTGCGAAGAAGCCCTGAGCTTAGTCTCAGGATGACATTAACTGGCATGGTGGTAAACAACTGTAATTTATTGTAGTATTCAGAAGGATCCGAAGGTCAAGTTCCTCCCAGCTAGACATGGAATTCAAACCTGGCCAGCCGCAAAACCTTGTCTCAAAACACACAGAAGCAAGCAAGCAAGCAAGCTAGCAAGCAAGCAAGCAAGCAAGCAAGCAAGCAAGCAAGCAAGCAGCACAACAAAACAGAACAAAGAAAAATCAAACCGCATGTTACATAAATGTCCACTTCAAATAAATGGGCTATTGCAGGGAGTGCGGTAGATCTGAGTTAATTAGAATAGAAACAATGTAAAATTTCTGAGTCCTCAGAAATGCCACATCCTTTGGGACAGACTTCTTTTTGTATTTTAAAGGAGATTAGACTTGCAAATCCTCTTGGGAATACTAAGGTGGAGTGTGGAATCTCTCAAATGCTTTTCCTGCTTTTTCCAGATGCCTCCCCGATTCTGACAGAAAAGCAGGCAAAACAGCTCCTGAGGTCCAGGCGACAGGACAGGCCCAACAAACCTGGATTCCCGGACGAGCCCATGCGGGTGAGCGCCTGGCCCGGGCAATTTTATAGAGCTCGTTATCTTCTAAATGGGCATTCATTCGGGCTGGTCGCAGGGTAGGCTGTGAGATGGACCTTTCTGTTACAGACTCAGGAGTAAGACGTGTGATCTCCACTCCTGGAGATGCTGGCTTTATCCACCTACTTAACACAGAAATAGCAGGATCTACAGGGATGTGGAGCGTGTGTCCTAGCGTCCTGACTGGGCTGCCCTGCATCTCCCTCCTCCGATCTGCTTGTTCAGGAGCTGTTTGCTCTCTTTGGCCGATGCCAACCCACTGCCTGCCTCTTGGACCCCAGGCCAACTAGACTAGCATCCCCAGCCGGCGATGGCCTCCCTGAGCAGAATCTTCATAGCAGCTGCCCCTGGTTACAGATTTTGTCCTCAGCTCTGCCCTGCAGGGTTATGCTGTTTTCTCAAATCATCTTTTTGAACCCAGGGCATCTGTGATAGTTAATATTGTCCACTTAAGAGGATCTAGAATCACCTTCAAGACAAGCCTCTGGGTTTGTCTGTGAGAGTTTTAAGACTCAGCTAACTGAGGTGGGGAAAGGCACATTCTAAATGTAAGCAGCACCATTGAATGGACTGGTTCTAGACAGCCATTAAGAAAAACAGAAAGTAATCTAATCTGGGCGTCAGCTTTTATTTATTTTTTAATCGTATATATTTTTAATTTTTTTTGAAATTATAATGTAATTGCGTTATTCCCCTCTCGCATACCTCCCCCTTTCTCTCTCTCAACTTCATGGCCTCCTTTTCTTTCTTTCTCCCTCCTCCCCAAGACAGGGTTTCAGCCTGTGCTATGTATAACAGCCCTGGAACTCATTTTGTAGATCAGGCTGGCCTCAAACTGACAGAGATCTACCTGCTAAAGTGGGGTTAAATGCATGGGCTACCATGCTCTACTTTTCTTTAATTGTTCTTACACACACACACACACACACAAACACACACACACACACACACACACGCACACGCACACGCACACACACACACACACACACAAATACAGAAATACAACTTGCTCAGTCGTATCTATGTAATCTCAGGGCTAACAACTTGGTATTAGATAAACCTGTTAGGGAGGACTTGTCCCTGGAGAAGACCGTGTCTCCCCCTCTCAGAATTCCCCGGATGCCTACAGTTCTTTGTCTAGGGTTGAAGTCTCCCGAGTTCTCCTTCTTCCACGTTAGCATGTCCGTCGGTGTCTTCCTTGTTCAAGTTTTGTTTGGAAGGCCATGTTGACCAGATTTCACGGATGCAAGCTTTCTGGAGTTGCTAGGACACACAGTTTCACAGCAAACTCTCAGTTCCTCTGGCTCTTACAGTCTCTCTGGTTCCTCTTCTGTAATGGTCCCCGGCCCCTTAGGTACAGGAATTGTGTGGAGATGTATCAGCTGGGCTGGGTCATTTCTTTTTACTTCCTGGTGGTGGCAGCAATATGACCAGTAGTCTCAGAGTCCCTCTGCCCTGCCCCCCTCCACCATGTATCAACAAACAGTGAAGGAAAATAAATCTCCCTCAAGTTGTATATTTTATCACAACAAAAAGGAAAGAAATTACACAGCCCTCTTTCCTGCTTTCACTTTGGGTGTTTAGTACAGGATGTGAGACCTCGGCAGGCTGGTCCAGTCTCTGTTTTGGGACCTATCTTGGTTCCTGCTGTGGATGGCCGGAAGCACTTTGGATATTTATGGTATTTCTGCGTCATGCAGGTGAAAGTTGATCACAAGGCACCAGCAAGCTCGGGGAGTCTGGACATGATTGTCTGGCTGTATCTCTGTGGTTCAGGTTGGTTTCTTTGTTGGGCCCCTGATTCTTCTGTTGAGGCTCCCAGGGACCTGGAACCACGTTTACCTTCTCTCAATGCAGACTCCATGTGCATAATTTGATATTTAAAAGACTTTTTCTCTATATAATTTTTAAAAGATTTGTTTATTGTATGTATATGAGTACACTGTCACTGTCTTCAGACACACCAGAAGAGAGCATCAAATCCCATTACAGATGGTTGTGAGCCACCATGTGGTTGCCAGGAATTGAACCTAGGTCCTCTGGAAGAGCAGTCAGTGCTCTTAACCACTAAGCCATCTCTCCAGCCTTCCCACTGCCCCCCAAAGACTTTTACTGGGCTGGAAATGTATCTCAGTGGTAGAATGCTTGTCTGGAACCAAGGTCCTAGATTTGATGGCCAGCATTGAAAGAAAAACAACAACAACAAAAAAAAAGACGGTAAATGCTTTTGACGTAGGTCGAACTAGATTTGAATCTTTCTGTTCACTTTGCTTCTTCTCTCATTCTTCGTTTGTTTTATATTTACTTATTTAGTGATGCGCGTGTGCACATGGAGGCAGAGGGCCACTTGTTGGAGCTGGGTCTCTCCTTCTATCATGTATGGCTCAGTCCTGAACTCAGGTTATCAGGCTTGGCAGCAAGCACTTTTACCTGCTGAGCCCTGCACATAGCTTGAATCTCTTGATTCTCTAAATGTGTATGGGGGAAGTTTCCTTACATTACTATACACCATTACCCTCAGCTGTCATTCCTGCACTGGGGATCAAATGGAGGGCCTTGCATGTGTAAAGCAAGCATTCTACCCGTAAGCTAACATCCCGATCTCCGAGGTTTTCTCTGACAGCACCTGCACCTGGCTCATCTTGAACTCTGTGGGGAAACAGCCGTGGCCCTTCCTGAGGGCTCTCCGTAGGCCTATGTGCAGGTGTTTGGACCGTTGAAGCTCAGTTTCCTGTCTCCTGTAACGGTGCGGCCCTTGGCCCTGCACTCTGCATTGTGTGGTCCTCTTGCCTCTTAGAAGCTTCTGAGTACACACACTCCTTTGCTGACACTGTGCCTCTTCCTGGCTTGGGGCCATGGCCTGCCTCAACCCCTGAGAACATACACACTGGATTTCAGAGCAAAGCATAGTGGCCCTGTGTTTGTCAGCGTGCCATGGGAATGTCAGTGAGGTCCCAGGACCAGGCAGGGTCAGGGGCTGGTGGTTAGAGCTGCACAGTGGGTGGACATCATCCATGGGCCCTTGGCTCCTGAGAGTCATGGCTTCCTTCCGATGTCCCCTTTCTCCGATGTTCCCTTTCTCTCTTTCTCTCTTGTGTTTTTTTTTTTTTTTTTTTTTGAGACAGGGTTTCTCAACATAGCCTTGGCTATCCTGGAACTCACTCTGTAGATCAGGCTGACCTTGAACTCACAGAGATCCACCTGACCCTGTTTCCTGAGTTCTGGGATTAAAGACCTGTGCCACCATGTCTGGCTTACACCTATGTGTTCTGAAAAAGGCTTTTGCAGAATACATGTGTCAGACTATCTGTTATTCTTTCTCCATGTTTCTCTTTGGGCCTTGACTGGAGCCCCTTGGGCTACTTGGAATGATGCCCACAGAAGGCTCTCTCAGGGTCAGGTTGGGTATCCCCTGGATATCATTGCAACATGGTTGGGGTTAGGTGTTGCACACACTGTGGTGGAACCATCCAGGGGTTTCGAGCAGGGTTCTGATAATGATTAGGTCAGTGAATCAGAGATTCAGAATACAGAGCTTCTTAGATGCTGGCCTTCAGATGCTGTACGTGGGAAATAGCCAGGGACATTGTAGGACATATATTACATCTCCTTGTCATGGACTTGGTGGACTTGGGCAAATGAGTACAGTTGATAGCTTTGGTGGGGGGGAAGGCATGTGCCCCTGGAAACTAAGCCTGGAGACCCGTGTGCTTACTGTCAACTTATGTAGCTGAAACATTGACTAGTGGGGTTGTCCTATGGGTTATCTTATGTTGTTTCTTGCTAAGTGACTGGCTAGAAGAAAACTGGTTCAGAGAACAGAGAAGCCATGGAAGAAGATAATGGGTGGCGCTTTAGGGATGTGTGTTGATTCAAAATAAAAACACTTGTGGAGATTTGCAGTCTCTCCTCATGAAGGGCTAGGTGCGGTGTTTGTCATTGTGACCCTTGGCTTCAACACTGAACAGGCTGACGTGTGCAGAGTCACAGGCTTATTGGACACAGGTTCAAATTACCCATGCACACCGTGGCCTTGACTGTTTGAAGCAGTTCCTGTGTGTTTCCTGCCCCTGACCACGCACTAGTGATGCTCAGGCTAGCGTCTGCCTGGGGGAAGCAGAGGGAACAGGACCCTTAATGGAGGAAGTTGGGGGCCTGGAGGGAAAAGGAACAGATATTAAGAGGGAGAGAGAAGGCCCTGGGTGAGGTGGGAGACTTTAAATGTATGGAGGCAGCCAGGATGCAAGTGGATAAGGACCACTGTGTGGGGAAGAGAGAGAGTGAGGCCAGAGAGAGGGGCAGGTGGATGGTCCCTAGTCTAGGAAACAGCTGACACCCGGGTCTGAATACACTTGGCCTTGGGTTTGAAGCTAGTTTCGCAGCGTGCTGTTTCCTCCGCAATCCCCAACCACAAGAAGCCATCCGTGTTAGCGGGTTTCTGGAAGGAACTGATACTGGCAGGTGATACACAGTGGGGGTGATTGTGGCTGTCAAGAGAGGAAAGTCACCCCTAGAATCTAGAAGCTGCTGTCGTAGAGCAGCAGGCCGTGACTGGCTGTGACGGTTGTTTATCATTAACTCGCCTCCAGATTTTTGGAGATTTGGGAGAGTAGGGTCTGGACTTCACGAACATGGGGTGGGAGCTCCCCGAGGGCTGGCAGTTCATTTAGGTAGATTTGACTGAGTTGTCACGGTGACTCTACTGTGTCAGAGGACTTGGGGGCCTAATGGAGCCTCATGGAGCTTACAGAGGCCTAGACCAACCCCATAACCCAACCCTGTTTGTAGACAATAGCAAGAAGATGGTGCTACGGGAAGAGAGAGCAGGCATGAAGACGGGGCTATGGGGAGAGAGAGCAGGCATGAAGACGGGGCTACAGGAAGAGAGAGCAGGCATGAAGACAGGGCTATGGGAAGAGAGAGCAGGCATGAAGACAGGGCTATGGGAAGAGAGAGCAGGCATGAAGACGGGGCTACGGGAAGAGAGAGCAGAACAGAAAAGCAGTTTGAAGCCGAAATGTCCCCACAGGATCATGTTTTGAATATTTGTTCCTCAGCTGGCACCGAGACCTGGCTGGTGGTGGAAGAAAAACAAAGCAAACACCCCCAAAACAAAAGGGGTATACCTCTGAAAGTTAGACCTGGCCCCTGGTTCCTGCCTTGCTTTAATCTGTTCCTCGGTTCCTCATGACAGGAACTCACACACTCTGTTGCCTTGACCTGATACCGGCGATGTCTTCTCCACCTAGAGGGACTAAATAAATTCTAAAACTGTGGGCCAAAATAAATCTTCCATAGGTCTTTTAAAGATCTATTTATTTATTTTATGTATATAAGTACACTGTAGCTGTACTGATGGTCGTGAGCCACCGTGTGGTTTCTGGGAATTCAGAACCTCTGCTTGCTCATGTCGGCCCCTCTTGCTCCAGTCAGCCCTGCTTGCTCCAGTCAGCCCTGCTTGCTCATGTCGGCCCCACTTGCTCCAGTCAGCCCTGCTTGCTCCAGCCTAAAGATTTATTTATTATTATATCTAAATACACGGTAGCTGTCTTCAGACACACCAGAAGAGGGCATCGGATCTTATTACAAGTGGCTGTGAGCCACCATGTTGTTTCTGGGAACTGAACTCAGGACCTCTGGAAGAGCAGTCAGTGCTCTTAACCACTGAGCCATCTCTCCAGTCCCCTAAATCTTCTTTTAAAAAAGATTTTATCTATATTTTCAGTTGTTCATATTTGCCTGTACCTGTGTGGGGTTATGTGCATGTGGATGCAGGTGCCCCAAAAAAGTCAGGGGTAAGAGATTCCCCTGGAGATGCAGTAAGAGGTGGTTGAGAGCTACCCATCATGGGCACCGGGAACTGAACTCTGGTCCTCTGGGAGAGTGGTAAGTGTTCTTAACCGTTGGACTGTCTGTCCAACCTATATCATTCCTAGGTACTGAGGTCATAATGATGTGAGAGGAACCAACACGGAATGACTTCTGCCCTGCAGGAGAGGGGTTATAGCCCTCTTGGCTTTTTCTTTTCTTTCCCAGCACACCTGGCTTCTCTGTTTGGCTCTGGCACTCTGGTTGCTAAGTCTCTTAGGACCTCCATACCAAGCACTTCCCACCCCCCTGCCCCCCATTTCTCCTTCTGTTTCACGGCTCTGCAGCTGGGTTCCCTCTGCCAGATTCTTAGCATTATGCTGCTTAATGCCAGAGTATCCCGGGCTCTGCCTTCCTGGTTCTCCAGTCCTGTGGCTTGACTCTTACCTCTTTACCAAAGAGATGGCAGCAGGCTTCTGCCTGCCGCCTGACCTCTCTCAGGAGCTCTGGACTGGTTTGATCCAACTTCCCTAACTGTGCTTGAATATCTAATAGGCATCTCTGATGTCACGGCTCCAAAAGGAAGTTCTGATTTTTTACTCAAAATGGCTACTGCTCTAGCCTTCCACATTGGGGTGCGTGGCACCACCCCCAATTCTGGAGCCCGGCTTCTCATCTTCCATTGTTCTCGTGACAGTAGGACAAGCAGTAGCCCTGTGGATGACATTCCTGCCTCCCCACTGAGTCCTCTCGTTCCAGCCTTTGGTTTCCTGAGGATCTATAAGCACAGAGGCCTGTTGATCCCTCATCATTATTGTCCTGACTCTGCTCCAGCCGTGCTGGGCTGGGCTGGGCTGGGCTGGGCCTCCACCATGTCAAGCGAAGGACCCTCCTTGGCCTGCTCACCTGCTGGCAGGGGTGGTAACTAGGTCGTGCTTAGGCTTTTTCTGCAGTGTGGTACAGAATAACACAATTCCATTCAACACAATGTATTCCAGCTCGTTAAATATTAAGTGATGTGTCTTAGAACCGTATTACAACGTACTTGCTCTTTTTCTGAACAATGTGCATTTTAGGTATTAACCCTATGTGATAAAACTCTCCACACATGGGGCTGGGGAAATGGCTCAGAGGTTAAGAGCACTTGTCTGCAGTCTGTAACTCCAATCTTAGGGAATTCATTGTCATGCTGTCTTCTGGCCTCTGAGGGCACCAGGCATGCACATGGGGCATGGACATACATGCAGGCAAATAACCATACACATACGGCAATGAAATAAAACTCATCATACACTTGTGTGTTTTTCAGGTTCAGTGGGAAAAAAAAAAGAAAATTCTCAGAGTTTCATATGCTTTCCATTATACTAGGTACTGCCAAATTGTAACAAGGTCTGCCCTCAGTGTGTATAAGATCTCTCTCTCTCTCTCTCTCTCTCTCTCTCTCTCTCTCTCTCTCTCTCTCCCCTCTCTCTCTGACAGGGTCTCACTATGTAGCTCTGGCTGGCTTGAACTTGCTAAGTAGGTCAGACTGATTTCAAACCCAGAAATACACCTTCTTCTGCCTTCTGAGTGCTAGGATTAAAGATGTGCGTCACCGTGCTCAGTGGCTTAGTCAGGGTTTTTATTGCTGCACAAAACATCATGACCAAGAAGCAAGTCGGGGAGGAAAAGGGTTTATTTAGCTTACACTTCCACATTGCTGCTCATCACCAAAGAAACTCACACAGGGCAGAAACCTGGAGGCAGGAGCTGATGCAGAGGCTATGGAGGGATGCTGCTTACTAGATTGCTTCCCCTGGCTTGCTCAGCTTGCCTTCTTAGAGAACCCAGGACCGGCAGCCTAGGGATGGCACCACCCACAATGGACCCTCCCACCCTGGTCACTAATTGAGAAAATGCCTTACAGTTGGATCAAGGGAGGTTCCTTTCTCTGTGTGTCAAGTTGACACACAAAACCAGCCAGCACACCTGGCATCTTATACTCCTTTAAAACTTATTTATTATTTTTGTGCTTGTGCATGATGAGTGCTGTGGGTGCACTACGGAGTTTATCTGGTGGTCAGAGTTTGTGGAGTTGGTTCTCCTCTTCCACCTTTCTGTGGGTTCCAAAGATTGGACACTGTTCACCAAACTTGTATAGCAAGCACCTTTCCCCTCTGATGTGATGCATCTTGGTAGCCCACTTTCCTCTACTCTCTCTCTCTCTTTTTTTTTTTTTTTTGAGACAGGGTTTCTCTGTATAGCTCTGGCTGTCCTGGAACTCACACTGTAGACCAGGCTGGCCTCAAACTCAGAAATCTGCCTGCCTCTGCCTCCCGAGTGCTGGGATTAAAGGCGTGCGCCACCACTGCCTGGCTGCTGTAATGGACTGTGGTAAAGTAGCAATTTATTTATTTAAAGATTTATTTATTTATTTTATGTATAGGAGTATACTGTAGCTGTATAGATGGTTGTGAGCCATCATGTGGTTGCTGGGAATTGAACTGAGGACCTCTGCTCACTCACCAGGCCAAGACTCTCCCTCCCCCTCCCCCTCCCTCTGTCTATCTCTGACTGATACCTAGAGATCAGGATGTAAAGCTCTCAGCTACTGCTCCATGGCTGTGCCTGTCTCTTTCCCACCATGGTTATCATAGATTAACTGTAAGCAAGCTTCAGTTAAATGCTTTCTTTCATAAGAGTTACCTTGGTCATGGTGTCTCTCCACCCCACAGGCATTACACCATTTCGTGTTCTCATAATAAGAAGGGAAAGCACAATCCAATAAGCTATGTTGAGAGCTGAGTGTGTGTGTGTGTGTGTGTGTGTGTGCGTGTGCGCGTGTCTGTGTGTCTGTACGTGTGCATGCACGCATGTGTGTGACAGACTACATTTACAAAGCTTTTATTATAGTGTATTGTTTTATTTTTGTGTGTGTGTACATTTGTGCTTTTTCGTGTATTCTTGTGTGTGTGTGTAGGCCAGGGTCAACCTTGAGTATCATTTTTTCAGGAGCTGTCTGCCTTGCATTTTGAGATAGGGTCTCTTGTAGGCCTGGAGTTCCCCAAGTAGGTTAGACAGGCTGGCCAGTGAGCCCAGAGGTCTGCCTGACTTAGTGTCCCCAGCACTGGGAGTAAAAGTATACACCATGATGCCTGGGGTTTTAAATGTGGCTTCTGGGGAGCGAGCTTAGGATCTCATGCTCTCGAGGCAGGGACTTTACCAATGGAACTCTCTGATCTGCCAGCTTTCTATTTTATTATTATGGATAAGTTCAGTAACTTTCTCCATAGACAGACCCAGACCCACCCAGCCTCTCCTGAGGCAGGCCCTTCCCTGAGTGGAGGTAAGGGCTTTGCTGACAAGAGTTACCTCTCCAGCTCTGTAGCATAACATTTGAGTTATTCTATTTTATAATTAAGTATTGTCATTGACTTCTTGCTTGGTCCAGTTTGTAAATTAAACTTCATTATAGGCCTTTGCGAATAGGAAAAAATACGGTCTGTGGAAATTCAACACCAGTTGCGTTTTCAGACATCCACTAGGGGGCGCTAGAAGATATCTCCTGTGGATGGAGAGACTGTCTTACTCATGTACAAAACAATGCTGTACATGTCACTAAACATATCCGTGTGAAAGCGGATTTCTAGAAAAAGGCTCAGAGAGATAATGGGTTAACTGTCAACCCTGTCATCTCGCTGAGTATTGAAGCTAGTGCTTTGGTGATCTTTATATTTAATACTTAAATTTTTGTTTATTTAAAAAGATTATTTAAAAAATTTTTTAATTATGCCTTTGTGTGCTTGTCTGTGTGTGGGTATGTATGCATGTGTGTGTATGTGTATACATGTGTATATATCTGAGTTCCGGGAACTGAACTTGGGTCTTTTGCAAGGACACTATGTGTTCTTAATCACTGAGCCACTCCAGCCCTCAATTTTGACATTGATTGTCTTATTAGATTGTTCTAAATCGCTTTAGGAGATGGACAGTTTGTTTCACTTCAGAGCCTCCAGAACCAAGCCAATGATCGGTGTGGGGAGGTTGGGTGGGGGTGTGTGTACTCAGCAGGATAGAATTTTTCCTTGAGTGTATCTCAAGGAAATCTCTTCAGTTGCCTCAATTAAACTCATTAAGATCCTCTCATCTTTCCAAGTCTTAGGGAAGAATTTGTTTGCCCATTGCCAGGCAGAACCAGGCAAATTCTTTAAGAAGGATGACATTCAGGCTTCTGCAATGTCCTTTGTGATCATCTCTGTTTATAAGTGCTCCTGTGCCCTGGGGATTTGCCTTTCTGGGAAGCTGGGATGTCTTTGGCTTGTCTTCCTTTCAGGTGTGCTCTTACTGGGTGCAGATAAATCACGCTGGCTTTATGGTAAGTGGCCTTTGTAAATATGCTTTCATGTTTAGCACCATGACGACTGTCCCAGGAACTCCACTCCCCTTGTTCCCATGATCTCAAAGATGGTTCAGAATAGCTGAGATGTCAGCGCATACTGGCTTTCCTGGGACGCGGAGCCTTCGGGGGGAATCCAGGACAGTTAACTTCTGAGCCATCCTCCAGTCTGCGTGATTACCTTTGACTAATGAGCAAAATAAATTCTCCCGAATGTCAATGGACCTGTAATCCTGCCCAAATGTCATAGGAAAGGATGGAGACATCTTGGAAAGAGTTCACGCCTTGATAGGCTGTTTGCTATGTCATTCTTGGGTCAGGTCAGGCTCTGCTGGGCATCTCATTTCATTATCATGCCACTCCAGGGAGGGTCTAAGTGTAGTTTCCATTCCAATTACTGGGAAAAGATTCACTTTAAATCATTACAATGAGCATTTGACATGGAACACAAATATGAGTTTTTGTTTTTGTTTAATTTCTTCCCTCCCTGGAGAAGGGAATCTAAAGAAATGAAAACCTGTTTTCCATCTCCCTCTCCTTTCTTAGTCCAGGAACATTTGAGAGGGTCATTAGTACTGGGTCATTTCTGACTCGGCCAATGCAATTGTTGAATTTGTGGTTTTTAGCTGATTTGTAGTTGGGCTTTTCATCTTTGACTAATGACTGCTTTCAGGCCTTTGTGGCAGATTCATTTCCCCAACATTTAAAATAAATACTGAAGTGTCATGGAAACCGGTGCTGGCTTCTTTCTTGTTCTCAGTGTGTGTCTATTTTGGTGGCTTTTCTTCAGTGATGACTTCAGCTGCTGTGAGACAGACACTGACCTTTGCTTTTATGTAGATTTGGCTATTATAGCAAAGACAATCGACACAGACAGCGAGGGACCCTCCAAGGAGGCATCAGTGAGGCAGAAAGCAACCTCTTCATGTATTCATTTATATATCTCTTCAGCGAGCGGTACTGAGGCCCTACTGTGTACCAGGCGCTAAACCACACACTTGGTGTACCGTGGCTGTTGTCCTAAAAAAACAAACGTACAAATAAAACCTACCCTGGGCTGGGTAGCATGTGCCATAGTCCTAGCTCTTCAGAAGACCAAGGTAGAGAATTCTCGGAGCCTGGGATTTGTTTGTTTTTGAGAGCCTGGTTCTCTCTGTAGCCCTCTCCCTACTTAAAAATTACTTTATGGACTTCTTTTTATTTTATGTGTAGAGGTGTTTTGCTTGCATGTATGTATGTATGTATGTATGTATGTATGTATGTATGTGTACCATGTGTGTGCGGTGTTCCTAGAGGCCAAAACATAGATCTAATCTGCATATGAAAGAGAACACGAGCTGTTTGTCTTTCTGAGTCTGGGTTGTAACCTCACTCAGTGTAAGTTTTTCCGGTTCTGAAAAAGCAGTAGATGCTACAAAGTGGGTGGGAATGGTTTATCTGTGTGTGTGTGCCTTAGGCCCCTGTCAGGAGGAATGTTAAACATCTCGTTCCACAGAATACTTCATTTCTTTTTCTTTTCCTTTTCTTTTTCTTTGAGGTGGGACCTCACATTAAGCCTAGGCTGGCCTGGAATCTATTGTTGCTTGGCTGGCCTTGAATGTTGGTGATTCTCCTGTCTCGGCTTGCAGTATGCTGGGTTTACATACAGCACACAGCCATCACGTCTGGCTTTTCTATGAGTGTGTGTTCACTT
Source organism: Mus musculus (assembly GCF_000001635.26). Taxonomy (NCBI): domain Eukaryota; kingdom Metazoa; phylum Chordata; class Mammalia; order Rodentia; family Muridae; genus Mus; species Mus musculus. The sequence goes on from NT_187003.1 coordinate 2,227,010, forward strand.
ATATGATGTACGTGCGTGAATGTTTTCCTATGCAGCTATGCCTGGACAGCTGTGTGCACAAGTAAGCCAGAGGTCCTCAGCTGCTCTCCACCTGTGCTTTTGAGATAGGGGCTCTCACTGAAGCCAGAGTTCCGCAAGCCTCAGGATCCTTCTGTCCTTGACCCATCAGTGCTGGAATTATGGGCATGCACTATCATGCCTGTTTTTGTTTAATGCAGGGGCTGGGAACTGAACTCGGGTCCTAATCTTGTATGGCAAGTATTTTGCCAACTGAGCTATTTTCTAGCTTCATCCCCTTTTTTCAAAAAAAGATTTATTTATTATATATATGTAAGCACACTGTAGCTATCTTCAGACACACCAGAGGAGGGCATCTGATCTCATTACTGGTGGTTGTGAGCCACCATGTGGTTGCTGGGTTGCTGGGATTTGAACTCAGGATATCCTATCCTCTCCTCTCCTCTCCTCTCCTCTCCTCCCCTCCCCTCCCCTCCTCTCCTCTCTCTTCTCTGTGTAACAGTCCTGGCTGTCCTAGAACCTCTTTGTAGACCAGGCTGACCTTGAACTCACAGAGACCCACCTGCCTTTGCCTCCTGAGTGCAGGGATTAAAGGCATGAGCCACCACAGCCAGCACACCTTTCTTCTTTTTGAAGAATTGTTTAGTGCTGGCTGTAGAGTTCCTAGAGGACATTTTCAAAACATCAAAACTTCAAACTGGGCCCTCTGTTAAAGGCTTTTCAGTGCTGTAGGAAGGCTTAAGATATTTTTGATATAGGCATGTATCAAAAGCATTTAATCTTGTCACAAATACTATATTACTAAATATGTCCACTTTCTCCCATGGTGAAATACCACTTTTTTTGGTTAACAGCCACTTTTTTTTTTTTTTTTTTTTTTTAGCGTTACTTAAAAATATTTTTGTGGTTCTGTTTCACACACCCTTTGGAGTGAGTCACACCTCATGGTTATAGCACCCAGAGTCCTTTCTGAGTGGGGTTGACCCCTGCAGGCTGCCCCCCTTTGGTTCCCTTGCTGGCTGGCTTCCCATTGGACTGTGTGAAAGCCTGAGGTAAGAAGGGGGCCAGCTGGGTGTGTGCCACACAACTTTTGATTCCAGCATTCGGGGGCAGAAGCAGACAGATCTCTTGAGCTTGAGGCAAGCCTGGTCTATGTAGTGAGTTCCAGGAGCCTCTCAATGCTGTGTGTCTGTCTCTTCAGGAGTATATGCATCATCTCCTGGCCCTGGAGCACCGTGCTGAGGAGCAGTTTCTGGAGCACTGGCTGAATCCTCACTGCAAGCCGCACTGTGACAGGAACATTGTCCATCCTGTGTGAAGGACCTGGGGCCAGCTCGGTGTGTCCTAGGCCTTCTGTTGGAGAGGGTGACTATTGGAAGTATGTTCATGGTAGGGAGGTTCCTTCGGGGGCAGTGTGCTCAGAGGTCAGTGTGTCGGTTGCTTGTTGTTAAGGGAGGGTCAAGGGAGCCAGGCAAGGAGGAAAGCAGGGAACTTACTGGTCACCAAGAGATCTCAGATGGGGAGGGGATGATACCCTATTTACCAGCTAGGTAAGATATGTCTGTGCACCACAATGCTTGCAATTCATATAGAGGCCACAAGAGGGCATCAGGTCCCCTAGGACTGGAGTTACAGCAGTTGTGGGCCACCATGTGGGTGCTGGGAATTGAAACTGAGTTATCAGCCAGTGCTTTTTTTTTTTTTTTTTTTCCTTTTTTCTTTTTTTGAGACAGAGTTTCTCTGTGTAGCCCTGGCTGTCCTGGAACTCACTTTGTAGACCAGGCTGGCCTCGAACTCAGAAATCCATCTGCCTCTGCCTCCCAAGTGCTGGGATTAAAGGTGTGCGACACCACGCCCGAATATTTTTTAAAAAAAGATTTATTTATTTATTTCATGTATGTGGATATACTGTTACTGTCTTCAGACACACCAGAAGATGGCTTCAGATTCCCATTCCAGATGGTTGTGAGTCACCATGCAGTTGCTGGGAATTGAACTCAGGACCTCTGGAAGAGCAACCAGTGCCCTTAACCGCTGAGCGGTCTCTCCAGCTCTTGTTTCTGCATCTACACATTGGGATGATGTTGTCTTTGGACCTGGTCCTCAGTGAATGACTCCTCCCCCTCCTCCTCCTCTTCCTCCTCCTTCTCCTTTTTTTCCTCCTCCTCCCCTCCCCCTCCTCCCCTCCCCCCTCCTCTTTCTCTTCTTGTTGTTTTGAGACAGGGTTTCACTGTGTAATTCTGGCTATCCTGGAACTCACTCTGTAGACCAGGCTGGCCTAGTACTCAGAGAGATCTGCCTGTCTCTGCCTTCCAAGAGGTGGGATTAAAGGCGTGTGCCACCACCACCTGGCAGTGACTGACTTCTTAAAGGAAATCATGGGATTCCACAAAGGTGTCATTTCAGACAGCTCCCACATACATGGAGACTGGGAAGCAGTAGGGACACAGGTGGCTCAGTCTGGAATTTGGAATCAACAGCTTGTGGATCCTGAGTGTAGTAGTGAAAAGCCAGCCTGACTGCTCTCTGTTCCTCCTGTGAGATGGGGAGAGTGGCAGCCTCTCCTTTTGTTTTCCCAAGGATCCAAGAAGTTGGAGATGGCTCAGTGGTCCAGAGGGCTTGCTGCTCTTCCAGAGCGCTTGGGTTCAGTTCCCAGCACCCATGTCAGGAGGCTCACAATCTCCTATGTAACTCTAGCTCCAGGAAAATCTGATGCCCTCTTCTGGACTCCTGGCACACCTGATCTATACACATGTGTACACATACAGATACACAAATACATAAATAAATAAAACAAATCTTTTAAAATTGGTCCACACACAGGGTTTGTTTTGTTTTTTGTTTTTTGTTTTTTGTTTTTTTTTTTTTTTTAGGAGATAACAGCTGGCGGCTTCTTCTCCTCTTTCTTCCACCACCACTACCATTACTTCCACTACAACCACCATCACCACCACCATCACTACAACCATCATCATCACTATCACCACCACCACCATCACTACCACCATCACCACCACTATCAACACCACCACCATCACAACCACCACCATCACCACCATCACCACCACCTCCACCATTACCACCACCATCACCCCCCCCACCATCACCATCACCACCACCACCGACATCACCACCACCACCACTATCACCACCACCACCTCCACCATCACCATCACCACCACCATCACCACCCCCCCCCCATCACCACCATCACCACCATCACCACCACCATTATTCTAACATTATTTTCTCATTCCTTTCTTTTCCAGCAAGCACGCTGACAGGCAGTGATCCAGAGACTGCTGGGGCAGAGAGAAGCTTACCTTCTATTTAATCTGAAGCCTTAGAAACAATGCCTTCTGACCTCAAGAACACGTGGCTCTTAGTGAGCAGGCCGGAAGTTGCCTTGGGGGGAAATGATGAACATGTATTCTGCTCCATTTTACTAACCCGTCTACATTGTGAAAACTAACAGCTTGAAGCTCCTGACGGCCTTCCTGCCAGTTCGCAAGTGTAGGCAGAACGCCAGTCCTGCCTTAGAAGAGGGAAGTGCATCACGTGGGGCTGCTGAGTTTCGGGTCATCTGCGTTTTCCTTTCTTTGCTGAACTAATAAAGGCCAGTGCTTAGTCTTTCTGTGCGTCTCTTTCCTATGAGGAGAGTACTGGAGAGTGAATTCCCTTGCTCATCTTTGTAAACCCAGGTCCAGGAAGCATACTAATCTTTATTTTTTAAGACTAATTTATCTTTAGTTTATGTATACGAGTGTTTGACTGTATGTACACCATGTACTGGGGAGACCAGAAAGAGGATGTTAACCCCCAAGAACAGGGGTAATAGATGGTTATGAGCCTCAGTGTGTGTGTGTGTGTGTGTGTGTGTGTGTGTACATTGAGAACTGAACCTGGGTCCTCTGCAAGAGCTGGAGGTGCTCCTAATTATTGAGCCATCTCTCCAGCCCCTATACTCTTCTTCAGTCTATGAATGGTGAGGTGGTGGGTAAGTGTGCCTGCTGCTCAGCCTGATGACCTGAGTCTGATCCCCAGGACCTACATGGGGCAAAAGAATTGACACCTGTAGATCATCCCTCATTTTGCACAAGCATGCTGAGGCATGCACACTCCCACTCATGTGCACAGATAGGATAGGCATGCACATGGAATAAATGAACATGTAGTGAAGGTGGAAAATGAAGGGGAACATGAACTCAAAGAAAATATTTGCCCAAGGTCATCCCAAAAAGAACCATCAGACAACTAAATGCAAACCTAGTCCTCCTGCAGAGGAGACGTTTCCTGTGGAAAGCTGGGTGCTTCTCTGTGCCCCACAGCCCTCAGCTGTACCTCGGTCCCAGAATTAGAGACTAAATAGTGAAAGCTGAAGCAGGGCAGGGGAGTTGCCCTGCGTGGTGTCAGGGGTGGGCCTGTTTAGGAAGAGAGTTACTGGATCTCGGCATATCAATGTGAAAGAAAGCCGGCAGGACAAAAATGGAGTCCCCTGTGTCAGCCCTACAAAGACAAAACAGTAAATAAAACTGGTAGCTTGTGCGGCAGGGTTTTCCCACATGATCGCCTGATAGTAACTGTCATGAAGAAATCTAGTAGACCTCAGACAAAGGCCACTGAAACCGTACACAGGAAGTTCTTGTGGTGGTTTGAATAGGCCTGGCCCCTATAGACTCATGTGTTTGAATGCTTGGCCATATGGAGTGGCATTATTAGGAGGTGTGGCCTTGTTGGAGTGGGTGTTGTAGGCTTATATTTTTCACAACCTACTTTAATAAGAGTTCAACCTCCTCTCTAGCCACCACCTACCAGAGGTAGTGGAAAAGAAAGGTTATTAGGATACAGGGGAAGCAGACCTGTTTAGAGATAGTTCTTGGGGCGATTCCAATCTTTCTTAGTCCAGTCCAGTAGCAAACACCAAACATGAACCGGCAGCTGTAGTTCAGTCTACTCGGCAGACACCACACACGAATCAGCAAGACAATTCAATCCAGGAGAAATCACGCGCGTGCGTGCGCACACAGACACACACACACACACACAGACACACACACACAAAGATGTAAGAAAAAAAGTAAAAGTGGATGGACATTAGGACTTCTAATTGCCTTTCTTTTTTTCTTTTTTCTTTTTGGTTTTTCGAGACAGGGTTTCTCTTTATAGCCCTGGCTGTCCTGGAACTCACTCTGTAGACCAGGCTGGCCTCGAACAGAAATCCGTCTGCCTCTGCCTCCCAAGTGCTGGGATTAAAGTCGTGTGCCATCATGCCCAGTGAGAAATTGCCTTTCATATTTCATTTTTCATTTAGCCAGCACAGCCTCTAGCCGGGAAGTGAGTTTGTTCTTTTAGATGCTTAGAGATAAATATGGTCCCTGTTCAAATGATCTTACTACACACTGGGAGAGACATATATGCATTGAGAGAGCTGTACTATAGGTCAGGAGTTGGCAGACATTTCTGAGAAGGGCCCCAACACTCTGTCACAGTGGGAGGAGGCACACAGTAAATATCTGTTCAATTGTGAATCCTCTCCCTGTCCTGTCCCACCCCAGCTCAGCCTTGAATTGCAAACCTTTACCCTGGTAACACAGAAGCATGGTATTGTTGGATGTGAGATGTTCCCAGAAGACTTCTGTACTGGGTTGGAGAGGTGACTAGTAGAGTTGACCAGATAGCATGCAGAAAGCCCTGGGTATGGCCACTAGCCCTCCATAAAACTGGGTGTGGTGGCTCATGCCTGTAGCTCCCACAGGAGCTAGAGGTGGGGGGACCTGAAGTTCAAGGTCATCCTCAGCTGCACAGTGAGTTTGAAGCTCAGCTTAAGTTGCACGAGACCCCTTGATAATACCACCAGTGTGGAATGAAAGGCTTGATTGACAGCTAGTGGCACAACTTTAGAAGTCAGTGCCTACCTGAAGGAAGTGGGTCACTGTAGGCAGGCCCTTGGAGTCTGCATCTGGATGTCTTGCCCCTTCCTGAGCCTGTAACTTCCCTCTGTAACATACAGAATTTAAGACCCTGCTTGAGATCTCTCAGTATGAAACTGAACCCCTCCCCCCAGGCCGTGCTCTTCCTCCAGATGTCTCTTTTCTCTGAGACTCTTCTTTTGTGGCTGGATGTAATGCATGCAGCCATGTTCTTCAGGCACGGCCCTGGGGAAGGACAGATGTTGAGTCACACATGCAAACTCCCAAGCCTCACCAGTCATCTGAATCAGTGGGGTTTTCCAGGAGCATTTGGAGTTTGGGAACCACAGACCCAGAGCTTCCTGGAACTTCATGAAAAGGACTGAGTGTGTTGGGGGATGTGGATGCTCATTCTACCATTCACATCCTAGGAAATGGTTTCTATATTATATACTTGACACTGCTCTAGGTCCAGGGATGTGATGAACAAAATACGCAAAGCAGATTGCGTGTGTGTGCTCGCGCGCGCGCATGTGTGCGTGTGCGCGTATACACACACCCCAGAAGTCAACCTCTTTAGTAGTTTGCCATTGTCTTTTTTGAGGAAGCATCTTTTGCTGAGCCTCCATCTCACTGATGGACTGGTCTGGCTGGCTATCACGCCTCCAAGTCTCCACCTTCCAGAGCTGGGATTACAGGTGCACACTGCCATATCTGCCTTTTTTTTTATATGGCTGCTCGGGATCTGAACTCAAGTTCTCATGCCTTTGCAGCAAGGGATTGACTGTTCAAGGTGTCTTTCCTGCATCTGAAGGGTGGTTTGTCTGTCTGTCTATCTATCTATCTATCCATGCATCCATATCCACCCACCTGTCTGTCTGTCTGTCTGTCTTGCATATATGTCATGCTGTGAACCTGGAAGTCAGAGGACAGCTTGCCTGAGTCGGTTCTCTTCTTCCACCACATGGCCTCCATGTACTGAACACAGGTTGTCAAGGGCTTTTCTCTGCTGAGACCTCTACGTAGCCCTCTTGGAACCAACAGAACTCAGTGGTGTTTCCTACTAGCACCACTGTCTCATTCCCACCATTCCGGCACCCAGAGGAGACCCTATGTCCCTTAAGTGATCACTCTCTATTTTCCCTTCTTTACAGTACTCAGCAACACCTAGCTGGTTGTTAGGTATGGGTTGGGTCTATTCTGGATATTTCATATCCATCGACTCCTATAATCGTTTTTGACTGACTTCTTACACATAGCATGATTTCAAGGATATCATTGCTGTAGCATGTATCACTATTCCGTTTTGGGGCCAACTAATATTCCACTGCATGGCCGTATATCCCATTCCATGTTCATTAATTGACAGGCATTTGGGTTCCTCCCACTTCTTAGCCCTCCTCAGTGGTATAAACAGTCAGGTACATGTGTTTGTTTGGATTAACTGTTTTCACTTTCTTTGGGTCTTTACCCAGTGTGGGCATTGCTGGGTCATATGTGATTTCTATTGAGCTTTGTTGATATTCTATGTGTGCAAATTGTGTGTGTGCGAGTATGTGTGTGCACAAGCACGCACAGCCACACACCTGTGTGTGCTCAATGGATTGCCACCACAGGACCACCTTTGGTGTGTGATTCCTTAGAAACTCCACTCACCTGGCTTTGAGTCAGGGTCTCTCCTATTAGGCCAGAGCGGCTGGCCAGTGAGGTCCATGGATCCACCTGTTTCTACCTGTCTACCTGTGATTACAAGTGAGTGTGCCACTGCCCTGCAGTCAGCTTTGAAAATAACAACCCAAAACCTTTCTTAGTGGGTTTTAGGGATTGGACTCAGGTCCTCAGACTTGCAAGGCAAACCAAACACCTTTCTGACTGAGCCCTCTCCTCAGCCCTATATTGAACCTTTTTTTTTTTTTGAGGCAGGGTTTCGGTTTCTCTGTGTAGCCCTGGCTGTCCTGGAACTCACTCTGTAGACCAGGTTGGCCTCGAACTCAGAAATCCGCCTGCTTCTGCCTCCCGAGTGCTGGGATTAAAGGCATGCGCCACCACCACCCGGCAGTATATTGAACTTTTTTGAAGCACTCTTCTGTAGGGCAGCTGCCTCATTTCTCCCTCCCAACAGCAACACATGAACACGGGGACTTCCCCCACGACCTTGCCAATAACTTACTATTTTCCGCTTAAAATAATTAAGCACTCTCCGTGGTCGTGAAAGGGAGTTTGTTGGGATTTTGATCTCCATTTCTCTAATGACTAATAATAATTCTGAGCGCCTTTCCATTTGTTTATTGGCCAATTCTGTATCTTTTAGGGGGGGAGGAATCTCCAAGCATTGTGCTTGTTAAAAATTTCAATTTTTTTTTTTTGCTGTTGATGGGCTAATGTTTCTGTCATGCTGAGAGCAAGCTTATTTGGGGCTAGCTCAGCTTACTTGAGATGGCTCAGCGGTTAAGAGCACTGATTGCTCTTCCAGAGGTCCTGAGTTCAATTCCCAGCAATCACATGGTGGCTCACAACCATCTGTAATGGGATCTGACGCCCTCTTCTGGTGTGTCTGAAGATAGTACTTATACACATAAAATAAATAAATAAATCTAAAAAAAGGGGGGGGGGAGAACAAGGCTTACTAAGGGCAGAATTTTGGATAAGTTGTAGAATGTTCTCTGTCTTGGTTTCCTCTTCTATCCAGTAGGGATAATGGTAGAACCTACTGGCATGGGTTCCAGTGGGTGAAGCTTTAGGACCCCCCCCCCCCATGGCCCATGGCAGGCTTTTGCTGTGTAACAGACACCCTTATTACACACGAGCTGAAGCGACCAAGGATGACTGGGCACTACCAAGATTAATAACTGCTGGGAAGCGATACTGCCGTGATGCAACCGTGGGTAACTGGAAGGCTATTTTAGGTTGGCTGCACAGGGAAGGCTTTTCGGAGGAGGTGACACTTGAGCTGACACCGGAATGACAGGAAGGAGCCAACCTCGTGAAGATCCATGTACAGGAAGAGCACTCTCGGCTGAGGGAACGGCTCGGGTAAAGGTCTGCAGACAGGAACAGGCCTTACAGAACAGCTAGAGGGTGTGTGTGTGTGTGGGGGGGGAGCAGGTAGCTGCGTTCCCACCCTGTGAGGGGCCTGACTGACAGTCACAGAAAGGGTAGACAGCTTGCTTGGCTCAGGGTGTGCAGGCTCTCTGCTCATTACCCAGGAACCTTGAGGCACTGACTGAGGCCATTTGTTAGAGACTTGCATTTTTTTCAAGGAAAAAACAAAAAAAACCCAAGGCTGGTGGGATTCTGAGTTGTCTCAGTGGCCGAGGGGCTTTGCGGCAAGGCTTACGGCCCGAGTTCAATCCCTGGCACCCACATGGTGGAAGGAAAGGACAGACACCTGCAAGTTGTCTTTTGACCTCCAGATGTGGGTTACAGTACACGCATACCTTCCCCTACTCCACAGAGACATACAGTACATGGTGAAAACATTTAAAAAAATAAAAACCCGAGTGGTTCTATTTACTTCTGCGTAGTAAGACTTCTATGAAATGAAAAATGAAGGAGAATGGATCCTGGTTTCAGATGTGCCTCAGGGCAGTGTGGGGGCTGAGCTGAGGTTTCCCTCACCTCCTTCGTACTAGCTCCAAGATGAAAGAGAGTGAGGGTGTGCTCGACCCCCCCCACCCCCCGAAACTCCCCAGAGTATGAGGTCTGTTTCCCCCTCAGCATTATGGTTCCTGGAGCTCTCAGCCGCCCCCTTGCTCCTCCATTTTGCTAGAACCTTCTCTTCAAACTCTGTCTAGCTCAGGTTTGATTGAACGCCCTGCATTGCCAGGCCTGAGGCTCTGAAAATGAGTGATGTTCTGTGAAGCAAAGGACCCACTATGCTGCCTCCTGCACATCACTTCTTTCTATGGCTTCATCCTGCATTGTTCTGGTCCTTACTCCTTGGGCTTAAAGGGGACACATGGAGAAGAGCTTGGGAATCTAGAGCCCTGCCACACCCTGCCATGATCTCTTCTTTGTTGGTATCTACCCACAAACCATAGAGGCAAGTGCAATGGCTGAGAGATAGGCTACCTGGGTTTACTGCTGGACACATCCTCCCTTAATTATTAAGCCTTTCTAGGTCTCAGTTTGCTCATCTGTGAAATGGTGGCATAGTTCTAACTCCATATAGATGTCACATGGATAATTTAAAAAGTGTGTGTATATGTGTGTGGATGTATACCTGTGGTTCCCCACCACCCTCCCACTAATGCTGGGTTTACAGGCACACCTGGATCCTTTTTTTTTTTAATTATCTTTTTCATGTATACATGTGTGTGTACATGGGTGTTTGCATGTGTGGAAGCCTGAGAAAGGTCCTTAGAGACTCTCCACTATATTAATGGAGGCAGGATTTCTCACTTGAACTCAGAGCTCACCCACAGGCTAGCCAGCTCCCTCTGGAGGTCACCGGTAACAGGGGGTGGGGTGGGGTACCCACCTGGCGTTTCTGTGGGTTCTACCTTATCAAAACTCAATGTTTGGACGGCTGGTGCTTCAATCACTGGGTCGTTTCTTCAGCACTCCTTCTGGTTTTCACATGGGTGCTAAGAGATTGGAACTCAGATCCTCATACCTGAGCAGGAAGTGCTCTTATTCACTGAACCATCTCCCCAGCCCCGGGTTATATGGGTGAGGTGAGGGTGGGGGACGGACGGACACACATTTATCTTTCTTTTCTTTTCTTTTCTTTTCTTTTCTTTTCTTTTTTTGGTCTTTTTGAGACAGGGTTGCTCTGTATAGCCCTGGCTGTCCAGGCTGGCCTCGAACTCAGAAATCCACCTGCCTCCGCCTCCCAAGTGCTGGGATTAAAGGCATGCGCCACCACGCCCGACTCACACTTACCTTTCTTATGAACTCCCCCAGAATTTAGAAACCTGCTGAGCCTAGGAGCCACTCCTAAGGTACGTAGGAAATTGTTCTCTGGAATGGTCTAAAGGAGGGGAAATTGCTTCTATTGTTCAGAAGGAAAAAGGGAAAAGGAGTGTGTGAGTGCACGTGTGCGTGAGTATGCTGGGTCAGGTGGTGGAGACACAGCACGGGCCACACCCACTCAAGGCGCACTCGGGGATTGCCTGTGACAAGGGCTTGTTTACTGAGCAAGGGTGGGCCCAGGACTGTAAGGGCTCGGCTGGCCACTAGGGGTCAGTGTGTCTCCGCTGCAGGCGCCAGCGGGCGGCTCACCTGATTGTTGCAGACTCCTGCTGACAGTTCCCCCTCTTGCTTTGTATTTGGACAAAACAAAACAAACAAACAAAACAAAAAATCACCACCACTGCAGCAGCAGCAGCAGCAGCAGCAGCAACAACAACAACAACAACAGAAAAAATTTCTCTGTTGGAAGGAAGAGAGTCTAAATAGCCTAAATAACACACTTTCTCTTTGAAGGAAAATGCAGAAGGTGGTTAAACCGGCTGTCTTTAGCGTGCCTGGGCGGAGGGAGCATAGCTCCAATTGTGGTTTCTGGCCTGGTTATCTTGGTGCCTCTGAGGATGACACGGGGGAAGGGGGTGTCTGTTGAATTCTTCCTTTTCTATTTTCTGCCTCAGGGAGGAGGAGGGTGTTAATACCGCTTGGCAGTTACATGAAACCGAGGCGGATGGTGACGGGGTGTGTTAACAAACAAGGGCAGGAAATAGTGTCATATTTTCTGGAGAGCGAACCGCTCCCAGGAGACAGACTACAGGATTCCACCCGAGGAGACTCTTGGAAGGGGCGGCGGGGCGGATAAGAAGTCCTGCCTCGAGCGAGCTTCCCTCGCCTTTCACTTTCTGGTATCTCCGTACAGTGACACATTCGGTTTTATCCCCAGTCTGGCTAACTAGACAAATCACTGGGCATAAAAAGAAAACTATCCACTTTGATCTGGTTTCGTTTTGGCAATTAGTTATCCCTTTGTCAAGAATGGCTTCTGGAAATAAGACTTCAGGGCCGGAGCTTGGAACATACGCAGAATCTGGGCTGTGTTGATTTTTATCCTCGAGTCCAACCGCTGGTTGGCCAGGTGGGACAGGGATAAACCGTCTCCTTGCCTCGGCTTCTCTGCCATCCTCCATCACATCTTTTCTAGTTCTTTAAGAATTCCACCTGCCTGCCATTGGGTTAATGATGAACTTTCCCTGAACTTGAATCACATACAGTGAGCACCCGAAGACTGGCTAGGCTGCCCCATTCTTTTTTTTTTTTTTTTTAAAGATTTACTTATTTTTATTTATATGACTACACTGTAGCTGTCTTCAGACACACACCAGAAGAATGCATTGGGCCCCATTACAAATGGCTGTGAGCCACCATGTGGTTGCTTGGGAATTGAACTCAGGACCTCTGGAAGAGCAGTCAGTGCTCTTTACCGCTGAGCCATCTCTCCAGCCCTGCCACATTCTTCTTTGTATCTCAGGTACGATGCCTGATACATTTTCATCGGCAGTAGGGAATAACAACAACCACAACAATAATGATAATAGAAATATAGATGAAAAGATTAAAGAACAATAGCCTTAATTCCTCAACTGGACTCTCTCTGCTTTCTCTTATTTCACACGGATACCAGGAGATCCGGCCAAGGATTCCATCTTCCCATCATGATCACTTTATAGACTGGGGGGTGGAGCCTGGGTGTGTGTTGGGGTAACTAGTAGACCTCCAGTTCTAGAATCTGGCAAGCACCAGGCAGGGCTGCGGACCTGGCCTCTCATCATGTGGCAGGTCTCTCCCTTCTGGGACAGCTCTGCTGCACCTGCATTCTGTACACTGCATGGAACACACGCTCATGTGTGTGGCTGGAAATCCTATGAACCTTTCCATGCTCTCCCTACCAAGACTAAGCTTCTAAGGCTAGGGTGATGGCTGCAGCTCTCTGGAGAGAAAGGATGGGTCAGAGCTGGGATTCAGGCCTGACCTGAAAAGGTGGCCAGGGGCTGGGTCTTCAGAGACACTGGACATAGAATCTGCATTCTTTGCTGCCATTTCTGAATGGCTTGTCCCTTTACATTTATTGAGAGTCTTACACCTTCCTCTTTTTTCATTTGCAAAGTAGATGTTTCCATAAAAACCCAACAATGCAAACCAGGCCTGTTGGTGAGGGTCTGTAATTCTAGCTACTCAAGAAGCTGAGGCAGGAGGATCCCACGTTCAAGGCTAGCTAGCAGTGAGCAACTTCGCAAGACCTTGATTTAAAAATTAAGAAAGAAAAGGACTGGGAGCCAGGCTGTGGTGGTGTGTGCCTTTAATCCCCAGCTCTTGGGAGGCAGAGGCAGGTAGATCTCTTGAGTTTGAGGCCAGCCTGGTCTGTATAATGAGTTCTAGGAAAGCCAGGAAAATCCTTCTTTGAAAACCCAAAAGGTGTGTGTGTGTGTGTGTGTGTGTGTGTGTGTGTGTGTGTGTGTATGAGTTCACTGGTACAGTGCACTCTTAGGGTGTAAGAGGCTCTAGGTTCAATTCTCGGGGCTGCTAACCAAACCCAAACTCAAACAATACACAAAACCAGGCTCTCACCCCTCTGAGGAGACAGATAGTATTGAATGTTCTCACCTGAGTCTTTGACGTCATGTGTCTTTTTGAAATGGCAGAGAATGCCCATCTAAGGCTCGGTACTGAACATATTCAGGGCATAGCTACTTTGGGTAGACACACACTCACGGGTGACAAGGCCAGCAGGCCTCTCCGGATGGATAAAAATACTTCAGGAGGGGAAAGCCAAGACCAAAGGCTCGGGTCGTCCTGCTCCGCCGGCACCAGCTCATGTTCTTCCTGTGTGTGAGGCAGTGTGACTGATACCGAGTCCTTCCTGAGAGCCCGGGAAGCCCACTACGGCCACATTTTTGTCAGTGTTCCCAGTAGTGTCACCAGATACCACGTTCTCCCTGTGGCCAGAAGGCACGCTATTGCCTTCCTGGAGAAGGCGGACAGGGAGGAGGCCTTGATCTTGGAGCGAATGAAAATGGATCACTTGGGATTGGGCGTGTGACCCTGGTCTTGGGGTTGGTGACTGCTTGAGAGTAGCTTTCATGGTTATTGCTTGGTCTCCCAATAATATTCACGTGGCACTGCTAGCTAGACCCTTGGGTAGTGCAGGAGGTGTGTGGACACTCGTGACTGTTTGTCTCCAGGGAAGCTGCAGCCTGCTTGAGCCTGCCTGATGAAGTGAGGCCTTGTTGTACCGAATGTTGAAACGGAAAGAACAGGGGGCTCGGGATGCAATGGGGTTTACAGGTGTGTGTGTGTGTGTGTGTGTGTGTGTGTGTGTGTGTGTGTGTGAAGGCCTCTATCTTAGTATCCCAGAGGAGTGCTAAGCTGAATAGCGAAGAATGATCAGGAGCTAGCCAGGCCGTGTAGAGGAAGCAGTTCGCTCTAGGCTTGTGATACTTAGTCCAGCCCATCCCCCTTTTCTACCTATGTATGTAAACACATGTGTGGGAGTGTATGCATACACATGTGTACAGAGGCCAGAGGCCAGCATCAGGTATCTTAACTGTTCTCTACCTTCTTTTTTGAGTCAGCATCTTATGTAGCCCTAGAGTTCCTGGAATTCTGCACACAGACCAGATTGGCCTTTAACTCACAGAGGGCCTGGACAGGCTTCTCAAGTGCTGGGATTAAACACAAAGCCACCACAACTCTCATTTTTTGAGTATTATAAAGGTGTATTTAGCAAAAAAAGTTTCATATAAAGTGTATATGACCCCATTTGATGCCATTAGTAAAACAAGCACTTCGGGGAGGAATATGGGTTTCTCTGCCGATCAGTCCTCATTTAAGCTTGTGTTGAGGCTTCTAAACGTGACCCACTGTCTCCTTGTTTGACTACCATTCCAGTGTTAACTGGACTGTCCACCAGTTGCCACGCCCATACCTTCATCAATCACAAGATTCGCCAAGGGATCAAAGTCTAACACCACTCCTTAGATTCTTTAGCCTCCATTTTACTACATTGCTAACTTCTTGCTCATAGATTTCTTCAGCAGGGAAGGTGGGCCTTGCTCCCAGAAGCCTCATGGGTGGGCCTAGCTTCAAATCGGTGGGTGGCTTCACTTTCCCCTCTACCTTATTTATTGATTTATTTATTAAGATTTATTTATTTTGTGTATATGAGTACACTGTAGCTGTCTTCTGACACACCCGAAGAGGGCATCAGATACCATTACAGATGGTTGTGAGACATCATGTGGTTGCTGGAAATTGAACGCAGAACCCCTGGAAGAGCCATCGGTGCTCTTAACCGATGAGGTGAGCCATCTCTCCAGTCCCGTGTTATAATTTTGAGACAGGGCCTCCAACTGAATTGGGAGTGATCAGTTTTGATTAGATAGGCCCCTGGGAGTTGCTGGTTCCTCCTCTTTCCACTTCCCTGAAGCTGGGATTACAGACAAACCCCTCTGTGCCCAGCCTCTCAACGCAGTCTCTGGGGGACTGAACTCAGGCCTCTAAGCTTGTACAGTAAGCACTTGACTGAGTCATCTCCCCAACCCTCTAGCTTTGTTTTATGGGAGGTATTTATCTTCTCAGCTGACCTGGCTTATACTGGCCACTGACATGATGCTGTGAAAAGACTTTGGAAGTAGATGTATTTGAGTAACAAGTTCCACACCAACGACGGCAAAATCTGCCAAGGTGGTAATGAATGGCAAAGCCTGGACAGATGATTATAGAATTTTAAAAAGGAATTGACCACCCCTGGGTGGTCTGCCATCTTGGTTTGCCTCCATTTGTATTCCTGGAGTATAGAACTTCCCGTGAGAACTGGGAAAGCCCCAGCCATCTGGGATGAATTGGTCAGTCTGGAACTCAATGAAACTGACCAGTCATCGTCACCAGCTGTCCTAAGTCCAAGCAGTACAGCTGGTTATGCTTCGGAGTCTCCAGGGGACATTGGGACATAGGAGGGAGTCAGTGGTCTCTGCAAGCGGCCGTGACTAATATGGCTGAACTCTTTTACCCGGTGATGAGGAAGCCAAGGAGTGGGAAAGCAGTGGACCCCTTCAAGGGTGTGCAGAGTGTGGTGGAGTGGGCGTCTGTAGTTAAATAATTAATAAATACCGGCGCCGGGTTCCTCCCTGCCTTTGACCATCATGTTCCCGAATGAAACACACATACAGCCTTATATTTTAATATGCCGTAAGCAGCACAATAGCTGGGCAACTGCCTAACCTCCATGCTGTTAGAATCCACTTTCCTAATGATAACTTTGAGTTACTTCTTACTAATTTCTATGTTCCACCTTGGCTGCTCTTGACCCAATTGAGCAGCCCCCTCTCGGCCATGTTCTGGCCATGTTCTCTTGACCCTTTTACATGTCGTCTCTCCTCCCTCCTGCACGGTCTTCTTACGAGGCAGCTCTTTGTCTCCTCTTCCTCAAGGTTTGGGGGGCGGGGCGGGGGACTTAAACCCCGCCTATCTCTCTTCTCCCTAGCCATTGGCTGCTGGCATCTTTATTTACCAATCAGAATTAACTAGGGGCAGGCTCCCAGCCGCTAGGTGGGGCTAGAACTTGGCATTCCGAGAAACAGCAAAAGACAAAACCTCAACAGGAGCCCACTCTGTTTCTGTTTAGTTTCAGTTCCTCTCCCCGCCCCTGGACTTCTAGCTAGGGGTCTTTATACACCTCCCGTTCCTTTTGACGCTTTTGTTGCTTTCTGGGTAACTGTAATGATGCTAGAGCGATTGACAATTGGATGAGCTTTGTGTGTCTTTTTTTTTTTTTAAAGATTTATTTATTTATTATATGTAAGTACATTGTAGCTGTCTTCAGACACTCCAGAAGAGGAAGTCAGATCTCGTTACGGATGGTTGTGAGCCACCATGTGGTTGCTGGGATTTGAACTCTGGACCTTCGGAAGAGCAGTCGGGTGCTCTTACCCACTGAGCCATCTCACCAGCCCGAGCTTTGTGTGTCTTAATCACCAAACTTTACAATGGTGGGCACTACCGTTATTTGATTTTGATCCTCCGAGAACCGAGAGATGCAGGAGTTAAGCCACTTGCCCAAGGCCATCCATCTAGTCTGTGTCAGAGGTGAGACTTGTAACCCAGGTTGCCTGGCTCAGGAGCGTGTGGGACCTTCTGTCTCTCTTTGCTGATTGCACCTAGCCACGCTACTTTGTGAAGCATCTTCTCTGGAGCCTGCTGCCTGCCTGGCCTCATATAATAAATACAGTGGGAAGGGTTCAGAGAGAGACATCTCAGGATCTGGGGTTGAATTCCAGCTCCAGCATCCGTTCAGAATGCACAGGCCCAGAACACTGTCAACACCTGTCACAATGAATACCCTGCTGGGTTGTCATAACGACCACACCCAAGTCTCTATCAAAGAACTATGTAGACCACCAACTTCAAAACAAATATTAGTTTCTGTAAGCAGACAGGGTGGGAGGAGAAGCTGGCTCAAGGATTAAAAAGGAAGTGGGAAGCCCACCATGTAAAGACAACAGCTGACCATTGAAAAGATCTTAATTAGAAGTTTAGAGGGGGAGGGGTGATGGAGAGATGGCTCAGTGGTTCAAGAGTACTGGCTGCTCTTCCAGAAGATCTGGTGCTCTTTTGGTCTCTGTGGCACAGGCGCATACACACCCACATATCACACCACCCATATACACAAAATGAAGTCAAACAAAATAAAATACATTATAGAAAATGTCTAGACAGGGGTTGGGAAGTAGCCCAGTTGATATAGTGCCTGCCTCACATCTTTGAAGCCCTGGGTTCAATCTCTAGCATGGCATAAAACCCTGATAGTGGATCATGCCTCTACAGAAGGTCAGAAGTTCAAGGCCATCTTGGGCTTGAGAGTCTGTTTTATATCAGACATATACAGCAGTGATTTAAATGGTAAAGGCTCAGTTTATGTTTGTTGGACGGGTAAAAAAAAAAAAAAAAAAAAAAAAAAAAAGAGGGGAGGTGGAAATGCTGGGCCAAAACACAACAAAACAATTCCCAAACAAACCCGAGCAAGGCTGCCGTTTACAGATGAGAGTCCAAGTGACTCACACCAGCCCACGCTTGCTGCTGCTCCCCACTTAGTCCTTCCCAGCAGCGGACTTTGGACTTTACGCAGAGCCCCATTTCCCACCTTTGGCGTGGTAAAGATTATGCGATGTATCCCCCCCCCCCCATTGCATCACGTGGGCTCTTGGCTGGAAAGCTCTCACTCACCGTCAATGGTGGAAGGTCCTGGTTGAAGGGGAATTGAGTGCAACTACTTAGAAGATGGTGATTTGTAGTTCCCCACCCCTGCTGAGGAGTGAAAGGCTGGTAAAGGAGCGGGGAGTGTCTTGAGCTCAGTGGGAGAGCACTTCCTTGGCGCTTGGCTTTAATCTTGGGCTGTAAAGGGGGGTGGGGAGTTGCTAAGTGTGGCTGAGAAATCTTCCTTTAGTTTCAAAACCTCTCTGATCCTTTCTGTAGGCAGAAAGATGGCATTCAGGAACCCTTGTAACCTGCCTGATTCAGCCCTCACAGTATGCATGAGCCTCTCTTTTGGCCAACCCTATAAACTCTTATCACTTTAGTCAAAAGGCCACCCCATAGTGAAATTCACCTTTTTCCGGTCTTCTTCCTAATCCCCTTCAGCAAACAAGATACTTATTGCTAACAAAGTTTCCTTCAGAAGCCCTGAGGCCTAGAATTTGGTTTCTGTTTTTAGGTGCACAGAATGGCCCCTTCTTCCACCCCCAGCTTCTAGGGTCTTATCAATGAGGACTGGTAAAGTCTATCAGAATGAGTCTGCTGTTGAAGCCTGGAATAATACTTGGGTGATGAATTTACGGGGTCACTGGGAGACCCTCTAATTTCTGGGAAATAACAAGGTGTGTGTGGCCACGTTGTGTAAAATGTCCTCTTTTATACCCCAGCTCCATGCCGTGGATTGTTTACTTACAGTCTGAGGGTATATTTACCATCCAGGCAGCATCCCACTCGGTCAAAGAAATCTACTCAGAGTAGGATGTGTTGGGTGTCTCGCCTTTCTAAAAATGACAGTCACCTCTTTTTAATTTTTTTTTTTAAATAAATCTTTTTAGGTGCTATGTTCACAGTGCAAATAGCTCAGAAAGGATACTGGTATCGAGTCAAAGTTTAAGTCGGGGCAGATGTGTTGCATGGAAACAAGACTCTGTCTCCAGCTTTCTCAAGAAAGGAACAGCCTGTCTCCTGGGTTCCCTCAGCTGTGTGTCCCGGAAGCCAAGGTCTAGGGACCAGAGTACCGATTTGCTGAGGAAGCGTCCCCTGGTGTTCCTGTGGCTCAGCGTGTCACTCCCAGCTAATGAAGGAGAGTCACATGATAGAGAGCAGTTGGCTTCCAAAGCCACTTGCTGAAGGAATGCTTTAGGTGGGAGGTCGGAGAACATGCCTCCCTTTCCTCACTTTAGAAACCACTCGCATTCCGTGGCTTCCGACATCAATATTGTATCTGAAGACAAAGTGCTGGCAAAAATACACTTTCCCTGATTCAAAACGAGATGTTGTCTAAGAGAGTCCGAGAGAGTGTCTTAGAAGCCCATGGCTGCTTACAAGGCAGCCTGCTTGAGGGTTCAAGGGGTAGGAGCCAGGACCAGGTTTCCTTCTGAAACCTGTGGTGCTTTTAGATGATGCATCGGTAATTAGGTGGTACCTGAGGAGCAAAGAATGCTCCGGAAAGTCGCATCTGAGCTTCTGCTGACCTGAAGACACTGGGAGATTAAATGGAATCCTACCAGGTGCCTGTGTTTGTGATTTTTCGAGGGCTTAGCTTTCAGTCTGGCAAATAGCCAAGAGGACCTGTGGCAGGACATTATACCCACCGGATCCTGGGGACATGCCACAGCAGGGAGTGAGGATGAGATTATACCCCCAGAGGGCTGTGCCATAGACAGGGTCCCATTATTATTATTATTAGTAGTAACCTGGACATTGGGAAGAGGTGGGTAATTGGAGGAAAGCCAGCAAAACAATGGAAAGTTGTGGGGTGTGGGATACCACCTTCACCCCAATGTTCCAGCTCTCTAGTGAGGTCCCCAGCTTTACAGTGAGCCTCTTGGATTTGTGTTTCTTATAGAAAGTTAGTAAAGAATCCCAGAGTTATGTCCCTATTACTCATTGTGGGATGTCATTTATGAAAACACAGATAGAGACAGAGTCAGGAGGAGAAAACTGAGAATTGTTACCAATTGCAAGGACAAGGTCTTGGGTCATACAAGCTATGAACACCACTGGTTAAGCAATGGGTGACACTTGATGCCTTTCCATTAGGCTGTTAGCTTCTAGGAGAGGTGGGTAAGATGGATGTAAATGAAGATAGATGGATAAGTAAGTAGGTGAATGAATGGGTAGATTGAAGGATAGATTGATTGATGGATAAAATAAGATGGGGGTGTGGTGGTTCGAATATGGTTGGCCCAGGGAGTAGCACTATTAGGAGGTGTGGCCTTGTTGGAGGAAGTGTGTCATTGTTAGGGTGGGCTTTGAGACCCTCCTGCTAGCTTCTTGAGGAGTCAGTCTTTTCCTGTTTACCTTTGGAACAAGGTATTAAACTCTCAGCTCCTCCTGTATCATGCCTGCCTGGATGCTGCCCTGATCCCACAGTGATGATAATGGACTGAACCTCTGAACCTGCAAGCCAGCCCCAATTAAATGTTGTCCTTATAAGAGTTGCCTTGGTCATGGCGTTTGTTCACAGCAGGAAAACCCTAAGGCAGATAGACAGATAGGTGGATGAATGGAAGGATAGCCAGATCAGTGAAGAGCTGAGTGGGTGCATGGATTGAAGGATAAATGGAAGCATAGAGTTTGGTAGAATGAATGGGTGGGTGGGTGGATAAATAGGCACACAGATGGAAGGATAGATTACATATATATATTAGATAGATTAGCAAGTAGGTGGATGCGTAGATGAACAGGTACTTGGATGGAAGGATAGATAGATGAATCTAGGGTGAGTGGTTGGTGGTCAGAAGGCAGAATGAATGGCAGAGTAGAGAGGTACACCAAGGATGCAGACAGATGGGTCATGATGTCCCTCTGCCTCAGGTGTCTTTCTTCCTTCCATTCTCCCCCTTGACCAGTTAGCTTTAGTCACCCTTTAATGCACAGCAACAGAAACAGAGTGACTAGAAGAAGCAAAGGTCTGGAAGCCAGAAGGATCAAAGTCTAGTTGGGAGGAGATAAGCAAACATGTGGTCTTGGGAAGCACTTTGAGTGAGGGGCAGACGTAGGTGGTGCAGCTCCGGAATTTTAATAAGGGCTCAGACACCAAAGGACTCTGCGTGTTCTTCTGAGGCTTTGCATTTTGTCCGGAGGGCAATGAGAACTGATAAAAATTCCACAGAGAGCAAGGTCCCAGGATATTTGTTTACCTTGTCTCTTTCCACGTGGCTGTTGAAATGTCCCTGGGAGGGGCAGTCCCCCAGAGCAGAAGCCTGCCATCCTGATGTCAGTGGGAAGCTTTGCAGCTGGTAGGGTTTACTGTGGGGTGTCACTGTCCCAGCTCCTGACTGGGTGACAGGTGCAGAGTCATTTATTTTGTGCCTCAACTTCTCATTTGCACAGTCGACTTACTCAGGGCTGGCTCACATCTGGGCAACTTGTATGCTCACACAGGTCCACATCTGGGCAACTTGTATGCTCGCACAGGTCCTCATCTGGGCAACTTGTATGCTCGCACAGGTCCACATCTGGGCAACTTGTATGCTCGCACAGGTCCACATCTGGGCAACTTGTATGCTCGCACAGGTCCTCATCTGGGCAACTTGTATGCTTGCACAGGTCCACATCTGGGCAACTTGTATGCTCGCACAGGTCCACATCTGGGCAACTTGTATGCTCGCACAGGTCCTCATCTGGGCAACTTGTATGCTCGCACAGGTCCTCATCTGGGCAACTTGTATGCTCGCACAGGTCCACATCTGGGCAACTTGTATGCTCGCACAGGTCCACATCTGGGCAACTTGTATGCTCGCACAGGTCCTCATGTTCAGTTACTCAGATTTTATTTAATGCTCTACAGTATAAACACTGGAATGGGCATCTACATTTCTTTTCATGAATCATGTAGCCTGTCCCAAATTCACATCACAAAGACATCATGGGGGTCAGAACAACGTGCGGTAAAAAGACAAATGAAAGGGCTTTAAAACAACAAAGCACTGGACAGCAGTGATTTTATTGGTATTAAACATGGTTCCATGGTCACGTTAACTGTGTCAACCTTCTTGGATGTTAGGTGCTGGGACCTAGGGATGGTTGAACTCAGTTTCAATCCTGAGGAACTCTGGGTTGTTCAATAGTAGGCAGAACTAGAACTTGAACTTAGGCCTTCAGCGCCTATACTGGGTGTTACTTCTACAATGAACTGTTGCCAATAGGTCCTGCTGTTCAACTGTTTGCAGGAGCCAAAGTTTGGTTATTTTCCACACAGCTCTGTTGTACCAGGTAGGTTTCTCTAGAGAAACAGAACCAAAAGAAATGTGTGTGTGTGTGTGTGTGTGTGTGTGTGTGTGTGTGTGTAGTCTATAGAGCTGTCTCACATGTGGTAGGGAGCCCCAACAGTTACTGGCTGGTCCTCATCCTTGGCCTAGCCTCCTTCTCCTCCTCTTCTTCTTCTTCTTTTGATCTTTTTTTTTTTTAATCTTTGGTTGTCTGGAACTTATTATGCAGATCAAGGCAGCCTTGAACTCACAGAGATCTGCCTACTTCTGCCTCCCAAGAGCTGGGATTAAAGCCATGCGCTACCACTTTGGGAGTCCTGGCCTAGCACTTCTTGAAGTTGTATCTTTGCCAGTCTTCATGTGACTGCTTATTGCCTTCCTCCTGTGCTAGCATGATCACATTTGTGTCTACTCCACATGGCATTCCTTGTGGACCAGAAGGGAACTTGTCACAGGACAGGTGCCTGATAAATATTTGTTGACTGTATGACCAAGCATAACGTGTTGGGGGTGTTCATGTGTGGCCAGTACATTCTTTCCATCATGATGGAGAAAAGCCTTTCTAGTCTCAGGACTAGTCAATAATTCTGTAACAGTAAACTTATTCCAAGGGCTCTTCACGCATGCCAGACCTACTCTAAGCCCTGTGAATATACCTATAGGACATCTCTGCAGTGTGTCTATGTTGTCTGGTACCACACACAGCAAGAGCAAAGCTCAGAGAGATTACACGCACCTCCCCAAGGTGATCAGAGAACGGGTCATGTGACCTTGAGGTTAGTTCTGGTCAGCAGTTCTGGGCTTCTCACGATGCTCTTTCCTCACTTCCTGTTGCTCCTACTGTCAACCTGGATCCCTCATCTCCAAACCACACTGGCCTCTGGAGTCTCCAGGGTGCAAGCACCTGCCATGGGGCTGTGATGTGGTGGCTCAAATACTGGACAAGATGCTCAGCGGGCTCAGGGACCTGTTCTGTTTCCTTTCTCCGTTGCTGGTCACCCTGAACAAGCTAGGCAGTCTTTGCTGGTCTCTGATTCTCCAGCTATCAAGCTGGGGATTGAATTCCAAGACCTGGACATTCCACCTGTACTGATGCTGCGTTAAGTCACAGCTTCCTCTACATGGCCCTTTTCAGATCTGTCTTCCTGTGTCCTCCTCTGTTGCCTTTCTTATACCAAAATGCATCCTGTCCCACAGTCTTGGCACTTGCCAGGCCTTTGTCTGGAGGATCCTTCCATGGTGTGCAGGTACTGGGTCAGATCCTGTTGATACTGCCATGTTCCAGTGCATGGGAGAGCATGTGTGTGTGTGTATAGTGTGTGAGACAACATAAAGAAAACCACTATTAGCCAGGCGGTGGTGGCACACGCCTTTTATCCCAGCACTTGGGAGGCAGAGACAGGCGAATTTCTGAGTTCGAGGCCAGCCTGGTCTACAGAGTGAGTTCCAGGATAGCCAGAGCTACACAGAGAAACCCTGTCTCGAAAAAACAAAAACAAAAACAAAAACCAAAAAAAAAAAAAAAAACAAAAAACAAACAAAACAAAACAACAACAAAAGAAAACCACTATTCACTCCACCTTTGCCTGGTCCCCTCCCCTGCTCCCAGCTCCTGCCTCCCCCACCCATGTCACCACTTGATACTTTAGAAGTATCCATTTGATTTTATATCCCTCAGCTGTTTCAAAGTTGGAGAAGCCCCGCAGAGTTAAGACACGGAAAAGGCTTCCAGGCTGAGACTATTTCTGATGCAGAATCTGCCACCTTCTACTTACACTGTACCTCTCTAGATAATAAAATAAAATTACAAAAACATCAAAGTGTTCCCATTATTCTCAAGTAGGCAGATCTAAATAATTCACGCAATGAGTGTTTACTGTATATGTTGAAAGAAAGAAAGAGAGAAAGAGTAAAGGAAGGAAGGAAGGAAGGAAGGAAGGAAGGAAAGAAAGAAAGAAAGAAAGAAAGAAAGAAAGAAAGAAAGGATAAGTGGATAGTTTTGTGCTCTTTTAAAGCACTAATATGCTATTTTCTGGACTTGATTTTCCACTCAGAAAGGGGAACCTTGGGCTCTTAGGCTAAAATAGATTCCTAGAGTGACAAGGGTTGGGGGAGGTTTGAGAAGTCCTCTTGTCCCCCAGCTTACCTCTGGGCGGCTGGGAAGCCACTACCTCATATAAACAGGCATCTAAAAGGCCCAGAGAGATGGCGATTTCGCAGTCTCACTAGGAGTCCTCTTTCATGGTCCAATAAGCCCTCAGAGTCAGGAAGTCGTTTCTAGGTCTGACCTGCCTCTCTCATGCTGCATTATACCCTGCTGATCTCAAAGTAGTCCTGTTTCCTGGATGGCACCTATCTGGGGGCTTTCCCGGGGGCCCTTGAAGGTAAATGAGCTGCCTTTAAAGGCTGGTTTTAGAGGGAATTTGTCTTCCCTGTCTAATGGCTGAGCCTCCCTGCTGCTGAGCCTTTGATGATTTTCTTGCTTGCCAAGGATGTTCCATCCCCAGCAGGGAGGCTGCCCAAGGGGCCACAGAGAACTAGGGATGGGCCCTTAGGTTAGGGCAGGTTTGAGGGGAGCCTTGTACTGTATCCTAACCCGTTATCCCTCCTTGAGGCAGTGCTGAGCATCGAGCTGATTTTGTTCTATAATTGCTTTACTGATGAGATGGCTGTGTCCATTCTTCACGCCACCCTTCTGCATGCCTCTGCCAGAAGGAGGCTCAAATTAGAGAGCCAGATTCCTTCTGTGGAATGGTGTTACGACAGACAGCAGACAATTTTTTTATTTATTCTGATCTCTGTGTCCACCACTATGAATGAATCGCTGCTTCCTGAGAGCCCTCTTGCTGCAGGAGTCAGGTAAGAGCATTGTGGATGGGAAGATGGACTGGAGAGTGGAGTATTACCCAGGATGGGCCCAGACATGCCGGCGTTTTGGGTTTAGCAGTGGGTTTTCTGTCTCCCATTAACTGAGATCACAACACACTTTTAGTAAGTGAGGAGCATCACATGGGACAGAGAGAACCCAGCTGGGAATCCGGAAAGAGTTTGGTTGAATTTTGGCTTCAGCTCTGGGCTACAGCCATGAACCAGACAGGACACTTGGGAGCAGACACAAGTGCCTCTTGTATTGGTGACACCAGCCCTAAAGTGCTTTTGCAACTCCAGTCTCCCCATCTTCCTTCCTCTGAGCCCCCACTTCCATGTCAACCTGGTGGAGGTGGACAGAAGCTGGTAGGGCTATGGTCAATTAGCTCTGACTGGAGAGGACAACCCACTTTCTCATAATTCCTGAAGAGTTGAAACACACACACTCACAAACACTGTCTTTTACTTATTGATTGTGTGTTGTGTGTGGATGCCAGAGGCTATCATACAAGAATCAGTTTTCTCTTTTCACTGTGTAGGTTCTGGGAAGCAAACTCAGGTCAGCAGGCTTGGCAGCAGTGCCTTTACTTCCCACTGTCCCCCACCGTCTTTTATTGACCTCACATATCTTGGGTACCTGGGTACCTCTTCCCAAGAATGGAAGCAAGTCAGCTTCTTGCTCAGCCAGCCCAGGGGGTGAAGTGAACCACTTTCCCATAGCCTCTGTGGGAGCTCCCCAACACATTTAGACAAGAGGGGCCACACTATCCCTCAGTGGTCATACCAGATGCCAGCCCAGAGTCCCCAGAGCTCTGAAAGCAAATCTAGGAAGCGGCCAGCTGGGCAGCACACATCCTCCTTCCTGGCCTCTGAAGTGAGCTCACTGGTTTGTGCTTTCTTCAGCTTTTTTTGCAACTTGAAAAATAAAATACAGCTGGCTAAATCTTGAGTTTCTTATGCTCGGATGT
The DNA here is from genome assembly GCF_000001635.26 of Mus musculus. NCBI lineage: Eukaryota > Metazoa > Chordata > Mammalia > Rodentia > Muridae > Mus > Mus musculus. Next base: position 2,253,203 of record NT_187003.1, read on the forward strand.
GGCTTTAAACATCTTTTCTTTTTCTTCACTCTGATTTCCCCTCTCTCCCAGGTGACAGGAAGCTGCCTTTAGGATAGCCAATCATCCTGGCTCACATGAGCTGACATGCCTTCCCCCACAACCCCCCAGGTCATTCATTATGTAGTCCTCTGGCTTGTGAGAAGTTGTTTTTGCTACAAGAAGCCCCCCCCCCCCATCTGAATTTTCCCCTGCTTACTGTTATTTGATGATCTCTAGAAAGAAGAAAATATTTTGTCTGACAAATTAGCAGGAATCTGTTCATTGCTTGCTGCACTGGCCACCAGGAAACTCAAGCAACTTTTTGGCTCAGTTGTACTGATTTTCCTTAGCTGAAGTCTTTTGGCTGAGATTTTCACTAAGTGTCTGCTCCCGGTGGCCAGCTAGACTCTGGTGTACCCTTTCAGACAGACACAAAGCCTCCCAGACAAAATGAAGGGTATGCTTTTTCAGGGAAAGAAAGCGCTTGTTGTCAAAAGAATCGTGGATGTGGCTTTGGTACCTGGAGTCAACTGGAATGAACCCCACAGAATGTTAACAAAGTATCAGAAAGAACTCTTCCACCAGATGGTTCAAAAGGAAAATGAGGCAGTCGGAGATGTAAACACATGTCTGGCTGGAAGCAGACAGTCGGGCTGTAATCTGCTTATCCTCAGAGGAGCAGTTCCCAAATGACAGAGCCAGATAGGCAGGGGAGATACCCCAGAAGGAAGAGCCAAGAGCTCCAAAGAAAGGACCAGGGGAGACTGAGACCGAAGAGCAGGGACCAGTTCAAAGAACATTCTCTAATCTATTTTAGGCTGACTCTGAGAATATTCCCAGCTTGGTGTTGAAACTGTGGGGATGTACGAGGGCTGCAATCCTCCCCTTCTTCCCCACCCTGAATGGGAGCGCTTCTGCAATGGCTCAGTACACGATGCTACATTGTATGTTAGGGATATGAAGGCAAACCACAACATGTTGGTTCTTAGGGCCTTATCAAATGAAGAAGAGCCCAGCCAGCTCTGGTGTTTGTAGATGACGAGACTCTGGAACTGCAGATCCAGGCTGGGTTTGGATTAGACATTTGGTATGTCTCAGGGATGTGCTGAGCGCCTTTTACACGCAGGAGAGAATCAGATATTTGTGACAAAAGGTTAGTCAAGTGAGGAAGGTCTGTAAATACTCCTCCCCTCTCTTCTCACCCATCTCTGGAGACAAGCACATGTCCCTGCCTCTGACTCCAGGCTTCTTTATTTTAACTGATGCTTATGGATACAATGTCATGAACAGAAGTGGAAATGGCTTGTGCCATTGCTATGGGAAAACTGGAGCCTAGGCTCAGTGCAATGAGAGCTGTGTGGAGCTAAGCCGCTCCAGGTGGCCCAGAGACCTGTATCCCGAAGTCAAGCCACCCATGAGACCTTCAGGAATGATTATTGTGACAGGCTACTGTGATGTTTGTGTTTGCGTGTTATACAGCATTAGCTAAGACGACCTGTAATAGTGATCTGGAGTCCCAGTGACATCCTAAAATATAGAAAGTGGACACATAAATTCCTTAAGAGTAGGCTGCTGGCAGCAATAGGAGGAGAGAATGGACATAAGTCTCTGGGTGAGCTAGGGGAAGTTCTAACTGCTTGGAGAACTCCCGGGAACTGGTGGATGCTGACGCTAAGCAGAAGCAACAGAACCTTCAAGTCTCCCAGGCTGGTTAAAGCAAAGGCATAAAGAGTCGGTTGAGAGCCTGGGTGAGGTGAATACGTTTACAGACTGAGGTTGCTCAGGAATTCCCAGTGCATATATGCAGGGTACACACTTACTGTTTGATAGGTTTATTATACAGCAATTTTCTGATAATTAAGCATCTTAATATAACTTTGTGGTCAGAATGCTTTTCGTGAATTCCAGAGATTACCTTAAAATTTTTTTTGCTGTTGTTGCATTGTAAGTATTTTTAGAGGAGGGTCGAGTGAACACAAATAGATTAACCAAGATTGCTCAGGAAGGGGGGGTTGGGTGGGAGAGAAAAATGCCATTCAGAAATAGACCATGAAGCTAATTGCTGGGATAAGCCAGCATAAAAAATATTGTTTAAGATAACGGTCATAAGCTCAAATTCCTTTGGGGGTCACATGGGTACCGTAAATAAAGAAATCAGGCGGGGTGGAGAGCGTGGTGTTGAGTATGTGCTGAGATGAAGGAGGACGTAGGACCTGGTTTCCTTCCCATCTTGCCGGATGACAATGGGGTCTAGTGTGGCTAAGCCTATTCCAGAGACACAAGGCTGCTGTGGATGTGTGAACAAGTTGTACACCGCACGAGAGCTCAGGCAGAGGGCAATGAGAGGCTGAAACATAGCCCAAGTGGGTTTTAATAAACCCCCTGGCCAGGCCAGGACACGTGCACAGGAAGGTAGAGGGGGCTGATTTCAGCCTCTGCTCACCTCCAGTTTGCCTCGGTGTAGATCAAGATCATACAGTGCAGACTCAGGGGATCCCATCTCCTGTTATAGAGACTGCATACAGATACTGTTATAGAGATTGGTTTTAGTGAACCACTCTTGTTCTTTCTCATTCATTCATTCATTCATTCACTCATTCATTCTTTTCTGTGACTCTGGGGATTAAACACAAGATTTTTTTTTGCATGTTAAGCAAGTGTTCTGCCACCTAAACTAAATTCCCAGCCTTCTTACACTTTGAAACAAGATCTCACTAATTTGCCCAGGCTGGCCTTGAACTTACTCTGCGAACATTTATACACAGGAAATGAGACATTTTTTTTTCTTTAAAAAAGAAATGATAAAAAATAGTAATACCGAAAAGATAAAATGTCTATCTGGACAATAAGGACAACAAAGTATTCATGATCCTAGGCAAAGAGATAGAAGAGGTGAGAAATGAGACAAGAGACAGAGGGTTGGGGATTTAGCTCAGTGGTACAGCACTTGCCTAGCAAGCGCAAGGCCGTGGGTTCGGTCCTCAGCTCTGAAAAAAAAAAGAAGAGACAGGAGACAGAAAGGGGTCATCCAGGAGGCAGGGCTTCGGAAAGGCAATCAAGCACACGGGAGGCGAGGATGCATAAACATAGTAATGTTTAGAGAGTTTGGGAGCTGAAGGGCATGAGCTTGTAGACTGAATGATGAGTCGCTGTGGGCATTTTCTGAATGAAAAGATCCCAAAGCAAGGATGCCTAGGATGAAAGGATGAAGAGGAAAGGAAGAGAAAGCAAGGGAACACCACCTACGAGGGAACAGTAGCCGTATTCCCCGTGAGCAACATCGGATGCTAAAATAGGACTCAAAGTGTGTGACTTCAGAGTTTCTGAGAAAAAAATGATTCTTAGTCGGCTTTTCCCCATTTAGAAAAATGACCAGCTATAACTGAGAGATGGATCTACAGAAGGTGCACGCCACAAACTTTTTTACTTATTTATTAGGAAGGTAAGAATATGTTCCAGTAAAAAAAAATCTGGAGAAAGAACTGGGTAGAGAGTGGAGTCCTTAACGTGCTTGCCGTGCAAACATGCGGACCTGAGTTTCATCCCTGGGGCCATAGGAAGAACTGAGTGTGGTGGTCTGTGTTTGTAATATCAGCACTGGCGAGTGGAGACAGATCCCCGAGGCTCACTGACCAGCCAGTGTGTCCTTATCAGCAAGCTCCAGGTCCCAGTGAGAGACCTTGTCTTAAACCGGTAACCCCCCCAAAACAAAGAACAAGGTAGATGGCTCCTAAGAACTGATGTCTGAGGGTCACTTCTGGCCTCCACACACATGTGAAGACATATGAACCCACCACACCTGTATCCCTGTACACAGACACACAAAGAAAGGTAGAGTAACAGCCTGTACTGGCCAGCTTTAAGTCACTTGACAAAAGCTAGAGCCATTTTGGGAGCACCTCAATTGAGAAGGCACCCCCAACAGACTGACCTGTTGGCAGGCCTGTGGTGTACTTTCTTAACTGAAGATTGACGTGAGAGAGCCCAGTTCACTGTAGGTAGTGTCACCCCTGGGCAGGTGATCTCAGCCTTGCGAATCATTAGCAAGCAAGCCAGGAAGCAGTACTCCTCCATGGCTTCCTGTTTCCAGTTCCTGCTTCTGGTTCCTGCCTTGAGTTCCTTCCCTGATTTCACTGAACGCTGGACTCTAAGCTATAAGATGAAGTAAAAATAACAAACAAACAAACAAACAAACAATAAAAAAAAAAGAAACCAAACCAAAACCAACACCTCTCTGCTTCCCAAGTTGTTTTTGGGTATGATATTTATTACAGCAATAGAAACCCTAACTAAGACACAACTTTAAAATACTATGATCTAACCAAAGAGGACACATTAGTTGAGTTTTGGGAGGTGACTAGAAAGTCACCGTGGTGAAAGATGCTGTGGAACTACGGTGAGAGGCAGGGCAGTGTGATAAGATGCCTCCCAGGGAAACCCAAGTTTCAGTAGAACACCCTGTATGATGGAAAGACTACAGTGGAGACGGAAGTTACAGCAGAGGTACACGTTACAAGGAAAACATAACTAATTGGAAACTCAAAGAAAATAATACAGCTTATGACAAAGGAGGTAAACATTATTTACAAATTCTATTAGTCCAATACTATAAATGCTATGTGTTTTCAGATTTTAGATACGTAAGGAATTGAAGACGATTATATTGGTTAAATGACAGAATGTGAACATCTTTACCCTTGGCAGTGTAAATAAAGAGATGTCTGAAACTGCTAGGTGGGTGTGGGGAGGTGAGTTTAGAAAAAAAAAATAGAGACCCAAAACTTTTATAAGGTAGGAATTTAAGGGCCAGTGATGCATTTTTACTGCATTGCTTGAATTTGTAACGATAATTAACATCATTATTTAGATCACGTAGATTACAGGAGCTAGGGACGATCCAGAACAGCTCAATTCACTTCTCTTTCTTGTTGTCTAATTCTGAGGTTGTTCTTTGTTTGTTTGTTTGTTTGTTTATTTGGTTTTTCGAGACAGGGTTTCTCTGTATAGCCCTGGCTGTCCTGGAACTCACTCTGTAGACCAGGCTGGCCTTGAACTCAGAAATCCGCCTGCCTCTGCCTCCCAAGTGCTGGGATTAAAGGCATGTGCCACCACACCCGGCTCTGAGGTTGTTCATTAATTATAATATTTCTTCTTTCTCCTCACAAAATCCAAACTGCTCATATGTCCCCCTCCCTGTTCCCCTTCAAACCCAGGACAGGACATCTTTTTTTGTTTGTTTGTTTTTTGAGACAGGGTTTCTCTGTATAGCCCTGGCTGTCCTGGCACTCACTTTGTAGACCAGGCTGGCCTCAAACTCAGAAATCTTCCTGCCTCTGCCTTCCGAGTGCTGGGATTAAAGGCGTGTGCCACCACACCCGGCTACATCTTTTTTCATCAGTTCTTATTACACGCATTTGTATTTGTATATACACGTATACACCCAGACCTAACCTGCTGAGTCCATATAACGTTACTGTGGCTGTGGTTTCAGGGCTGACCGTTTGGCACTGGACAGCCAGTTGGTGTGTTTCTTTCTGGGAAAGGCTGATGCTTTCACTCTCGGCTTTACACCATTACCTTTAGGGTTGAGACCTCCAGGGCTTTTCCCAGTGTGGTCTGGTGTGGTTTGCCAGCCTTGTCCAGCTCACGTTTCAGCAGTTGGTGAGCCTTTATGGATACAGTTTCTGGCATTATTAGGAAGACATGGTCTCACAGCAAAGACCCTGCGCCTCTGGCTCTTACAAGCTTTTCTTCTTCCCTTCCTTAACGTTCCTGAACCTTAGGTGTGGAAGGGTTTTGCAGATGTCTTCATTTGGACTGGCTTCTACAACTCTTCATATCAACTGGCTGGGGTTTTCTGTGGTGGTCTCCATCCGTTGCAAAGAGGAATTTCCGTGGTAAGGGGTGAAGAGTACACTTATCAGGCTAGACCTTGGAGGAGGATGGGGGAAGTCTGGGTAAATTTGCTTCTTCATGTCATAACAAAGAATTAGTGTTGGCAAGGTGGCTCAGTGGGTGAAGGAGCTTGCTGCCATAATGTAAGCTTGATGAGCTGTGTTGGATTCCTGGAACCCACGTCAAAGTGGAAGAAGAGAAAGGACTCCATAAAGTCTTCTGACCGCCATATGGATATTTGTGTAATGTGTCCCTCCTCCACTAAAGAGAAAAAAAAAGTAGTTGCCCTCTGACCTCTACACACAAGGTCACGTCACACATGTTCACACATGTGTTCGCACACAAGCACACAAGTAAATGTAATAAACATTTTGAAAATAATTAAATAAGCAATATATATATATAATGCAGATAAGTCAAAAGAAAATGTAGAAAAGGGTTTTAGAGATCTGAAATAGTTTTCTAGAAAAAAAATATGGGTATGAGCAGAAGCATAGTTAATTTTGAAGAATAGAATTAAGGACGGAGAGGGAGGGATGAGCGACCTCTGTGCCATTTTATTTTTAAACCGTACATCGTTTTAAGGCTTATTTTTAAATTTTTATTTGTGTACTTTTAGCTTTTCATGACAAGGTTTTTTTCTTTGTAACCCTGGCTGTCCTGGAACTGAACTCACTCTGTAGACCAGGCTGGCCTTGAACTGGGAGATCTCTCTGCATTCCAAGTGCTGGGACTAAAGGCATGAGCCACCTTGCCTTGCACTAAGGTTTATTTTTAGTTGTGTGTGTGTGTGCATACGTGTCTTTGCGTGGGCATGGGCATGCACATGCAGTGCTCATGGAGGCCTGGAGCGATAGCTGACTGTGAACTGCTTGATGTGGGTGCTGAGAACTGAATTCAGATTCTCTGCAGAGCAGTGGCAGGCTCTTAACAGTTGGCTGAGCCATCTCTCCAGCCCCAAATTGTGTGCATTGCTGCTTTTACTTCAAAACAAGGCAGAAGTCATGAATTTTAGAGAAAGAATCCAGATGTTACTCTCACGTGCTCTCATGTCCCACTTGACACTTGCTGACTATGTAGGCATCCAGTCCAGAAGTGGGAGCTGGACATATTAATTTCCTTTTCCTACTTCTGAGGGTTTATTGCTGCTGCCACTAGGAGTAACTTGGCTAGTTTCAATTCAGCCCCTGACCATGTCCATTGAACAAGACAGTAGACTTACTCTTTCAAGTTTTGAACTCCACTTTGTAACAAGCAATCCTTTTTAGACATAGAACCCCAGCTTGGGACGTATAGGAATACTCAGTAAATATTTTTAGACAGCGAGATGATGTCCAGAGAGACTCAGTGTCCCGTGTAGTCTGTCTGTGTACTTCTCTCTCCAGGTGCCAATATGTTTATTTAGTCAACATGATTTTCTGAAGCTCCTACTGTGTTATGAGTTAGCTAGTAAAACATGGCCCGGAGTTTTCATGGAGACAGATGTGAGCTGGTATGTAATTACATACTGCAACTTATATTATAAAAGAAAGCAACTGGATGTTTCTGTCAGAGGATCAAGTGACCCCTTTCAGTGTAAATGACATATAAATTAAGGATGAGCTGAGCCTGATTCACATGAAAAGCATATTCTAGATAGAGGATGCTACCCAAACACATGTCCTGAGGGAATGTGTAGTCAGGATGCTTCTCGCACTTACCCCCACCACCAGACATGGTTTTTGTTTGTAGCCCTGGCTATCCTGGAACGAGCTCTGTAGACCACCAGGCTGGCCTCAGGCTCACAGAGCTCCACCTGCCTCTGTGTCCCAAGTACTGGGATTAAAGGCTTGTGCCACCACTCCCTGGCTCACCCACAGACCTCATTAAAAGTCACTATTCTTTCTTAGCACTTCTGGAGTGGGGCAAAAGTCTGGAGTTGGTCCATCAGCTTCCTGGTGATGCTGATGAGCTGTTGGGAGTCTCAGATTTACACATGGGTTAGTGATGAGTTAGAGGAGTGGAGAGACTCCTGAAAGCATGGGGAAGCATGCCTTGCTAGAATTAAGGTAAGGAGATGGATGGATGGATGGAAGGGTGGATGGGAGGAGTATGTAGAGACTAGCTCATGCAGGGAGGTCTGGAAGAGCCGAATTGAATGGGCAATTGATGGATGCTTCTTCAACGCTAAGAAACATCACTGAGAATGGCAGTTGTTGAAGTAGATGCACCCTTGGGATATTACAATTCTGGATGTGTCTTGATGCTGAAGTACCTTAAAGAATCAAAAGGGATGCCAAAGACAACCAGAGGCACTCAGAAGTTGGCAAGCCAAAAAGCCAGAAGCCCATCCAATTGCTCCCCGTTCCCTCCTTGCCACCTGCCTCACTGTTGCTGCTGGGTCTTGGAGGGTGGGATGCTGGGAGGAGGGACCTAAAGATTCACGGTGAAGCCTCAGCCCACTGCTAGTCAGTTTGTGCCTGTCTGCCCCACCCTTAGCTCTCCTAAGCCTCCATTTCTGCTTTTGTACCAGTGAATCAGGCAGGTGTCTGCAGACACTGTGGGAAATGACCCTTAGGTCATTCAGATAATTAGATGCTTGTTTCACATCTGTTCTCAAGTTCTGCGCTCAGGAGCAGCTCATAACAACTACTACCCGGATTTCCAGGATTGACACGGTGAGGTGGAAATGCTAGTCCTGCAGAGCCTAAGTGGAGAAAGCACGTTTTTTCTTAAGCAAGGTAATAGTATTTGAGGTGAGACTGGAAGAACGTATGAAAAAAAGTTACTTTTGGAAAAAGATAATTCTCTGTGGAGAAGGAAAATGAGTTTCTCTGTTTCTCTGTTCAGGTCTCTGTTGACATTTTCCCTGTCCGTCTGTCCGTCTGTCTGTCTGTCTGTCTGTCTGTCTCTCCTTGGTTAACAACAGGATGCCCTCTTTCTCCCTCTTCCCAGCTGCAAACAAGTCCGGAGCCTTTCTGTCTGCACACCCTGTCTCTGTTTAAAGGAACAGACACCCATTTCTCACCGATGAACTGTTAGGTAAACAATAATATATTTTCTTAAACCCAGAAAGTGGTTCAACACACTCAGCACGAAGTGAATGGCCTTCAGCATTCCAGGGCTGGGCTCAGGACAAAGGTCTCCAGAGGAAGCTGCTTCCTCTTCTGAAAGGAGGAAAGGAGGACGACAGGAAACCCTGGCCAGAGGGCGCCGGGGAGCTGCGAGGCCACAGACAGGAGCCAGCCTTGAGTCTGTCTAAAGAACTCGGTGTGCTCAGCTATCCCTAGCCCAGGCTGGCAGGAGACCACAGCTTTGGATCCCTCGGTGCTGTGTTCCCTTCCCTTCCCCGTTCAAACACATGACCTCGGTGCACCTGATGTCAGGAGTTCACAGATGTGGAAACTGAGACCTGGAAGATTGAGCTCTCACTGTCACATAGAAAAGGTTCTCTTCAGGAATCAAAGACCAGTCTAGTTTGCATCAAAGCTCATTTCTAACATCTCAGCATTGACTTCCCAGAGCCCAGATTTCTGAGCGCAGAGACAGTGTCCCAAGGTCTTGTAGGTGAGACAGGGTCATCTTTCAGCTCTGGAGGCCAGGATATGAGGGGTAGCTATCTTATGGAAAGTGTTGGGGTTCCTGAGGCCACCACTCAAGTCCCTGCCACTGTTAGTTTCAATAAAAGGACAAGATGAATTCAGCCCGGTCCCCTTGTGTCGATATTGTACTTCCGGTTTCTGCCATTTTCCTTCTCTCTGGATGATTCCTGTAACTGCCAGCCAAGGAGGCCACCAGGCCCATATCCAGGCACATCTGTCCACAATAAAGAAGCAATAATCAGGGCTGGTGAGATGGCTCAGTGGGTAAGAGCACCCGACTGCTCTTCCAAAGGTCTGGAGTTCAAATCCCAGCAACCACATGGTGGCTCACAACCATCTGTAACGAGATCTGACACCCTCTTCTGGTGTGTCTGAAGACAGCTACAGTGTGCTTACATATAATAAATAAAATCTTAAAAAAAAGAAGCAATAATCACCAGAAATATAAGACTATAGGATGCGTTTGTCTATGCCTCTTCAAAACAATGGCGGCTTCTGATGGGAAAGGTGCCCTATGGTGTGCAGTGGGCTGTTACTGACTTTAGGTTGGGTTCAAAAGTCATCACTAGGAGAGTCCCTGGGAAACCCCTTACCCTCTGGTGATCCCTTTTTTCCATCTGCCACACCTTCCCCGGGAGATGATGGAAATGTCCTGTGCTGAGCCCTCCCCATTGGCCTGCTTCCAAACTGAGTTGAAAAAAAAAATTTTTTTTTCATTTTTTAGGTTTAGGATGGAGTCCGGGCTTTGTACCTGCCATGCAAGTGATCTACCATTGAACCTCACTTTTAATCTCCAAGCAGGTGTATTTAACTGTCAAGCTACATTGGGTGTGCTGTAGATTGGTACTGGGTATCATAGGTGCTCAACCAATATCAATTCATTCAATGTCCTGATTCCAAGGGGCTAATAGTGGAAGCTTCATGGGCCACTTTTGGTAGGCAGGAAAAAGTTGATAAGAGAAGTGTGGTTGCTTCAGGTCCCTCTGGCACTCTGACATACTGGAATGTGAGATCCAAGGTAAAATGTGGCCACTAGACTGAGGCTGAATCCTGTTGTCTTCCTCAGTGGTCTCCTCCCTAAGAAGATAAAAGAACGACGTTCACCTCATGGAAGGGGAGACTAGGTCCTAAAGAGCAGAGCAGAGGCTGGGTAATGTCAAGGATAAGAACCAGAAAGTGCTGAGTGCTCACCATGGCAGGCGATTGCTTCTTTGCACTGTGATGCTAGAGTGACCTGGGAGAGCATGATGCTCCAGGGCCATGCTTGACCCTGTTCTCCATGTGGATGCTGGTCCCTGTGGAGCACATACCCTTGCCTTCATGTTGAGTTTGTCCAAGTGGAGACAGTGTCAGGGCATCACAGGGCAAGCTGAGAGGCTGGGACACCTTTTTTTTTTGGCCAGACTAGCCTAGAACTTACTAGGTAGTTCATGAGGATCTCAAATTCTGTATCTTCTTGTGTCTATCTTCTAAGTTCTATGACTACAGGTATGTGCTACCATGCTTGGCTTGGGCGGGGAGCACTCCTTCTTGCCCCAACTGTGCCCGATATGCTCCTAATATTAGGGCTTTCTTTCAGCCTCTGGTTCTTATCCAGCCCCTCAGCTCTGGTCAGGACACTGCCTGCTAATCGCTGAGAGCCTCACTCTACCCCTACTTGGAGAAACTTCTTCATTGAGTTCTTGTGAAATTTATCTACCTTCAGCTTGTTTGTGTTTGGTGTGTTCTTCACACCAGGGTGGGTCTTGTCAAGGTATTTTTTTTTCTTCTTCTTTTTTTGTCACAGAGGAGGAGGCTCAGTTCAGAGCAACAGATCTGTGCAGGGCTGTCAGACTCATGGAGGGCAGAGAGCACTTTCTCTGCCACTACCCACAGAAGTTGGTAAGGGGCACAGACTTCACCTGGACCTGCAAGGGTGAACCTGCCTTCTGCTTCCCATGCAAACTCCTGTGTGCTTGGCTTTAGGGCTGAAGGTAAAGGATATCTGGGAATGAGATTCAGGGTGCATGGGATATTGAGGAGTATTTAGATTATTGATTATCTCTCTCCCTGTGACCTGTGTTAGGAGCAGAGTGTGTCTATTTTATCTGTTCCATCACTCTCACAAATACTTGAGAGGAGCATGCTCAAAGGGGAGGACTGATTTTGGCTCACAGTTTCAGACCATCATTGCTTTAGGTCCAGGAGTGGCAGACTCATCATGGTGGTGAGTATGTGGTACAGCAGGGATGTTCACTTCATGGTGGCCAGGAAGTCAAGGGTCCTGGGAGAAGATACAGCTCCCAAGCCCTCAGTGACCTACTTCCTCCAGCTGGGTCCCACCTTCCACATTGCCCGTCACTGTGACAACATCACATGGTACATTCATTGGTGGAGTCATCAATTGATGAGGTCAAGGCCTCATTATCCAGTCACCTCTCAATGATTGGATCTACCTGGGGACCTAGTCTGCTCTATACAAGCCTTTGTGTAATGATCTTGATAGGAATGAAGATATTCTTAATATCTTCATTCTAAAAATCTAAATACACAGATAGTATCCTTCCCTATCAGACTGAGACAATGGATTCTAGGAGATTGGGGTTTCTTCAGGGATCTTAGGCTGGGAGAAGGATGACTCAATGAAATCTGGTCCTAGCTGGAGGGGAAATCAGGTCCCTGAAAGAGATTTCACACAGTTCTGACAACTTGTGAGATCACTTGGTAGAAGGGACTGGAGCCAGGACAGCAATGTGTCAGTGATTGGCAGGACCACACCTTAGACCAGGACTGCTTACTTATACATACCTCTGGCTCCTATTTAAACCTCAACGTCATGTCGGGACCCTGTAGATGAACTTGCTATGATAGAAGCATCGTTGGGACTCTTTGTTCCTCTTCCTAGTGTGACCACAGTGAACAGACCTCCTTGTTGAAGTTGTTTGTTTAATTGATCTATTGAGGATGCGTGGCTGAGTGCAGCTTGTTAAGGCTGCCTGGGCCTGGATTCTGACCCTAAAAACTGCAGCAGAATTTGGGGTGACACTTTACATTCAAACATAACAATGTCACTCTATCTGACTTGGGCATGGATGGGCACAGCATCGGCTGGCTTCCCCAGTAGAGCTCTAGAATTTCTGGGGGTAGGGAGGGGGGACAGACCAGTGCACGGCTTATACTATTGAAGGTATCTAAGTAGTCTCCCACTTACAGCTTCCCTCTTGCTCCTTGCATGCCCCCTCTCAGTTTCTTCCTCTTGCTTTTAGCCAGTTTGGGGACAATTGGGCACAGTTCCCTCAATCCACTATGCAGATGTGTCACTGAAACTTTGACAAATGTGGAGCTGGCTTGGAATACAGCAGGTGACTCAGCTGGGGTACTGCTGCAGTAGGCACTGGTCTCACCCATTCTAAAGACTGTGTTAGAAAGGAGCCTTGACCCTGGTTAGCTTTGGCAGGGGTGAAAGGTAAGACAGAAGAAAGAGTAGAATTCTCAGTATACATATACATATGTGTATGTATATGTAATATGCATATTTATGTATTAATAAGCACCATCTCTCAGTCCCCATTGTTAGACCCTGTTTCCATGGTTTCCTTTTTCACTGATACCCATAGACACTGCCAACCTTCTCCCTGCAACCCCAATTTTATCTACTTCTAGGCCACCACTTCTCTACAGATTTTGTATCTTTATACCCATTTTCCAGATGAGAGAACAGAGGTTTGGAGCAAGGAAGTCCCTATAATTGATAAGATGCCAAGGTTGATGTCTTCAGCACAGCTGCATATGGTTGTTGGCCACAGTGGCTGTTACATTCTCCATAGATCAGCATAGACACTGTGTCAGGGTTTTCTCAGAATGCTGTGCAACTGGTGGCTGTGTGTGTGTGTGTGTGTGTGTGTGTGTGTGTGTGTGTGTGTGTTTTGTATTTATGTCTTCTTCCCCTAGGTCGAGCAGGAGCTGAAGGTGACTATGACACACCCCCCCCTACAATAAAGGTAATGCTGGATTTTACTTAGAATCTTTTATCAGGTAGGGAGAACAGCAGTCCCTGAGGTGGGCAGAGGAATGCTGGGAAGGATTGTGGGTGGGGCAGGCTGGGTGGTGGCGGGGATACTTTCAGGTACAGGAAAGCTGGTTTGAGGGTCTGTAGGAGTCTGTGGCCTGGAAGCAGATGGAAAGAGGATTGGGGGAGAGCATTAGACAGTGTCCTTATGGGTACCAGGGGAAGCCATGAGAACACGATTTAACTCCTTTGCACAGGAGGCCAGCCTGTCTCAGATGAATACCTTGTTCTTTCGGGGAGCAAAGATGGAAGGCCTGGTGGACTTGAATGTGTTGATGAGGGACGGGGAGGCTCATTCCATGAGAAGGAAGAGTGAAGTGGTAATTCAGGAAAAAGCAGAGACAGGGAGCCATTCACATGGAAAGAGACCACGAGGGCAAGGGACGCCTCTCACAGGTCCTGGTCTCTTGGACTTGATTGCTCTTTCTATACCTCAGTTCCAAGCCCTCTCCTTTAACAGCTGGGCAAGATGGGAGCGGGGCCAAACATCCCTGCTCTGGAGACCACACGCTAATCTGTGGGAGCCACCTCTGATGATGCCTATCCACACTGGTTGCCATGAAAAGACACCCACACCCAGTGTGTGCTGAGAAAAGCAGGTTCCAGGCCTTTCATCAACTATGTAAGCCTATCTGTGCAGAGCAGGATCTGAGTATGTGAGTCTCTGCAAGGCAGCATACCAAACCCCCTCCCTCCCTCCCTCCCTCCAGTATTTATCTGTGTAACAGCCCCAGCTGTCCTGGAACTCACTTTGAAGACAAAGCTGGCCTTGAACTCACAGCGATACACCTACCTCTGCCCCCCCCCCCCCCCCTGAGTGCTGGGATTAAAGGCATGTACCACCTCACCATGTGCCTTTACATTTTCCTTGCATATACTTAATTGATTTATGTGTATGCTACAACATGCATGTGGAGGTCAGAGGACAAGTTTCTGGAGTTGGTTCTCTGGGTCAAACTCAAGTTGTCAGGCTTGTGCTGGTGGCTTTTCCCACAGACTCATTCTGCTGGCTAAATTTGTTTGTTTGTTTTGTTTTCCCCAAATGTTCTTGCAGTGTTTGCCTATTGTGAATTGACAAGGAGCACATGCCCTTTTATTCGCAGTAAGAAAGAAACTTTAGGGTCAAGGACACAACTTATGGGAAAAGGCTTTGGCCATACAGGTCTCAACAGTCTGAATTTGATCCTGGAACCCACCTTAAGCTGGATCCTGGTTTAAGCACCTTGTAATCCTATTATTCTATGGGAAGTCGAGGCAGGAGGATTGTTCGGAAGCTCGGGGGACACAGCTAGCCTGGGGTTCTTGGCACAGGAACATCGATGAGAGTTGAAGACTCAGCAAGGTGGAAGGTAAGGGCCGATCCCCCCAAAGCTGTACATGCGCTTATGCTTGTGTGAGTGGGTGTATAGATACACACCCACTCACACCCACACACATCCTCACACCCCTATACCCCCACACTAATATATGCATACACTAAACAAACAAACAAATAAACAGAAATGCTAAAAGATTTTCACTTTTAAAATCTACACATGAGGGATGAGAAGGAAGTCACTGACCAGTGCCGGACTTCAGATGTCTAAGCCAGGAAGGACATGTGGTATAAATTGCTTCAAAGTGCAGGGGCTGAAAGTCTTGGCCTCTTTTTCCAATATACATGTGCCAAGAGAAAGGTACCCATCCCTAGGGTAAAGGACAAAGGCAGAGGGTGTTGTCACTTCCAGCAGCCAAGGATTTAGGAAGATGGGGGTGGGGAGGAATCGGGGGCAGGAGGTGGGGTTGGCTCTAGCAGGCTGAGGAGAGGAGCACCTTTCCCTGGGGCAGGAGGAAGGCAGGAAGGATGGTGCACTTGTATAGAGTTGTAGGTGGGGAGGCAGGAAGGTGAGGGCGTCCTTTCCTGATCGCCTCTATTTTCTCTGTGAAGGAGGAGGCGAGGCCATCCTGTGAGGGTGGAATGGGCAGCTTCCCAGGCTGGGGGATCTAAGGGGCTGGGCTGGCGGAGCTTGGGAAGGACCCTGGGGGATAGAATGGCTGTTACACTGTTACACACTGTTACAGATAGGTGACCTCTGTCCAGAGTCAGCTTTCTTTCATGGGGCTTGGCAACCTGTCTGTGTAGCTGGAGGACTTCTCTCTGTTTAATTCTGGGGTCCAGAGCTGCCAGGAGATAAGATACTTTGTTGGGTTGATTGCAAGACCCTAAGGTTGGAAAGGTTAAGTGAAAATAAGGACTGGGAGACAAAGGGTTTGCAGGGACATCAGGAGAGATGGGAAGTCAGCAAGCAGAGAAGAGAGGTCTTGTGGGAGTGAGGGGTGGGGATGGCAAGGGTCAGCAATGTGAGAACAACGGCTGCCCTGGCTAGAGAGGAGAGAGGAGATGCTGGTGGGGAGGGCCCAGGGTTCCATTAGGATCATGGCAGAAGGAATGGAAATACAGGCGAGTCAAGGTCATTGGCTGAGGCCAGAATAGCAGATAATCTGGAACAGAGTAGGAAAAGTGTAAACGGGGATTCAGGGAAGCCATGCCAGGGAGGCTGGGAATAGAGAGAGCAAAGCATTGAGAAGACATAGGGAAGACCCAGGAGGGCAAGGAGGAGACTTTTTTTTTTTTTTATGACGGGGGTGGGGGTGGGGGTGGGAGTGTGGGGTGGGAGGAGGCAAAATCAAGGAAGGTTGGGCTGGGGGTTTGCCAGGATGAAGAGCAGTTCTCGAATTTAGACTGTGAGAGGAAGCCTGGAAATTGTTAAAGTACATGGCACAGTGGAGAGGAAATGGAGGCCAGGAGAGACCAGCTAGCTGCTCGTGGCTGATGATCAGCAGACCGCTATGCCACCCTCTTGCCGCCAGCCTGCGGCATCTTCATGGGGCTGGGGCTAAGGAGTCCCATTGGAACTCATCTCCAGGATAGCCCTTTGGCTTTAAACTAAACGAACAGAAAGCTAGGAAGAGTGAGAGGCGGTAGAACTGCGACCAAGTCCAGGTTTCCTGACTCCTGGTGTGCTGTGGATATTGGTGATGGAATAAGGAAGAGAGTATGTTGGGGAGGGATCTAGAAATAATGTGTGCACATGTGTGCATGTACAGACATTTATGCCATCATATTTATATGCAAGTATGCATATGTGTATATACACATTTATTTGCACTTATGGGCTATGTTTATAAGAAACTTGGACTGGACCAGTATTCATCTTTGCAAAGAAAAAAAGTATGGTTTATAACTAATTTTTTTCAAATGTCTCTTTTAAATGATGGCTCTTAAATGCTTTAACTTCCCTTGTAGCCCACCACCTACCGGAACAAAGTGGGAAAGAAAGGACACGAGTAAAGTGGACCTGTTTAGAAATGGTTCTTTGGAGCAACACCCTTCTGTGTTGTCTGGAAATCAGCAGTTCAGTCACAGATTAGCAGGCAGCGGCAGCTCAGGCCACGCGCAGACACCTCACGGATATGTCAGCAGTCCAGTTTGGTAGAGTCTGGATAGCAAACAGGAGTCAGTAGCAGTGGCACGACCTAGCAGAGACAGCCAGGCCTCAGCTCAAGTCACCTGGAGGGACCTGGAGGGATGCCAGGAGTCCTTGGCTGTGTCTCTCTAAGGGAATCGAAGATCAATGAAGATGGGAGACCCACAAGGGTTGCACAGCTAGCTGTATAAGCAAGCCTAGCTCCCATTACCACTGCCCATAGAGTCTGATTTATACTCTCTGCAAACATCACGTGTCCTCAGCGGGTCTGGCCTCAGCATGTTCATCTGTCTCAGTTGACATCACTCTACCAATCAGCTGGAGTCTGTGGTAGCAGCAAGAAACTACAGCACATCACCAGAAGTTTTTTTGGTGCATTTCTCTCTATGGAGTCTTGACCAAAGTAGTTCAACTACAAGATGTAAAGTAGACCAACATATACATGTCATTGAAGAACCCCTCATCATGTGTCCTTTCATGTGCTTGCTTTAGCAGGACATCCTTTCTCTTGTAGCTGCTTCCTGTAGGAAGGTTAGACATTCCTTCACGAGTCTGCCTTAGCCTCTCACCTGTGTCCATTTCAGGAAAACACTCCTTCACATGTTTGCCCAAGCAAAACACCTTCCAACACAGCTGACTTCCCAAAGAACCCTTAAGTTTCCAGTTCAGTGGTTGCCTTTGCAGAAGGTGAAGGTAAGTGCTTCCCATTGCCAGAGGTGGAGACGGGAACAATGAGCCACCCACTTCCCATCTTCTGCTTTTAGTACACAAGGAGCAGGCAGCTGACCTGGGCCAAGGATGTCCAAATAGTTTGCAGCACACTGGAATTACTGGGACTCTATACCTGCTCTGACCAGTAATGTTGTAGGTCCAGACTGCCCATGGCTTATATTAACACCAGGACTCCTTTGCTGGCCACAGAGGCTTAGCTAGGACTTGCAGTAAATTTTTAGGGTTGTCATAACAAATTACCTCAGACTGGGAGATTTAAACAACTGATTTTTTTCTCTCTCTCACACACAGTTTTGGAGCCTGAAGCCCAAACCTGGCTGGCTTCACCTGAGGCTCGTCTCCTTGTCCTCTCTGTGTCTTCATGTGCTTTCCCTTCTGTGCCTGTGTCCTGATTTCCACCTCATGTAAGAACACCGTTCATATTGGATTAGGGCCCAACCTAATGACATCATTTTTGCTTAATTATCCCTTTAAGCACTCTGTCTCCAAACATAGTCACGTTTTAAAATGCATAAGGATTAGAACTTTAACCCAATATATATATATATATATATATATATATATATTGCCAGATACAATTCAGCTCACAACAAGGAGCAGAAACCCATATATAGGATCTAGTTTAAAAAATTGGGCTGGTGAGATGGCTCAGTGGTTAAGAGCACTGGCTGCTCTCTTAGAGGACCCAGGTTTTATTCCCAGCACCCACACAGCTGCTCACAGCTGTCTGTACCTCCAGTTTCTGGGGATCCAGCGCCGCTCTTGGTTTCCATGGGTCCCAGTCACGCACATGATGCGCAGACACACATGCAGACAAAACACCCACAAACATCACATTTTCAAAAGAAAGTGCTTTGGGGGCCTGGAGAGAAGGCTCTGTGGTTAAGAGTGTGTGTACTGCTCTTGTATAACCAAGGTTGGTTCCTACCACCCACATTGGTAGCTCACAACTACCTGTAACTTTAGCTCCAGGGGATCTTGTGGAGTCAGGGAACTGTGGGATGTGGGGTTGGGGCAGGCCCAGAGCAAGAGTGGAGCCTGTGCTTCCTGGCACATGTAGACTCTGCCCCTACATCTTTGCCACCCCCAGTAGTCATATAGCCTGATAGCCAGGCTAAACGTCCTCTTCCCTTATAAGGTCATGTCCTACAGCACCTGGAATTCCTCCTTATGCAAATGAGGCAGCCCCAGTGCTCTGGAACCAGCCAATGATGTACATTCACCCTGAAAATCCTTACCAATGCCTCAAAGGTTTAAATAGCCATTGTTTCTACCACCCTCCCCCCCCCCCCCCACAAGCTGCCTCCGGAGGGAGAGTCTGTTCTGTTCTGTGCTCACTACCACCTGTGGTCCCTTTTGCTCCCAGCAATCCTCCTAGCTTCCCCTCCCAGCATCTGATGGTGATATTGCAGGCCAGGGAAAGCAAAGTCTGAACGGCAGGATGAGATGACCCCTTCTGTCTCTCGCTGTACTCGGACTCATATGTTCATACTCACAGACGAACAAACACACACGTATACACACACGACTTAAAAATATTAAAAAATAAAGTGTTTCTCTTCCTTTATTTTGGGAAGCTAAATGTCAAATATATATCACTGGGTTATCTTCCCAGTCCTGGGGTTTATCTTATGAGAATCATGGACTAGAGAGTGATTCTTTCCCGCTCTCATGCATCTGTGGAATGGTCATTTTAAACTATGGTCATAGATTGACCAGCCCTCTTCTCATGGAGACGTGAGGTCTGTATCCCTGCCCCTTGAATCTGAGTTGGCTCATGAGTGTGTTGAGCAATACATACAATATGGCAGAAAAGTGCTGTGTCACTTCCAGACTAGGTCATCAAAGGCCATGTAACTTTGGCCTTGATTACTGAAGCACTCAGTTTTCAGAGATTCGACTCACTATAGTACAGAGTCTAGCTTCCCCAAGAGGGCATGAGGGATAGACTCCAGGCAGATTATGGTTACTGTCCAGCTAAGCTACAGTTGCCACTGTGCAGGTGCCAGTGGTAAGGGAAGCCATTCTGGATCCTGTACCAGCCAGTCCGCCAGCAGACTATCGTGGGGCAACTTCTGTAAGCGCCACACTGAACAGAGGGACTAGTCAGCTGGGCCCTGGCATATTCCTAACTCGCAAACATATGCCATGTGATGAATTAGTGGCTGTTCTCAGCCACTAACCTTTAAATGAGTTTGGGATGCAGATGTAACTGGAGCACAGGACGCACACCACTTTCGGCTTTGCTCTGACCCCGCACTGCCCATTTGGCTTTCCCGTCTCCTCGTATTTCCTGTTTTCTCATAAATGTAACACACATGGCCTTCTCTGCTCCCAGCCCCTCCCTGGCTCTCTGATTACTGTCCACACTACTGGAAATGGGTGAGAAGCGGAGCATCCAGGGCCAGGGCAGGGAGGGTGACATAGTGTGTGGCATGGGCCACCCTGAGGACGTGAGCCCAGCAGCTCATAGACCTGTATCTGCGTTGTCAGAGTCTGTGTTAAGCCATCTCACAGGGAAGTCCCTACCTCATGTAATAACCCCTTCCTAGCTGTACTGCTTCTGCCCAGAGGAAAAACATTCTTCTTGCTCAGGCCTCCAGCCTGTTCTATCAAGGCTCCCCGTGAACTGCACCCCACCCCCAACATAAAACCCCCTCTCTAGCTTAAATACTTATTATTGTGTGTGAGTGCATGCATAATGTGTGTTTGTGGGGTTTTTGTTCGATTGTGAGTGTGGAGGTCAGGGACCAACTTTGTGAAGTCCGTTCTCTCTTGACAGCTGTAAGTGGGTTCTGAGGATCAAACTCAGATCGCTGGGCTTGCAAGGCCAGTGTCTTCCTCCATTGCATCTTCTCTCCGGTTTCCATGGCGACTAGCCTATGAGGGAACTCATCTGCCACCTATTTCTTCAAAACTTCCATCAAAGCCAGATAGGGTAGCATATGATTGCAATCCCCGCCCTTGAGAGGCAGAGGCAGGAGTATCAGAAGTTCAAAGTCGGTCAACATAGCTCGGTCAACATAGCAAGTTCAAGGCCAGTCTGGGCTACTACAGATCTCTTAAAAATAAAACAAATTCTATTCATAGAGCAGGGCACGGTGGCACACACCTGCAGTCTCATCACTAGAGAAGCTGAGGTAGAAGAAACAATGGTTTGAGGCTAGCTTGGGTTATACAACAAGATCGGTCTCAACAAACAAACAAACAAACAAACAAACAAACAAATGACTTGTTGAACTGAAGTTTACTTCTCCCCCTTTGATTCTGGTCTTCATCTTGCCCTCACAGGCTCTTCTCAGACTAAGTACTTTTCTCCCCTGTAGGATACGCATTGCAACCCGAAGGGCTTCCTTGGGGGTTTTAGAAGGAAATACAGCTACTCTATACCTTGACTGAATGTTAATTCTGTTAATTCTCCTCTCTTTGGGGGAAGGTTGTCCTTTCTGACCTTTGGGATGGATGCACATGGAGCTGTGAGGGAGGAAGGGGACAGAATCAATCCTGATGACGAATGAGGGAACGGAGGTTGCAGCCAGATTGACCTCACGTCCATAGGGCACTGTTTGAAATGTTCAACCCTTCACTCCAAGGCTTAGCTTTTCACAAGGCTCACAGGTTATTACCAAATTAGGGGCAGGTGAAGGATGTGGGTCCGAGTTCACAAGTACTTGGGGGTGGGGACTGCAGCCAGCAAAACCAGCACCAAGGTCCTCACCTTCTCAGCTGCAAGCTCTGTCTGATGAGTCATCTGTCCGGTTTTCATGGGAGAGGGTGATTGGCTGCCCTCCCTTGTCTAGTCGTTTCTTGGGGGCTGATCTAAGAAACCGATGGAGTAGGGGGTTATGTGTTAAGATCCTTGCAGAAGCAGAGGTCCAAAGTCTAGGTGCTGTGACTTCCTGAAGCTCTGCTCTAGCCTGTGTTCCCTGCCTCTGTGAGTCAGTACTTCACAATGCTTTGACAACACGCTGGGAGAAAAGCAGCTCCAAGGAGGAGAGATTTCATTTGGCAGCTGGTACCTGGGGTCAGCTTGCTGCACTGTGGTCCTGAGGCAAGGGAGAGCATCACAGAGTGTGGAGCATGTGTTAGAGCAGTGCTTCTCAACTTTCCTAATGCTGTGACTCTTTATTATAGTAGCTCATGTTGTGGTGACCCACAACCATAAAATTATTTTGTTGCAATGTCATAACTGTAATTTTTGCTAGTGTTATGAATTATAATATAATATCTTATATGTGACCACCCTTCCAATCCCCAAAGAGATCACAACCCACAGGTTGAGAACCACTGTTAGAGCAAGCAATTTGCATCACAGTGGCCAGGAAACACAAAGCATGCTTATGCTGGTGGGCTCTCTCCTTCTTCCCCTTCGATTCTGCCAGGGTTCCAGGCTCTGGGATAGTGCTGTCCCCTTTAAGGCTGGCCTTTCCCCACTTAGTTCATTGTCTCTGGAGATGCCCTCAGACCACATCCAGAAGTACATTTTTACTAATCTCCTGTGCATCTCTTAGTACAATCGAGATTAATCACTGGAGCTGGGGAGATGGCCCAGCAGTTAAGAGGACTGACTTAGTACTCACATGGTGGCTCACAATCATCTGTAACTCCAATTCCAGGGATTTGACACCCTCTTCTGGTCTCCACGGGCACCAAGCATGTACATGGTATACCCTATACACAGGTAGGCCACACACCCATTATACATACAGTAATAAATAAATGAACCTGAAAAATGGCCACAACAGCCTCGTTCTTTACTTCTGGAGGTTACCAGGCAGTACTGACATTCTCTGGCTTGTAGATTCACAACTCACTATCTGCCTCCATCTTTTTAATTAGGTGTGTATGGTGGTCAGGCAGAGCATGTGCACATGAGTGTAGTTGCCCTCGGAGGCCAGAAGAGGGAGACAGATCCCCTGAATTTAGAGCTGCAGGTAATGATGAGCCCCCCACCCTCTGCCCCCCAATATGGTATGCTAGGAACCAAACTTGCATCCTCTATAAGAGTAGTACATGCTCTGAACTACTGAATCATCTCTCCAGCACCACCACCCTTCTACCTTTTTGACACAGGGTCTTAGGTAGTCCATACTGCTCTCAAACTCTGTATGCAGCTGAGGTTGATGTTGAACTTCTGATTTTTCTGCATTCCCCTTCAAAGTGCTGGAATTACAGGCATGAGCCACCATGCCAAGTATATGGGTCACTGGGGCTTGAACCTGGGACTTCATGTATGGTAGGCAAACACTCTACCAGTTGAGCCACATGTCCAGCTCTGCCTCCAGCTTCACAAGGTACTCTTATCTATGACTCCTGTGTCTCTGGGTCTGTGTTTCAATCTTTGTCTTCTAAGAACACCAGTCATTGACTCAAGGCTTATCTGAACCCCAGTGTGATCTTGTATTAATGCCTCAGATGTTCAAAACTCTACTTCTAACTAATGTCACATTCAGATGTTCTGGGAGAACTAGTCTTGGGGGAGGGGTGCTCTGCAAACCAGCACATTCCTCTTTGTTATCTTTCCCTCCTTCTCTTCCTCACTCCTCACTTCTGTTCTGCTGGTCTTTAGTTTTAATTTGAATTTTTTAAACAACTTATTTAACTTTACTTTATGTTCATTGGTGGAAGGGTGTCCGATCCCTTGGAACTAGAGTTACAGACTGTTGTGAGCTACCATGTAGGTGCTGGGAAATGAACCCCAGTCCTTTGGAAGAACAGGCAATGCTCTTAAGCACAGTCATCTCTCTAGCTCCTGGTCTTTATGTTTTTTAAATCTCCCTTCTTTCCAAGGTCACGGTTACTGGAGGGATCATAGTTTTTGCACTGTGCCTGACAGAACACCATGTAAGAACACGTTTGAGAATCCCCAGCAGGTAGGAGCAAGTTGCTTCCTGTAGATCTGCAGGTGCCTCAGTACTAACACCCAGATGAGATGTCCCATCATCTTAAGAAGGAGAAGAGAGCAGAGGTGAAGACAGGAAGAGGAGGAGCGGGGATGCAGTTTGGGAATGGAGACGATGTTTGTGCACGGACCGCATGCATGGCTTTAGGAAGCTGAGTTGATTTTCTTTTACATCAAGCAGGGATCTTGCTCCTCCTATCTGAGTTTCTCTCAGCCCCATCCTCACCATGAAAGCTGTTATGTTCTGGTAGACAGGTGCTGACCAGTAGTGTAGAGACTAGCTTCACACACACACACACACACACACACACACACACACACACACACACACACACACACACAGACACATCAAGTCTCAAGTTAGTGTGAAAACAATGCAAAATATTTCGTTAGTAACTTTTGCATTAATCAATTACATGTTGACATTGAAGTAGACTAGACAGGCACAGGAAAGCGAGTCAAGCAACGTGGTGGCTAGAAGCTGATGCAGTCACAGAGCTCAGAGCTTATGGACTCGAGCAAGACCACCTAGAAGTTTCCAGGACTGACCTGGCTGGCTGAGATGACCGCTGATGGTCCTTTGCTTCATTATGATGGCATCCCAGTTTACTCTCCTGTTGCTGTGATAAAATGCCACAACCAAAGCAACTTAGGGGCTGGAGAGATGGCTCAGCAGTTAAGAGCAGTGCTGCTCTTCCAGGAGACCAGGGTTCAATTCGTACCAACCATAGTTTGGTGCATGAATGCAGTTTCAGGGGGATCTGACAGCTTCTTCTGGCCTCTAAGGGCACAGCATTCATGTGTACACAGATATACATGCAGTCAAAATACCCATATACATAAAATAAGTAAAGAAAAAATTAAAAGCAACTTTTAATTTTTAAGGGAAAGGGGCTTTTTGGGGTTCAGAGTTGGAGGGTTCAGAGTCATCATGGCTAGAAGTCAAAGTGTCAGGAGTTTGAAGCAGCTGGTCAGTTGTGCCACAGTCAAGAAGCAGAGAGTGAGGAATTTTCTCTTTTTTATGTAGCTCAGGATCCCAGCCTAGTGAATGGTGCCGCCCAGTTTATGGTTCCATTCCAACCTCAGCTAACACAATAAACAAGCCCACACAGGTCAAAACACATTAAAGCATCCCTCACAGGTATACCTAGAGCCTTGTCTCCTGGGTGATTCCGAGTCCTTCCAAGCTGACAACGCTAACCTTCTGTATGTCATTAGTCTTGCGAAATGGCCCCTCCCCATCATGCATCTGATACGGCGCTGCATCTCCAAACTCAATACAATAGAAGTAAGAGTCTGGATATTTTGCACCATGTCTTATAGTATTAAATTTAATTTCCAAATTTTAACTTTAATAAAAATATTATGTCTGGAAAAAAATTTTCTCAATGTAAAAATGTACGTGGTTACTAGAATAATTTAAAGGATGCCAGGGACTCACAGTATCTTCCTGTCGGAAAGTGTTCAGGGCACATGGTACGAAGCTGATGGCAGTTTTGTCCCTGATGAGCAGTGTGCCTTTGGTCTCTGGGTTGATTTTTCTGATTTTGTGCGATGGGTGTGATGTGATCCAGGCGTCTGCCCTGCCCCTGGGAGTCACCAGGGTCATCAAAGGAGACAATCATGGAGACAGGCTCCTCAGCTCCAAAACACCACAGAAACCCTCCTTCTCCCCTCCCCTCCCCTCCCCTCCATTACTCTCCCTCTCTTTCCATCCCCTCTCCTCATCTCTTCTTTCCCTTTCCCTCAGGTCTTTGGGTTCCTGTCGCTGAGATAAAACATTATGATGATAGACAACTTGAAGAACAAAGAGTTTATTTTATCTTACGATTCTCAGGTCAAACTCCATTGCCAAGGGAAGTCATGGCAGAACTCAAACAGGGCAGGAACCCTGTGGCTGGAGGTGATGGGGAGAGGGGAGAGGGGAGACGGTGGAGGAACACAGCTTCCTGGCTTGCTCCTTCTGCCTTGCTCAGCTTGCTTTCTTATAGCCCCCAAGACCACCAGCCCAGGACTGGCACTACCCACAGTGAGCTAGCTGGGCTTTTTCTCATCAATCATCAACTGAGAAAATGTACCACAGGTTTTCCCACAGGCCTTGTGCGGGCATTTTCTCAACCGAGATCTCTTTCAAAACAGCTCTAGTTGTGTCCAGGTGACATAAATCTAAGCAGCACGCTTTCTTTTCCCTTCTTTCTTCGCCTCCCCTTCTGTGTTAGTTACTTTGTCTCTGTGATACAATCCCATGACCAGAAACAGCTGAAGGATGGAAGTTCATTTTAGTTTCCAGTTCCAGAAGGGCTTGATGCCCAGGATGCAAGGTTAGGGCATGCGGAGAACAGGAAGTAGACAGATCACACAAGAAGCAGAGAGCAAGCTGGAAGGGATGAGGCTATAAACTCTCAAAGCCCCACCCTGAGTGGTGAACTTCTCCCAGCAAGGCTTGGCTTCTTGAAGTTCCATATCCTCCCCAAACAGCGCCACCAACTGGGGACCGCGTATTCAAATACATGCGCCTAAGGGGGACATTTCTGACTTCCTCCTCTCTTCATCCCTAGCCTTGCCCTCAATCTATTAGCACCTTCAGCAGCTTCCTCCGCCATCACAAGTACCCACAGCAACATCCCTGCCTTCTCTTTCAGTCAAGGGAATTAGGCCACCAGGGCAGGGGCCTCAAACATAGCCCACAAAAATTTCAACTTTCAGCTCTTCCCAAACTCTGTGGTCTGGTTCTAAGTGAGTTACCCTCTGCCAGATGCCAACAGTGCTTTTGTCTGCTTGGAGGGAGGGGGTGGGGCAGGCCAGGTCTCAGGGTGTGTGTGTGTGTGTGTGTGGAGGGAATGCCCTCCACCTAGTGATTTCTAGTCGACACCATGTTTGTGCATGTTTGGGGATTAGAATAAGACATCCATTTTTTCTTCCCCACCCCTCCATAAAAGCATTTCTATTGCGTCAGACCACCAAAGCATTTCCTCATTCTTTTTTTGGTCACCAAATATTTTTATGATTTTCCACATATACAGGGAGGGAAAAAAAAAACCCAAAAAACTTGAGCAGCCACTCAGGCGGCAGTGGTAGACACACCACGTCTCCCAAGAGAGCGCGCGGGGGGTGGGTGGGTGGGGATTAAAACAGCAAAACAACAGGGCAAAACTGAAGCCCAAGGGATGGGGGTGGGGGTGTCCAGAGAGTGATAATTAGTCTAAGGTCCAGGGATTTCGATGAATTCTTCTTGGGAATTCTGGGATAACAAGTAGGAATTCACCTAGTGGCTCGGGACAGTGAAGGCTCTCCTAGGAACCAGTCAAACATTTGCAGATGAAATTAGCCCTTGGTGAGGTGAGAGGATAAGGTGTGGAGGGGCCCCACCCACCTGAGGGTCAACCCCAGGCCTACCACACCTTCCTCCTCCTGGCCTGACTTTCCATCCCTTCCCTAATGGAGTTACAATCTGCTTCCTGTGGGATCTAGGGGATACCACCCAGAGCTCGGGGTGACTATTGGTTATTTGATCTTCCCCCTTTTTTCCCTTTCTGATTTCCAACCCTAGCTGGCTTTCCCAGAGACAGAGCGGGGCCGTTCATAGCCAGCCAGCTGCTCTGTGCTGAGAGATTTAAAATCCTGCAATTGACTCTGACTGTGTCCAGAACAATGGGCGTCTGCGACTGATTTATTAATCTGCTGGGGAGGGAGGGAGGGAGGGAGACAGTCTTCGGGTCCAGGCTGTTTACTGGGATGACAATGGATTTACGTTTCAGCAGGGTTTATGATGGCCGGAGGCATGGAAGTCACAGACACCAGAACTCAGTGAGGACCCACAGGCAGGGAATGGGAAGCAGTAAGAGGCTTGGAAGTTGATTTTGAGATCTCCAAAAGATTGACCTTCCTAGTTGACGGGACTAGGCAGGAGGGCGGGGCATGCTCTGTGCAGTGGATTCCATCGTCTTGTGACTAAAGAGTCAAAGTGGATCTTCAAGGGGCTCTTGTGTCTGACTGCTCATACAGGCTGTGGGTTGGATGGAATGACATTTTTGTGAAGATTGGTAGATCGGAAGTTGGGGAAAGGTTTGTACTTAGCTTTGCAAAGTCCTGTCAGGGGGATAAAACAGGGGGAGATGTGGTTTGACGGTACTCTGGGGAGCTTGGTGGGGTGACAAGTGATGTGTCAGGCACATGATTAGGACGCCAACGTATTTTGGCCCATTTAGATGGAGAGAGAGCATCAGTAACTAAAGTATTAAATGATAGCTATTAATCTATCTGTCTATCCACCATTTATCTATCATTTATCAATGTATCTATAATCTATCTATCATCTATGTATCTATCATCTACCTATCATCTATATGTCTTTGTATCTATGCATGTATCTATGTGTGTATCATCTATCTATCTATCTATCTATCTATCTATCTATCTATCTATCTAACTATCTGTGTGTGTTTGTGTTTGGGTGCACATGTGCCATGGAGATCTGCAGATAACTTGTGGAAGCCGGTTCTCTCTCCCTACCATGTGAGTCCTGGGAATCCAACTCATGTCCTCAAGGCTCAGAGGCAGGTACCTTTACCTGTTGAAGCATCTTGTGGGCTCTGGCTTTAGTATTTACAGATTTACAAATGGAAGGAAGAGGGGAATTGACTCTTCTCAGCGGTTCTAGGAACTAGCTCTTGCCTTAGATAGTCGGCATCAGAGACTTTTGTTCTGCCACCTGTTGGCTTCAAAAGATGGGGTGGTGACTGCATCATCCCCAAGGTTGTGATTCTCCTGGGGGTGGTGGTTTGCAAGAAGGATAAATAACATACTGCACAAGAGGCATTTAGTACCAATGAAACCCCACACTCACTATCCTCCTCCTCATTGATGAAGCTGGCAGATATTTGGTTCGGTCAGAAGCAGAACGAAGGACCAGAAATCATAAGGAGGCCAAGGTCAACTCATGAAAGAATCCTTTAGAAATCCTTTAGAATAGTAGAAAGCAGGGCATGGGAAGAAGGGATAGAGAGAAGAAAGGGTACTTAGGGAAGGGAGGGAAAGGGACACACACACACACACACACACACACACACACACACACACACAGAGCTAAACTGGAGACAGGCATTGGGCTAACCCCCGTGGGAGCTGAGCCTGGGGACCACAGTCCAATCATAAGAGAAGCAGTTGAAAGTGTTTCTCCGTCTCCTCTTCCCAAGGTGCTTGGGGCACCCTACTCCAGGACTGGCTGGGCAATGTTGGTGAGGAAAGGCTGGGCTGACATCTTGAAGGGTCTCAGGAGGAAGGCTTGGGTTGTCTTTAAGAAAGAACTTCTGGATCAGACCCCTTAGGGCACTGAGCCTGGCTCCATCTCAAGGTGTCTGAGTATGCCCCAGGTGTGTCTTCTAATCAGGTCTCCTAGATGGCCTTTACCCTACTCTCTTGGAAAAGACCTTTGTAAAGAGCTTTTATGCAGGCTTGGAGACATTTGTCATTTCTTCTCTGTTGCCCTCTCCACTGCCAACCTGGGTGATGTCCTGAGCTGCCTCTGCCAGCTGTCCTCATTTAGGAACTCACCACGTAGACCAGACAAGCCTTGGACTCACAGAGATCCTAGTGTCTCTGCCTCTAAGGTGCTAGGGCTAAAGGCATGTGCCACCGTGCCAGTTGTAGGGAGCTTCCACCAGTGGTGCTAGCCTTGTTCTCTTTATCCTTGAACCACTGACTTTCTTCTAGCCTCAGGTCTACGTGGGAGACTCAAGCCTCCGATGAGATACTGGATACAGAAATACCACGTTATGATTCTGTTGTTATCATTATCAGACAGGGAGGCTGGAACGGAATCCTTTGTGCAGGCTTGAGGTTAAGACCTCAGACGCAAACTCTGAGTGGAAGACAAGGCAGGAGACCCGGGAGACGGGAGGCGGGGCAGAGAAAGGACGGATGGGAACCTAGTTCATGCTAAAGATACTTGGCGGCAGCCAGGCCACAGGCCTGTGGCTGGGCTCCAGTCCCAACCGCGAGCCTCATTTCCATATGCAGGTCAGCCTGTGGCATGTTTATAGCCCAGTCTCTGGGCAGGCATAGCTTTACCAGGAAGGCTCAGCCCTTGAATCTGTGGGAGGGCAGCAGCCGTGGGCTGTGGGAGGTGGTGGGCGGCATGCCTTTGGCTGGCAGAGCACGGTTCCCATCAGAGTCAATTACAGGGCACAGAGCTCCTGACGTGAGGTCAGGAAGCAGGCCCAGGGCACCTTGGGGATGTGTGAAGTGACGGAGGTGAGATCTATGTGTGGGGCTGTCCACACATGGCGGTGCGGTTATAAATACACACGGCCTGCTCGTGGAGCACGGTGGGTGCCCAAATAGCTTTGCGGGCAGCTGTATATGATGTAAACACACACTGACAGAGTCAGTGGCAGGCTTGGCTGGACCTCACCAGCATCTCTTTCCACACTTTTAGGCAAACGCTTGCTACACAGGGTAGCCAGGGGCTGGGGCTCAAGTCCTAGAGCCTATTAAATCTGGAAGTCAGTGAGAAGGTTTTTGAGAGAAGAGTCAAGCCGAGCTAGCCCAGCTGATCCCAGGTTTCGAACATGCACGCACGTATTGAGGGGTGGGAGAGGGTCTTCCTCGAGCTGGAACTCACCAACTAAATTAATCTGGTAGAGCCAGTGGGTCAGGGATCTGTCTGCTTCCACCTCCCCAGCACTGGAAGTCCAAGCTATGCCACCATGCCTAGTCTTTTTTTTTTTCCTCCCTTCTTTTTTAACACCCCCACCCCCACCCACCCACCCAACCCAAAAGACACGAGTTCTAGGAAGGACTCAGATCCTCACGTTTGTGACACAAACTCTTGGCTGCCTGAGTTGTTTTCCTAGCCCAGGAGTGCTTCTTTATAAACTGCTTCATCTCCCTCCACTTCATATCCCCTCCTGCTTGGATCTGGTTCTACTCCTCCTGACCCCCACACTCTCTATACTCTCTATTTCCCAAATACCCCGACCTTCTCTCTGCTTCTTAGACTCTGCTGAGGATCTTTGCTGAGACTTCCATCCTTCGCTTAGTCCTCCAACTTCACCTGCCTGTGTTGTTCATCCTTTAATTCAGGGATCTGAAAACTGCCCATAGGTCTCATCTGGCCCACTACCCAATATGCTTTAGTCCACAAGCCATTACTGCTTTAAAAAATAAACATTTATTTATTTATTTGATGATGAATGATGTGTGTGTATGTGTGTTTGATGGGTGTGCGTGTTCATGCATGTGTGTGCTGTGTGGCACATACGTGGAGTAAGAGGACAGTTTTGTAGAGTCAGTTCCCTCCTTCTACCTTTCCATGGGTTCTGGGATTTGAACTCAGGTCTTCAGCCCTTAGCAGCAAGTGCGTTTCCTTACTGAGCCACCTTGAAGGCCCCGCTTGTTTTTTAAGATAGAGTCTTTCCATGTAGCACAGGTTGGTCTAAATGTAAGATTCTCCTGTCTCAGGTTCTTTTTTTTTTTTTTTTTTAAGATTTTTTTATTTATTATTATATGTAAGTACACTGTAGCTGTCTTCAGACACACCAGAAGAGGGAGTCAGATCTTGTTATGGATGGTTGTGAGCCACCATGTGGTTGCTGGGATTCAAACTCTGGACCTTCAGAAGAGCAGTCGGGTGCTCTTACCCACTGAGCCATCTCACCAGCCCCTGTCTCAGGTTCTTGAGTGCCAGAATTGCAGAGGGGTACTACCATGCCTGGGCCTAAAACATTAAAAAATTATATTTATATTAACTAAAATTAATATTATTAAAATACAATATAAAATGTAATATTATTTTAATATTTTACTTAATGTATTCAAGATAATATTTCATATGATTATATAATAAAAATAAATATAGTTAACATTTAATATAATAAAATTTAAATTATTAAATTAATAAAATAATTGAAATGATATATATGTATAATCTCATTATGTAGCCCAGGCTAAACTTGATCTTGTGATCTCACTGCTTCTGTCTTCCAAGTGTTGGGATTTCAGGCGTGTATCACCACATATGGCTTTAATTTTTACATGCACATGTGCACACACATACACATATGAGCATGTACGCGTATTTGTTATGCACACATGTACATATATATATGTGCCTATGTACACATGTACATATGATAGAGGTTGGAGGTTGACATGCTTCATCACGCTCTGTTTTATTGCTGGAGGCATGGCACCTTGTTGAGCACAGACCTTTCTAATTGGGCTCGTCTAGCTAGCCATTCTGTCCCAGAGTTACCTCGTTTCTGCTTCCTCATCCTTGGGATTCCACGTGGGGCTGCTACACCTCTGGCTTTTGTGTAGCTGCTGAGGGTTTGAACTCTGATGTTCCTGCTTTTTACAGCAAGGGTCTTCATCCCCTGGTCTGTCTCCCTAGAACAATTTAAACGTTGACAGTGCCGGAAGAACCGTTGTATTTTGTGACATGCCAAGTTTATATTGTTACATGGGAGCACAGCCATGTCTGTTTGTCTGACGTCTGTGACTGACTTGGCTTCAGTGGCAGGGCTGAGGACTTGTCAAAGAGACTGGATAGCTTGCAAATCTTCAGACAGCACCATCAGGTCCTTTATAGAAAAGTCCTTTAGGCTTCTCTGAGCTCTCTGGCAGAGTTACCTATGTCCTGCTCCACACCTTGCCGTTTCCCTCCATGATAGGATTGACAGCAGTAAGTATTGGCTGGGCTTTTACTAGCCCAAGCCTTCCAAGGTGTGGTTGAGGAGGGCTAGCTAACTCAATGTCTCCTGCCCTCTTAGATCTTGTATCTCACATCACTGGTTGGTTGACTGATGGAACAAATGCAAAGAGTGAATAGTGTTTTTCTCACCCCCAACCCATTCCCTGATGAGAGGATGAAATACTTCCTTTTGTATTCTTCTCTACAATATTTTTGGTATTGGGCACGGGGTGCTCGCTTTGGCATTCTTTGGTAATCCCTGTCTGCCTGCAAAATGTAGAAGAAAAAAAAAAGCATCCAAGTGTGATGCTCATGCTACTCTGCACGCGGGTGTGCGCAGGACCATAGGCATGCCGTGGCATGCATGGAGAGGTCAGAGGGTAACTTGTGGGAGTGATTCTCTCCTCCTAGCACATGGGTTTCAGGATTGAACTCAGGTCATCAGGTTTGGTGGCAAGTTCCTCCATCCACTGAGCCTACTATTACTTTTTGTGATCCGTCTATATGAGTCCTGGGTTTGCCCTACACAGACAAAGAAAGCTCCATCCCGACTCCCTGTCTTCATTCCTGTTGGCTGTTCTCACTGAATTCTCCTCTGTTTTACCTCTGTTATCCCATTCCCTTCAAAACCATGTCCAAAACTGCTACTTCCCACAGAGTCTTTCTGCTTTTTCCAACAGAGGTTTTGTTGTTGTTGTTTGTTTTTCGAGAGGGTTTCTCTGTATAGCCCTGGCTGTCCTGGAACTCACTTTGTAGACCAAGCTGGCCTTGAACTCAGAAATCTGCCTGCCTCTGCCTCCCAAATGCTGGGATTAAAGGAGTGTGCCACCACGCCCGGCTTGAGGCTTTTTTTTTTTTTTTAAAGATTTATTTATTATATCTAGGTACACTGTCTTCAGACACCCTAGAAGAAGGTGTTAGATCTCATTACAGATGGTTGTGAGCTACCATGTGGTTGCTGGGATTTGAACTTAGGGCCTATGGAAGAGCAGTCAGTGCTCTTACCCGCTGAGCCATCTCGCCATCTCCATCCCCACCGAGTTTTGACTGTTTTCTTTGTGCCAAATAGCTATAACTCGGATCACCCCCCCCCACCTTTTTTCATGAATAAAAGAACCAGTATTAGGCAGGGTCTGGGAGACAGAAGACTGTAAAAGTTATGAGTATGCTCTTATGGAGCTCAGGGTCCAAGACAGTGGGCTTCAAACCTTGGCTACGCATTCTATGTAGAGTCTGAAGTCTCTCTGGAGGATGGTAAGTTGGGAAGTCAGGAGCAATAAACAGGGTGGACGGCTGCCTCTTTCCTTATTCCCAACTTCTCTGTCTACAAGGTGCTTCTGTGGTTACCTGTCTTACTTGTAGGTCTCAGCAGAAAGGCCTCCACTGTTACAACATGCCTGGGAACAATTCATTTGTATAAGACCAAGTATTTGCAAATTCTTTCTCTCTCTCTAAAACATAGAAGTACATATTATAACATCCATATAATTAATATTATACTACTCAGCATAACACAAGTGCTATGTAAATTATTGTTCTATACTGCTGCTTGAGGAATAATGACAAGAAATAAAAGGTCTATATCCCTTCAACACAAATGTGTTTCGCCCCAACTGTTGTGTGCATGGTTGAATCTGTGGATAGTGAATCCTTGGATGTGCAGAGCTGACAGGCATGACGGCATATGGTAGATACCAGTGAAGGGGCAATTAAACTTAACACAAAAGTTGAGTAAATGTTGAAAGATAAAAAGAGGAAGAGCGTTTGAAATGGAGAGAGTGATGTGCATTGAGGTGTGGAAGCCAGGATGAACGAGGTGTGTGTGGGCAACAGGAAAGTGTCCACGGCCGTCAGTGGAGGTGAGTAGACTCATTCACCAAGTAGAGGAGGTTAGACCACAGTTGTCTCAGGTGGTAGGGAGCTGTAGAATCAATTAGTGACACTCTGCCTGATGACAGCAGGGGGACTTGCTGTTAACAGCATGCAGACTCCAGGCAAATGCAAGGTAAGCATCCAGAGTGGTCCAGATGTTAGGAGATCTATTCTAGGACCTGGCTGTGTGAGTGGGTAACAAGACCAGGAGACAGAAAATCCCCAAAGCAGACTCTGCAATGTAAAGGGCTGGCTGCTCTAAAGGAGGGACAAGGGGGCTTTGGAGGTAGCATTCCTATTTCTGGATTCCTCCTCTGTGAAACGGAGGCCAGATAGATATCAGGGTGAGGGTTGGTTCAGCTAGGCCCTGATGAAGCTTGTCCATTGAAATGGGTTAAAGGAAGGAAAGATCAGGCCAAAGCCATGCTGGGAGTGCTGTGGAAGAAGGGGAAAGTATCTTTTGAAGACTCTTCCTGGCCTGCCCCAGACTAGCAATAACTCAGACGAAACCAGACAGTTTAAAACAGCAGCTGCAGGGATGTTCCTGTGCCTGGCAGTGCAGGTGCTATGAAGAACCAGAGGCTGTGGAGGTGGGCATCTGGCATCCTAAATGGAACTTCACCTGGATTATAACAAGTGTGAAAAACAGCATCAGTCTCAGAGTTCAGCCTGGGGACTGTTCACAAAAGTCACACTTCTGTAGCCAGTCCAAGAGCAAGAACAGGACCTCACCAGCACCTTGGCACCTGGCTCTTTGGCATACATAGTCACTCTTTGGGAACGGGTGGCCAGGTTCTCTGCTAATGGCCTGCCCTTGACAAGGCAGGACTGAGGCTAAGCTCCACTCTGCTGCCCTAGGTATCTAGGC
Organism: Mus musculus; assembly: GCF_000001635.26. Taxonomy (NCBI): domain Eukaryota; kingdom Metazoa; phylum Chordata; class Mammalia; order Rodentia; family Muridae; genus Mus; species Mus musculus. The sequence goes on from NT_187003.1 coordinate 2,288,260, forward strand.
ATGGTTTGAAGTCATAAATGGAACAGGGAGCTTTCCTTAGACCAGGTCCATGCCTCTCTCTTTCCATCTTTTCTTACAACTCCCCAGAGCTAGACCTGCAGCCCACCAATGAGTCCTCTTCTCTGCCCAGTGGTGAGGCACTCAGACCCTACTCACAGAACTGACCGGCTGTGGATGGCAAGCCAGGTCTTCACACAACCACAGCCTGTGCTGAGTGGAGTCAGGCAAAGTTTTTAATCTCTATGCTCTTTGAAGCTGAGTCACTCATGATACGGTCTGCTCTGATGGAGACTACAGATGTTGTAGTTCCCTCTTAAGCCTTTGCGCCAAGTCAGGAGTCAGCATAGATACCATTTGTCCTCTTCTATCTTCTTAGCTCATCTGAGTTGCTGCCTGGGTGTTTTCACAGGGATCATTTTATCTTTCCTTTCCTTTCCCTTTCCCTTTCCCTTTCCCTTTCCCTTTCCCTTTCCCTTTCCCTTTCCCTTTCCCTTTCCCTTTCCCTTCCCCTTCCCTCCCTCCCTCCCCTCTCTCTCTCTCTCTCTCTCTCTCTCTTTCTTTCTTTCTTTCTTTCTCTTTTTCCTTCCTTCCTTCCTTCCTTCCTTCCTTCCTTCCTTCCTTCCTTCCTTCCTTCCTTCCTTTCTCTCTCTCCCTTCCTTCCTTCCTTCCTTCCTTCTTTCCTTCCTTCCTTCCTCCCTCCCTCCCTCCCTCCCTCCCTCCCTCCCTCCCTCCCTCCCTCCCTCCCCCCTCTTTCTTTCTTTCTCTCTCTTTCTTTCTTTCTTTCTTTCTTTCTTTCTTTCTTTCTTTCTTTCTTTCTCTCTTTCGGAGTACACTGTAGCTGTCTTCAGACACACGAGAAGAGGGCATCAGATCCCATTACAGATGGTTGTGAGCCACCATGTGGTTGCTGGGAATTGGACTCAAGACCTTTGGAAGAACAGTCAGTGCTCTTAACTGCAGAGCCATCTCTCCAGCTCCGATCAGTTTATTCTTTAGATAATCATGCTTTCAGTGAAAGTATAATCCAAAGATAATTATTGCTTTCAATATCTTTTAGACTTATTTTATTTTATACATATAGGTGTTTTATCTGCATGTGTGGATTTGCACTGTATGTGTGTTTAGTGTCTGCAGAGGCCAGAAGAGGCCGTCAGATTTCCTGGAACTTGAGTTATTCATGGTTATGGGTCACCATGTAGGTGCTGGGAATTGAAACTTGGGTCCTCTGTAAGAGCAACAAGTGCTCTAAACCCCAGAGGCCCCTCTTTAGCCTCAATTCTTATTTTTAAATTAAATCTTATTTATAAATCATTATTAGTGTATGTATATGTGTGTGGGCACATGTATGTTATGGTGTGTGTGTGTGTGTGTGTGTGTGTGTGTGTGTGTAGGTCAGAGGACAGGTTTTGGAATCCAGGGATGGAACTGAAGTCATCAATTTTGGGTACCAAGCACTTGTACCTGCTGACCTATGTCACAGGCCCCAAAGACAATTCTTTAGAATGGATTTTATTTTCCTTTTCTGAGCCCACTCCTCTCCAAAGAGTTAGGGGCGAAGGAGGAAAACAAACCCCTTAGTTCTAATTAATCCTGGCAGCCATAGCCCGAGCCAGTGAAGAGCAGTATCTTTGGGAAGTAATTTGAACTTGAATGATTACCCTGCTCTGTCTTGTTGGGTGCTCCCCATTTTTCGCTCTTTTCTAAGATGGTGACAGGTGAAGACCATGCAGTGATGGTGGCAGCCCAGTGAATCTCAGCACCACTTGGTGTTTGTGCCCTTGTGAGGGAATGGCTGTGCCTCTCAAAGTCATGGGTTTCAGTATGCATTTGCTGTAATTTTGGAGCAATGTTCTATCTCTAATTCTGCTCAGTACAGCACAGTTTTTCCTTCCTTCCTTCCTTCCTTCCTTCCTTCCTTCCTTCCTTCCTTCCTTCCTTCCTCCCTCCCTCCCTCCCTCCCTCCCTCCCTCCCTTCCTCCCTCCCTTCCTTCCATCTAATAGCTCAGAAATGGTATCTAGGAGATGACAACACTGAGGTAGACATTTGGGTCACAATTGCTAAGCTAAATGAGCAGTAGTGACAGATAACACAGACCACTGTGTATACACCTCACAAGCTCTGTGGGGGAAAACTCATGGGTCCCAGCTGCCCTTCCCCCAAGCTAGGAGTTCCTACCATGAATGTCTTTGTCTGTGACCTTGACCTTCAGGTGTATGGGAGCTGGTATCTTCTCTCTGAATCTGAATTTACTAATCAGCACCTTTCACCCAGGACTTTGATGAATCAGGGGTCATTTCTTTCCTGAAATTTAGGCCTGGCATGTGAAACAAGTTGATGCCCCATGGTTTAAACATAAAACCTCACACTTCTCCCGGCCTCAAGAAGAAATCAGACTGGCCCCAGCACGGCTCCTATCAGGTGAAACACCAAGAAGGAGACGGGAGCTAGCCTGAGCCTGTAGGTTTTTTTGATACTATTGACCCAGTAAGGAGAAGGTTGATTCTCCAAGTTGTTGGATAGTCTTCTGGGATTGGCAGTGATGAGAGAAGAGCTATGAAGGGGCATTGAGGCTGTGTGTGTGGTCCAGGCTGGTAACCATGACATCACAAGGCCAGCTGCATTCAGACTCGTTTAGCTGGATGGCTGCTATGCCCTGCTCCCCCCCCCCCCCCCAGGAAATTATAACCTGCCTTAACTCCAGCTTCTGCTGGTGGCCAGTTTCTCTTTTCACATCTAGCCACTACCAAATGAGGGCGATAGAGCCTCAGGCTGGACTTGCTCCTGGCTTTTGGGGAGGCAGGGCCCAGGGCATTTAGAGCTGTGTCTGAAACAACCTCAGAGCATGGCTGGAGTCTGGCCATGGAATGCCAAGGCACACAGAACCCACTGTTCTAGCATAGGTCTCTAGAGACTGGGGCCCCAGGGAACAAGTACCTGGACACTACCTCCTCCCCAACAAGCCGAAAGCACTGTGCACAGGCTGGGGTTACGGAAGGTGGAATTGGGAATTGGGATGGAGCTGGTCCGTGGCCTATGGAGTCTTACTTGTGAGGACACTGCCCGGAGTAAGCAGCTATCAGATAGTGGAACAATGCACCATTGTGGAGGGGCTCAGCACCGAGGCCACAATGAGGTATGCTGTGAGATGAGCCACAAGTTTCAGAGTGTGAACGACAGACAAAGACTGGGATGAACCTCTGGGGTGCTAAAACAAACGTGCTCCGGAATCAGGTATTAGTTTTCCTTCATTGAAACACAATATCTAAAATAAACAAGGTAAAAGGAGGAGGACTTGTTTAAACTCATGGGGTCAGAGGTTCCAGTTTAGGGTCACCTGGCTCCTGTTGCCTTTGGTGAGGCAGGGCAGTGGGGGTGGGAATGGGTGGTGGAGGAGGCTGCTCAACTTCTAGAGGCCAGAAAGTGACCAGAGAGCCGGGAAGGGGTGTGGTCCATCTCCAAGTCCCCAAAGTCAACAGCTCAAAGTACTGCTCAGAAGTTTAAGTCCAAAGTGTCTTCTGAGGCTCAAGGCCAGCCCACAGCTGGGATTCCTGTAAAAATAAAAAGAGTCACATACTTCTGAGACACAATAACCCAGCGTAAACATTCCTATCCCCAAAGGAAAGATGGGACCAAGGCAATGTCCAAAGCCATCAGTGTAAAAGTGTGAACCATTTGTAAAGCCTTTGTTTGAAGAGGCAAGCCCTGGGGCTCCACCTAGCCAATTGTTTCTTCAGGATTCTTGTGTTCAGCTGCCTAGGGACTCCAAGGCCACATAGCCACCACTCAACAAGACTCAGCTGCTGAGCCTGCTGGTGGAAGGAGACCTTTTTGCGACAGCCACAGGATGATGGGTTTGCGTCCATACGGAAGGGACGTGTTATGGGGTCATGGAGGCTTCCGTCAAGATTTCCAAAGGAAGTTTGGGAAACCAGGCATTGTGTGGCAGGGTTCGAATCCACACAGGCAGACAGCCTCTGAGAGGCTCATGGAAAGGTGACAGTGGAGACAAAGAGGAGGTTCCAGATAGTAAGACATGCCAGGAACATGGAATATCTGCTGAAGGCCATAGGCAGAAATAGCTTCCTCTCCCATTCCCCTCAATTAGCTATGTGGACCGAACTTGACAAGTTTGTAAAAGCAGGACATTTCTAACCTCTTGGATGGGTTTCTATCATCTTGCCACTAAGTGCTCTGGGATTGTGTATGCCAGACTTGGAGCTATAGGACGGCATATCGGCCCTCATGGGTTTCAGACTTGCTCTGGTCCAGTACCTCCTAGCAGTTTCCTAATCCTGTTCTTTGGAGTGAGGATGAAAAGAAAACCCAACTCTGGAGGAGATGGAGTCAATGTATTCTTTGTTATTGTTTAAGCGTGAGGTAAAGTTTGCTGTTAAGCATGGAGTCAAACTTTCAGGGACACCCCCCCCCCCGACCTTGGTTAGATGCATAGGATAAGAACGATCCTTCACGTGGAAAGAAACTTGTAGTGGGTTTATAAAATGCATCTTGGGAGTCATGGTGGAATGTCATGGCTTTGATTTTGGGATGTCTCCCTGAGGCTCCTGTGCTAAAAGACTCATTCCCAAGCTTGTGGCATTGTTGGGAGTGGGTGGCAAGTTGGAGGTGAGGCCTAGTTGGTGGAAGTTAGGTCACTGGGTCATGCCCTTGTAGAGGATATAGGGACCTCTCCCTCTTTCCTTTCTCCCCTTTACTCCCTGCCTCCTAAATTGGAACATGCTACATGCTCCCTGCCCTGATGTTCTGTCTCATTAGGCTGCCAAAGGGAATAGGGCTAAGTGGCTACGGGCTGACAACCATGCATGTTCCATGCATCAAAATAAAGCTTTCTTCCTTTTAAGTTGCTTATCTCCAATATTTTGTTGTTGCATTAGAAAGCATACTAGCAAAGACATGGTGGAGGCTAATTTGGATTTATCCATCTGTCCATCCACTCATCTGTTAATCCTTTAACTCATCCTTCTACCCAATACGTTGTTTAAAACTCAGTAGCACTTACAGAGCATGTAGAGATGAATTTGAGCATCGAGGCAACTTAAAGCAGGGCCAGTCTCTGATGGTCTCCATGTTCCAACTATAATCACGGGGAGGCTGAAGGAATGTCCACAGCTGGAAACAATGACATTTTATATTAATGATGTCTTTCAATATGTGATCTCCTGCCCCTATCCAAATAGCAGCATCAGTCACTGTATTAAAAAATCTTTGATTTAGATTTTATTATTTTTTATTATTTTTCAAGTGTTTCTATGCTTCTGTGTGTGGGTATAGGCATGTCACGGCAGCTGCTCAAGGCGGGCCACAGGGGCTGGATCACCTGGAGGTACAGTTCTAGGCGGCTGTGAACCACCTGATGTAGGTGTAAAAAAAAAAAAAAATCAAATTCAGGTCTTGTGGAGGAGTATCGTATGTCCTTAACTGCTGAGTCATCTCTCCAGTCCTCTGTGTTTTCAAATAGATATACCAAGTAGGTGTTATGCATACATGATCTCATTTCCGGTTCATGGTAACATGACAAGAGAACCAAGATCTAGAACATGTACGGGTTTTGTCAATGTGCCTAGTGAGAGGTAGAAAGACAACGGTGGTATCCAAATCTGAAATGGATGCTCCTGTCCTCCTGGGACCCCAGAGATCCCTGAAGATGGCTTTTAAGCTCCCGCAGACCTGCAGTGGTGTCTTCACAGTGGGGTTATCTAGGTCTGGAGCAGCAGATCAGTGGTAGAATGCTTGCTTAGCATGTCATAAGGTCCCCATACACACAGAGAAATAATGAGCAAACATTTTTTTTTTGAAAAAAATTCAAGAGGCCGGAGAGATGGCTCAGAGATTGAGAGCACTGACTGCTCTTGCAGAGGTCCTGAGTTCAATTCCCAGCAACCACATGGTGGCTCAGAACTATCTATGAGATCTGACTCCCTCTTTTGGTGTGTAGGTGTACATGCAGGCAGAACACTGTGTACACCGTAAATAAGTCTTTGGAAAAAATTCCCACTGAGAGACTCTAGTTAGACCCATAGAGAGAATCAAACTATCCTTTCATTTGCAAACGGACCTGTGCATTTGTCTTCACTTGTGGGGCTTTGAGCACACCAGCATTTACTTTGTAAGTTTGTGTAATCCTACTGAGTTTCTAAGTTGTGAAGTTGTGATGATGGTGAGAATTGTCTGCCGTAAACACTTGGACCCATGCGTGGTGTGTAGTGAGTGTTTAGCAAACGTGGGGCCATTTCCTTACCTAAGGTGCTATTTCCCTTATCAGACAAGAGAATATACACACAGAGAGCTTGACCTTGCTAGGGTCATTCAAGGATGCTACCATGCACTGCAATGATGGGAGAAACAGAGAAGCCAGGCTTGCTGAGCGCAGGGGCCTTGAGGCATAGCTGATGCAGGGTTGATGTGGTCCTATTCTGTACCCTCCCACCAACTCTTACCTGCATCCACAGCCAACACCCCCCACCTAGGAGTAAGTATTCACTCTATGCTTATTTGTGGTCCCTATCCTTTCCCTTCCTCTGCTGGGCCCAAGAGCTCTCCTGCAAAGCAAAGGTGACGATGTCTCAGCATCTCTGAAGCCCTGAAGCTGGTCCCCACCAGGTATCCAGTAAGACTATCTTCAGGAATAAGAGGGACCTGCTCTGGCTTTAAAATAACAACTGTGTGGCCTGTGTGCACGTGATGCCACCAGAGGTAACTAGTTGAATCCACTCAGTGTTTGGGATCTTCCTTCAGTGCAGAGTTGACAAAGAAGGATGTAGCTGCTTCAGGAGTGGGTGGGTGGCCCAAGGGTGTGGAGACCCAACCAGGACTGCAAGACGGATTGGGACTGCTTGTTACTATCATTTTTTTTTTCTTTTCTTAAATTCTTGAGCTTTTTGAGTTAAGAAAGTCTATCTGTTTGTTTCTGTGTCCTAGTGTCTTAGCACAAAGCTAGGGACAAGATGGGCTAGTCCATGCATAGCTGTGGCCTGGAAAACATGCAGGGATCTGCCACTCCATGCCTGTGGGGACGTCCTTGTTCTCCCTAAACTAGCTTCTCATCCCTCCAGAAGCCTCTTCCTTCCAACCCTTCCCTGGCCACACCATCTCCATCTCACCTTCCCCACCCCCACCCCTTCCTTCCCCTCACCCCTTGAGAGAAACCTGAAGGGACAGAGCGCACCGAAGAGAGTCGCCCGCCCAGATCTGATCAAGACACAAGTGAGAGGCAATGATTTGTGAAGAAATCCTGGTCCTGTCTAATGGAATTTTCCCAAAATAAATTCATGTAAACAACTTCCCACAAAGAGGCAGTCAGGGGAGCTGGGCGTATAAACAGTGGCAAGTACTATGGGCTCCAGGGGTGCCCTGTCGTCTGGAGGGGGGCTGTGGGGAGACTCCCTTTAGCAAAACACCTTTGGCTCCAGTCCTTCTGACATCATAATGTCAGCCAATTCATTAAATTAAAAAAAAAGGTACTTATTTTAGTATCATCCCCCAAACATAGCAAGGCCACTTGGTAGCTAAAGATGGATTTTACTTCAAAAAAAAATTTTTTTTTACCCCATTTCAAACCAAATCAGCTGGGAAGATGGCGTGTGTGCACAGAGAAAGTGAGAACTAAGTTGAAGCCATTGGAGAAAATGGGAGGGAAGGATGGCTAGAGAGAGGGAGATAATGTCGTTCTCTGTCCTAGGATGAATCTGAGTGAATTCATCATTCCTAGAATTAAAGATGAGACCTGCTCTTTTGTAGACACTCAGAAGGACACCGAATTCCTGCGGCCGTGGAAAGCTGGATGGTCTATGGTTGAGCAGCCCGAGTTTCCGGAGGGAAGTATTTGCAGGGCATCTTCCTGGGTCACGCCTTTTCCCCAGACATTTTTCCCAACCAAGTCTGACTTGCCCAAACCCCGAGCTGTTTTCAGGATCTCGGTTTGATGACCTTTCCTTCCTGCTGTAACCATGGCCTAGAGACTGGGGACATACACTCAAGTCTGGCTGGGCCACTGTGACACCACTTACTGTAAGGCTTCCAGCAACTCATCTCATTTCTTGGAGCCTCAGGTCCCGGAGAGATCCACACAGAGAGGATGGGGAAAAAGCGATTCCAGCTCCCGCGTACTTCACACAGCTCAGCCTGGGAGGGAGCTGGGAGGTTCTGGGGTTGTCTTTGCTATCATGAGTATCGTTCCGACTTTACTAAAGTTTCATCTTGGATTAGTTGGGTTTGGATGAGAATACACCTCTCTCTCTCTGCAATAGTCAGGACTAGGGAATCAGAAGAAGCTGAGAGGAGGGTGCCAGGGCCACTGGAGCTAAGAGGTGCCAGGAGGATACCGTCATTGTTCTGTAAGCCTATTCTGGTAGCCAAGTTTGAATCTGTGTCTGTCTGTCTGGGAGTCTTCATTCTCTACCTCCTGGGCAGTAAGGTCGTGTAGTTCCACATTCCCATGTGACTTTACGGTACCCTTGCACCGTGAGTAGATGGCACCTTCCCATCCCATCCACGTTGGCTTGGCTACCTGATTTGTTTGCCCCAGTGAGATGCTAGAGGCATGTTCAGATGCCTAAAATACTCTTGTGCAACGTGGCCTCTGCCGCTCCTGAGATCTGCTGTAAGAAGAACATTCGCCTGGTCACTGCTGGTCCAAGAAGAATGTGTGGAGCCATGGCTAGGTCTGAACCCAACCCAAAGCTCAGAGCCAAGCTGGCTGACCCACAGCCAACTCATCTGAGAGTGACACAAATGAGTGTTTGTTACGGTAGGTCACCGAGCCCTGAGAAGGGCCCTGATGTGCGGCCCTGCAGTTGGATACTCTGATAACAGCCACGAGGCTAGCCCGTGTGTGGTTCCATGGCAACTGAGACATGCAAATGAAGATGTGGCTTTGACTTGCATATGTTTCCATTAATGTGGTACTGGGCAAAGTGAAGAGGCCTGTGCTAATTAGAAGCTGCCCCTATAGAAAACATCGTGTCTCCTGGGTATGGAGAAGAATGTGTGTCAGACACTGTCAAGTTCCATGAGTAGAAGAACTTAGTTTTTCTGATGTCAGGTTATCTCTAGCTTGAATTCTGACTTGGCTGAATCCTGGAGCTCACTCTGTAGACCAGGCTGGCCTTCAACTCAGAGATCTGCCTGCCTCTGCCTCCCAAGTGCTGGGATTAAAGGCGTGCCCTGCCCAGAGGTGCTTCATCTTTGAAATGAGAACTGTGACTATTTTTGTGAGGAAATGTGGTGTGGACATTTCTGATATCACACCTTCCACCTGGTAAGTACTTAAAAAAAACCAATTAATTTTTAGCTAAAATTCTTCCTTCCTCCCCCAGTTTAAAAAGTACTTCTAGGTGTTTGAGTGTTTGTCTGCATGGACATCTGTGCATCACCGACATGCCTGCAGGCTTTGGAGGCCAGATGAAGGCAGTGGATCCCCTAGAAGGGGAGTTACAGATGGTTGTGAGACACCTTGTAGATGCTGGGACTTGAACCCTGATGTTCTGGAGCGTTCATTGTTCTTAACTGCTAAGCCATCTTTCCAGCCCCCCTAAGCTATTACTCTTGATGTGGAGTCATGCTAATTCCAGTTAAGCAATGTTATCACTTAGGGTCAAACCTAGTGAAAGCTGTGACCTCAGGGACATATTGGTTCTGTTTACCTTCTCCCAGGGAAGAGCCATCGTTCGCCTAGGCGAGGACCTCCAGGTAGGAGGTCCAATTGATGATACCCCAGATATCCTCACACCTTCTTCTCCATCATGAGGCCTTTGTCTTCTCTGTCTCCATAGGCAGCTGTGGCCCTCCAGGCAGCATGGCTGTTCCAGCTTGAGGAAGAGAATGCGGTACATGGAGTGGAGGCGAGCATTTGGTTTAGGACTGGGATCTGTGAGCTGGGATTTGTAGGCTTTGGCCCTGGAGCGCATGCTTCAAATTTTCTTTGTGCTGGCAGACGGACATGGCATCTGTGATCTGAATATTTGTCTTTATGTATGTGTTCATGTGTGAGGGGTGTGTGTGTGTGTGTATGTGTGTGTGGACACACACGCTTGTGTAGGCTAGGGAACCACTTGGGTGTTGTTCCATGCTGTCTACCTACCTCGTCTTGCCAAGTAGGTTAGGCTGGTTGGTCAGTGAACTCAGAGACCTGTCTGTCTGGACTTTCCCAGTACTGAGATGACAAGTGCCTGCCGCCATGTCTGGCTCTCTTCCACTGAGTTTTGGTGATCACACTCAGATTCTTATGCGTGCTGGGCAAGCTCTTACTAAGTGAGCGCTCTCTTCTGAGTCCTTTAAATGCTTTTCAGCTGTCCACCTGAAGTTCCTTCTCCATCTCTTCTTGCTGAAGCCACCTTTGTTGCTTCTGACAATAATAAGGCAGAGTTTAGGGTCTGGAGAGATGGCTCAGTGGTTGGGAGCACTTTCAGAGCTCTTCTGAAGGACCCGGGTTCAATTCCCAGCACCTGAATGGAAGTTCACAACTGTCTGTAACTCCAGTTCCAGGGGAAGAGCTGACACCATCACACAGACATACATGCAGGTAAAATACTAATGCACATGAAACAACAACAACAACAACAACAACCACCAAGGAGAGTCCATAGTCACTGGCTGTTTCCTCGAAGCACTTGTTTCAATTTTGCTTCTCACAGCATCTACAGAGAAGCAGAAGGATCTTTTCAGACTCCTTGTGGGGGAAGCTACACCTTGGCCCATGAACTCAGATGTGCAAGCAGCCTGAACTGGACTTCTGGCTTCTGTTCTGTTGTGGGAATGAAGCTTGACCATTGGCCAGTTCTCTTCCCCATGGGCCCTGAGCTGCCCATGGTACCTTCTCTTGAGGGTTTTGTTAGAATTGGGTCATGCTTTCATGTTCACCTGCAGGAGCATTTGGGGAATGTGGTCTACCCATATGCCCAGAACCAAGTAAACAGCTAGGCCGCCTATACCACACTGTTGCTTCAGGTGTGTGTGTGTCTGTGCATGTCAGAAGTTAATTTGTTAATTTTGGGGTATCCTCCTTCATCCTTCTCCACCTTGTTTTTTTTGAGGCATAATCTCTCACTGAACCTGGAGCCTGCCCATTGGCCACACAGGCTGGGTGCTGAGGATCTAACTCTGGTCCTCATTCATGAACGGCGAGGACTTTACCAGCTGACCTATCTGCCTTTGCCCACATCGTTGCTTCTTTGTAATGGAGAATCCTAATCGTGGATGCAACAAGCAAACTCTGACTCATCATGCAGTTGGAACGACCTGAGACCTTCTTTCTCTCTGGTTTTGTAATAGATTTCTTTTTCTCAAGAGACTTCTACAAAGTCCGGTTACCTAACGAATAAGGAGCCCAATAAACAGACAGTATTGCAAGGAAACAAACTAGTGACTCTTTCCCTGTCCCATACTGACACCTGCATAGCCACTACATAATGGAGCCAGGGCCTGGTCTAGAACCCAGGGCCGCGTAATAAAAGAGGTCTTAGTTCTTTTCTCGAGCCAAGAATCCAGGAGAACTGGAACTCATCTGCAGTCTGATGGGTGTTGTTTGGATATGCTTCAGGAGGAAGTAGGGATGAAATGGGTGAGCTCTGAGACCTGGGAACTTCTAGAAGCCTTTGGCAGGAATCTACTTCCTGGTGGATTGGTGCCAGTCTTTGTCCCTGTAACCCACCAGTCCACTCTCCAGTCTCAGCTCTTTTTCCTCCTCATTAAGCAACATGGCTGGCTTTACTCTCTCTCTTACTTCCCAGTGCTCCATGCTCTGCTGCTGCTGGGGCCAAATTGCTACCAAGTCTGGATCGATGGCCACTGGTTGCATACGAACTTTATTTCATTCAGTTAAAGCCTACGGCACACTCCTGTATTTTGTGCTCTGTTCTGTGAACTTCCAGGATGACACGCCAAAGGGACAGTGTGCATCTATTCCTCCACATTACTGATAAATATGTCTATATGTTCTTACTGCCAATGCATATCCCCGGGTACTTATTTCTTTGATATACCAGATTCTCTCATGGAACTGTGTGTCTGGCATTGCCACAGCCGACTATTGGTCTTCCTGTTCATCTGGCCCTTCCTGAATTTTCATTCGCTCCAGTTAAAGGTGTTCCCCACCCTCCCTCTCCTTCACCTCCCACATCCAGCCCATGATCAAGTTGGTTGCTTATATTTGTAGGTCAATCTCTGCCATCCCAGCTGCCTCCCTAATTCTAACCACTTCTTTTATGGTGTTCTATGTTAGTCACCGATGGTTATCAGCATGGGGTGTTTTTTTTTTTTTAATTTTAATTTTTTAGAAAACACAAACTCAGTCGTGTCTGCATTCCCTGTCCCCCTAGCCTCCTACTGATGTAGAGTTAAATGTTTGATCTCTCCTATGGCCCCATGGGAGCTGTCTCCTGCCTGCTTTTCCAACCTTAGCTCAGGTCCTTTCTTTTTTGCTGGCCACTTGGCGCTACCCCGGACTCTCTCCTCCCAGTTCCTGGTGGCTCAGTGTTCTTGGCCACCTGCAGGCTTTGGCTTTGTCCCCACAGATCATCGCCTCCATCCTGCACATCCTTTTGGTCTCAGCTTAAATGTCATTACTCCAATCTAATTCCATTGCTTCCTCTTAGCCATTCTAGGCTCCCTATTAACACTACCCATATCTCCCCCAAACTGCTCACCATCAGGGACTACGTGACCCTTCCTCTGCTGGCTGTAAGCCCTGTAAGACAAGGATCAAGACTTTGGGAGCTCACAGTTGTAGTTCCAGACTCGGCACCTAGTAGATGCTTAAGAAACAGTGCTTGTTGCATGATATCAACGGTTAACAAGTTCTCATGTGTGCCTGGCAGTGTGCCACATTTCCTCCCCATCTGTGAGGAAGAGGACCTAAGTGTTTTAAGTAAGCGGTACAAACACATCCGACTAGGAAGTTGTAAACTTGGATATGAATTTCAGTCCCAAGTTTTAAAAATTAATTTATTTTTTTATTGCCTTGTTCTGCTGAAGAGTGGATGTGCACAGTAGGTGTGCAGGAAATGGAGCTTCCGGGGATGGGGGTGGAGGCACAGGTAGTTGCCTCTCTCATTTCTTGAAGTGTATGAGAGGAGATCCGGGGAGTCTCTGGCTTGCTCCCCTCTTCCTGAGCTCCTCCACGTGGCGGGGTGGGGGTGGGGTGGCGGCGAGGCAAGAGCTTAAGATAGAGGCCGTCAATGAGAAGGCTCTGTGGAGGGAGGGAAGAGTCCCTACCTAGAGGGCTGGAGCAGAGGGTGTCATCAGGGCTGCAGTGAGTGAATGGGGGAGGGGCTTGCTGGGCACGTTCTGAGTGAAGGGCTGCAGACCAATGGCTCACAACCTTCCTAATGCTGCGACCCTTTAGTGTGGTGACCCCCACCCTACCCCAAACAACATTATTTCATTGCTACTGCACCACTATCGTTTTGCTACTGTGATGAATTGTAATGTAAAGATCTGATAAGCAGGATATCTGATATCAGACCCCCAAATGGGTCAAGACCTACAGGTTCTGTAGTAGACTCTATAGGAGAGCTTTATCTCTGGGACCCTTGGGGGAAGGGGGCAGAGGAGGACAAGCAAGTTTCCAATATGGCGTTGAATGAAAGGAAGTGCATGGCTGGAATCTGCAAGCCAGGGAGGCAGCTTAGAAGAGGCCATGGGCCGGTGTGGAGGAACTTGGATGAACCCTGCCTTGTTTCTTCTCAGCCTCTTTCCGTTCAGTCTGTCCCTAATGTCTTCTGCAGTCCTGAGCACAGGCCGTGCCCCTTCCGTACTATTCTTTGCCCAGGCTGACCACAGCCTCTCTGAGGCCAGTTGAGAGTGAGAACCCTTCATTCTTGGTTTTGCAGGTCCTTGTGCTGTGCCTGGGATGCAGTAGGGTTTCACACACTTATTGAAATGGTCAAATCATTCCAACTCCCCCAGATCTCATTGTCTATGTCCCCCTCTGTGTTACTGTCCTAAAGAGTATTAAACTCAACAGGACACTTGATCCATGAAGTATGTATTTATTTTTATCATTCTCTGGTTGAGACGAAACCTCCTTGGCGCTGGGGACCACATTAAATCTTTGTATCTCAAATACTGAGTGTCGCTGTAGACTGTGTGCAAGGGTGAATGATCTCTCTCCTTTGCCGTTCTTAAGGAACCGTAGCTCTGATAGGTACTTTCTAGACTGAACTGGCTTTGGAATCATGTCTCCTGAAGGTGAGAAGCAGGAATATCATGCGGTTCACAGGATGGGTGATTGGATATCTTCCCAGGGCACATGGGACATGCTTCAGGTGTATTGAGACCAGGTGCCTGTTGGGATCAAATATAATTTTAAAAAATGGTCTTGAGCATCTACCAAATGTCTTTCATCGGGCCTATATTTTTCTTATTCTTTATATCTACAAATAAAGTATCATTTTTGTTATACAGATTAAAAAGCAAGCTAGGGGAAGAGTATTGTCTTTTCTAAGATAGATGGAACTACTCTCCATCTTCCGAGACAATACCAGCTGTTATTTCTTCAGAGATGAATACATAGGTCAGCTAATGTTCCCTGCTTAGCTTTGGAGCATCTTTTAACTGACTCTGGGGAAACGGTCTTCTTGTGACATGAGCATTATGTCCAGGCTGAGAAAAGTGTGGTCTTGAGCGATATATGCCAGAGCTCATGCTGACCACCAGGTGGCGCTGTTGGCCCGACATTTAGTCTTGCCAAAGCTCGGCTGTTTTAAAGGGTAGCTTTGGGATGGCTCATGCAAAACCTTACTGCGGTTTGCAATTTACCAGCGCCTGACAGTTGTCGTCTGCTTAAACTGTGTGTCCTGTAACTCACCCCCATTTGAGTCCTGAACCTCCCAAAGAAGCTGTCATCTCTATTCCACAGAGGCCAGGAGTTTAAGTAACTGGAACTAAGTTCTCAGAATGGCTTGGCACTCAAAGGGAGCAAGGCCCGATCTGTAAGCCTCCCTTTTGTCCTTTCTTTCCTTCACATTCTGATGTATCCCGGGCTAGCCCTAAAGTTGCTATGTAGCCAAGGATGACCTTGATCTCCTAATCCCCCAGCTCCTACCTCCCAGCTGCTCAGACTACATCCCATTCTGCTGCCACCACCCCCAACTCACGTGGTGCTGGGAACCAAACCCAGGGCTTTATGCCTTTCCCCGCAAGCCCTCTGCCAACTGAGATGAATCTCCAGCCTTCCATTTCCCTTTTGATTTCCTCAGTCTCTTCATGATGACACATGCTGGCCTATGGCGGCAGTGGTAATTCTGACAGTGAAAATCAGCTGAAGGCTGTCTAGGGGCAAAGGGGCACACAGGAGAGAGGTAGTTATCTCGCCCTTTTTAACCTGTGTTTCTGGGTATGTATGTGCACATACATGTAGAAATTTATGTGCTGCCTTACAGTATGTGGAGGCCAGAGGGAGCCGGTTCTCTCACACATGATTTCTGAGGGTCCATTCGGTCATCAGTCTTGGCTGCAAGCACCCGTACTTGTTGCGACCTCTCGATAGCCTGTAGATACCAGAGTATGAACTGATTACTCACTATCAAAGTGGCTGTTCAGCGGATCTCTTGGGAGATCAGGATAGTGGTCCTGAGAAGTCCCACTGGCTGTTACAAGATGAGCAAGCAATAGTGAACAAGCTGTCTTGGATCCTCCAAAAGCCAGGGTGGAAGGAGTAGTTGATTTTGTAGGCAAGGAGGTGACACAGGGCAGCATGGTTCAGTGTGTAGCCTCTGGAGTAGGCCTGGCACATTGGTACATTAGAACACTGGCACATTGGCACATTGGTACATTGGCTCAAGACATCCCGTTCTGCTGCGCCCACTGAGGGTGCCTGCCTGGAGCCCACAGGAGCCCCAAGTGGAGAAAGCTTGATAAAAGTCATACTTGAGCCAAATGGCTTTGAGCATTCCCTAGGGTCTTCCTTGAAGAGACCTTAGGCTTCTGGGATGTGTCTGCTTGCTCAGCATCCTGCACACTTCCCACCTCTGGGGGCTCCTCACTTCTTACCTTCCCATGAGGCTTGATCCAAACTGATAAGGCCGAATTCGTTTCTGCCCCATGGCCCTTGCCCTTTATGCTCGGCCCTGATATCTCAGTTCAGATCATTGGGCTGCCATCTGGGGACTCCTTACAGGTCTGATGCTCTTGCTAGAACCATCATGAAAATACTCTCCCTCAACAACCAGTGATCAGACAGAAAGCATCTCCATGGAGTCCAGCGGCAGACCCCAAGTCCCTGTCAAGTGGATGGTTGGGTTCTCTAGGCCTTTAGACAAAAACAAGCACCAACTCCTAGTTGGGGCATTCCTGGGATTCATCCCCTGTTAAGTATAGGTCTGGGCTCTTATGTTCAAAATGCCAGGCCTTCTGTGGCCTCCTCTGGCTTGGGGATAAGGCTTTTGGGAAGCTGAGTGAAGAGCTGACATTTTCCCCCCATGTAATAGACTCACACTAGGTGTGTCCCAATTATTGCTTCTGAGCCTCTCAGCAAGCCTGCTTTAGAGTGAGATATGAGTAGAGAGATAGAAGAACTTTCCCAGCTTACTTAAAAACTATCATAACTGAAGTCAGAGCCTAGATCTTAAGGTTCCTCCATCGTTGGAGACAGTGCTGGGGATACAGGGTTGGAACATGGAAGTACCATAGTGTGTTGCTTCCTAGGGCTGAGATGACGAATGTTTATAGACTGATTGTCTTACAGACACGAGGTGTGTTTTCTCTAGCTCAGGAGGCCATGTGACCAAAACCAAGGTGCCAACAGGGCTGCCTCCCTTTGATGGCTCCAGAGAAGAATTCTTCCTCCCGTGCGCCCCCACCCCTCTCTTCTGGCAGCTCAGGTGTCCTCTAGTATCAGGTCGCATCTCTTGGCTTCCATCTGCACAAAGTCTTGTCTTCCTTCTGTGTCTCTCTGACACTTGGCACTAGATCTAGGACCTATGCATAGAATTTCATGGTCTCTAGTGAAGAACTCTCACTATTCCCAAGGCTCCATTCCCTAAATGTGCTAAAATGCAGAAGTTTCAGGATATGGACCTATTCTGTGGGGCCTTCCATTCCTATAATGGAAGCTCAGGGACATAATTAGTACCCGTCGTGGAGCTGTTCTAGCCAGTAAGACCTAGCACACAGGTGGGCTGTACCCCTGGGAAGAGTGATGTGTTGAGGCTGGACTCAGGGTGACAGCTTTGGGCACTCTAGTCATGGTGCCAAGGGCACGTGTGTTGGTTACTTCTGTGTCTCTGTAGCCAAAACACTTGGCAGAAATAATTTAAAGAGGGAATGAGTTATTTTGGTGCAGGGGTTCAGTCTATCGCAGCAGGGGTGGCATGGTCGAGAACCTTGGTTACCGCAGCGGGAGGGAGTTGGTGGCCAGGATTGGTCATGTGGCGGTAGACCAGGAGGCAGAGGCAGGAAGTAGGATCTAACTTTCTTTTTTCTTTTCTTTTTTTTTTCAATTTTTATTAGATATTTTCTTCATTTACATTTCAAATGCTATCCTGAAAGTCCCCTATACCCTTCCCCCCCCTGCTCCCCTACCCACCCACTCCCACTTCTTGGCCCTGGTGTTCCCCTGTATTGGGGCATATAAAGTTTGCAAGACCAAGGGGCCTCTCTTCCCAATGATGGCTGACTAGGCCATCTTCTGCTACATATGCAGCTAGAGACACAAGCTCTGGGGGTACTGGTTAGTTCATATTGTTGTTCCACCCCTTCAGCTCCTTAGATACTTTCTCTAGCTCCTCCATTAGGGGCCCCGTGTTCCATCCAATAGATGACTGTGAGCATCCACTTCTGTATTTGCCAGGCACTGGCATAGCCTCACACGAGACAGCTATATCAGGGTCCTTTCAGCAAAATCTCGCTGGCATGTGCAATAGTGTCTGCATTTGGTGGCTAATTATGGAATGGATCCCTGGGTGGGGTAGTCTCTGGATTGTTTACCCTTTCGTCTTAGCTCCAAACTTTGTCTCTTTTGTATTCCTTCCATGGGTTCCCTATTCTAAGGAGAAATGAACTATCCACACGTTGGTCTTCCTTCTTCTTGATTTTCTTGTGTTTTGCAAATTGTATCTTGGGCATTCTAAGTTTCTGGGCTAATATCCACTTATCAGTGAGTGCATATCAAGTGACTTCTTTTGTGATTGGGTTACCTCACTCAGGATGATATCCTCCAGATACATCCATTTGCCCAAGAATTTCATAAATTCATTGTTTTTAATAGGCTCTAACTTTCAAAGACCCATCCTAGTCACCTACTTCTCTGAGCTGAGCTCCAGGTCTCGTCGTGGCTCTCCGCGTTTCCCCAGCAGGAATGCATTTGACCTTGTGTGTGCTTTACACTTCTGCTGCCTCGGGCTGCCACGCCTTTCCCACTATGATGAACTGATAAAATATGAGTGAAACCAACCCCCCCCCCCAATCTTTAAAAGTTTTGTGTTCAGGTTTTTTTTTTTTAAATCACCAACTTGTCACTTTTTTACGTAATAAAGAGACTTAAATACAGAACTCTTTAGGATTTATTTTTTAAAAAATTACACAAAGACTGAGAAATTCTATGGTGATAATGGTGCCTGAAGGCCAGCTTCTGTGCCTGACTTCCATTGCATGATTAATAGCAAGTCTTCTAAAAGGAATTTTTAACTTTTAATTTTTATATGTATGGATGTTTTGCCTGCAGATATGTATGTATGTGCACCACTTGCATGCAGAGTCTGAGGAGGTCAGAAGAGGGGGTGGATCCCTTGAAACTGGAGTTACAGACGCCTGTGAGCTTTCATGTGGGTGCTGGGAACCTAATCTAAAACTCCTGGAAGAACAGCCAGTGTTCTTCACTGCTGAGCCGTCTCTCCAGCCCCATTGTCAGGATTTTTTTTTTGTCACAGCGACAAGAGACATAACTGATGCAAGGTCTGCTCTTTTTATTCCATGGCTATTGTTCCTATTATTTATCTTGCAGTTTTGGGGATTAATTCCAGGGCCTAATGCACACTCTATCATTGAGCTCCACTTCTAGCTCAGAAGCCCATTTTAAAGATGATGAAGGAGAGGTTTAGTGAGGCTAAGACAGTGTTTCATATTTCTGGACTAAAAGGCAATAGAAACAGGTCTGTTGGGAGCCATAAATGTCTGATTCAAAGTTGAGGCCAGGCTGTCCTCAAATTAGTGATCTTCCAGCCTCAGCTTCCTAAGAGCTAAGATAATTGATATGTACCACTATGCGCAGCTTAGGGATAATAAAGGATCTGTGGTTTGTGTGTGAGTGTATGTATGGGAATGGGAATGTGAGTGTGAATTGTGTGAGGAAGAGAGGGAGGATGTGTACAGGGTATATGTGTGTAGAGTGCGTACATTAGTGTGTATGAGAGTGCACATGCATACGTGTTCCTGAGTAATGCAGCATCCAGACTTCAACCCCTGGCGTTGTTCCTCAGGAGCCTTCCACCTTGTATTTATTTACTTAACAATTACGATGTTATATTTATTGCGTGTATGTGTGCACATGTGCTCTTGCACACATGTGCGTACATATGTGCAGAGGTCAGAGGACAGCTTGAGGGAGACGGTTCTCTTCTTCAGCCATGTGGATCTCAGGGATTGAACTCCAAGCCTCAGTCTTGGTGGAAGGCCTTACTACCTTTACCTGTTGGGCTGTCTAACCTGTCCCATGGAATTTACTGAGACAACGTCACCTAGTGGGACCTGGAGCTCTAGGATCTGCCAATTCCCACCTCTCCAGTGTGAGGATTGAAAGCACCTGCGACTGAGACCAGCTTGTTATCTGAGTGCTGGGATTCGAACTCAGGTCTTCATGCTTTTGAGGCAAGCATATTACTGCTCGAGTCATCTCCCCAGGCCCCAGGGCTGTGCCCCTAAGTTCCTGGAGAAAATGTCACAGAGGAGAGAAGAACATTAGAGGGGAAAAGCATTTGCATGTGCGGTAGTGTTTGGCTAGATTTGAATAACCCATTCTGTCCTGGGCTGTTATTTTGTTTGGACTCTGGGGTTCAGGTGTTGTTGGGCTAATCCTCCTGAGCTCTGAGTGTGCCCAGACAATGCTGAGGTTGCAGGAAGAGAGGCCTTAGCTCAGGGAGCTTCTAGCTGTCCATGGCTGGCTGTTCCGGGTGGAGTCACTTCTGTAACCTGTGCTGTCTGTCTTCTCTGGTCAAATGAGAAGAGGCGGTTATGGTCGTGACAGTCCAGGACAGGATTCATCTGGGCCACGTCCCTTCTGCAGCTAGACTCTCCATCTGGCTCAGGGGCCGGAGTACCTCTTTTATTTCACATCCCCATACTTAGTGTTTCTCAGTGTCACTTGTTATGATTTGGTATTTCCATATGTGTTCACGATCTGTGTCTCCCTGGTGTCACTTGGGTGACTAGTCACTAAGCAGATTCTTACAGGTTCACTTACATTACATGATGTCATTCCGTTCCTAAGCAAACCTAAGTCTTGAAGTGATGTGCTCTTTCATTCGTCTATTCTTGTGACAAATGTCAATTGCCTGGCTATCAACTGGGAGGTCCCGTTTTGGCTATTAGAAATGGGGAAAAAAAGCCACAGGCAAAATCTCTACCATATGGAAATTACATGCTTTTGGAAGACATAGGATATCTATCTATCTAACTATCTAACTATCTATCTATCTATCTATCTATCTATCTATCTATCTATCTATCTATCTATCTATCTATCCATTCATCTATTTATTTTTAAGACATGGTTCTGTAGCCCCCGTCTGTACTGGAAACTTCCATGTAGCTCACATTAGTCTCCAAATCATGGCACTCCTCCTGCCTCAACCTCCAAAGTTATGGGTTTACAGACAAAAGCCATTGTGCTTAAAAAGAAACCAACCAACCAACCAACGAACCACCACCACCACCACCACCACCACTACCACCACCAATCTATGTGAGTGGTACATGTGCATGGTGTGTGTGTGTGTGTGTGTGTGTGTGTGTGTGTGTGTGTGTGTGTGTGAATGTGTGGGTAAAGTGAGCACTTTACCTACTTAAGGCATCTCCCCACCCCCGGTTTGTAAAAACATGTTCTTTTACTCGATCTTCATGTGTTTACATATTGAGTGTTGGGCTCTTTTTATCATACCTTCCTTCTTTCCTTATTTCCTCCTCCCACTTCCAATGGTTTCCTTTGTCCCCTAGGCAGTGTAATGCCAACCTTCATGCCTCCTATATAAATGGCTTCCATGTATAGATACATAAATCTAGGAACCACAAACGAGAGAGCATGACATTTGTTTTTCTGAGACTGACAGTTACTTCCAGTTGCATCCATTCGCCTATAAATGACATAACTTTGTTTTCATGGCTGAAAAATCCCATTGTGATAGGACACCTAGGTTAGCTCCCAGACTTGGCTGCTGTGAGCAGTGATGGCTTCAGTAAACACTTATGTGCAAATATCTTTCAGCTACATTGGCTCAGAGGCCTTGGGTAAATGGCCAGGAGTTGGGTAGTCAGGTCACAGAGAAGATCTACCTACTGTTAGCTTTTTGAGAACCTTCCGTACCGACTTCCATAATGGCTAAACCAGTTTACAATCCTGCTAGCAGTGCCCAACGGCTCCTTTTTGTCCAGCTCCTTAGATGCCTCAGTAGGCAAAGTGCTTGCTGAGCACGCATGAGGACCTCGGCTGGATCCCAGCAGCCATGTAAACGGCCAGGTACAGTGGCGACTGTCTATAATCCCACTGGAGAGAGGAGAATTTTTGTCTTTAGCATTTGTTGTGTTTTGTTTTCTTGAAAATTGTCTTTCTGACTCCAATGAGATGGAATCTAAATGTAATTTTGATTTGCATATTCTCATAGCTGGGGCTTATTAGAGATTTGTCCTCATCATTAGAGGACTTTGTTTGTTTGAGACAGGGTTTCTCTGTGCATCCCTGGCTGTCCTGGAACTTCCTCTGTAGACCAGGCTGGCCTCGAACTCACAGAGATCCTCCTGCCTCTGCCTCCAAGTGCTGGATTGAAGGTGTGCACTGCCACACCCCACCTACAGAATCCTCCCCCCCCCCCCACATTTTATTAGCCTACTTATTGATTGGATTGATTTCTTGTTGTTTAAGGTTTTGTGCTCTTTGTATATTCTAGCTATGAACCCTCTGTCAGATACATAGCTTGCAAAGAGTATCTCCCACCCTGAAGACTCTCTCTTCACCTGATTAGCTCTTTCCTTCGCCATACAGAAGCCTTGTAATAAATCTCATGAATCCCTTTTGCCAGTTGCCGGCCATATTTCATAAGCAAGTATAGTCCCATGGAGAAGGTTCTTGCCTATGTCTATGTCTTGAAGCATTTTCCTCTAGCACTTCCAGAGTTTTAAGTCTTACACTAATGCCTTTGACCGACTTGGAATTGATTTTTGTGCATGGTAACAGAGGCTGCAGAGGGGTGTGGCTTACTGGCTTGCTCAGCCTGACTTCTTATAGAAATCGGGGATACTAGTCCAGGGATGGCACCACCCACCAGGGGTTGGGCCCTCCCTTATTAATCACTAATTAATAAGATGCCCCACAGTCTTTCCTAGGGCTCTATCTTATGGAGGCATTTTTCTCAATGGAGGTTTCCTCGTCTCGGATGCCTCCAGCTTGTGTCAAGTTGAATTCAGCTACCCAGCACACACTGCTTACCTTCAGCATCTGAGGCAGACTGACAGTTTAACTGTGCTGGTTATGAGCTGCTGAAGACATAACATAATCTGCTAGTGGATTACAGTGTCGCTGGGGCATCAGGGACTCATGGAAGGGGGTGGGGTGTGGGGGTAGGGGTGGGAGGGGCAGACAGGGTGGCAGGAAGAGTCTCTGAGACAGAGATAACAGGCATGAAACAGAGGTAGCAGCGTGAAGATCTAGAGAGAGCCGTTCTAAAGACTGGCAAGTGTGTGAACACCTACAGGGGGTGGAATTTGGGTTGGCATTTTCTCCTTCCCTCCCTCCCTCCCTCCCTCCCTCCCTTCCTCTTCCTCCTTCTTCTCCTCTCTCCCCTTCCCCTCCTTCTCTTCCTATCCCTATTGCTGCTGTAACAACTCACCACCCTCTGTCTCAGTGGCTTACAAAAGCACAGCTTTGTCATTCTGCAGGTCAGGAATCCAAATGGCTTGGCTGCCTTGCCTTCCTTCTGGAGGTTTTAGGGGAGAACACATTTCTGCGCTCTTTCCACCAGGATCTGTACATGTTGTGCAGTTCACAGCCTGGCACCGTTTGACCTTAGCTGCAGTCAGTCCAATACCCGCTGTACTGATTCATTCTCCTGTCTTCCTTTCCAAGTACCTGCATTAGGTCACCTGGGTAAGCCACTATAAGTGACTATGACCTTTAGTAAGTAGCATGGTTCAGGATGTGGACATATTTGGGTTGACATCTGACCTCGTAGCTGGTGTAAAACATCGTACGCGTGGTCCATAGGTTCGGGAGGATTTTCCCACATGGAAATGTCCACGTGTTGCATGTAATGGGAACCAGTATAGTCTGCCAAACAGTTTTACAAATGCGAAGAGCCCCTCCCCCACCGCCTGGTGCCACCCATCCCTCTTCCTCTGCACAGAGCCAGAGCCAGGGTCTGGAGACGGGCAGGGCTGAAAATGTGGTGCCTGTGTCAGGACCGCGTGAGAGGCTGGCTAACCCCATTCCCTTTTGCGGGGAGGTAGAGAGCCCCTGACTCCTCTCGTCTGTGTGTGGCTTCAGGTGGTCCTTGAGCTATTACTCACTTTCACAGAACTGTTTTACCTTCAAAACAGAGAATTCCTCTTTTCTCATTTCACCTTCTCTGAGTGGGAAAGAGAGCTGGGCATCTGTTTTCTCATTCATGGATGGAAAAATCGAGGCCTAGACACAGGTGGCTGTGTCTCCCAACTCCTTGCATACAGCTCACAAGTATTTATCATTTTCTTCTTCTATTTTCAATGGTGCTGGAGGTGGAACTCAGGGCTTCACGTTAGGCCAGTGCACAACCGAAGCCGCATCTGTCCACCCCCTGCTGCCTTTTACAGGCTCCATAGGACCTGCAATTCAGAGGGCCTCTAGGAGTATTTGCTCCGAGAAAGAAGGATTTCCTGTAGGGCCAAAGAGCAAAAGCTCTGTGGAGGTCCATTTGGTTCGGCCTATGGGGAAGCCATCTAAGATCAAGTCCAACAACCAGGATAGGCTGCCTAAGGAGCAACAAGGTTCCTTGTTGATGGGCTCTTCCAGGCTTGGAGATTGTGAACCTGATTTAGATGATCTCGGAGTTAAAGGTTTAGCCACAGGGTTTTGTAACCAGACCCCCCCAACGGAACTCCTTAGCATCCTTCCCTCCGTCTCCAGCCACCAACCCCAGGGCTTTGGAGGAGGGGCACGGAAACAGCAAGCAAAAAAAAAAAATAAAAAAAAAAATGGTGGGGAGGGGGCTGATGTAAGAGGAAACCTGGGCAAGGAGTTCCCCACCCCCCAGGAGATAACAATCGAGTTATGTACATTTTAAATGGAGTTCTCTTAGTCTTAGTGATTGTTTTACATGAAAACTCAGCTCACAGCCCTTACCATCTGTTTCTCCTTTTAGGACAGAAACCAAGAGACTATTTACATATTCCTAGGGCCATATCACCAATTAAATCTTTTCGGAACTTCAGCCCTCCTGGTCCTCCCCTGCGTCCTTCCCCTCCTCCCCCTCCCCCCTCCCAGACCCCTCCTTGTTTAGGATTAGGTTTCCTGGCAGAACGGGGTTACCCCTCTTTTTGATGATTGATTTATTTAGTTGGATTCTTTTTCCATCTCTGGCTTGTGCAGGTCAGACCTTGGCGTCCAGCTTCTTGTCAAGGAGAGTTGACCCTTGAGAGAATTCTCCTTGACTCTACGGCTTTGCTCTGGGACGATCTGGAATGAATCGGATCGTCCAGGCGCTGCAGCTGCCTGCCCAGAGGCAGCCTGTCTGGGTGTCATCCATTGGGCAGTCTCTCCCTGTCCTTCCCCCTTCCTGGTTGTGACAGAGCTCTTTCCCAGGAGATGAGGGAGCACAGCTGGGTGACGTCACCAGGAATGCAAAGGGGGGGGGGGCCTCCAAAGGGGCCCGGAATGGGTAGAAATAAGATGTCACCAGAGCAACTGGCCTATCCATTTTATCATTGTCAGGGAGACAGTCTGGTCCTGCAGCAGACTGAGGAATTTGCCCAGATAGCTGAGTAAATTGTATCTGACATGATGCATCTCAGGGCCACTCCCTCCTTACTGACCCACCTGGCCACACCTCAGTGTATGCAGCTCCCATTACCAAAGGCCACTCCAGTCTCCGTCATTGTCCCCCTACCGCCTAAAACAGTGCTGTGACCGTGGGCATGGCACATAACCTGTTTTGAGTCTCATCCAACCCGTGTGGCAAGCAACGGTCCCTGCCTTGTGAGATCTGGATAAACCACTGGCTGATCTCGGCCCCCAAGAACATGACAGTTGTCAGCTGTGAGTTAAATTGTCAGCTTTGATTCCCACCTGATGATCCGAGAACCGAGAGAGAAACAGTCTTGCAAGTGAGACCTTCCATTGCCCTCAAAACCTCCTCGAGCTTTGACCATATATCTAGACTTGTCTGAGTACTGCGCTTGAAGCTTACAGGACCTTGAGGGTAACCAGATGGTTTAGTTATGCGGTGAAGGTGAACCATACCTCATTGTGGGGAGGATAATGCACTTAAGTCACAGAGAGAATCCTTTCTACGTCAGAGAGACTGATTCCTGTCAGTTTTAACCTAACACTCCTGTGCTGCTGATAACATAAAATTCCGATCTTGAATTTAGATGACAAGTAGGAGAGATGAGCCTAGAAACAGAGGGACAGGATAAGAGAACACAAAGTGGCCATCCATTATCTTGGTAGCTTCTAGGGCTGAGGGCCTGGCCTCAGTTCTCTCTGGTCACCCATTGGCTGTATGATCTTGCTTAAGTCATTTCATGTCTCTTTGCCCCTGTAAAATGTGGAAGGTCCTAATTCCAATCTTGAAGGGCTGTGGGACATGTTAAAATAATTTGTGTATCTTATTATTACTATTTTCCTTCTTGGGATGGGGTCTTATGACATCTCTGGATGGCTGTAAGCCTTTAATCTTCCTGCCTCTGCCTCCCTAGTGTTGGGACTACCGATGGGCACTGCTGGGTACTAGCTTCAGGTCATGAGGAACTGAGTCAGGCTCTATTGGGTGATAACCCCTAGTCATAAATAATTGCTTAACCCTAGCCTGACCATGGCTGTTCTGCGCTACCTGCAGAAACCATATGCCCAGGTAGCTAGAGCAGCTTACCCTGCTTGTAGTCAAACTACAAAACTAGCTCTAACTCTCTCTTTCTCTCTGTACATACACACACACGTATATATACACATATACACACATACATACACACACACACACACATATAATACCTCTTCTCTGACTCACTTTTCTTACATGCACAACTCCACCCGTCTTATGGAAAATGACTCTAATGACTGGATGTAGAGGTACACACTTGTAATCCCAGTGGCTAGGATGCAGAATCAGGAAGATTGGGAACTCCGGGCCAGTCTACAGTGCTACATAGTGAGTCTCCATCTTAAAACAGAAACACAACAACAGCAAAATCCTCAAACAAAACAACCAACCAACCAACCAACGAACCAACCAACCAACCAACCAACCAGACAAACAAAAACCAATCAACCAACCAACCGACCGACCAAGGGCTGGGGTTGGAGGTCAAAGGCAGATACTTGTCTAGTATGTGTAAGGGCCTTGAATCAAGTCCCTGCACCACAACAGGCAAACAAGAGGAAGAAGGTTATCATGTCCAGCAGCGGTACACATCCTCCTCACACTGTCGGAGCATGGGCTCCTTGGCTCTGCTGTTCTGAGGAGGCAGTGATTTCTGAGTGCAGCCCAACAAGGGTCTTCCTAGGAACCATGGCATGGACTCTGCAAGCTTAAGAAGATGTCCCAGGTATGAATGAGAACTTGGGTGGGGATTCCAGGCAGAGCAGACAGACTGAGAGGAACACTGAAGGTCTGTGTAGACAGTCAGAGGTGCGAACAGTAGACGCAGCAAAAAAGGGTACGTGGGGGAATTGGGATTCCTTGCAACAGATCCTCTCTTGGAAAGAGCAGCAGGCTCGCAGTGGGAGGGGTTGGAAATGACATCAATTAGAGACTGTCCAGCCTGGCTGCTCATTCAGGTCTCCTGGGATGCCTTAAAAAGTGACCAGCGTGGTCACCCGATCAGCCTAGGGGACGTCAACAAACGAATAGAGAAATACAAAAACAAAAACAAAAATCTCTCTCTTGGAGCATGTGCACACTCATGTGCCCCCTGCCGCATGCACACACACGTATACGTATTGTTCAGTCACTAAGAAGATTGAACTCCTGTCATTTTCAGAGTAATGGGCAGAATTAGAAATCATCCTAAAATAAGCCAGACTCAGCTCAGTGGGGCGTTCCTGTGAGGTCCATGGAAAAATAAGATACATGAACGAAAGAAGGGGAACCAATGAGAGGAAAGGAAAGGGGGCAGGGTGTGTGTGTGTGTGTGTGTGTGTGTGTGTGTGTGTACACGTGTGTTAAGTGTGGACAGTGGGGAAGGTAGATACAATCAAAGTACCTTCCATACATGTGTGAAGCTGTCCTAACTAGCTCCATTATTTTGTCCAGTTAATACACACCGATAAAGAAAGCACACATTTTCCTGTGTTTAAAAAATATCCCAGGGTTGGGGCTGGAGAGACAGATATGAACAGCCAGCGCTTGTTGCTTTGTGGAGGGAGGCTCCTGGTTTAGTTCCCACTGCCCACGTGGCTGCTCACGACCGCCGCCTACGACTCTAGGTTCAAACGCCCTCCTCTGGCCTCAGAGAGCACTGCATGCACATGTGTACATACCTACATTCAGGCAAAACTCTCACACCAAAATAAATAAATAAATAAATAAATAAATAAATAAATAAATAAATAAATAAATAAAGTTTAGCAACAACAACAAGACTCCTATGTTCATATCCTGGACCTGGGGGACTCTAATGGGCCAATGGGGATTCCAGAGAGACAGAGAGAGTAGCTTCAAGCCTTATAAGCCTCACTACAATCTAGAGATCAGATATGGCCAAAACAGCATGGAGAGAGAGGCAGGAAAGAGGGAGGTGGAGGGGAGAGAGGTTTATGGGTTATTTTGCCAAGTGGCGTTAAAAGGTCAGGGTGGGGTGGGAGCGTGCTGGGAATGTGGCTTCCTCTACAGGCCACTGGCCTAGACTCTGGGGCCAGGGACTCTTGGGCTAAAAGTATAGGAGAGGAAGAAAGATGTGTTGTGATGATCTAGACACTCCAGACAGGCGCACTCTGACAAGAGATGAGGAGCGTTGAGTCCGTTCAAGGAGGATTCCTGAGTGTTCTGCAACGGAGGAGCTTGTAACTCCATCCTCTTCCTCCGTAGCTCCTGCTAATTCACCAGATGCTGTCCTCAGGGCAGGCTGATGTCACCTGCTGGTTGTCCTGGTGGGGTAGGCTAGGCCTGGACCCGTAGGGATGCAGGGACAGGCTTGCCTGCCTTTGAAACCAGAGCTGATTGTTTTTAATAATGTCAGATTTTAAAACATTCATTTCTTTTTTTTTTTCGGTTGCAGCTTTGGAAAGCGTTGCCCAGGCAGGGCAGGTGGGATTGCTTTTGGGGCCTCAGGTGGCTTAGCCCAAAAACATTGGCCTAATCCCCTTTCACTTTTAAGGCCAACAGATACCTGTGGGTCATGTGACAGCAAGGTTCTGAGGCATCTGTCCCTAAAGACCCCCAGTTTGTTCTTGTGATGGCTAAGCTGGGGGCCTGGTTCACGCTGTGGGTCTGCTGCCTCCTTTCTTACTGTCCCAGGGGCTGTCCCCTCTGGCTGGCCTCCAGGCCCAGGTTTTCCTTCCTCATGGGGTTGCTTCTGGGAGACAGGCAGGCCGAGGAACAGGTGAGAGGGCAGTCTGTGCCTGTGAGGAAGTGAGTGCCATGGCTGACTAAGTATGGCCGGCAAACCGAACCAGGGTCTCCAGAGGTGGAGTCTTATTTCAGAGTTGACTGTTCTCTCACTCGGGCAGACTATCTCTTGTCTCTGGCCTCAGTTTCTCACCCATCTGTGAACGGTGAGCACAGCTCATCTGCTCTAGCACCTGTTGTATCTGATGAAGTTTCAGTCAACAGTTCTAAGATCTAAGGGCCAAGTTGTTTATAGGATGGTTCTAGGCCTACCTTATGTAGAGAGTTCTGGCTTTTTGAGAGAAGGGCCAGGCCACAAAGAATGAGAGAGAAGAGCCAGCATTTGTGACATGTGCTGGAACAGTCAAGGCACCTGGTGAGCTCTGAGATAAGGATCAGAAGTTTTTTTGTGTAGATGGGGAAACTGAGGCCTGAAGACCTGAGAGATCTCATGATTTGGAAGTAGGAGAGATGGTGGCAGTGGGAGGGAGATATATTTTAATGAAGCTCAAGCCAGGTTGGTAATAACTGCAAACGGGGAATTATAATTTGTGGGCACTGAGTGTCTGCTGTGGCCAACTCTCTGATCTGATTACCTTAGTCACTCACTTGGCATCATAGCCAGATGAGGTTGGCCCTACTATTTTACAGATTTACAGGAGTCTATGGGTCTGATAGGACCCTTGCTTGAAACAGGGCAGTGGGCCAGTGGCAGGGCTGGGATTCTTTACGTCTGGAGCCTATGGGCAAAGTCTGAGGCTAGCTGAGCTGGGGAGACTGTTTGGAAAGTATCAGAGTTTCCTGCACCCATCAGCCCTGGGGTCTGACTTTAGGAGGATGCCCATATGTACTAGAGACTGCTCAAGAGACAGCTGAAGAAGTGACTGATGTATTCTTTGTCTTATCCCTCATCTCAACCTGACAGCCTCCAGGATTAAACCAAAGTTGAGAGTGAACGGTGGTACTCAATCAAGAGTCTAACAGTGCCTAGTCTGTGGCTTGGGTAAAAGACGTTGACCAGGAAGGTGGACAGAGACCATGGTGTGGGGGCAGGGCAGAGAAGGATCTCTAGAAAGGGACACGGCAGGACACGGGTGCTATGAAAGAGGAAATGGGAAAAATGGGGAGACTTTGACTGAGGGGAGAGAGAGAGAGAGAGAGAGAGAGAGAGAGAGAGAGAGAGAGAGAGAGAGAGAGAGAAAGAGAGAGATTATAATGTTTGCTGCAGGACTATGTCTTCCATCTATGATTTTGCATGCACAAAATCTCAACAATGTCGTTGTTGTTGCTTTTAAACAAGTCTGGCATAATGACAATACCAGTTGACATTTCAGCGTGGATGGAGGATCTCTCAGGGGACCACACACCCTTGTGTGAAGAGCTGGAGGCTAGAGTAAATGGTTACCAAGATGGAGAGAATCAATTTTCTTCTGACGAGCTTGCTGATTATTTAATCCCAAGTGGCCAGTGCAAAACACACGTATGTATGAACAGCACTCAAGAGGATCGGTAGGTTTTTATAAAATTATGTGTGTGCATATAAATGTATATATATAATATTTATAACAATAATAATTAAAGAAGAGGTCTTGAATCTGAGAGGAAGTGGGGGGGAGTGGGAGAAGGGATGAAATTATTAAATAGAATTTAACACCAATAAAAGAGGACTTGGTGCTTGTGAGATGGTTCATTGGGTAAAGATGCTTGATGCACAAGCTTGAGACCGGATTTTGATCTCTGGAACACACGTAAAGGTCGAAGGAAGGCTGACCCTACAACATTGTCCTGTATGGATGCCGTGGCATGTCCCTGCAAATGATGAGCATATGCAAAAATAGAACATAAATAAAACATTTGAGTGAGGAGTTGGAGGTGCTGGTGACATGGCTCAGCTGGGAGTGTTTGCAGTATCAACATGAAAAACTGGTCCCATCTGTGTGAGTCTTTGACGTGTGTGTGTGTGTGTGTGTGTGTGTGTGTGTACAGGAGAATACCTGGAGTCTAGTCATTTAGTGAGAACATCAGGTTCAGGGAGAGACCTTGCTTCAAAAGATAAAAGTAGAAAGTCACAGAGGAGGACACCTGATGCTCACACATATGTGCACACTCACACATATAGATGTGCATCCCACGCATATGTGCTTATGCACAAACATACACTACGCACATACATAAGTATTAATGAAAGATAAAGCATGAGTTGATGGAGTCAGAGTCCCTGTCTGGAGCTTCTGATCTTGGAAACCAAGGCAGGAGGCAGAGGAAGCATAAGAGGAAAGTTATTGAAGTACAGAACGGACACCAAGGTCTACTGGGTTCTCTTCGGGCCAACACAAGGCAGCAGAAGCCATTAGTAGGAGAAGAGGCCTCAGGCTAAAGGAGAGAGAGGCCAGGAGGACACACAAGGTAAAGATAGGGTCCAAGGAGATAACACATCTATAAGAGAAAACTAGTTAGCAGCTACATAAAGGAAGACCAAGATGTCTACCTCAGGCAGTGTAGTTCTCACTGCATCTCAGCCTTGGATCACAGTGGGTGTCCTGGTGGTACCCATTCTCTGTGTTCGATATCCTAATGTTTAACTACCCTCCCATTCTGCAGGCTAAGCATTTGGGTTTAAGCTGGCTGTGGAGAGTGGGGAAAAGCAAGTCAGAATTCTTAGTATTAACTTTAGTTTGGTTTATTTTGATTTGTTGTGCTTCACAAAGAAGAAAGGTAGATTACTCCCCTTCCCACACATAGGCTTCTAACCATACTATCCCAGAGCAAAAGGCAGCAACAGAAGATTTCTGGGCAACAGAAAAATATAGTCAAGGAAGAGTAAATCATAGAAAATTCAGTATACGTCATGATAGGATACAGCTAAAAAAATAACTGTGATGACTTTAGTTTTTAAGTTTTAAAGAACATTTATTTTGTGTGTCAGATGGGATGGACATGTACATGCCATGTACGTGTGACATGTATATGTTCATATATGTGGAGGTCAGAGGGGAATTTGTAAGAGTTAGCTCTCTCCTTACAGCATGTGGTGGTTTGGATAAAAATGGCCCTCATAGGGCCATAGGGAGTGGCACTATTAGGAGGTGTGGCCTTGTTGAAGTAGGTGTGGCTTTGTTGGAGAAAGTGTGTTGCTAGGTTTCAAGGTCTCAGAAGCTCAAGCTAGGCCTAGTGGCTTAGTCTCTTCCTTGCTGCCTGTGGATCAAGATGTAGAACTCTCAACTCCTTCTCCAGCACCATGTCTGTCTGCATGCCTCCATACTTCTTGCCATGATGATAATGGACTAAACCTCGTAAGTGTAAGCCAGTCCTAACTAAATGTCTTCCTTTAAATGAGTTGCTGTGATCATGGTGTCTCTTCACAGCAATAGAAACCCTAACTAAGACACACCATGTTATTTCTAAGGATCAAAATCAGGTCCTTGGGTTTGGCAAGCAAGTACCTTGACACACTGAGCACACTTGCCAGCCCTGATAGTTTTAAGAGTCAAGTCGATACAATCTGGAGTCACCTGGGAAGAGCATTTCAATGAAGTGTTGTCCAGATTAGCTTAGCCTGTAGGTATGTTTGCGAAGGAGAATCTTGATCACGTTGATTGACGTAGGAAGGCCTGCCCACTTTGGGTGGTACCATTCCTTCCTTAGGGTATCCTGAATTGGATAAAATGGAAAGGGGGGGGGGAGCTGAGTAATATCAAGCATACATGAATCCACTGCTATTTGCTCTTGACTGTGGATGTAGTATGTCTAGTTGCTTCAAGTTCCTGTTGCACTGACGTCCCCACAATGATAGACTGTCACTTGGGTGGATGAACCAGATAAGCCCTTCCTCCTTTAAGTTGTTTTTGTCAGAGCATCTTATCACAGTGACTGGAAACAAAGCCAAGGCAGTAACAGAGATACCAGTTGTTGTTTACTGAGCAACTGTCACGTTCCATGCACACATAATCCTTGTTTCTTATCCCCTCCCTCTCTCCTCTCTCCCTGTCTTTCTCTCATCTCTTCCCATTTCGTCAACTAATTTGCACTCTTCTCTACAAGCCAGGTATCAACAACTCCCATGTCACAGACAAGCCTTACAGAACTTCCTGGGGCCTCTGTGTCTTGTCAACAGAGAAATGCATTCGTTACTTTTTAGCTATTGCTACGGCAAAACACCCGACAAAATCTGCTTAAGGAAGGATTTATTTTAGTCTCACAGTTCACATGGGTGGTCCCTTGTATGGCTGGTCACACTTAGTGTCCTTAATCAGAGAGTGAGAGACATAAAGGCTGACAATGTAGTCTGAGACCCCAGCTGGAGGAATGATGCAGCCCCAAATTTATATGGGTACCCAGAACTTTGTTTCTGTGGGATTCTAAGTCCCACCCAGTTTAGTCAAGACCAACTGGGTAGAGGGGAAGGATCAGAATGATCATTTTAGTGGTAGATGCACTCCACGGCCATCAGGTCAAAGCAGGCCACTTGCTCCCTGTGTGAGTCACTTTCCTCATCACAGCAACAACATAGTGGTCAGAGGGATCCCTTGAAGGTAGGGAGGCTGATTTTGGCTCACAGTTTTTTAGGGTACAGTCCATTCTGCTGGAGAAGTCATGGTGGCTAGAGAGGTTCATCTTGGTGGATCAGGAAGGCAGAGACAGCCGAAAGCAGAGCCAGGCTGTATCCTTAAGGTTCCCACTCCTCGTGGTCAACATCTGCTAGCCAAGTCCCATGCCCCGACGTTCTACAACCTTCCCGGACAGCATAGTCACCTGGAGAGAAGTCCTCAAACACAGGAGCTTAGGGGGGTCATTAGAATCTTGAATCGCGGAGGAGATTCCATCTAGGTCTTCCAGAGTGACACAAAATAAGAGAATGAGACAGGGACACCACCTGTACCCACCTTTCCAGGATGTGTATGTGGGGGGTGAGATTCCTTGGGAGAATAAAGAGTGGACCTATTAGAAGTCTCATGGCCTTTAGTGGCTATAGGAGAGTTAGTCCTTCCTGCTAACAAGTGGAGTGTGATGTGACAATCTGAGGACTCTGAGAAACCTCTTCTCTCCCCCTCTCCCCTTCCTCTTCCCATCTTAACTAACTTCCTTTCCTCTTTAACTCTAGTGGGTTGGTCTGAAGCTGCTTGTATACAAAGGCTCAGTTCTATACCCCAAGATTCGGTGGCTTCAAGATGAGCAGATTCTCACATATACAAGCTTTTGTTGTATAAACCTTGCCCCACAAGTTACCCATGATTGGTCAATAAAGACGCCTACAGCCTGTAGCTGGGCAGAAAAGGGGTAGGCAGGGCTTAGGTTCCTGGGCTTGGGGACTGAGGCAGGAACCATGAGTAGGGAGAAGAGGGAGGAGAAGACAGAACTGCCATGAGATAGATAGAATGTGAGCGCATAGCCACGAAGGCCGGCCTGTTGCAGTAGGAATGGCCCAGATGGAATATGACAAGTGATACATTGGGGTTGATGACAGGAAAGTAGACAGAATAGCAGCTCTGGTGTGTTAAGGTTATTATAAACATAAAGGTTTGTGTCTTCAATTTGGAAACCAAACAACCTAAGGTGGGATAGGAACCCCCAAATAATATTTACCACAACATGTAACTTTCTTCACTTTTCCCTCCCTTTCCTTCCCTCCCCTTCATTCTTTATGTCCTCCAAACAAAGAAAATAATTGAATTCACGGACTACCTTTTATTTTTAGTTTAAAACAAAATAGGTCTATCAATGTCCCATGAGGGGATAAAAATGAGTTAAAGAGACAGATTAACCTACTTAAATGGAGGGTGCTAACAAGGGAAATGATACTAATTTCAGGACAAAAATCTTTCTCCTGACATTTCTGAGAAGTAGTACACTTGCGTTGCCTCTGATAAAGTCACACCATACTCCTGGGAAAGCCAAGCCGTAGTTGGTAGGCCATGTGTGGACTATGGGATGGGTGGCTCAGCATGGACTTACTTTTTTTTGGGGGGGGTGTAGAATTTATTCAGTGACTTGGTCCCTGGGAGCACCCACCCAAGCCAGCTGTTTGAAAAGTGAGAAGCCAGCTAGGGCCTGCTGGCTGCCTCAGTCTCTCTTCTCCCCAAGTGAGCAGGTTCTGACTTTAAAAGACCCCCCCCCCACCCTCCTGGCTGCCCACTGATTGCCCTGGGTCTGTGACAATGATGGTGGCCAGCTGCCAAGGGCCCAGGCTCCAGCCCAGGCAATTCCTTTGCTCCCACCTGCTACTTGAGTCTGCACTCTGGCTCTGTGCCCAGTGATTCTCTAGCACGGAGACGTGAGATGCGGGTTTCAGAGTCAGGCAGAGCCCGTCTATGCCAGCATCTCAGAGGTTAGCCCTACAACCTGAGGCAAGCCAGAGAACCTTCCTAGGGTCTGTGTCTGTGAGAAGGAAGGGAACATGACGTACACTTCCCAGAGCTGTTGAGCGATAGGACTCTGAGCACAGAGTGACTTATAAGAGAGCACTTACTAAATGGCAAGTGCTTCTCTTTGTGGTGAGAGATTTGGGTTCCGTGTCTGGGGTGACTTTATATCAGTGTGTGTCCTGTACTTGTGTGTGTGTGTGTATGTATGTGTGTGTGTGCACATAGGAGCATGCAGGTGTCTGTGCCTATGTGTGCACATGCAGAGGCCAGAGCAGGATTTTGAGTATGTTCCTTTTACTGCCTTGAGATAGACTCTCTCACTGAACCTGAAGCTCACTCTCTCTCAGCTGGACACTCTCAGTGTGGGAAATCTATCTGCCTCTGCATCCTCTAGTGCACCGGTTCCAGGCACATAGAACTATGCCCGGCGTTTTAACTGCGTGCTGGGATTTCAAACTCAGGTCGTCATGTTTGTGGAGCAAGATTTCTTATACACTGAATCATCTCTCCAGGCCCTCTATGCCTTTTCAAAGCTGCAACCTCCTCTCCACATCTTCTTGGGGCAGAAATACATTCCCTGCAGGTAGATGAGACGACTGGAGTTAGAAGGAGACATGAGGAACCACCAACCATACCAGCCAGGAAGCAGCAAAGGCTGGCTTCGAACCCAGTGCACCCCGGGTTTTGAATCCCAGTTCCGGAAAGCCACTGGGGCGGCCTCTTTGATCTCCCAAAGCTGCTGTCCAACAGTGTGCCAAGGGGAGGGCGGAGAAGTTGCTCTCCGGGCCAGCCCCTCCTCACCCGCCGCCCAGGGCCGGCTGGCGGCCAGCGGGAGGCATTCCAGAGGCTGCCTGCCTGTGCTCACGCCTGAGGAATGTCTTGCGAAGTCGCGCCTAAGCCCTCTGTGTCTGACTCATCATCTCTCCGTCTCCAGGAGTGTCAGAGAAGAGCTCCCTTAATCCCTCCTGTCCTCGGTCCCAGGCTTTCATTTGTCAAACTAAAAATATTCCCTCCAGGAACCTCCTTTAGCCAGGGGCTGAAGGAGGTACAAGGGGGATGGCATTTTCAGCGTCACTTCCTGACAGCGCCTCCGTATTGTTCCCTGGGCCAGGGGCAGCCAGCAGCAGCGAGGGGCCTCTGTCATTTTTGGGCCATAGCCAGCAGTCCAACTTTTTCTTCTGTAAGCACCTTCCTTTTTCCATGCGGGGAGGGAAGCTGAGATGGCCCGTCAGCCTGACAGGCAGCCTTGCCCCTGGTCCCTTGGGGCTGCCTCGTGATTCATGCCAGGTGAGGACTCTAGAAATGCCAAGTTCATTTCCTTTGCCGCCCGAGGGGAGGGTGGGCTGGCACGGTTCGTACTTGTCTGCGAGGCTGGTTTAACTACTGATGAAGAGGTGGGGAGTTTGAAGGTAAAGGAGAAAAT